>NC_060130.1:484232550-484864514 GCF_021461395.2 Schistocerca americana
CTTAAACAGTATTTGTCATTAGGAATGCAACTTACAAAAATACGTAAAGGTTTAAAAGTAAAACAATCTCATTGATTAAGGAAGTATATAGATTCAAACACACAGTTAAGAACTAGAGCTTCAAATGATTTTGAATAAGATTTTTATAAATTAATCAATAATTCTATATTTGGTAAAACAATGGCGAATATAAAAAATTACACCAAAAATAAAATCAGTTTCAGATAGTAAAATAAGTAATAAACTTGCAGCTAAACCAAACATAAAATGTAGAGCCATTATTAATTAAAGTGTTACTGCTACTCACATGAATAAAACTAAAATAACATTAGATAACCCTACTCTTGGTGGATTGTGTATACTTGATTTATGTTAGGATTTACTGTATTATTTTCGTTATAGAGTTATGAATCCACATATTAATTTATGTTATTAACATACTGATAGTTATAATTGTTATATTAAAACTGAGGGTTTCTATGAAGATATAAAAGCAATGACTATTTTGATACAAGTGATTATCCATTAGCTTACATATATATATATATATATATATATATATATATATATATATATATATATATATATATATATATATATATATATTCATGTTACATTTTTCTACTAACTTTTGTGTTTGTGTAATATATATATATAATATTACAAAAGTTTGTGTAGTATATATATATATATATATACATATATAATATTACAAAAGTTACTAGAAAAATGTAACATGAATATAGTGGAAATATAATTGAAGAATTTTGGGGTTTAAGAGGAAAAATGTATGCTTATAAAGTTGGTGATAAAATAGAAGAAATTTCTAAAGGAATTAAAAAACGTTTACATAAAAACAAACTAAGTTTAGAAGATCATAAAGATTGTTTAACAATCTAGTAAAATACAAAAAATTTAATTTTACTAAACGTGAAAAACATGAAATTTACATTATACAAGTAAACAAAAAAGCACTAAGTCTTCATGATATTAAAGGATATGTATTGGAAAATAAAATAGATACATTACCATACGTTCATTACAAGTTATTTAATTAATAAAATTATTTCTAAATAAAATTAATAAAGTGATCAAATAAAACACAAATATAAATGTATACAATGGCTACAATGATTTAATACATGAAACAATGAAATAATGAAAACAAAAGATGATAGAATTAAAATAAAAGATTTAATATGACAAAATTAAAATGAGAGATGAAATAATAAAATTGAAAGTTTAATTAATTCAATTAAAAGATGATACAATTCTATTAAGAAATGAAAAAATTACAGTAAAAAATGATCGAATTCAAATTTTGGTGGAAGTAGTGGATACTTATTTTAAAATATTTTGTTTGGAAAACAATAAAGTAAACTGATTCTTTCAAAACTATTTGTTTGAAAACAAAGTGATTGTTAAACCTCAAAATGGTTCAAATGGCTCTGAGCACTATGGGACTTAACATCTGAGGTTATCAGTCCCCTAGAACTTAGAACTACTTAAACCTAACTAACCTAAGGACATCACACACATCCATGCCCGAGGCAGGATTCGAACCTGCGACCGTAGCAGTCACGCGGTTCCGGACTGAGCGCCTAGAACCACTAGACCACCATGGCCGGCGATTGTTAAACTGAATAGTTAATTAATTCCTTATAAAATTACATTGTTTTTATTTATCCTACTGTTGTGTGAATTATCAATAAGTAACCATCTACCATAATTACTTTGTTTTTATTTATCCAAGTGTTGTATGAATTATCAATAAGTAACCATCTATCATAAATTTGATTACCTCTCTTTCTTTAAACTTTTTCAACTTTCCTCATTTTTTTCTTTTTAGTGTTCTGTTAAAACGTTCAACTACAGATGCTTTTAATTCTAAAAAAAGTTGGCTAATGATTAATGTTATATTTTTTCATTAATTCGTGATAATCTTTGTTACAAAATTCTTTCCCATTATCTGTTTGATACTTATTTGGCTTTCTAACTATTGAAATTCTTTGAAAAGCATCAACTATATTTTAGCTATTTTATCTCTAATAGGAACAGCAAATCCGTATTTTCAATTTATTACTTTTTTTCTAAATTGAATGTAGAATTATTAAGCAATTGTTCAGTTTGTTTAGTTTGTAGTATCTTATTTTCAAAAACATGCATTTATGAAATCTAATATTTCATTAAAATTTTAATTTCCACAAAGTAATTTTTAAACAAAGAAACATAAATGACCACATATTAGTTCATCAAAATTTTGTACTCTTTCTGTATTGTAGTGTAGTTCATTTTTTCTTAAATAGTAAATTATTTGTTTTGGTATGTAACCCACAAATGATTCATAAACAACTTTTATTATAATAATTTATATAGTAACAAATCCAATGAGTACCAGGATTATCAGATGCATCTAAATATACTATTGCACATTCAATTTTTAATGTTTTATTTACTTATTCATCAATAATGTATACACCACAAAAGTATTTAATTTTTAATTGTTTAGCAAGTTTTTCTATATCAATATTACTTAATGCATTATTTTATTTTTCAATTACTTTTCGAAATTTTTTTGTTTTCTTTATTCCATAGCCAATTTTTTCCATTTCTATGTTATGTCATTTTTGTTTTTCTAATACTTTATCATTTTTCTTTTCGTTTAATACTGCATTTTCTGTTACTGCAGATCCACCCCGTAAAGTACCAATTGTTGGAAGTTATGTTAATCATTTACCATCTTTCTTTTTCGCTAAATATTCGATAATTTTTTTACAACAGGAATAGCTAATGTAACATTTAAATTTTCACCAACGTTCTTTTCTTTTTTCTTTTTCAGAACATCTGTTAAAATGGTTCATTTCCATTTAATTTTTCATTACTGAACTTTAATTTAATTTATTTTGGTTTAGTTTTACCACTAGATAGCAAAGTATAATCAATTTTAAAATTATTCATTTATACAGTTAAAATTTTTGTAAAGACTTTTATATTATTAAAAATGTAAATAGTTACATATTTATATAGCCAAAAATTTATAAACATTTTTATATTAATTAAAAAATATATATAGCGATTTTAAATAGTTTAAAAATATATAAAAAATTTTATAATTCCCAACCATCTTCATTAATATTAACATTAATTCTTGTACCTAATTTTCTTTTTCCATACATTATTCTTCTAACTGCGGTTGCTGCAACTTTTTCAGCAAATGAAGCATCATTTGCATACACCCTTTCTTTTGTAGCTAATTGAAGATCTTTATCAGGTACATGTCTTTTTTATAAATTTTAATTATCTCTATAATCAATATGATGTGGTGCTACAGACAAATGTTGAAAATTAGGTGGACTGATAGGGGTAAGGAATGAGGAGGGTCTACGCAGAATCGGAGAGGAAATGAATATGTGGAAAACACTGATAAGGAGAAGGGACAGGATGATAGGACATCTGCTAAGGCATCAGGGAATGACTTCCATGGTACTAGAGGGAGCTGTAGAGGGCAAAACTGTAGAGGAAGACAGAGATTGGAATACATCAAGCAAATAATTGACAACGTAGGTTCCATGTGCTACTCTGAGATGAAGAGGTTAGCACAAGAAAGGAATTCGTGGCAAGCCACATCAAACCAGACAGTAGACTGAAGACCAAAAAATAATCAATATCACGATTTTTAAAAGCTTCATGTAATTGATTTATACCTTTAACACCTTTAGCTAATCTTTCTACTAATTTTGCACGTGGACCACAATAATTTTAACCTAGAAGATACATTTCATATAGCAATTTATTAATTAAAGTATTTACGAATCCTTTTCCATATGCATCACTTTTAAAAAACTTGTGTCGAAGATTATTTAATAATCTAATTAAATACGGAATTCTTTTTGGATTATCAATTATAAAACGACTAAATGTATTTGTTAATGTTTGTGTAATACTTACATTCTCATTATGATAATTTTTATTTCCTGCTAATTCTTCACCAGGGATAAATGTTAATTTATCAATTAATTGTCTAACATCATTTAACCAAACATGTTCAACTGATTTATCTGTATATATTTTTACTAAACATTACCTATTTTTTCTTTTTAAAGGGAATTAATATCTGAAGAATTTATAATTGATTTTCTTTGTAAGTTTGGAAAATAAAAATCAACAATAGGTTTTATTAATACAAATATTTATTACATTTACTTCATCTTATTTTATTTCGACTATTATCACAATATAATGCTCCTGAATTTAATAATACATCTGCATAATTTGATAGATCTTCACATTTAAACTTTTCATTAAAATCTTGTATAGTAATTTGTTTTTCAGTTAAAAGTGTCATTACTCCATATGTACCTTCATATCTTTAATTAATCACCATTAAATTCTACAGGTAAATTACCAACATATTTAATCATACCAACAGGTTTTAAACCAAATACTTGAACTCACCATGATTAATATAGTTTAACATTATATCACTAACATTTATTTTCTACTATCATTTATCTTTTTACTTTCTGTTTCTTCTTGATATTTATTAAATACATCTTGAAAATCTCTTTCATTTAACGTATAATCAAATTTTCCAGAGATATTATTAGACCAATCTGTTAATTTTTTAATTGGTGGTTTATCTTCAAAATCTTCTATACTATAATGATATGGAATCATTTGTATTTCAACTTCTCTATTTTGTTCAATTTCTTTTAATATATTATCACCTAAACCTTCAATACCTTGTTTTACATTTTCAATAGCATCAATATGAGGTTGATCTTCCTTTTTATATTTCTCATATTCTGTTCTTAGTTGCTTTTCGCAAAGTTTAAGTATTTCTTTTAATTCTTCAAATTTCTTTCTATTTTGTTAAGCTTGTTTAGCAAATTTTTCATCATTCTTTGCAAACGTTTATTAGTTAAGAGAAAACACTAATTGTGTTTACGTTTATATTTATGTGAATATTTATATTTATGTTTAGATTTATGGTTAATGATAAATTTAATGTTTAATGTTTACGTTGTTAAGAACTGTTGTATTTTATTTCTAAATTTACCATCATGTAGTTTTATAGTTATATCTGTTGTTAAAAACCAAAGTAACATTCGAACATTTACTACACAATTCTTTAAACTTACTAATCTTTACATCCCCACCAACAAATTTATGAAAAATATGATTTAAATTTGTACCATCTTGTCTAAAAATATTTAAAAAATTTAAATTGTATCAAACTTAATGTTTTGCTATTTTTGAATAAATTTGTACTAAATAAAACAATCTATGTCTTTCTGTCAACCTCTAGTAAAATATTCTCTTCCAATATCTTGATATTCTAGAATAACATCATCAAATGTGACCACTGAATTATTTCACATCTGTCTAAAGGAATAATTTCTTCATTATTCTTCCACAAGCACTCAGTCCAATTACTGCACATCTTATAGAATTTGGTAAAAGTTCACCATGTTTGTTTTTTAATATATTTTCTGGAATTCTTACTTTAGGTTCCCAGCCCTTTTTGTTCATTTATTAATAACTTTTCACTTATGTATACCTTTCGATTTACTTATATTTCTCATTTATTAATAATTTTAACATTTATTAATAATTTTGCAGTAGTAAGTGACTACATTATTTCAACTTAGTGATAAATCTACTATACTTAGAAAAAGATTAATTTTTCCCATACGTGATTATTATACTAATGTTTAATTAGTTGTTTTTTATTCAACTTTTCTAACACCATATATTACCACAAAAAACAATAAACTTTATTGTGATGGAGAAACAATACAATTTTAAAAATACACACATTGAAGCAGATAAAATTTTAAACAAGATTGTTCTTGAAAGTGAAGATAGCATTTGATATTTACTTGGTTTTAATAATCTATTTGTTTAAGCTAATGATAAATCTGTAGCAAAAATATGTTCCTAAAATAATTCCCTTTGAATTCATAAATATTAATTTTAATCTTGCTGATGGAGTGTATGTAAATCATAATGATCATTTTTACAAAGAAACTAATATTATTGCTTCATTTAAACATAATGCAGAATTTGGTGGATGAATAATTTATGAACCAAATTATCCTGTAAATGTTCCTATTTTTAATACAATTCAAGATTTAGAATTTACTATAATTGATGAAAATGATACTTTGATTGACTTTAATGGTGCTACTGCAACAGTTATTTTAAAAATCTCTTAATAAATCTTTCCCTAATAAATAAGTTATATCTAAAACAATATTGATAAAAATTGAAAGTTATCAGTTTTGTTCTTTTCCCATTAATGAAAAAAGTAAAAATAATTTAAATTTTCCTAACAAAGGCACAGAAATTGAAATAAAATATATGTTTGGCTATGTCCAAATCATGCACAATTATACAAGGAATGTAGTATTATTGGAAATGATAGTTAATCGATAATTATGTACCTAAATAGTTAGACATTATGACAATCAAAAAGGAAACAATATATCATCTAGAATATTTTACTACATATAACTTCATCTGTTCCTTAAAAATAACTTTAGAAGGACATATTCTTAAGGGGGTAGGACATCAAATGGGCCAACTTGGAGCAGCAGAGGCACCACAGGACATTTTAATTTTCACTGTTTATACATTTACAAGTAAATTCATAAAACTTTGTCAGCATGACCAGGAAGGATTCGGGATTCCCACTCATAGCAGCAGATGTTCAAAAACATAGCAAAATGATTTTTTTCACATGTGAAATTTCATCATTTTTTTCACTTACTATTGGTTGCATTTGTTGCTATAGGTACACTTTTCTATATAAGTAAGAGAGGCTGTTCGATGAATTTTGCAGAGCATACAAACCATACTTACAGGTGTCTGAAGCTCTAGAATCTATTTAATTTATGAAAAAATGATTGAGCTGTTACGTTTTAAACTTTATGTTTAGAAAAAAATTAACTTTTCTAGTTAATTATCTCAATTTTTACCACAGTTTTAATAGATTTAGAAAATTCTAGAGTTTCATACACCTGTATGTATGGTTTGTATGTTGTGCAAAATTCATCAAAGAATCTCTCTTATTTGTGAAGGAAAATGGAGCTAAAGCAACAAATGCAGCAACAGTAAGTGAAAAAATGATGAAATTTCATATCTAAAAAAAATTATTTTGTTACCTTTTTGCACTTACACTGCTATGAGTGTGAGTCCTGAATGCTTCCTGGTCTTGCTGCCAAAGTTTAATGAATTTATATGTAAAAGTATAGACAGTAGAAAATAAAATGTCCTGTGGTGCCTCTCCTTTTCCAAGTCAAGCCGTTTGACGTCCTACCCCTCTTAATACAGGAAAAATAAATAGTTAAAGAAATGAAGTACTTTATTCTTCATCATTACATGCTGGATTGATTAAAGATTATAAGGAAATAATGATTGAAAGAAACTTAACTGTAGTTTTTACACATAGTTCATCTTCTGGAGATGTAATCTGACGTTGGTTTGATAAAAATAATGCTGGTGTTGAAATAAAAGATACACTTCCTAAAGAAGGTAAAATTATCGTACAAACTATGGAAGTTCAGGTACCTGTTGTCAAATGTGAACAAAATTATGAACTTGTACAACATGAAAATATTTTAAAAATCCTAAAATTCCTATTACTTTTAATGAACTTCAAACAAAAGACATTTTTGGGTTATCTCATAAAAATAGTTTTAACTAGATATTACAAATTTCTGTAACTACAGAATTTGATACGCCGTATTTTGTTTTTGTTGTATTTCAGAAAAATCGTAAAAATAAGCAGTTAGTTGATGCATCATTAATTGATAATGTTAAACTACAGAATATACATTTAAAAATAGTAAAAATGAAGTTTTTCCTTAAGAAATGTGGAATATTAACGCACCAAATAATTTCCTATAATGATATGGTGCATTTCTAGATATTAAATGAATTACTTTACTAAAATTAGATACTGATATTAATCCATTTAGTTTTATAACTAATTATCCAATTTATGTAATCAATATGAAACGTAGAAAAAATGTTATAACAACACAAAAAACAAATATGAAACTTTGTGCAACTTTTAATGATAAAATTCCAAATGATGCACTTGCTTATTTAATTATATGTGGTAAAAAGTATCTCACATATGTTGCACAACATAGATTACCTACTGAAAATTTTTAACTGTTAACATTTGCTTCTATATAAATGAATGAAAAACTTAAAAAAATTATAAAAGTGTTAACATCATGCTTATATACATTTCTGAAACATTTTAAGAAATATAGAACAAATAAAAACTGAAGATTTTAAAATAATTTACTTTTGTTAATTAATTTATTTACGTGTGTTCACAATGTAAACTTTTTAAAAAACGTACTTTTGTTAACTAATGCATTTTAAGTAATTTACTTACATTCACAATGTGATTTTTTTAATAAATTACTTATTTTTATTGACTAATACATGTTATTGCGCTACAATCACGTATCAAATTAAATAATGAAGTTAGAAATTAGTTGTTTCTTGTATTTAGTTGTATTATTGTAAAAATTAGGTATTTAGTTAATGTTAACAAAATCGGTTGATTAAATTATACATACTGCATCTTATACTGAATTTTTAAAAATCAGTTGTTTTATACATAAAGTAGAGAATTTGTTTTGACTTTGTCTTAGTGTCCCAGACCCTACAAAATCATCCTACTGGTGGGATTATTGATAGTTGGGAGCTTGAACGTTAGGCATGTTACGGGGCCCCTTAGGGACATGGCTTCCAAGAACAGAAAGAAAACCAATGTGCTCTGCGTGTCCATACCAGGTGGACTCATTCCAGATGTGGAACGTGTCCTCCCAGACGCCTAGAGAGAACAGGGTGCAGCCAATGGCAGGTGGTTGCTCACGTCGGTGCCAATGATGTGTGTCACTTTGTATCAGAAGAGATTCTCTCTGGTTTCGAGCAACTAACAGAAGTGGTAAAGGCTGCCAGTCTTGCTTACAAGATGAAAACACAGCTAACCATTTGCAGCATAGTTGAGAGGATCGATTGCAGACCCCTGGTTCAGAGCTGAGCGGAGCGTCTGAATCAAAGGCTCAAACGGCTCTGCAACAATGTAGACTGCAGATTCCTCGATTTGCGCCAAATGGTGTTTGGGTTTCGGGCTCTGCTGAATAGGTCATATGTCAAATATACACAGGAGGCGGCTACATGGGTAACAGGGGCTTTGTATCGTGGAATGGGAGGTATTTTAGGTTAGAGCAGGTGCGGGCAGGAATTCTGCACGTGTGCAGTGCACTTGCACACTTGCAGTTAACAGATGTTCTGCATGCACACAGGGGCAACCAGGCCATCTGCTTATCTCCCCCCCCCACCATACCTTCTGTTCGCTCCTTCCTCTGTAATGCGTTTTGTTTCCTAGTTTGCTTTATTGAATGAAGCAATAAGGTAAGTAGGAGTGCTTGAAACAAATCGTGGTTTGAAAGATTACCTATTACCTACGACTCGTTTTATTTAATTATCAGAGGTGGAGTTTATAATACGTTTAATATCTGGAAGAAAATTTCTACATACAGACAAACGCAAACAGTTACATAAATTTTCATCATTGATGTTTGCTATTTACCGTGACTTATTAATTTAGCAAATGATTTTCCAGTTCTCGCTATATTAAGCGCAATCTTATAACTTGCACGTATCGCAAGGCTATTATTGTTGTCGTCCTGAAAAATTGAAAACAGTGCTCCATAAAATATTAAATCAGTTAGATGAGAGACATGACGAAAGAAAGTCGCAGATCTCTCGTGACAACAGCGACTATCGCAGATTCATCTAGTATCGTCAATTCGCTTTCTTAAGCTCAGTCAATTTCCCCATCCGCTCAGAATCCGACAATAAATTGTACTCATCCTTGTGAAATTTATTATAATGGCATTCAATACTAAACTTCCGCTGACCAGCGAGAAAACTGCCACATATTAAACATTTCGAATTTTCACGTTTTTGCACAAAGAAAAAATGATTCTCCCATTACTTTTATAGCAAATCTCCACTTCTCCGTTTCCTTGTTTCACTCTGCATTTTCCAGTTTCTTGAAATACAACGTTCACTACGTAGTGGTCGCTTCGCATCGACGTCCGCAGCTTAGCCAGGCACTACACTGCCGCAATCTGCCGGCTGTCGTCACTGCCCCGGTCGACGATTTCACGCGAGTAGCACACGTGCAGTGCTGTGCGCTCATGAGCTGCGTGCAACGTTTGCCCGCCCCTGGGTTAGAAGGTATCGGGAAAACACAAGAAGGGCTTCAGTCTCAAAGGGTGCAGGTCGAACACAGGAAGAACGTAGATACAGGAACCACCGGTATAACAGTTGTAAATTGTCGTAGCTGTGTTTGGAAAGTACCATAGCTCCAAGCGGTAATAGAAAGCACTGATGCTCAAACCGTTACAGACATAGAAAGCTGGCTAAAACCGGATACAAGCTCAGCCGAAATTTTTGCGAAGAACCTAATGGTATTGCGAAAGGATAGGCTAAGTACCGTTGGCGGTGGCATGTTTGTTGCTGTTAGAAGTAGTTTATTTTGTCGCGAAATTGAAGTAGATAGTTCCTGTGAGTAAGTATGCGCAGAGATCATTGTTGGAAACCAGAATAAAATAATAATTGGATCCTTTTATCGACTTCCCAATTCAGATGATATAGTTGCGGAAAATTTTAAAGAAAACTTGAGTTTGATTTCACCCGACTCATACAATAATAGTTGGTGGTGACTTTAATTTACCCTCGATATGTTGGCGAAAATACTTGTTTAATTCCGGAAGTTCGCATAAAACTTGATCCGAAATAGTGCTAAACGCATTCTCTGAAATTTATCTCGAGCAGTTAATTCACGAGCCCACGTGAATAGTAAATGGGTTGTGAAAACACGCTTGACCTCTTAGCAACAAATAATAATGAGTTAGTAACGAGCATAAAAACGGATACAGGGATTAGTGAACACAGAGTTTTCGTAGCGAGACTAAATATTGTACCCCCAAATCCTCCTAAAATAAACGAAAGATATACCTACTCAAAGAAGCAGATAAAAATTCACTTGACGCCGTCCTGAGAGACAATCGCCACTCCTTCCAAATTAATAATTTAAGTGTAGATCAGATGTGACTTGAATACAAAGAGATAGTATCGGCAGCAATTGAGAGATTTATACCAAATAAATTAACAAACGATGGAGCTGATCCTCATTGGTACACAAGACGGGTCAGAACATTCTTGCAGAAACAACAAAACAAACATGCCAAATTTAAATAGACGCGAAATCCCTAACATTGGCGATCTCTTACAGTAGCTCAGAATTTAGCGTGGACTTCAATGTGAGATGCCTATAACAGTTTCCTCAACGAAACTTTGTGTCGAAACCTGGCAGAAAATCCAAGGAAATTCTGGTCGTATATGAAGTATGTCAGCGGCAAGAAACAATCAATGCCTTCTCTGCACGATAGCAATGGAGATACTACCGAAGACAGTGCTGCCAAAGCAGAGTTACTAAACAGAGCCTTCCGGAATGACTTCACAAAAGAAGAAGAAGTAAATAATCCAAAATTCGAATCAAGAACAACTGCCATCATGAGTAACGTAGAAATAAATATCGTCGGAGTAGTGAAGCAACTTAAATCACTTAACAAAAGCGAGTCTTCTGGTCCACAGTGTATACCAACTACGTTCCTTTCAGAGTATGCTGATGCTTTAGCTCCATACTTAAAATCATATACAACCATTTGCTCCACGAAATATCCATACCCAAAGACTTGAAAGTTGTACAGGTCACACCAATATTCAGAAAAGGCAGTAGGAGTAATCCACTTAATTATGGGCCCTTATCATTAACGTTATTATGCAGCAGGATTTTGGAACATATATTGTGTACAAACATTATGAATTACCCCGGAGAAAACGGTCTATTGACACGCAGTCAACATGGGTTTAGAAAACGTCGTTCTTGTGAAACACAACTAGCCCGTTATTCGCGTGAAGTAATGAGTGCTATTGACACGGGATATGAGATAGATTCCGTATTTCTGGACTTCCGGAAGGCTTTTGACACTGTACCACACAAGCGGCTTGTAGTGAAATTGCGTGCTTATGGAATATCGTCTCAGTTATGTGACTGGACTTATGATTTCCTGTCATAGAGGTCACAGTTCGTAGTAACTGACGGAAAGTTATTAAGTAAAACAGAAGTGTTTTCTGGCGTTCTCCAAGGTAATGTTATAGGCCCTTTGCTGTTCCTTATCTATATAAACAATATGGGAGGCTATTTGAGCAGCCGTCTTAGGTTGTTTGCATATGTCGCTGTCGTTTATCGACTAATAAAGTAATCATGAAATCAAAACAAATTGCAAAACGATTTAGAAAAGATACCTGAATGGTGTGAAAATTGGCAGTTGACCATAAATAACGAAAAGTGTGAGGCCATCCACATGAGTGCTAAAAGGAATTCGTTAAACTTGGGTTGCACGATAAATCACTGAAATCTAGAGACCGTAGAATCAACTAAATAACTAGGAAGTACGATTACGAACAACTTAAAATAGAAGGAACACATAGAAAATGTTGTGGGGAAGGCTAACCAGAGACTGCGTTTTATTGACAACACACGTGGAAAATGTAACGGATCTACTAAGGAGACTGCCTACACTACGCTTCTCCGTCCTCTTTTAGAATACTGCTGCGCAGTGTGGGATCCTTACCAGATAGGACTGACGGAGTACATGGAAAAAGTTCAAAGAAGGGCAGAACGTTTTGTATTATCGCGAAATATGGGAGAGAGTGTCACTGAAATGATGATTTGGACTGGACATCATTAAAAGAAAGGCGTTTTTCGTTGCGAAGGAATCTTCTCACGAAATTCCAATGACCAACTTTCTCCTGCGAATGTGAAAATATTTTGTTGAGACTGACCTACATAGGGAGAAACGAACACCACGATAAAATAAGGGAAATCAGAGCTCGTATGGAAAGATATAAGTGTTGGTTCTTCCCTCGCACTATACAGGATTAGTATAATGGAGAATTGTGAAGGTGGTTCAATGAACCCTCTGTCATTTACTTAAATGTGATTTTCAGAGTATCCATGTAGATGTATATCTATTAAATGGCTACTTACCTGCAGTTGTTAGGTGAGCTATTATGAAAAAAGTTCAACAATTGGCGCTGACAACTGTCTACAAAACTGAAGACCCTGTCCAAAGTGTAAGATACTGTCAATATGTATTCGACAACAGTGTTTTCATTTTCTCCAGTATACAAGCTGGAATAATTTTCACAGCATGACGGGTATCAAATGCATCAGCCGAGCCTCAGCTCCCCCAACATCTGGAGAGGCCCAGAGGCTTCACCTGCCTCTGCTACAGAAGTAGGTGACATAAGAGTTATCGAAATTCTGATACTTCAACGTAAGTCAACCAATCCATCACTGCGGATTACTCCTCTACACTTCAACAGGTCCATTCCATCAGACAGAGTCACACATGTCGTGGAAAATTTACTGTGAATGTATGGTATATGGCTCCACTAACGTAAAGTCAGATGGTATGAATGAATGGGACACCTCGGAAGGAATGTTCAGCCTCTTAATTGATTTTTTTTCCGCTTTCAGCTCCCGCAGAAACCTTTGCCTCGCGAGTTGGAGAGCTATGTTTGTAAGTGTATTTGTTAACTATAGATGCCTGTAATGATGTGTGTGTAGTGTGTGATGACGTGTTCGTGTTGGAGATGATGGGATCGAGAAGAAGATGAAGGACCGTGCTGGCACATAGCCCACTCCTCTATATGAGCATCAGGGGGCCCGCGGAGCTTCACGTCCCTGTCCGACAGAGGGACCACTATCAATAGTATAGCATTCCCTCACTTCATGAGACACTCTGGAGAGGTTTGCAATGGAGCATAGGACACTGGCGCCAAACTTGTGATTTGGGACTTTACGTCACCACCCCTCCTATCCCTCCTGCCGTAAAATCAAAGACAAAGTTGACGACAGCACGCTGCATACCCGAACGGTCACATACCCATTACTGGCCACGCACCATGGTCCTTAACTTCGGTGATGGAACTGGAAATAGTCTATCCACGTCAGCACAGCCGTCGAGAGGTGCACCAACTTTCTGGTAATTAATTGATTCACCATCAAGTGACTATAACACAATCACACCGGCTTATAATATTCTGAAAACGATAAACCGCAGCAAGTTTATACAGGCTATAAACGGTATAGATTATACAGATGGTACGTCTCGGTGTGCTTGACAAAAAAGTCTAATGACATTTTCTTGTATCATGTACCTTATTTTTGTATGATTAAAACCTAATGTTCGTAGGATAGATAGTATACGCATTTCTCTTTACGTAGTCAACCTACAGTACACGGCGTACCGAGCTTATTGCCTACAATGACGGGGCGGCCAGAGAAAGGCAAGAGCCGACCAGAGGATTGAAATCATTAGACGTGTACAACGACGTGGTGTGCTAATCAGGTGGTACCGAAAAAAGGAATGTAAACGGTTTTTGGGTTGTCAAGAATGTGTAATTCGCTTTACGCGAATTGAATACAACCAGTCGGTTTCTTAACAAGTCGATAACGAAGGTCGTAGTAGTAATGAGAAGCTAATATCAAACACAATGTATTTCCATTAGTACAAATGCTGTCAATCACCAAGTACATAGTTGTGCATTAATTACAATCAACTGTTTCACCTTTTTACGGCAATGCCATAACGAATACTAAATTCACATTATTTTCCTTCTGTACAACAACATCGTAACGAAAAGAAAACCCATTACTTCGTTTCCTCTAACACCAATACTACAATAAATGTTCAAAATTACCACCATCCGCTTCCACACATGCTTCATTACGGCGAACCCAGTTTCGTCGCACTCGTTCACACACATGCACATTGGCCTTTATGGTATTGGCAGCATCTAAAATCTTCTGCGTCAATTCGTTCACTTTATTTACTAACTCAGGATAAAAAAGTTCCTTCATATGGCCCCAAAAGTAAAAATCCAGTGGATTTAAATCAGGGCTGCGTGCTGGCCATCGACGTGGACCCGAACGCTCGATCCATCGTCCTGGAAATCGACTATCCATAAATCTGCGTACTCTGTGACCAATGTGAGGTGGAGCACCATCGTGGAGGAACCACATGTTATGACGTACGCCTAACGGAATGTCTTCTAACAACGGTGGTAACATTGTATCCTCTAGAAACGTTCGGTAATAGTTACCAGTCAAACTTGCACGTAAAACATAGGGCCCAATAATGTAATTATCGAGCATACCCGCCCACACATTTATGGAAAATCGTCGCTGAAAATGTGTTGCCGCTACGTGGATAGGATTGTGTACACTCCACGTGTGCATGTTATACAAATTAGTTATTCAGTTGCGAGTGAAACACGCTTCATCTGTGACTAGTATTTTGTTGACAAAATCATTCTGCGCACTGTGGGACAAAAACCACTCTGAGAATTCACGTCGTGGAGGGAAATCTTGTTCTTCCAATGCTTTTACGCGTTGAATGTGGTAAGGCCGCAGACGTTCCTCTTGCAAAGTGCGATGAACGACAGTGTGCGATATACCCACGTGGCGGGTGATGCTTCTAGTACTCTGAGAAGGATCCTCCTGGATGCGGTCCAGAATTCTTTCCTCAGCTTCCAGTGTACGATCGGCGCGTTGTGGGCCTCTGCCTTCTGCGCGGGGCAGTAAAGAGCCAGTATCTCTCAATCTAAGGAAATTAAATACGTACTCGTCAGTTGTATTCTGTCATGATGTACCAAAAACGGAAAGCATGTCAGAACAGAAGATACGTTTCGCATACGGACGAAAATTTACGAAGTTGCAGATAACTACTGTACTTTATTAAGATGTAAATGCATAATAATCGCATACAAGTGGAGAATTACAATGACACAAACCGTTGGTGCACAGCAGCAAATGTCTATCGTGCAGGAAGTCATCGTTGTGGGAAGCGTTCTCGATAAATTCGTACAGCTGCCCTCGCAACACCTTTTCCCTTACCATAAATTAAATGCATATTGCATAGTTCAGCTATAGTAAATCTCCTTTCCATCCTAACAGTTAACAGAGTTGCAATAACATCTGCACAGGTTACTCGCCTAGTCTCGTCGCTCGGTGTATTAGAATGACGCAGCCACACAGGCCGCAGTTGCCTATGTGTTTAAGATTTACGCTCGCGATGTCAATACGCGCAGCGGGCAATAAGAGGAACCGATTGCTTACGTACGTGCACGGCCAAGTATCTACTTATCCAAAACCATTATCCTGAGACGAACTGTTTTTTTTCTGGGAAAACCGTAGGAAATACGCAAACATGTTACTAGACTTTTTTGTCAAGCATTGCGAGATGTGCCATCTGTATAATTTTGGCGCCTTATACCTTTTACACCCTGTATACTTATCAATCCAGTCCCTTTTCTACGAACACTACAAAGGACACCGACACCATCGCACTTATAAGTTATACAGTTCTCAGATTTGTTTATGGGATCGTATTTTACACAAAAGCTCACTTAACAACTGGAAATAAGTACTCATATAATCGACTGGAAGTAGCTCAACTCTACACTGAGATGAAAGAAGTCATAGGATACCTTCCGATATCAAGCAGGATCTCCTTTTGCTCTGCTTAGTGTAATAGTCGACGGAGCACGGACTCAAGAAGTCGTTGGAAATCACCTGCAGAAATATTGAGAGATGCTGCCTCTGTAACCGCCCTAATTGCGAAAGTGTTACCGGGAAGTATTTTGTGCACTAAGTGGCCTGTCGATTATATCTCTCAAATGTTCGGTGGGATTCATGTCGGGCGATCTGGGTGTTCATATCATTTGCTTGAATTATGTAGAATGTTCTTAAAATCAATTGCGAACAATTGCGGCCTAGTGACATGGCGCATTGTCGTACACAAAAATTCTATCGTTTTTACTTCAAATTCCATTGTTGTTTGCTGCAAATTCCATCGCTGTTTGCTGCAAATGGTCTCCATGTAGCCGAACATAACCATTTCCTGTCAATGATCGGCTCTTTTGAAACCGCCGACCCAGTCAATTCCATCTAACACAGCCCACGTCCTTATGGGGCCGCCATAAGCTTGCACAGTGCCTTGTTGACAACTTGGTTCCATAGCTTTCTGGGGTCTGCGACACACTCGAACCCTACCATCAGCTCTTGCCAACTGAAATCGGGACTCATCTGAACGGGTCAGGGTTTTTCAGTCGTCTAAAGTCCCAACGATATGGTCATGGGCCCAAGAATGACACTTCAGGCGAGGGCGTGCTGGTGAAAACTTATACTGGAAGTAGTGTATTACTGAACTTCTGAAACAATTAAGTTCAGCTACTTTTACTCTTAGTTTGATTGCTAGTCTTAGAAACAGACTAATAATTTGCATATCTTCACTGAACAATGTCTTATTGAATATTTATGTCATACCTTCTTCAGGGTGTTTTTGTTTGTTGCTGAACGAGAAAACTTTGTTTCTTATATACTTGCAGACATGGCTGTCATCTAATTCTGACAGGCTGTTTAGGGTAAAGGGGAGCGATGTTAGAAGTCTGTATTGATGTTTTTATTATTTCTTTTCATTGGTGGAACCCCGACGTTTGAATTGGGATTTGCTTTACTGTGTGTTATTAGTGGAAATCACACGTATGCGAACAGTAAAAATTATATTTGTTGTTCACCCGTCGTTCTCATGTAGGTAACCTCTTCAAGGAGTTAGGTATTTTACCTGCACCATCACAATACATATATTCGCTAATGAAATTCGTCATAAATATTCCACCACAATTTGAAAAGAACAGTGATGTACACACCTACAAGACTAGATGGGAAAAACAGCACAAGTTCGAGTAGGACTAGCTCTGTCTGAGTTCCGTACGAACTTAACTGTATGCATACAAAATTATTCTGCAGATTTTGATGAGTGAATTTGCGAGTATCAAAATATGTGACATAAATAACAGTATCTTTTGATTGCATTGATTTGGAAGACAAAATATTTATCTCGGCATGGGACGGTAGACCTTAGTATTTCACATAAATTTTAACACGATATCCCTGCCTGTTCCTGAGAAAAACGGGCCTTAACCGACGGACAGGCAGACAGATGAGTATAAAATAAAATAAAATATTTTTATGTGATACAATTATAAATTAACGATTTTAGGTTTTTTTCCTTAACTTGTACAATGAAATCTTGCTTCCTGACATGTTTCATGACTCTATGTCAACGAAAGGTACTCTACAGATTTTGATGAGTGAGTTTGCGAATATCAAAATACGTACCTCTTGAGTGCATTGACTTAGAAGCTTAAATATTTTACATTGTCAAGTGGCTGTAGACCTTAGTATTTGACACAAATTTCAACAGGATACCTCTACCCATTCTAGAGAAAAGGAGTCTCAACAGATGGAAGACAGATGAACCACAAGCTGATCCTTTAAGAGTTCCATATCTATCGATTGAGCTATGGTATACTGAAAATGACCTTTATTAGCCATTATTAAAAGTGTCAGTGGCTCAGAAAAGAATTTAGTATGGAGTAACAAAAGATTCTGATCAACTTTCAAATAACATAAAATGTCTGATACCTAGCAATGCAACGTTTATATCTAACGTAAAATAAATTTTCCTGGTCAACTCCCTTCACGCCATGAACGAATTTCTACTTAAAAATTGGTAGTCCCCAAAAAACAACAGCTATTTTTAAGTGACGTTGCAGCAGTGGGTCTAAAGAATAATGTGTTCATTAATGTTAACACTAAACATGTATACATATCCTGCAAACTGACTCGTTCCACATCATTTCGATAAATTTGTCGTCGATATGGGGCACCTAACTAACTCACTAGCTAGTAGAAAGCTGTAAAAAAATTCCGTTCATGCAGAAACAATAGATCATCTAAAATGTGTTGAACTTTCTGAGATTTATTTGAAGATAGCAGAAGGAAATGAAAAAAAAAAATTGTGCATCACCTAAGCAGTAAAAAGGTACATGTATTTTCAGATATGAAGCTGGTAATTTAGTTTTGCAGAGGCATGTACAAAATTTTCCTAAGTACCGTACGCATAATACGTCAGTGCTGATATTCAAAACCGTATGCTTGAAATAAGTAGCGGTACTGTAAAAGAGCAAAGTGTTCACAAAGTTAACAGTTTTAAATGCTACGCCATTCTTGCTGATGAAACGATACACACTGGAAGAACTCATCAACTGTCTTCCTGTGCTCGGTATGTAGATTTGGAATTAGATATTATTCGTGAAAACTTACCCATGTTTACACTTTCCAACGTCTTAACGGGCGTGGGTTGGCGCTCTTCATATTACTAAATTGAAAATAATCGGTATTAATTGTGAATTTTGGTGGTTCATGGATACGACAAAGCAGCTACTATGAGCGGTTATTTACGGCACAAAATTTCATTATAAAAGAATCCTCAGTGGCTGTATACATACTCATCTAACCTAGGCTTAGCAAATTCTTGTTCCTTATAGGCTATCAAGAATTGCATATGGACCGTTCATCACCAGTCATCAGACACTCAACTCTCGTGGCATGAGCGAAACTCGGTAGATTTACAAATATGAGGCAGTTCTGCTTTTTGACCTTTGATTTACTAAGTAGGGACATATTGTACCCCGTTCATATATTTTCTTACATGTTTTTCGGTTATCTGGAAGAAACTTTTAAGCAGTTTGTTTATTTGTAATTTAAGGTGTTATTGTTACATATGATAAAACTTACATTTACATGTGTATGTACTGGTAAAAATAGCAGAGGCTCAATTTGTACCCACTTAGTGTTTGTTATTGTTAAGATTCACGTGCTCTAATTGAAATGTTGGCTAACCTGAGGATTTAAAAATAAACATTACATTCAGTTGATTGTTGACAAGTAACGCACTAACAACTGCACACATTTACTTAACGAAAATTGCTTCCAATGAAAAAAGTACGAAAGCAATAGAAGAAATTTTACAGGAGGTACTAGATGCAAATTGAGATGATGATAGTGATACGGCTATATTTGGTAGGTATAATCATAATAGTGATGAAGAAGTCTTGGAAATAATCTCCTTCTCAAACTCGCCTCAGACAGCATAACGTTCTCATAGGTAAAGCAAATGTGACAGCTTACAGTGAAAATATTTCAAAATTATGTGACACCACGAACCTTTTTTGACTAAAGATAGTGAATGGAATTTTCCAGCACACTAATTTTCGGAGCACTTCTAAAATGCCTGATTCATGGAACCATATTAATGAAGAACAGTTGCTGGCGTTTATTTGATTGTGTATTCTTGGGGGTGTTCTGAGGTTGCAGAAAGAATCAGTAGTAAATCTGTGATCCAAAAGCCCTGCATTTTTAATTCCAGTATTTCCTGCAACAACGTTAGGAGACAGATTTGTCCAAAATTTACGTGTTCTTCGTTTTTGGTGATAAAACCACGAGATGTGAACGTAGAACGTCAAACAAATTAGATCAAACAGTGAAATTTTTTGACAGTGTTATCAGCTGATTTCAAGTACCTTATTCGTCAGATTATAATGTTACACTAGACGAAAAATTGGTTGCATCTAGGGAGGATGACCATTTCTTGTCTAAATGAAAATGAAACCAAAAAAATATGTAATGAAAGTTTCGGTTGCAGCAGACACCCAAACTATCTATGAATACAATATGCAAGTATAAGATGGAAATATAAAGGCGAAAGAGAAAAGGCACAGGGTCTCAGCGTAGTCAAAGATCTGCTTAATAATTTGTATTGGACAGACAGGAGCGTCACTAGTCGGAATTCTTTCACTGCCTGTGAGCTAGCAGTGTTCCTTCTAACAAATAATATGACATCTGTAGGCACAACGTGACATAATAAGCCAACGTTTTCTGGATTATATTTTAGAAATAAACAAAGGAAGATACACTCTTCCATCTTCAGTGTTACCAAGTAACTAATGTTGGTGTTTTATGTGCAAGTAAATAATTAAGGGGTAATGCTTCTCTCATCCCATCATGATGACGATTCAAGACCTAACGTAGCAAATGGCTTCGACATAGTAGCCAAAGAAGAAATATCCCGGGGTCTGTTCCTGAGTGCTTTGCGAGAAACTCAGCTCGCGCTGTTCCTCCATGAGATCCATAGCGCAATGGACAACGGCACTCAGGTTTACGCCGTCTTCCTTGGTTTCAGTAAGGCATTTAACACCGTCCCGCATTGCCGTTTAAGGAAAAAAATATAAGCTTACGGAGTATCGGAGCAGACCTGCGATTGGATTCAAGACTTTCTTGCAGATAGAACTCAACGCGTTACTCTTAACGGAACTAAATCGACAGGTGTAAAGGTAATATCCGGAGTACCACAGGGAAGTGAGGTAGGACTGTTGCTGTTCACAATACAGATATTAATGATATAGTAGAGAGCGTCCAATGCTCTTTAAGCCTATTCGCAGATGATGCAGTTGTTTATACGAAAATAGCAACGCCAGAAAATAGTAAGAATTTGCAGAACGACCTGCAGAGAATTGATAAATGGTGCAGATTCTGGCAGTTGACCCTGAACGTAAATAAATGTAACATATTGCGCATACATAGAAAAAGAAATCCACTACTGTTCAGCTACACTATTGATGACAAACAGCTGCAGACAGCGTCTGCCGTAAAATATCTTGGCGCAACTATACAGAGCAACCTTAAGTGGAATGACCATATAAAACATATAGTGGGAAAAGCAAACACATCGGAAGAATCTTAAGGAAATCCAACTCACCCACGAAGGAAGAGGCTTATAAGGCTCTTCTTCGCCCGATTCCTGAGTATTGTTCATCGATCTCGGAAGCCTATCAGATAGAACTGATAGAGGAGATAGAGAAGATCCAACGAAGAGCGTCGCGCTTCGTCATGGGATCGTTTGGCTGGCGAGAGAGCGTTACAGAGATGTTAAACAAATTCACCTAGCGGACGTTACAAGAGAGACGTTGTGCATCACGTAGAGATTTAATACTGAAATTTCGGGAGAGCACTTGTCAGGAGGAGTCAGACACATATTACTTCCCCCAACCAGCATCTCGCGTATTGACCACAAGGAGAAAATTCGAGAAATTAGAGCCAATACAGAGGCTTACCGACAATCATTTTTCCGATGCACTATTCGCGAGTGGAACAGAGTTGGAGGGATCAGATAGTGGTACCGAAAGTACCCATCGCCACACACAATTAGGTGGCTTGTGGAGTCTGATGTAGATGTAGATGTAAATGAATATTCCCACTCAACAATGAGCAAAAAGTTAAAAGAAATTGAGCAAACATGTCCTCAGAGCGACGAATTTGATTGGTGTGTCTACGGAAAATAAACAAGACCGAAAAGTTGAAGAAACACAACGCAGGAAACGTGAAAGATGCCGCACATGCGAATCAAGAAAATACAGGAAGACGGAATGGAAATTTGTAATGTATGAATTTGCAAGGATGACTCTGGTAAGGTAATAAATAAATGTCGTGTGACTAGGGCCTCCCGTCGGGTAGACCGTTCGCCGAGTGCAAGTCTTTCGATTTGATATGTAAACGGGTAGAATTCGGCTCTGCGGTCAGCTACGAAAATATAAGACAACAAGTGTCTGACACAGTTGATAGATCAGTTATTGCTGCTACAATGTTACCTTACCAAGGTTTAAATGAGTTTTAAGTCGCGTTATAATCAGCGCACGAGCGATGGGACACAGTATTTCCGAGGTAGCGATGTAGTGGTGACCATTTCATGAATGTACAGTAAATATCAGGAATCTGGTAAAATATCAGATTTTCGAAATCGCTGCGGCTGGAAAAAGATCCTGCAAGAACGGGACCAACGACGACTGAAGAGAATCGTTCAACGTGACAGAAGGGCAACTTTTCCGAAAATTGCTGCAGATCTCAGTGCTGAGCCATCAACAAGTGCAAGCGTGTGAACCATTAAAGGAAACATCATCGATATGGGCTATCGGAGCCGTAGGCCCACTGGTGTACCCTTGATGGCTGCACGACACAAAGTTTTACGCCTCGTCTGGGTCCGTCAGCATCACTATTGGACTGTTGATGACTGGAAACGTATTGCCTGGTCGGACGAGTATCGTTTGAAATCGTATTGAGCAGATGGACGTGTATGGATATGGAAACAACCTCATTAATCCATGGACCCTGCATGTCAGCAGGAGACTCATCAAGCTAGTGAAGGCTCTGTAATGGTGTGTGGGGAGGGGGACGGGGAGGGGGGTAGGAGAGGGTTGCAGTTGGAGTGATATGGGACCGCTGATACATCTAGATACGACACGTACACTCCTAGAAATGGAAAAAAGAACACATTGACACCGGTGTGTCAGACCCACCATACTTGCTCCGGACACTGCGAGAGGGCTGTACAAGCAATGATCACACGCACGGCACAGCGGACACACCAGGAACCGCGGTGTTGGCCGTCGAATGGCGCTAGCTGCGCAGCATTTGTGCACCGCCGCCGTCAGTGCCAGCCAGTTTGCCGTGGCATACGGAGCTCCATCGCAGTCTTTAACACTGGTAGCATGCCGCGACAGCGTGGACGTGAACCGTATGTGCAGTTGACGGACTTTGAGCGAGGGCGTATAGCGGGCATGCGGGAGGCCGGGTGGACGTACCGCCGAATTGCTCAACACGTGGGGCGTGAGGTCTCCACAGTACATCGATGTTGTCGCCAGTGGTCGGCGGAAGGTGCACGTGTCCGTCGACCTGGGACCGGACCGCAGCGACGCACGGATGCACGCCAAGACCGTAGGATCCTACGCAGTGCCGTAGGGGACCGCACCGCCACTTCCCAGCAAATTAGGGACACTGTTGCTCCTGGGGTATCGGCGAGGACCATTCGCAACCGTCTCCATGAAGCTGGGCTACGGTCCCGCACACCGTTAGGCCGTCTTCCGCTCATGCCCCAACATCGTTCAACCCGCCTCCAGTGGTGACGCGACAGGCGTGAATGGAGGGACGAATGGAGACGTGTCGTCTTCAGCGATGAGAGTCGCTTCTGCCTTGGTGCCAATGATGGTCGTATGCGTGTTTGGCGCCGTGCAGGTGAGCGCCATAATCAGGACTGCATACGACCGAGGCACACAGGGCCAACACCCGGAATCATGGTGTGGGGAGCGATCTCCTACACTGGCCGTACACCACTGGTGATCGTCGAGGGGACACTGAATAGTGCACGGTACATCCAAACCGTCATCGAACCCATCGTTTTACCATTCCTAGACCGGAAAGGGAACTTGTTGTTCCAACAGGACAATGCACGTCCGCATGTATCCCGTGCCACCCAACGTGCTCTAGAAGGCGTAAGTCAACTACCCTGGCCAGCACGATCTCCATATCTGTCCCCCATTGAGCATGTTTGGGACTGGATGAAGCGTCGTCTCACGCGGTCTGCACGTCCAGCACGAACGCTGGTCCAACTGAGGCGCCAGGTGGAAATGGCATGGCAAGCCGTTCCACAGGACTACATCCAGCATCTCTACGATCGTCTCCATGGGAGAATAGCAGCCTGCATTGCTGCGAAAGGTGGATATACACTGTACTAGTGCCGACATTGTGCATGCTCTGTTGCCTGTGTCTATGTGCCTGTGGTTCTGTCAGTGTGATCATGTGATGTATCTGACCCCAGGAATGTGTCAATAAAGTTTCCCCTTCCTGGGACAATGAATTCACGGTGTTCTTATTTCAATTTCCAGGAGTGTATATAAGCATCCTGTCTGATCACCTGCCACCATTCATGTTCATTGTGCATTCCGACGCACTTGGGCATTTCTAGCAGAAAAATGCGACACCCCACATGTCCATAATTGTTACAGAGTGGCTTCAGGAACGCTCTTGTGAGTTTAAACACTTCCGCGGGCACCAAACTCCGCGGACATGAACATTATGGAGCATACCTAGGATGCGTCGCAATTTGCTATTCAGAAGAGATCCCCAACCCCTCGTACATTCGCGGATCTATAGACAGTCCTGGAGGATTCATTGTGTCAGTTCCCTCCAGCAGTACTTCAGACATTAGTCGAGTCCATGCCACGTCGTGTTGTAGCATTTCTGCATGCTCGTGGGGGCCCTGCACGATATTAGGCAGGTGTACAAGTTTCCTTGGCTCTTCACTGTCTAAGGCCAAAGCTGTGGCGGGGTTAGTATTATGGGAGTCAGTATTTTTTCATATTATTATAATTCAGCTAAAAGTTCTTCTCACCCTCCCAGTTTCAACAGAAACGCTAGAAGGTCGTTTTCGAGTCTAAGAGTTCAAAATCCTACCTAAGGAACAGAATGAATCAAAAAGACTGAGTGGTCATGTCCTCCTCATTGTGTATCAAAGCACTACAATTGATGTTGTAGGAGTAGTGAATCATTTTTCCAATCTGACACGCCAGATACACACTTCTTAAAAGCCAGCTACTACTATGTGTTTCACTGTGTGTTTAATGTTGATAAGTTTTAGGACTTACGTTAAACAGTGAATATTGTTTAGTTATAAAAGTTAGACAGAACACCTACCGCCCAAGAAGTGCTAAATACGCTCATGCCTATCGATTAGAAAAAAACGCAAGTCATCTCCTTTGTCAAGCGGAGTCGAAAGACAGACGGGAATAATTATGGGTATATATTTCTGACGTCAGTTTGTTCCATGATTGTGGAATGTGTTTAATGCTCACGCATTATGAGGTTTATAGAGAAGAAAAGTGTGACATGTAAATATCAACAGTACTTCTGCAAACAGAAATTTTTGGGAAACACACCTCCCTTGGTTCAGAACGCCAGAAACAAAGGCGCTGGAGTTGATGTGTTCCTTTCCGGCAGACTGTGCGATAACAGCAGTGCAAATGCAATTCTTTTAAGTAAGGGGAAGTTTCTCCAAGTTTAAAATCTAAGAGCTGAACAGTATTACAGCCTTCTGTAGGAAAGTTTTCCCTGTGAAACTGTTTACTAATGTGAACAGCTGTGTTTGACTTTAAGTGTGCAGTTATTTGCCAGCAAGGAAGTTGTACACAGATGATATCTCACTGTCACTTAGCGGTAAGAGCCCAGCTTGGGATAGTGAGTGAAGGGGTTTCCGTGTAGAGAGGACTTATTCAAAGTTCCCCGCACGTATGTGAATGGGAACAGGAACGCTCAAGAGTGGACTGATAAGCGCTGTTTATCTCTCGTATACGGGGCAGAAATGGTCAATGTCACAGGTATACTGGCGTGCTTTTAAATGTCTAACAACTTTCGGTGCAGTCAGCGTAGTGAAGAAAACCCACATAAGCACGTATTCGGGACTCATATAAAACATTTAAACATTACACACCCTAGTAACAAATAGCGAGATGGAAATTCCACTCGGATACACTGAATAAAATATGACAACACACCACTTCATGCAGAATAAGAACCTCATTGCTGTTAACCGAGCGAGGTGGCGCAGTGGTTAAACACTGGACTCGCATTCGGGAGGACGACGGTTCAATCCCGCGACCGGCCATCCTGATTTAGGTTTTCCGTGATTTCCCTAAATCGCTCCAGGCAAATGCCGGGATGGTACCTTTCAAAGGGCACGGCCGACTTCCTTCCCCGTCCTTCCCTAATCCGATGAGACCGATGACCTCGCTGTCTGGTCTCCTTCCCCAAAACAACCCCCCCCCCCTAACCTCATTGCTGTTATCTCACATCCATTGAATAAAACTGAAACCTCTGCAGAGTTGTTGTGTAAATTTATGGCTGTAGCTCTAACTTAAGGGAACCTTAATTTTAAATAAGTAGCAGTGGTGCAATATAGCACATCTTAGTAGTAACTTTTACCCACGGTTTCTTGTAGTGTAAATATACTAATTACGAAAAGAGTAATTCAGCGACGCTGCACACCATTAACTTAACATTAAATAAGATGCGAATGAATATTTATGCGTTGTATAATATCAGATTAACATGCCTGTTAGCTCACTACATAAAAAAAATATTTACAGAAATCGGTCGACCGGCTCAAGATTTGTAAATTTTTTATTGTACTGAGGTATGTTATTAGTGAAGGCGCAGCTGGAAAGGTGGCAGTAAAAGCGACAGCCAGTGACAGGTTAGGGAGCAGTGGTAGTGTGGGGAGACACAGGCAGGAAGGGATGGACGGAAGTAATTGTTCGTGGATGAAAAAGGACGCTACGTCGAAGCATACAAGTGGAATGAACAGTTAGTACGTTTATTTATATCTTTCACATGTGCGCAACCTTTTGATGACAGAGAACATGGACAGGTGATGGTTTGTGAAGAGTATATGCTTAATAAGTGCTTTGCGACACTGAGTTTCTTAGTGTAAAGATATCAAGCTGTGGCAGTGGGCCCGTGTAACTAAAATACATTTTTTTTCTTTGCTGCGGCTTCTCTGCAAGCAATTTTCCGTTTCATTTCTGTGTGAAAATAAGCTCTCCATTGTCTGAAGACACTTTTTGGATTAATTTATGAAAATTATGTTTATCTGAGACATGTTAAAATAGTAGTTTTACTTTGTTTGAGATATATAACAGTGTTATGTGGATATATTTTGATGCATACTGAAATTCTATCTAAAAATCTCTGAGGGATTACTCAAACATTACTGTGTATCATATTTCGCTGTGAATATTTCTCTAGATTCTATGGGTCACTGTCTACATGACTGATTTTCTTGTGATATTGCAGTGTAGTCAAAGTATACCAGACGAATATGTGTATTCTCATTTCTTAGTGTTTTTGTGGTCCTCGACCGATTGCATTTTGTCTCTGTAATGGAAAACTGGATCATGACTCACAGTAGTATTTCCAGGAAATGTTCATGGAACTTGTAGTTACAAAAAGTTTTAGAACTAGGACATTCACATCTTGGTTTCCTCAGATTTCTCGTACATAGGACAAACTATGTCGTCTAAAACATTGTGGTTTATCTAACTCTATTTCCTAGAGCAAAGATTACACAAAGAATTAACCGAGTTGTGAGTTTCTTCATCTACTCGGAGTAATCGTCCGGTGTCTTTCAGCATAATATTCGACGAGTTGACTTTAAGGTACGTTGTACGCGTTTTAGATGGCCGTCCATCTCCTAGGAGTGACCCTTCTGACAATTTTAGTTTTTTAGCCACAAAACCGAAATGAAATGGTGTTCCGCTAGGTCCTAATATACTCTGTTCTAATTAAACTTCGATGGGATACGGCACTAAGAGATATAAACTAAGTAAAAGCGTAGCTGCTACCAAGCATTCAGAAAATCTCTACACTAATCCAGGAATTACTTCGCTGACACCTAATGCCAACATTGACGAAATGAGTGAATTAACATCACCCTCACCTCCAGTGGTGCGGATTCAGTTTTATTTCAACAAGTGTACTCTTAATTGCAATTGAAACTTGACCGTAAGACTCTAATAATAAATTCCACAACTTTGGTTTCACGTAGCAAGTCAGAGAAATGTGAGACTGCTTCCACAGAGGTGACCATTGCTAACATTTACTTCTCTGTAAATTGAATTTAGTTACTGATTATCGATGTGTAGTTGAGTAGTAACATAATAAACAGGCTATTACATACACCACTGACAAGATTTTCTTGATTGCAACACTTTTAAATCATTACAAAATTGTTGTTTCTCTGAACATGACCTTGTTGTACCATGGAAAACTTTCTCACATTTGGAAAAACCTCATTATTTCTGAGTAGTTTCTGTAATTTTAGGAAAAGACTACACTACACATAAACTGAAGTTGGTTGCCGGTGATTGATATTATACAATTTATAATTACAGTGGCTCCATGTGCCTAATTCGCTGTGTGTACTCATGTGTGGCACTGTTTTGGTTTTGTTTAAATTGATTTCTGATTTTGTAGTTTGTAATTTCGATACACGTTTATACCAAGCTAGCTCCATTTTTATATATTTGAGGTCTTAAGATTTTCACTACTGACTGAAATTAATAACAGTATGATTCATAAAGATTTTTTGTCCGTGACTGGAATTATACCAAAATAAATATTTCCTGGGTAGCTAGAAAACTTTACTGTGACTATATTAAAACTTGATAAGCTATTTTAATCACTTGGTTACTACCATCTTTAGTATCACCAATGAAACACGTCTTTACAGAAACAAAATATGATGTCATTTAGGAATAATATGTACCGAGTTATGAATATTAAGAAAAGTTAGGAATAGGGAACGAACTAAAGCTCTCCAACATTAATATATACCCATAGCTGTGAAATGCTTGTAATCAGTTCAATCTTATGACGTCCTTTCACAGATATTACTTAATACGAGAATCTCATTATTGTAATTTTCGAAACAAAAACCAAAACAACGAAGGTGGAACCTTGGTTATCATTAGCTTAAAGCAGAAGACATCAGAGATAGTGAAATTACTCCAGTATAGACTCAACGCTGCAAATAAATAAAAGAAAAACTGAACCAGTTAATTTTATACAGTTAAACTTAACATTTATCACGTCATCTTCAACTTTCAAGAGATCTGTCAGTTATCTGATTACGTAAGCTATCGATCAATAACTTTTTTTGCTGTTACAGTAAGTTATTTTGAGCACTTCCTTTAACTTCCCTTAGTCTCAAAGTAGTATTAAATATCAGTTATATCACTCTGCCTGCATGATCTACTGAATGTAAATGATACTTCATTTAAAGTCTTTAGCAGAACTCATGAGTCTTGAAAGCATTATTTGATTAATAATATGAACCTGCAAGCATAGAGTTAATGACTGTTTGTAATATATTGTAATTTTAACACGAACTCACTGGTGATGTCTTTATATTGTTTTGAAGAATATTGATATAATTGTCTGCAGACGAAAGGTAGCTGCAATATTAGGTAGCCGGGCGATTAAGATACTGTTCATTATTTCCGTCAAATGAGGTGCAGAGCCATAGTTACAGCTGACTTACATATTATAGTGAGAGAGTAATACCCTATTTTTATTAATCAAACAACGTATGGACTATAGGGTGTGCATATCACCGTGTGAGGGATTCCTGTATTTTCATCGCAGCACCTGAGGCAACGTGTTAATGCATGTGCTCCTTCCAGACTCTTTTCTGTTTCGCATTCTTGTATCTTTCTCCTCCCATCCTCCACATCACAAAGTTGTTTCTTTAACCCTTGACCCCGCGTCTGGGATCATATCCACTCAGATACCACATGCCAATAGATATTTGCGTATTTTTATCACCAACAAAATCAACATTTCTTTTAAAAAATTGACAAATCCCAAAATAACTTTATAGTACATATAAATGAATATATCATAATACATCCTTCCAATGACTATATACAACACTTATGAGTGAAAGCAAAAAGAGCGTGCATTGTGTGTAAGTGGCACAGTATTGTCGTGTTATACTTACATTGACAGTAGCTGGGCTGATCTTAACCTCATTGTGACGAGAAAGAATAACTGATTCGTTTTATGAAGCACACTGTATAAAAATGTATACTGTGAATAGTGCAAAATTAAACATGTCGGTATTTGAGAGACTTTTGGTGTTTTCAGAATCACTTGAGTAGTGTCTCATAGTACTGGAGTTCGGTGATAGTAGAAGAAACGTAATGAAGCGACCTTAAGTGAGACGATAGGAAATTTAAGATAAGAGTGGTTATTCATGTTCCTGTTGGAACGGCGAGGGCTCGGGCGTATCACATGTCGCAGTGCAGTGTTAGCCTACAAGACAGAGACCCGAGACCTGTGAAAATAAAGGTGTGTACAATATGTGCTAATGGAAGGAACTGACAAGTCCAGACAAGTGGCAACTGCCGTTACTAAATCATAACAAGAATCAAAAGATATGCGTCATACAAACCTCAATGACGGTACCTGTCGTCACTATCGCACTGCATACCATAAGACTGTGAATGGCACAAAACAGCATAACAGCTGGATATTAAGATATTTAAATTACGAAGTCTTAATAGATTTTAGATTTGATTTTGAGTGCTATACTAATTTAATCAATACTATCTGTATAACTGGCAATTAAAAAGGCACCGGGCTCACATTATACGGGACTAGGTGGAATCCTCTCCACTCACTAAGAATTTCCATGGATTCCCTAAACTACCTAAATCAGTTAAGGTGAATGCTGGGATGCTACATTTGGAAAGAACACAAGTGAGTGCTTTTCCCTGTCCTATCCCAATTCGGACATGTAATTCATTCTATTGACCTCATCATAAACGGAGCGTGAAAACGTCATTTGTAATTTTAAATCCACTTATGTGTTTTGTCTGGCCCAAAAGGAACGACTCTGAAAACTCTTTGTGAAATGTGTCTGTCTTCCGGGACGTGCTTCAACTTGTCTGTAGTTCTTGTGCATTGAATGGATATATTGTGGTGTACATTCGTCTGCCACGTGGGAGAAAGTAAACAGACGTTGGTTGGTGCAACAAAGAAGTGAAGACAATGCGCGGGTGATCCTGCCAGTAAGTCTCAGTACACATCACTTCGCCTTAGAAAAACATCACAAAACAGTTAAAACATACAAAACACACATGAAAAATTTATACGATTTGTCGATAGACTTCCCACGTGACATTCTCTCCAGTCTTAGGACAAATGCTAGTAATAGCATTCGCCCAAGTTAATCAAATAATTCGATACCCTGGGCAGATGAACGCTCAGCATGACCGTTGCCCGAGTCAAGAACAGTGCCAGGAAACAGACAGTCTACATGGCAGTGCCATCACCGTTGCCGGTCTGTATTTCATTTCCTTAACCGTCAGAGCCGCGCGGAGTGGCCGCGCGGTTTGGAGAGCCATGCCACGGGTTGCTTGACCCCTCCCGCCGGAGGTTCGAGTCCTCCCTCGGGCATGGGTGTGTGTGTTGTTCTTAGCATAAGTTAGTTTAAGTAATGAGTAAGTCTTGGGACCGATGACCTCAGCAATGTGGTCACTTAGGAATTCACACACATTTTCCTTAATCATCAGTAACAAAACAAATGTAACGCTGCGTTACACACGCATTAATTACAGTCATATTAACATATTTAATTCAGCTTCCGCTGGTCGGTAAGCCTTATCTCCAATCTACACGGCGTTGTTGCTAACTTGATAGCCTGTGTTAACTTTGTTCGCTGTGATTCATTGGAGTTGGCCAGTCTACAGACTTGTGCCTTCAAAGTCAGTATATTTAGTCACCACCAAGTTAGCGCACCCTCCTCCCCTCCACCTCCTCCACACCCGCTCTCCGGTACAAAATATGTGGAACCTGACTGTCTGGGTGTAGTATTATTCATTTGACAGTGAGCGAAAGTTTTGTAAGAGATTTCGCATCGTGTGACTGTACAAGCCTGTTGTTTGGCTAGTGGGATGGGGGAAACCGCCGAACACCACATCCAGGGCGGCCCACACACCGACTCTCGTCATTAATATCCACCTTGTGAATTCGATTAGGGGCCAGCGCACCTCCCGCCCCGGAAGCGGCGCTTTAGCACTCACAGCTATTTGGGCGGGTATCATCAGACAGCTATACTATTTTATGCTGCCAGCTGCTTTCAAACTTCGATCATTTTCAAGTGAATATTGCGAAAGCACAGAAGTAATTGGTACTGCGATATAAAACGTAATTATTGTGAAACATAGTAACCTAGAGGGTTAATAATTCTTCAGTAAAATAGTTAAGAATGTGGGGCTATTACTATGTCTGTCATACTTCGTGCTGAAAATGTTGATTTTGAGAATGTTATACGTGTCCCGTATAGCATTCTTATAACATTTGCAAAGAAATATCTTGGAGTTTTAGGACAGTCAAATTAGCTTTCAGCATACAACTGTACCGCCATTCTAAAGGGGGACTATTGACCGTAAATGAAAACCATATCCAATTTCTCATGTGTTAGCCTACATTTCGTACAATGGGGCAGGCCTTTGAAGAACTTAGTCTCCTGACAGTCGGACAGTGGTTTGTGGCGCTGTTATTTCGTTGATATTTGATCAAGCTCCACATATGTCAGAATCGCTCGTAGAAGGCTCCAACCATTGAACAGTTCTACGAAGTCTCCGGCTGTAGAACCAATGCCACGTTTTTTTTCCGTGGAATACATTGCATCAAATGTGCAAATTTTCACTGCTTTCTGGGTCTGTATGCTGAAAAACAATAAGTCTATAGTAACGAAAGCAGAAGAAGTTATGTTGAAATATAATGAGTACATAGATATAATAGATCAATTCATAACTGCTAATAAGCTGAAAAATTACAAACTATCTAAATATAATCAGTTTTTACCACTAGACATTACCAGACTTTGCTTAAGTGTACCTAAGCAAGGAGCTATAGCAATAATCCAGAAGAACCTAATAAAACATAAGAAACTCTTCTATGTACAGAGATTGCAATATCTGTAGAATTCCTCCAGGCAATCTTTACTTACAACTATTTATCATTTCATGTGTACATTTATGAGCCGCCTGATGGACTAGTTTTAGGATCACGTACATCCGTTGCCATAGCTGATGTATACTGTAATATATTTCGCAAAAAGGACACTTGTAGTGAAAGAAAGTTATTGAAATTCAACTCTCGTTAATCTAACTGTTTGGAGTTTGGATACATCACAGTGACGGAAGCAGTATAATGAAGAAATATGTATCATTTGAATATCATTGTTCATTAATTCCAAACCGCCTACTTGACCAAAATGCCTCTTTTCCTATTGTTACAATTCTTTCTTGGAGTCAGGTGTAGAATTGTCACTGGGGAGCGGAAAAGTTTGGTGATGGGGGACCGTGATAATGTGATGTGTAACGACGGTATAGTTTCGCATTACACAAAAGCAGAATTCGTGCTTCATAACAATAAATTTAGCTTGAAAGGTTGGACTTACAAAGATTGCAGATGTGAATATACTGTCGCACAGATGGCATGTAATCGACTCATCTAGAAACCGATCACTTTGCAACATTATTGCCGGCCGCGGTGGTCTCGCGGTTCTAGGCGTTCAGTCCGGAACCGCGCGACAGCTACGGTCGCAGGTTCGAATCCTGCCTCGGGAATGGGTGTGTGTGAAGACCTTAGGTTAGTTAGGTTTAAGTAGTTCTAAGTTCTAGGGGACTGATGACCACAGATGTTAAGTCCCATAGTGCTCAGAGCCATTTGAACCATTTTTTTTTTGCAACATTATTGATATGCTAAAACATAGAAGAAGGGCTTAAATATCGTTAGTGAGGGACATTGGTACCTTTTCTAAGAAATAGAACATATCTCAGCATAATTAATTTTATTGTTATACTAACATTATAAAGAGAATGAATAATGGCTTGCTTACATGGTGCAAGACGTGAGAAAAAGAGTGAAGACCACGAGAGAATTCGTGCCTTAATAATTTAAAAAAAGAAAAGATATTATTTAAAATGTGATATACATTTGTAATTGTATAGGGTACAATTTGATCTCAGATTCCGAGTGAAAGAGCTTAATTTGTCGCAGTGCGCTCTTGAATGTCTACAACAACGTTTGCTAATAATATGGGCAAAGACATTCGCTCCATAATTCAGGGGCTGTTCTTTAAATACAGTGTCGGTTTTTATTAAGGGAATTTGGTGTTGAACCTACACCCTGCAAGGTAGGAAGACACCACCTCACGCATGCAGAGTTCAGATGAGTGCAGCAATACAGATGGTGATGTAGTCAGACAATGATCTCAATGTCGGTTCCACTACACTCCCTGTAAAGAAAACGTGATAGCTAACAGAAATTAGTGTATGCGTTCAGGCGTAACTATATGTTAGGAAAAATGAGAAACTTAGATTTTCGTTTTAGAGGTTTATTTTTACTTTAAGTATGACTTCATGACATAGCAATGTTAGCAAAAATACGAACAGGATGGTAAAATATTGATCTGAGTGTTCACAAGTGTGAAGCGAAATTCCCAACTATTATAAGGTCCTTTAATGGTACGTTGGTTGATGGGAATGTCTGGGGGTTGATAAAAATAAAAACAAGTTAAATGCAACTATGGCCAGAGATATAAATTACGCTAAAAGGCACAATGAAAACACCCAATACTGAATGGGGTCGGTAAGGAGTAATCAAAAAAAGCATACATTTAAAACAATTCATAAGTCTATAGCGGCTGATTAGTCCTTTTCGTTACAATGGACATCTCGCGTTTCTGCTTCAATTAAGCCTGACAATCATGACTATGTTTAACTACATGTCATTGTTGAATGTACGAAAATTAGGAGAGACGGAGACGACCACAGTTCTCTGTCAACTGAATATCACTTGCTAGCGTAGCACGAGCGTGTGTGACTACCATGCGTCGGCGGCGGCAGTGGCGGATGTCGGTGCGAGCTGTGAATCTGAGAATCTATTCTAAACCTCTCTCCACTGTCAAACACCAGTCTGATACATTTCCTATATCTTCGGTGAAGCCGAGACTCCTATTTATTCCCTAGCTAAGTTAAATGGCACGGTACACGCCATTTGGCTGGAATACCACGTACATCGTTGCCCTCAAATCGCTTGCAAGCCTTAACTGTCAGTGCTGGGTGCGATCGTCTGTACTGGGAGACTTTGCAGTTTAACTCCTTGCGATTGAAGATGAGCTTGTGAATAAGTGTTCACATAATGACTATCGCAATCGTCTCAGTGCGGCGCGAGTAGCCTTGCTGGAACACTCGACGACTTTCTGCAAGAGACGAAGCGAATTATCCTGTCTGCAATTTGCCTATATCAAACCCGGTGGCCATGCGTTTTCTTTATGGCCAATCAGGGTGTTAATATAAGTTATATCTCCTCCCACTAGAGTTTTTGTAACCTATCACAGGTGTCATTTCTTTCACAGGGCAGAGTTTAACTTCTGCTACATACAAATGAGACAAACAGCTTTTTCTTTCATGCGAGTTTTAATGCAGATGGCTACAATGAGTCACCGATGCTTTGAGTAGGGTTTCTCTGTACTTTTACCTGCGATCTCCAACTGTGTTCCTGTGGAAAGGCTTTCCAAATGGTCGTCATTGAAAGCAGGGACCAGGGCTGCTTTTTCCGGCGGTCCTACTCTGTGGTTGCAGTGTCTCATTTTGTCCACTAGGGTTCCAGCCACGGGAGACAATGTGCCATCATAAAATTTTCCTTTCCATCAGAACTGCGTCTCATAACTAAGGTCGGGGAAATTACTTGCATGCAATTACTAGTGTGAGTGTTAGTGGTTTATATTCACGAAATATCGGTTTGTCTATTCGCTTCACTTTGCCTATCAATAAAATTCGTACATTTTCATGTAACTATGTCGTATGACATATCGAGTTAACAATATTTGTTTCAGGAATTCAATATAAGTTGTGTTATTTGTTTGACACCTTACAGTGTTTGAGATGTTTTCTGACTATATTGGGCAATTAATTCAGAGGATGTGATCTACGCACTACGGCATACATATTATATAAGGTAATCATTCTACATTTTTTAGTATTTTGATAGGCCCCCCCATTTGGATGTGGTCGACAGAAAATCTGTGAACACTGTGACAGGGACCTCAGACACTCACTTTAGAAGTAACCGAAGTGATTTTGTGTTGCAAGAAGGAAATAACATGGCTTACTTCACAAAGCAGTAGCTGTATAATTATAATTCTTTAAAAAGACAGGTCACGAATCTCAGTTATTGGCACACTTCACATACTGCATTTTAGCAGTTTTGAGTTTACTCGATTTATATTATCATTTATTACAAATTTAATATCTGTTTTGTTATCAAGACGAATATCTTGTTTTCAACTATTTGCGGAGACCATATAATGTCACGGCAGCTTTATATACAAATCAATTACAATAACAGGAAGATTTTGCTTCTACGTAACGCATAATGGACGGTACAGTTTATGAAAGGCTGTGTTAGAGGACTGGTTGGACGTCGCGGTAGATGATGACAAAGTGCGAAGGACCCAAGGAAAGGTTCCAGGTGACGTCAGCAGCTGTGGTAGGATGCATGTTAATGATCAGGTTCTCAATAGGAACGTCATCAACCAGAACAGCAGTCGAATGGTATCCACCCTGTTCTCCTTGCACCTTAAAGCTGTCACAGGCATTCAGTATTACTAGGTTATATGAAACAAGTGTACGATGGAATTACTACTACATAGAATATGACCTATACGGGCTACATTGAAAGACATTCTTGTTTGGATACAAATAAAAAGTTCATGCTTAAATATAATGAACAAAACATATCTTTAATATGTTATATGAATTCGTGTTTAGCATGGGGGATCTTTTCGTGTTTCATTTCTGAAGCGTCACTCACTGTCTAAGACATGGTGTTCTAAACTAAGTAAGTTTGTGATAACGAATTCATCACTTTTTCAGTTTATGTCCTCGACATGTACAATGTTAATATCCCTGTTGGGCAAGTTTTATTGTTTTTGCAGTGACATTCAGGACTGGGTCCCACCACGCAGAATGGTTGGAACATGCCAATGCCCTGTTTAGTCTTGCGCAGCACAGCTGTGACTTCTTTAGTGATAGTGTTTGTGAAATGTGTGAAGTAGCGTGACGATCACACTTGGATAACACTATCATTTTGCACCACTATAGGGGCATATGGCCTTTCGCTGAGTTCATCCTGGTAAGTGGAAAATTATAGTAGAACATATTTGTGTTCACAAGAGGGAAGGAAGGCACTAATCTCTTTATATGAGTTAACTTTTCACATTGTGAACAGTCTGTTCTGATATCTGCAGTATTTGGTTGTAAAGCTAAAAGCTCAGTGTTTCGTACCAACACGCCCTAACACAGTGCTGGCTTGACAGTATAATAACCGTTCTCGATGTGTGTTAATCACTGTCCCATATTGTCGTCGAAGACTAACACAGTAATATCTTCCTCAGAAAGCGAGTTCACCACGTCAGAATTCATTAGTTTATTGTTTGCAGTCCATGCTTTTGTTTGTTCCACACAGATCTCAAGCGTTCGCTGTAAAACATTGGTAACGTATTTGCAAAACAATTGTATGCATCTTTGGATAGGAAGATCATATACTACGATAGAAGTAGCCTTACAATCATCAAGTAGCTTTCATATTACGACTTTAGCCTAACCTTAAGTACTTTGGATTGTGTAAGAATTATGTATTGTATAGGTAGGATAGCATTGTCTATTTATAGAACTAAATCAACCTTTGCATGGAGTGTTAGATCAAATGAAAGTGTGGAACTTGCACGATCTAAGTGAACCAAAACAAAAATTAGGCTCTAAGCTGAGCGGAACACACACAACTCACGACGAGCTAAGAAAACTGTACTGATTCAAAACAGGTTAGCTTTACTGAAGCTAGTGAATACATGATTTTCTTAAAGCTACCTTATTGTAACATGATAGATTAATATTTAATATTTACAGAGAGTTTCTGACCAAAGAACCTTTATCTATGCCAAGGGTTCCTTTTGCTGCTTCCAAATGTATAGGAAGAATATGTATAGTTATGAGATATGAAGCTTTACTACCTAAATACTGCAGATATCAGAACAGACTGTTAACTATGTGACGAGTTAACTCATATAAAGAGATTAGTGCCTTCCTTCCCTCCTGTGAACACAAATATGCTAATCCTCCGTGGGATAGTATGATATTATTGTTATCAAGTAATCAGAAGCACTGAATTCTCTTACCTAGTTTATTGGTCAAAGCAGCTACATCACTGATCTATGCTGCACTTAGTTTCTGTGTTACAGCATTCTGTGCAAGCAGTGTATAAACTAGTGCTACACTCCATTTTGGTTTACTCTTCTTATAACTACTACTTACAAATTCATATACATATATTTATAAATATTTGAGTAGCCTAGGTAGTACAATGCACAGCAAGTAATTCATTCAACTATACAGTCTGTAGGTGAGAACCAACTTCTAAGAGATACTACCATTCTAGACTTTCTCTTTCTAATGAATGTCCAAGCACTAAGAGAATCAGTCTCATAGAATTCCTTCACTTCATACAGATAGTTCTCTCACGTGTGGTACTAATGTTTCTACTGAGAACACTGGTTAAACCAGTCAGAGTTCACAGTTAAAAATTACATTTAAGCATAACATATCACATATAATATAAATGAGAGTATTTCTTCAGGTCTTAATGGGCATATATTATCTTAATTTTATTGGTTTTAGAATAAGTCAAGATAAAAAATCCTCTTTTTTTTGTAAGGACTCGCACACAAAATATGTAATTTTGAGTTCCTTTTGCAAAGAAGCGAAGATTTCGGATGGGTTTTAATAGAATATATTCTCCTACCCGATATTTCAGTAATTGTCTGAATCTTCTCTCGCAACAGTTTTTTCTCAGGTGTGCCTGCTCAGTGAGTGAGAATGAGACATTTCTTACCTTCTCTTCCAGGAACACAGGACGATTTATTCATTCATTCTTCTCTTTCACCCTACTATTGAGTTCAGTTGAAGTGAGTTGATTATTGTACGGTGGGAACCGTTCGCTACCTGTTCAAAGAGCTCCAGATATTCTACCAATTTTGCTTGATTTCTGTCTGATGAATAAGTCAAATCCCTGAAAGATCTATGCTGTGGGATTTTCTTTAGGGTGAAAGCATGATATTAGTGCCTGTTTAAGGGGAGTTAGAACGGAAAAAGTTTTCCACATTTTCTGATTTTTATCTCCTTATAAAATTTGCAATTTTCCGAATTAAATTATGTATATATCACTTATAAACTCACATGGGAAGTAATTTATTTTATTTTTTAAATATAATCTATACCGGTTGAAAATGTTAAAATGTTTAAATGCGTTACTTCAAGATGTAATAAAATGAGTAATTTTTTGTATAAAGGGCTGTGGATTGCTGTGTTATAAAGGTTAGCAGTGTTGGTCATGTCCAGGTTGAGGAAGTTGAAACAAAGTTTGAGAGACAAAAAACTTTCTGATGGTAAAACCATATGAAGCAGGCTGACAGACAAAATAATTGATGAACTACAGCAGTATTATGAGATGATCATTAGAAATAATATTGATGATTTGTTGAAAATGAAGCAGACTGTCAACTGGTGAAAAACCAGTACACCACCTTCGCCCTCCTGGACCTGATTCATTGTGCAATTACCGCAATGCCCAGTACTCAAACAGTTCATACAACCACAAACATTGCATCCCAGCGGCAGTCATGGATATCATAAAACCTGTTTGCAGAGACCTGGCAACTCCTGAATTACTGAAGAAGTGTCTGCAGGGTCAGATTCAAAATCCCAATGAGTCTTTCAATAATCTTGTATGGCCTCGCTTACGAAAAAATGTTTTTGTTGGAATAAAGACACTAAAGTGGGGGTCATTGATGCTGTTATTGATTTTAATGATGGCTACAGAGGTAGGGTGAAAGCGCTATAGCATATGGGAATTAATCCTGGAGCAAACTGCATCAGAGAACTTGAATGGATGGATAAGGTTCGCGTTGATAAAGCAGAGTATGCAGCACAGTTGGCCACTAAGCAGTCCAGTAAGGGAAAAGATCAAGAGGATTGTATATAGTATAGTGCAGGGTGCTTCTGGGTGACTAAAAATAAAAAATTAAGCATATATTAAGTAAGTTACAGTCTTTTGAAACTTTTGAAGCCGTTCCTGAAAATTTACGTTTTCTGTTCAATTTTTCCCAAAATCTCAGAAACCACTTCGAGTAGAGCATTCAAATTTTCAGGGAGTAATAACTTACATATCCTGAGTCAACTGAACTAAAAAAAGAACAGAATGTTATCTATAATTAAAATTTTGTAAGATAACGTACAAAAACGTACACAAAATTTTAATTGCGTAATTAAAAAATTATATTTCCGAAATCAGTGGCTGAAATGCTATTATTGTAGTTCAGTAGACTCAGAACATAGATTTTAATGTCCTGTAAGAGTTCATGTCAATGGCTACAGTGCTTCCTGAAATACGGGAAGCCAAGTCATTAAATTTAACGTTGTCGGGATACAGTGTTCCAACTCTCCTTAATGCCATATTCCTGTAATAATGTTGCTTTCAGGGGCTCAGCATTCGTTTGCTAGGTACGGGTTTGCAACAGCGGGGCTCCAGAGCCGAGGGCTGGTCAGTGTCGTCAGTCCTCTGTCAGCGTAAACTCTGGTCATGCCCCAGCAACCACCGAACGGCGCGGCGATAAAACGTAGTATGTCACAAAGAACTAGGACCTTGGCTTGACCACCCACATCGCGAGGATGGTAAAAACCTCTATAAAAAAGACCTCAATCTGAAGGTGTGCTGAGCGTTAAGGAAATGCACGGCTGTTGAGGTGGAACAGTCGTTAGCGGGCAACCTGGGGAGTCGGCCTTTGTGGCCGTGCGGTTCTAGGCGCTTCAGTCTGGAACCGCGTGACCGCAACGGTCGCAGGTTTGAATCCTGCCTCGGGCATGGATGTGTGTGATGTTCTTAGATTAGTTAGGTTTAAGTAGTTGTAAGTTATAGGGGACTGATGACCACAGATGTTAAGTCCCATAGTGCTCAGAGCCATTTGAGCCATTTTTGCAACCTGGGGAACCTGCCGCAGCTCAGTTATATAAGGCTTACTCAGGCACATGGGGCTCTGTCTGAGTAGACCTTTATTACTCTAGCTGATCGTGGGACCTAAATGGATTCTCCGAATTTTTTCTCTCCTCCCAGCAGAAAGGATGTGCCCAGTCTAACTAGGGGGCTCGTGTAGCCAGTCCTCCTGACTTAGCCGTTTATTCTAAAAGTACGCTCTCTAGTAACAGAATGCATACTGGTCTTTGGAATGTCTGTTTCGTACTGATACGAAAGGAGGGTAGCTTTGAGAAGGTTTTGCCCATCTTTTTTGTATTATTATTTATTTTATGGCCTTCATTGGACCACTCTAGTCAAAAATACAAAGTTCTAAGCAACTTGTTACACAGGGATACAATTTGGTTCAACAAAAACTTAGTATGATATTTAGGTAATATAATTATTAGAGTCTATTCTTATATGAAAGGTGTTTTGCTCTTCTGCCTGCCCAATATTTCTCCATTCTTTCAGATATTTTCTTTCTTTCTTCATCTGAGACAACTCTTCCTGTACTCCTTTTATTGATTTTCATTTGTAGTCTGGTTTGCGGGTCTTGCAGTATTCTGGTTTTCTGTCTTGTTTTTTAGGTCATCTACTGCAATTTGAAGTTCTTTTATATCTTCCTTAATTTATGTGACCCATTTAATGTCGCTCTTGCTATTCCACAATTTTTGTATTTTTTTTTACTAATTCTGTTTTCTGGCGTTCTCATCAGATGTCCAAAGAATGAGATGCGTTTCTTCCTGATTGTGCTCCTGACTGGTTCTATTTTCTTATATACTGTTTCATTTAATGCTATTCTCCAATGTCCGTTTGTTTTATACTTGGACAGAATTTTGTATGTGCAATCTAGGAGAGAGATTCCTCTGTAGTTGTCTGGGTTGCTCTTATCTCCCTTTTTCTCTAGTGGGTGGATGATAGCTGTGGTCCAATGTTCGGGAAATCGTTCTGTTACCCAAATTTTTGTTAGAGCCATGTGTAAGGAGGTCTTGACTGTGTCACTTGCATATTTCCACATTTCAACAAAAACCTGATCTTCTCAACATGCCTTATAATTTTTTTTGTTCTTTAAGAATTTTTTCTACTTCTTGGAAAGTTGGAGGGTCTAGTTTGTTAGGTTTGGTTTTTATTGGGGAATTTATGTTGATTTGTAAGGAAGGGTTCTTTGGGTTCCTCGAAATTCAGAAGTTTGTTAAATGCTTTTGCCATGGTTTCTGCATTTTCCTTGTTACTGTGTGTCATTCTTCCATCTTCATCTTTCAGTATTAGTGTAGGGGCCTCATAGTGTTGTAGTTGTTTCCCAAAGATTTTGTAGTAGTTCCTGGAGTTGGTTTTATGATAATTACCTTCTATAGAGTTTATAATATCTTTATGAAATCCTCTCTTGATTCTTCTAATACTTTGAGTAAATTTTTTTCTTTCATTTTTTGGGTTGATAGCATCTATATATAAAATACGTGGCTCCTTAAAATCAGTAAAGCGTTTGTGTAACGGGACTCTGCGAAAGGAAACTTCAAATATCCAGCAAGCCACTAACCTGCAAACTGCTAAATGTCTTGGGGAGTACGCAACAGACACTGAATTGCACAGCATCTGAAATTAAAGCAAAGGTGTTGTGACATGTAGAGATGTAGTCGACATTCCCAAGGAGGACTTGTAACGTTAGTGGGCTCCAGAAGGTATAGCCGACGTGCAAACCACCATGAAGAGGGAGGATGGGAATCTTATCAAATCCGACTTCTTTATCCTGACATTCAGTAGCATGAAACTTCCTGAACATGTTAAGACTGGCTTCCTTCGCCTTAGAATGAAGTCTTATTTTTCAATCCCAATGCGCTATTTTTAATGCCAGCGTTTTGGGCATACAGCCCCAGGGTGTAATGGAGGAGCAACGTGTGACAACTGCGGTAAGGCCGCTCATGAACGACCTTGTTACTCGTCTCCTGTCAAATGTAGAACCTGTCTGGAAGCCATCCGGTTGGGAGTAGGGACTGCTGAATAATTTTGGAGGAACAGGAAGTACAGGAAGTAAAAACAACCAAGCATATCCCCTATGGTCAGACCAACATGACGCTTCATCTGGCTATTCCCCAGAGCCGATGGGGTACGAGGTCTGTGTGGGGCACTCGTCTCGCCTCACCGCTGAACCCCACCTATTGCAGTCACCCCGCTGTGGCGGAAAGACAGGATGAAGGTGCTAAGGTGCAACCCCGTGATAAATGACTCCCATACATCAGTGGAACTTGAAGGGGTTCAGGACGCACGTGGAGGAAATTCGTCTGCTATCTCAATGTGCACCATTGTGTCTGTTCTTCAGGAGACTAATTTCAATCCCTTGTACACCTCTGACCTCCAGGGCTATGTACTCCACAAGAAAGACGACCTGAGTGGAGAGACACATAGAGGAGTAGTAGGTATTTTCGTCAGTACCATCTACCACTCCTCACCTCTCTCACTTACAACGAATTTACGAGCAGTAGCCATATCATTGCACGTTCGTCATCCGTTGACAATAAGCTCCCCTTACCTGCCGCCAAAATATGCACTCGATGAAGAGGCTCTAAAGGACCTCCTTATACAGCTCCCCCACCCCTTCATCCTCCGTGGTGATTTTAATGCACACAATGTGCTTTGGGGCTATGCAACTATCAGTCCCAGGGTAGAGCAAATTGCTAAATATGAACTGCAACTGGGTCGTCCTCTGGCATCGATCTCATGCTTTGCTCTGCAGCTGTTTCTCACACTGCTCAATGGGAAGTGGTCGACGACTCCCACGGAAGTGATCACTTCCCGATCTGGATTCATCTGCCTGATAGAGTTGAACCTGAAAGGAAACCACAGCACTGGGTGCTCAGTAGAGCAGACCGGACACTTTACAGGCAGCTAGCCCAGTTTGACCACCGTGTCAATGTTGAGGAATGGGTGGATCGTATTACCAAATTGATCGACCACGTCGCTGAAGCATACATTCCACAGTCCACAGGACAAAAGAAGAGATAACCTATCCCTTGGTGGAGTGACGAATGTCACTCGCCAAACAGAACTAGGCGTGCGGCTCTGCATCGGTTCAAATGCCAGTCAACTGCAGAGAAACTTGCAGCCCTCGGGTGGCGAGGGCCGAATGCCGCGGGATTATTCAAAAGAGCAAGAAGGGTCGTGACAACTGTTCCTGAATACCATTAATCGATCCACGAAGCGCTCTGTTGTATGGAGGGCCATCAGGAGATTTTCTTGGAGAGGAGGATGGGGCCCCATGGTTGTTATAATGGGGAAAGGTACTCTCCAAATAAATCCAAGAGGCGTCGGCCAGACTATGGCGGCCTATTTTGCCACAGTTACTGCAACCGCCAGTCAGGATCTAGGTTTCCAGCGGCGTAGAGCGGCTGCTGAGAGGAGCAGTTTGGACTTTCAGTCCACCTCTGATGAAGATTAAAGCCGCCCATTTTCCATGTGGTAGCAGGATTCTGTATTTTCTGCAGCTCGTGACACATCCCCTGGTCACGACGGAGTCCATTGAAGTATGCTGCGGATCCTCACAAGGCGAAACAAAGATGTACTCCTCGCACTTTTTTAATGTCATGTGGCCGTTGGGTCACTTTCCTGAGTCGTGGCGTGAGGCCATTTTAATTTCCCTTTTTAAAACCTGGGGCAGACCGCACATGCCTGCGTAGTGTTGCTCTCACTAGCTGCGAGGGAAAGACGATGAGGCGAAAGTCAACCGCAGCCTTGTCTGGATCTCAGAATCAAGGCAAGTCTTTAGTCGCTTTCAGTGTGGGTTGAGAAAGTATCGCTTCACCTTTGATAACCTGACCCTACTGGAGGCGGCTATGCAACAGGCTTTCCTTCAGCGGCATCACTTTCTAGATATATACTTTTTGATATCGAGGAGGTGTACGACACTACTTGGAGGGCCCTTACACTCGAGCAGCTTCACGAATGTGGTTTTCGTGGTTGTCTTCTTATTTTTATTCAGTCTTTCCTCTCGCCACGGTATTTTCGATACAGAGTCGGTGACGTCCTGTCTGATCGCAGGTGAACGGCGTCCCTCAAGGTAGCGTTTTAAGGGTGACTGTCTGTGCCATAGCTATTAATAGCGTAACGTCCATAGTGAAAAATCCCGTCCTGTGTTCTTTGTTTGTGGATGACTTTCTTGTGTTTTGCTCTTCTTCAAGCCTCGCAATGACAACACGTCAGTTGCAACTAACTCTTCGACGTTTGGACGAATGGGCACAGAAGAGCAGTTTAAAGTTATCAACCGAGAAATCTGTGTGTGTTGTTTTTAACCGTTCTCGTTCCATTTTAAACCTTTCTGGATTGAGGATGAAGGACACTGTTCTTAATTATAAAGACACAGTAAGATTGCTAGGCTTCGTATTTGACTCTAAGCTTACATGGCTACCTCATCTTAAGGATGTAAAGAAAAGGTCCGTTAAGGCTCTAAGTATTTTAAAATGTCTCAGCCACAGCAGATGGTGAGCTATTGGGTCGTCTCTGCTCTGGTTTTACAGTGCATTTATGCGACCTCGTCTCGATTACGGGTGCACGATGTATGGGTCTGCGGGACCCTCGTATCCAAAGGTGTTGGACATGGTGCACCATGAAAGGATTCAGTTCGCCACTGGGCCATTCCGGACTAGCCCCATAACCAGCCTCTGTTCAAAATGGTTCCAATGGCTCTGAGCACTATGGGACTTAAGTTCTGAGGCCATCAGTCCCCTAGAACTTAGAACTACTTAAACCTAACTAACCTAAGGACATCTCACACATCCATGCCCGAGGAAGGATTCGAACCTGCGACCGTAGTGGTTGCGCGGTCCCAGACTGTAGCGCCTAGAACCGCTCGACCGCTCTGGTCGGCAAACCAGCCTCTGTCCGGAGGCTGGTGATCCACTACTTTATATCAGGTGACGGCTACGTCCGGTGCGCCAGGCATATAAAACGCTGTCCACACCATACACACTTGCATACCATACCGTTGCTCGGCCTCCATTGGCACGGCTTCTTCGTAATCGGCAACAAGCAACGGGGCTCTTTGGGATTCGCGCAGAGGATTGCTTTTTATAGATGGGTGTGGCCGGTCTTAATGTTTTATGTCGAGATTGGAGCATATTTCCACCTTGGTTTCTCCAGAGACCGAGACTTATTTTAAACTTGACTAATTTTAGGGGTAATAGTATGCCACATTTTACAATCCAATCTCTGTTTTTTAACATGTGAAATATGCATAGCGGTTTCACAGTAGTTCACTCTGATGGCCCAAAAAATGGAATTCCGTTGGCCGCTCTGTAGTGTTCCCAGGACTAACCTTCCTGACGAGTATACGATTTTCGCAGCGGAGCTCAACGCGACCCTGAAGGCACTGGAGCAAACACCTCGTATTCAGGGCAAACGGTTTCTCATCTGCTCCGATGCCTCTAGTGCCTTACAATCGTAACAGAAACTGTACCCAGCTATGAAGTTGGTAATATATGACGAACTATACTTTCTAGAACGGCTGGGTAAACGGGTGTCATTTTGCTGGGTGCCAGATCATGTAGGGATACGGGGAAATGAACTGGTTGATCGGACTCCCAAGGAGGTCTGCAGAGGACAGTGCAGGCTGTCGTTTCTGCACTACACAGGAACTGCATACTGTTGTGGGATGAGGAATAGCTGGCGGTGACGGCCAGTAAGTTGCGGTTGGCGAAATCAACTACCCAGTCGTGGCGTTCCTCCTGTCAGCTGCTCAGGCTGGATGAAGCGACCCTCATACGTCTTCGAATTGGGCACTGCTCTTTCACACGAAGCTTTTTACTACGGCTGGAGGATGCCCCGATTTGCAATGCTTGTGGCGTGCAAGATGGGGTGCAAGATTCAGAAGGATGTAGGTTGCAGTAAGTACTGGGAGATGAAGAAGCTTGCACAGGATAGAGCAGCATGGAGAGCTACATCAAACCAGTCTCTGGACTGAAGACCACAACAACAACAACTATTCTTTTCATGACCGGACCTGTTGCGGCAGTCTCTGTGGCATAAAATTTAACGTGTTTTGCAAAAACGTCATTTAGCGGTACTCCACAATTAATACGATCTCTGGCTGAGGGAAGAGGTCTTGTCACATCTATTCAGAGGATTTGTAGTGGTTCTCTTGGTATTGTAGGATGTAACTCTATAAAAGAGTATTTGCTTGTGGGTTTTGCATTCTGACATAAAAGATATGTTTTAAGTAACTGCTCTATGTGTCTCCTCATGTTATGAAAATAGCAATATAAACTGGACTTCTGTTGCATTTAGATGCACCATAATGGCTCCATTAAATTAGTGCAGCATTAGATGGAACTGGTATACAAATGAGCCATGCGTCAGATCGTGTATCGTGTCTATAAAACAGAACATGTTTCTGTATTATGCAATGCATTTTTAGCTTATCTTTAGGAATTTGTAAAAGTAGTGTTTTAACTTAACATCAACTCTAATCAGCGTTGTGTTACTTAGTCATATTTCTGCACACATCTAAGTAATATTGGTGGTAGTTGGTATCCTTCATTTGTAAAGACATGGTAGTCGGTGGATTTTTCTATAAACGTTGTATTTTCTGGTAAATCCTGTTATGTTCGTGACAGAGCATCTTCCACAATGGTACCTTTTTCTGAAATGTGAATGATCTCAAAATGTTATTCTCCTGAAAATAAATACCATTGTGCGAAGCACGCAGAGAGTAATTTGCATTACATTAGAAAGTTTAATGCCTTACAATCGCAGAAAACTTTAATGTGTGTTCCATAAATATAGCAATTGAATTTTCTTCGGAGGCGTAGGTAGCTATTAATAATGATCAGCTTGCAATATAGCCCTGTCTAGTAGTTCAGGCCATAATACTGTATCTAACTCAGTAATGAAGATGCGTGAACACACCTTTGGACTAAATGGTAGTATTCAAAATTGGTACCTTCTTCCTTTGAAAATAAAGGCAGTATACTTCCTAGAGTCCTTATTAAGGCTTTCCTGCCACTACGAACTTCTCAAATTTAAACTGGTAAGATACGTAGCTGTATGGAACTTCTGTACCTGTTCACCCACGTTTCCAGATCGGCTTGTTACAGGAAGAATGAATTCATTAATGGCCCTCACATTTAAACTTGGTGAAAGCTTCCACCAAATTTTACTACAGTTAACAGTGGATTACAGTAAGGAGACACAGAGGTTCAGTTATTCTCCATTTGAGAATCTGTTCTATCTCATTTGTGACTGCCACTCTTCTGGTCAATGGGATGGAACAGGTGTTATGACAACTGACCTAATGGGGGCAAACTTCCACTTGATACTCATACGTGTTGATAATATCAGGCTCGCTTCCAAATACATACCCTGATTGAAATTCTTTTAATTCTGTTTGTTTCAATGAGTCAATAGTAGTAGACTTCACGATATTAACTTTTACTTGATCTTAAATGTTTACAACCCTTTGAGGGAATGTTGTGGTCTGTTATCTTTATTTTAAGTAACTTTACCCTCAGGTCCTGGCAGTGCTTACCATGCTCTTGTTTTGTTTTTATTAAACCTACTCCAATCTCATGGCTATCGACGTTCAAAAAGATATTTACCAGGTAAAAAATCCATCATTGTATCCTTTATTCTACAACCAATCCGCTTGTAACTAGGAATGGGCTTTTCATCACTCCATTTTCTATTTTAACATCCACTTGAATAGATATCTTGACGTTTCCTGATCTAACACCAATAGCTCCCACGATTTTACAGTTTTTTATTCGATTTGTCGGTGGTTTTGTGACCTCACCAATCCTACTGGACGAACTGCATGACATAATGCTCACCATTGCACCCATGTCTAATGCATCTGCCGTCAGTACCTTTGCCACTTCTGTATGTATGGTGCCTTGGACAGTCTCTTCATTCAGAAAACCGAGTTTAAAATGGTCTTTAGTTAGTTCCTCCATTATGTCCAACTCATCATTGTAAGATAATAAATTTACTGTATTATCCTCATTGCCAGTAATCCCCGCTACAGCTTAAGGTTTGTGGTCTCACTTAATTAATATTTTTACTGTTGTGTGGTGTGGCTCCTTCACAAATTCACATTAAGAATATAGGCTGTTACTAAAATTCCGTGTAATACATGTCTTGTTTATTTTCGTATTTCTGTAGGTGTCATAATCATATGCTGGTGTGATGGTAACTCATTCAGTATTTGCTGCCACCCCTGCTCAATTTAATGAAATTTGGTAGACCGCATTTCTCATGCCGAGTATAGCATACAATGCCAACATCAGTTGCAGCACAGTATTGACGATATCATCTTTTGACCTCTCATGACAATAAAATTTTAAGTGCAGTGAAGAGAAATGAGTCACATCGCCATTCCACCATTGTTATTGGTACCATTATTATTATTTTTAATATAAGTGAATACCTGTAAGCATTCGTTTTTAGACAAGTATTGAGTGTAATGAGAATGCTGTCCCTACCCCATAGGAGACGTATTTGGGTGGCAGACCAGCATGACTTTTTTTGGCACCAGCGATCTTATTGTGTGGTGTGAGATAAACATTTTCGCTTCATGTGGTAACAAAAGATTGCAGCGTGTTTATTAATGGGTGTTTTGTATCGGACAGCTCCTATTGCACATTACCAATTCATATCACAACATTATCGTTCTCATTTGATTCTGGTAAATTTTCATCCAGTCTACTCTCATATGGGTTCACTTCAGTCTTCATCATTTTTTCCAAAGCGTGTCAATTCTGAATATAATTCTTCATTACTGTTAACTGATACTTCATCAGTTACTGTCTCTGGTTAAGATGACATAGTATCTGATTTTATTAACACTTGACGTGTATCTGTCAACGCAACTATTTTGTTAGTTATGTGACACAATGTAATGATAAATTTATCATGTCAGAATTCATAGAATTTTACTGTAATTTTAAACTAGATTCAGTCGTGGTTAACCCTCCAGCAGGCGCGTCAACTTTCATGACGCCACTAGTCGAGATGTATCTCGTGGATACATGCGACGATTTTTGTGGTTTTTTGTTTGTTTACAGGTTATTTTTCTTTTGTTTTTGTTTTAAATTGCAGTTACCTTTATTGTTACAGATTTTACAAATACAGAAGCGAACATCAGGCTCATTACACTTTCAAATTAACAGAAATATTTGACATTTTGTAATGGAGAAGTACATGAAATTCTTTTAAAAATTGATTTTATTATAGATACAAATAAATTATTGACCTTGTGAAAGCATGTCTCTTTTTACTGATTGCCCTCTACAGAAAGACATTGTTCACAAATTATTTTTGCGTGCTTTTGCAAACAAAGATGTGTGCCGCATTTTTCACATGTACACTTGCTGAGACAAGGCTTTTTTGTCTCCCTGTAGCATGACTGGCAGCTTTTTCTTTTCTTGTTTTCTGATTCCAAGAATTGTTCAGCGTTTTCTTGCTCTTTTCCTTTAGGTTTGTACTTTACTAGCATTGACTTTATACCATCAGGTAGAATCATAACAAGAGCTCTTCTTTTGAGATGATCTTGCAGTGGAATCAGAGCCAAAGTTTTGAGGTACACGCGCCGATTTCAGTATTTATTCTTGTTGCCAAGAAAATTACTCTTGATGCCTGCAATGTTCAACAGGTGGAAAAAAGTCACCATAGGCCATCTTCTTGTTGACCTAACTAGATTGTAGGTTGCACAGAATTTGTCAACTACATCAACTCCAGATCTGGTGTCATTACAGTGTAGAATGATTGCTGGTTTTTTCTCTAAACCTTTCGAAACCTCACTTGACGATACATGCATACTCGAAAGGAGGACTACAGATTTCCCTTTTTTTGGGACATACGACACAAGGGTTTCGTTCTTGCTGTAGCCAAATACGCTATCATATTGCTGTCTACTTTTTGGTGCTACGAAATTCGATGGCAGTTCCTTCTTGCTTTTTCTAATTGTGCCTACAAACGACAGTCTCCTTTAATGCAGTTCTCTTACTAACTCCAAACTAGTGAACCAGGTATCTCCTGTAATGTTTCTACCCGTCCCATATATTGGATCGGCAAGTCTCAGAGCTACTTCTTTGGTGGAGTTGTTGTTCTGAATGGGTCCTTCTGGTTGTAATCCACAATATATTTCCATGTTGTAAGTATAATAAAGCTTGGCATCACATAGGCAGAAAATTTTGATGCCATATTTAGGTGGTTTGGATGGTATGAACTGGCGAAATCCACACCGGCCTCGAAATGCTGGTAGCTGCTCATCAACTGTGACGTTCTGACCGAGGGACGAATGTGTCTTGCAGTTATTCAAACACATGGTGAACATTTCCCTCGCGGCTGCTAATTTGTCTATCTTGCGCCGTTCTTGTATTGTGGCTCCATCATCAAAACGAACACATCTTATTAGGAACAGGAAACGTTTTTCGGACATGGTCATTCTAAAAATATTCAGACCAAGGTCATATGCTGTCCAGAAGTCGTGAACATTCTGTCGCCCACCACGCAACACACCAGGAAGGTATAACAAGCCAAGAAAGGCTTTTCTTTCGATTGCGTCTGTGTCCTTGCAGTCTCTCTCGCGATCAAAGTTTCCTTTTAGATCAGCTATACGCCTGTTAGTGTTGACCACAATTAGATCTAGGATATCATTACTGATGAATAGGCTCCAGCAGTCAATTTCAGTTACCATTTTCTTTGCTTCTCCAACTACCCCAGGCAGTCTGGTTAGTATATTACGAGGCCTTGTCTGCGTTGCTTTCCAAGGCACTTTCCTCCATTTAGTTCCATCCTTACCAAGAATAAAAAAATAAGTACATTACACCATTATTAGATATTGTTATTATTATTACATCTGAAAGCATATTTATTGTCTTTTCTACTCACCAAAATAGTAATGTTAATCAGTTTCCTGCGCTTCATTATTTTCCTCTTCATCAAATTCGTGATCTGTGTCTGAGTCTACAGATCGTGCTTCGAGTATATCTTCGGTTTCTGAATCAGTTTCTGCAAGATCATCTTCATCTTCAATGGATACCTCGTCGTCGAGAAGAAGGCGATGTACTTCTTCCAAATCCTTAGGATTTTCTAGATCATATCGTTTACTCATTTTAAAAGAGTGTACACGTAGCTACAACGAAACGTTGCTTCATTTAGAAGACAACAATGCAACTGCCGACTTGCGTATGCTGCGAATAATGCAACAGCTGCAGTCATTAGCGGCGACAAAGCGTTACCCGAGTAGGCGCGCTGTATCTGAGAGATACAGGCGGTACACGTTCCCACACCTGACTCATTTATGACCTTGACAGTATCGGGATAAGACTGAAATTCCTGTGAAGCAATAAGAAAGGTATGACACAAGACGTCGTGGGCCAGCAAACCGTTACCACTGTTCATTGCGGTAATATTAGAGAAAAAGTAGGTCATGTATCTCACAGATACATGCGCGACTGTCGGAGGGTTAAGCTTTTTATCTGACAGGAAATTGCATTCTGTAATTCATTTTTCTTAGTAGATACTTTATAGTGGAATTCATCTTGTTAAGTTGAAATTTCATTACGCATAACTGACGTTTCATTACACAGAAGTGACATTTCATCATGGATTTCATTTTGTTTGGTTAACATTTCCTTCATTACATCAATTAAATGGATAAATAGTTTCATATTTGCATCCGGTATATGGCTAGTCGTTGGTCTAACCATAGATTAATTACATAGCTTTCAGCACGCAACTTAGTTTCGCATTATGAAGAATTTATATTATCTGTTCCTGCATAAGTTAATTCGCTCTTATTGCCATTAAATGTAATTTCTGGTAGTGTTGCGGGTTCCATCCGTAAATTTAATGAAAATGCTATCAGACAAAGTGACCATTTGGATGCAGTTTAATAACTTTCTGATGTGTTGACCACACTCTTTATTATTTTATTAATTAATGGTGAGGTCAATAAATTAGAAAGTTATTAAAGCGTTTCAGGTTACATTTCAGAAAATATGGCTCGTAGGCTCTGAGCACTATGGGACTTAACATCTGAGGTCATCAGTCCCCTAGAACTTAGAACTACTTAAACCTAACTAACCTAAGGACATCACACACATCAATGCCCGAGGCAGGATTCGAACCTGCGACCGTAGCGGTCCCGCGGTTCCAGTCTGAAGCACCTAGAACCGCTGGGCCACACCGGCCGGCTTCAGAAAATATGTCTTGATATTTACCGTAACACTGATATCACATATACGAAATCACGTAATCCAAATTAACACTCTTAGTACCTTGCGGGTTAATATGAGCTTATAGGCATAATGGAAATATATATTTCCCTTGTTTGAAAACTATTTTTTTTCAGAATATATGACTTTTTACCTCTGAGTCAATTGTATTCAACTGTATCAGCATTGTGTTTACAACCCATTAAAATATATTCATGTCGCTGTTTAATTGACCTTAATATTATACAAATACGACAGAGACCAAGAAAAACGCGTGTTTTCATGATGCAACACATAAGAAAAGGACTGAAGAGCAAGAGATATTTCCTGCCTCAGTTACTTACAAAAAGTGAAATTAGTTAAATGATGATATACATTAGTAGTAATATAATGTACAATTTGATCTCAAATTTTGAGAGGAGAGGCTAATTTGTTACAACAGATACGTAAGTAATGTGTGTTACAAACTATTTAACAACCAAGAACCTTGGTTAAACTAAATTGTATTTTATGGGAAATATGCAGATGTCGCAGTCGAGAGAGTTTTAGGGACATAATGCACATTCTAAATTTCTTTAACAGTCTACACAATAATTTCAGCTACCTGCACTTACGTATTACGAGACACAACAATACATACCCATTCAAAACGCATGGAAAGATGCAGTGATCTACACCACAATCCCTGCAACGTCCAGTCAGCCAAACTGACATAAAAAAGCAAATATCCATGCACATGACGACTGAAATAACCGTTATCCGAGCAATACAATAGGAAACAGAAGCAGTGATACAGATTTCAGTGACAATAACTTCATTGTTTCAATGATTCAGTCAATGTTGCAAAATTTATTGAAAGACCAACATATAAATTGCGCTACAGTGGAATTGACACAAAAAGTACATCCAGCAACCCATTCATTGACAACACAACACAAAAAATTACAAATGTGTTCAGTACATAAAATGAAAATACTGGGTTCTTTACATCTAATAAACTATAACAAAAGTTAGTAAACAATATAAAGTATGGTCATGAATCATATTGAGATTCCGGAATGTGCGAAATAACGGCAAGGAAAGCTTTCGTCCTGTTTCGAACAAACAGGCCCAAATATCCACAACAAATGTAAAGAGTCTATACACATGTCATCAGCAACAGCCGCATACATACACAACAGAGGACAGCTATTGGGAAATGTAAAACTGGGTGTTAATGTACTGCTCCAAATATACAAGGGTTATACAATACACCTGTTACATGAATTGGAGATGTATTCATAGTAAAATGTTTTTGAAGATAACATACTGAATGAAAAATCCAAAGTACGGAAGCATATAAACAGTGTTTAAATAACTTACGGAATGTAGCTGGGTGATGTCATTGATAACCGCCGATACTTCGACAGGTGCACACACAGTCATTGTCAAAGCAGAACTGTAGCAAGTAAGCCCTGTGAAAGGGAATTTAAAACCTCGGCCTCCAGGGCACTTACGGAAAGATAATACACGCACAAACACACACACACACAAACACACACACACACACACACACAGACACACGCACTAGCAACACCTTTCAATCAAAGATGATCGACGTCAGAAAAGTTATCAGTAGTGATATCATTTGCGGGAACGAAACAAACGGGTGAGTTACAATTAGCTTTATTCCTCTGCGATTTTATAAGAGAGAGAGGAGAATTCCACGCAGAATTTAATAATAAACCTTCACCTCTATTTATAAGGTTTCTTACAAATTTAATTTTAACCGCTTCCTTAACAACACTATCCCAATAGCTAGCAGAATCTCCGTGTTGATATATTTCATAGGATGACCGGTGCCAAGATAATACTCTCCAAAGGCAGATTTACTCGGATGCTGTGGGTGTGTGTGACACTTATGCTGAGTACACCATTCCTCCACGGTCCTGATGTACATGCATATGACATGCCACAGCTGGAAGGAGTACAATAAACACTGGAGTTGTGCAAACCCTTTACGGATCTCAAAAGTGCCCTAATCTTGGATGGTGGTCAAAACGCACAATTCATCGATTTTTTTCCTCAAAATACGACCGATCCTGCAGTAAAAACTCCCTGCCTAAGATAAAAAGGCTGTAGACTTTGGTGCTCGTCGGTGTTATCATTATTCACCTTGTGCATGGTTGGTCGATGTCGCAGTTTACATATGATCTGTCTTTCACAATAAACATTCTGACGAAAAGTGTCCTTCAGATCAACTAATTCAGATGAGAAACTCAGAGGGTCTGAGATTACATGGCCGGCCGGTGTGGCCGAGCGGTTCCAGGCGCTTCAGTCTGGAACCGCGCTACTGCTACGGTCGCAGGTTCGAATTCTGTCTCGGGCATGGATGTGTGTGATGTCCTTAGGTTAGTTAGGTTTAAGTAGTTCTAAGTTCTAGGGGACTGATGACCTCAGATGTTAAGTCCCATAGTGCTCAGAGCCATTTGAACCATTTTTTGAGATGACATTGGTCCTGTGAGCTAAGGCACAAAGTACGCCTTCACGCTGAGCCGGAAGGTATCAACTATCAGCCTGTAGATACAAGTCAGTGTGTGTAAGCTTCCGATAAACGGCTTATCCCAAACTGCCATCACCCTCCCTCCTGATCAACGTATCAAGGCACAGAGCCCCCTCCATAAAATTAATGTTCGGGTGGATTGAATTTAGGGGTTCTAGAAAGATTCTCACTGCCATGAGGACAAACAACAAAAGTATCTTCTACACATCCGAAAAAATCACGTAGGATCGCAACTCCATCTGTCTGCTCTTAGTAGTGATCACTGAATGAAATGTAAGTGGAAGTCAACACATGTGGAAATAGGTTAGTCGATTCAACAACAAATCTAACTTCACGAACCGTAATGAATCAAACAGAGGAACGAAAATGAAGAGAGAAATGACATCAAAACTTACTAGAGTCATTCAGACATATTGTCTGTAAACGATGAAATAACTCCCCGAGCTCTTAATCTGATGCTCACATCGCCATACTAGTCGTGTAAACAGACTAGCAACGAGGGTCGTTACACGGTATGTCGAAGCACCTATGTCACTCGCAAGCGGCCTAAGAGGCCTTGACGATCTTCGGAAGGCCATATATTCTAGGGGGAGCAGCACGATAAGAATTGAGACACTTTATAGTCTCCTGCGACAAGCAACGTTTCTTCAGGAGGCTGTTAGTATTTCTCTCAACATTTTTTGTGGGGTAGACCGATCCTGCAATACACTGAATCATTCTAATGAGCAGTCACGCGGAGCTGTGATGTGTAGCACATTATCACCCATAACTGTCACATTGTTTATGAAAGACTTTGGCGAACATGCTTTGGAGTCGGCTGCTATGAAACCTGTGTGTTTTTTGTGATGTGCAGACGATGGTTTTGTTGTATGGCTTCATGGCATTTACAGTTTGAACGACTTTTTAGAACACTTGAATTCAGTCCACCCGAATATTGGTTTAACCTTTGAGGTGTGTAGGTATAACTGCCTGCCGTTCCTTGATGTGTAAGTCAGGAGGGAAGCCGATGGTAGTTTGGATATGCTGTTTATAGGAAGCTTACCTACGAGGGTGTATCTACAAGCTGATATTTGTCATCTTCCGCCTCAGTGTGACGGCGAGTTTCACACCTTGGTTCGCAGGACCCCGTCGTCTTAGACACACTGAGTTACCCACTCTGAAGGTCACCGTTCGTCAGAATGGTAGTAGTGAAAGACAAATCAGACGTAAATTGCGACTTCGACCAACCGTGCTCTGGGTGAAAGGTGAAAATACCGAGGAAGCACCAAATTGTACGGTCTTGTTGTCTTACACAGGGACTCTTTACAATAGGATCGGTCGTATTTTGCGGAAAAAAAGTGGATGAATTGTGAGTTTCGACTACCATCCAAGATTAGGGCACTTTTGGGATCCGTAAATGTTGATTTTGGTTTGCATAATGCGGGTGTCTATAGTATTCGTTCCACTTGTGGCATGTCCTATGCGTATATACCGGGATCGTGGAGGACTGGTGTACTCAGCATAAGCGTCACACACACTTACAACAGCCGAGTAAATGTGCCTTTACAGAGTATTGTCTTGGCATCGGTCATCCTATGGTAAATAACAACTTCCAGCTATTGAGAAAGAGTTATTAAGGAAGCGGTTGAAATTAAATTAGCAAGTAACCTTATAAATGGAGAAGGAAGATTATGGTGAAATTCTACGTTGGATTCTCCCTTGTCAAAAACAGAGGGACACAGTTAATGCTACCACAACCGTTTGTTATTATCACTATCGGTATCTTGTAGGTCATCTTTGGTTGAGTAGTGTCGCTAGTGTTTTTACAGTGTGTGTGTGTGTGTGTGTGTGTGTGTGTGTGTGTGTGTGTGTGTGTGTGTGTGTCACCAGTCGAAAAATCGGCTGTTGTCGACGATGTCACCCTGGAGGATTCCCGCAAGTAATTTGAACACTATTTACGACGGGACAGCCTCAGGTCAGATGAAGACAGTCGTGTTCCTCTCGCTCCATTTGCGAGTGGAACAGGAAAGGGAATGACTAGCAAAGGTATATAGTATTCTCTCCCATGCACCGTATGATATCTTGGTTAGTATGTTTGTAGATGAAGATACGTAAAATACCTTTGTGGCTATATGTTTACATTTGTTTATTTTTTTCATATGTACTATTATGGTATTGATGTGAAATATCTCAGTTTGTACGTCAGAGGCAACAGGACTTTGGTAAGTAAATGTTGCTTCCCAAATCATCGTTACCTATAGGGAAAGAATCATCGGTAATCACAACATTAAAGCTACCAGAATAATGAGAAAGCTAGCACGTAACTGCCATCACAATGAAAACTACCTCGGTACTCTGTAGAAGACTTCATATTGAAAGTTATGCTCAGAAGAACAGCGTAAGGAAACTGAATAATAAATCATAACTTGCAGTAGCGGACTTTTTTGTATAACAATAGAGCCACAAATTTTTCTTCGTTAATAGTTAAGCAAATGAAACAGTTTATTTGGTCGGAAGGCCCCTTTCGGGGAATTTGACCGCCCCACGTTAGTTATTTTATTTGGAGCCACTTCGGTGACTTGTGTGTCTACAGTGATGAAATAATGACGAAGACAGCACAACGCACAGTCCTCGAGTTGAAAATACCTCCGAGCTGGCCAGGAATCGAACCGGGGCCCCTAAGGAATCACTCAGCCCCTCTGACCACTCGGCTACAGAGGAGGACAGTTACGCGCATTACACGAAGAACGAACGACTGAATGGGCGTTAAGACCTAGTACTTCGTGGATAAACTGTGAAATATGCATATAGAGCCTTCTGCGCATGTTTTCTCCTTGTCTAAGTTACTCATCACATACAGTGCTGAGCAAGGCGGTCTCTTCACTCACACACTGGCTACTTTGTAACCTGTTTCATGCTTAGGCTAGGGTTACCCGGTCTTGTTTTCACGCTACAGTACTCACGTGGCCCCCCACAGCTCTAGTCCTGTGGCGAGCCACAAGGGTTTTGGTATGTGCAGTGGAAACGTGTTATTTACGCTGTTCCTAATAATTACGTGCGGAATTCCAGCTAAAGAGAATGCGATCCCAACACTGCATTGCTCTAAATATCGACACTGTTGGTATGAGAACAGAAATGCTGACTCATATCATTACAGCGAGTGACGAACAAACGGACAATTTGTGTATCTCTATAATAAATTGTAAGAAAAATTACAAAGAAGTATTTGAAATACCAAAGAGTGCCTTAGCTCCTCGCTAACGCCTCATCTAGGACCCCACTTTTTATTCTTCAACATCATTTCCGGTTAAGGTTATCATACTTGTAACTGTCCAAATGTGGTATACAAAATGAGAATATTGGGTCGTATTAGGGATTGTTTGTCTTCTCAGAGAAATATCACAACAATATACCACTGTAATGTCTATAAATATCATGCTTGTATATGTGTGAGGGTGTCAGATGTAGTGTTAACGACTTTGTTTACGTACGGATACACTCTTCCATCGTTACCAACTCCCAATTATAGTGGCTATGCAGTAGACTATGCAGACAAAGAGACATCGAAATTATCTGGTGAATAATTATAACGCGCTGGAGTGGCGATGCGACGCTGTGTGTTCAAGCCATGTGACCAGTCAGCATTCTGTCAAAGCGCACGCTGCAAAACCGGCAGTGGCCGTCACTCCTCCATACAAAATATGTATCACATTGTATTTCAAGCCATCCGTAAGACACACAACAACTGAGTAAAATTATAGCCGCTACTGCTGATTATCGTTAACGTTATTACACAGTTGGTATTCCGAAGGAATCGAGTTCAACTCTTCACCTTTTAGTTATTATGTATGTCTTTCAACATCTTCCTAAATCAGTTAGGGTGAATGCCAGGAAGATTCTTGCAACATGTGACATCGATTTGTTTGCTTTTCCTATAAATTTTCACATTTAGTCAATTACGATTTCGAAATCGTGGGGCGGCAGATTATAAGTTTTGTTATTACTTCACGGTATTTATATACATGAAGATGGTATCTGTTCTTTCTGACATGTCCGAAACAACAGATACCATTTTTACGGCTCACCGGCCATTTGACCATCTTCTTCTGTGCGGATGCACAAACATTGCCCGAACTCTTACGGGAATCGGCAAAAAAGCTGTGAGTAATGAGAATAATGGGCAGGGGCACTATGAAAATAGTGCGGGACAATAAGTTGGGAATGTGGGTCTCGCGGCAGGCGTGCCAGAGATAAGTCCCTGCAGTCGCACTATCCTCTGAGTCCTATGTGACTCAGATGGATTCCCGGCGCGGTAACTCAGCGTGTTCGGTCAGAGACTCTGGCCTTCTGTAATAGGAAAAACTGAGTAAAAGAATCAACCATCAACTTGAACGGGTGTCATGTGACGTACGCCCAGATAAAACTCAACGAACAAAACCGAACATCATAAAAAACAGATGGATAGAGCATCTGCCATGTAAGCAGGAGATGCCGGGTTCGAGTCCCGGTCGGGGCACACATTTTCAACTCTCTCCGTTGACTTATATCAACCCCTGTATGCAGCTATTGGTATTCTATTCATTGTAATTATTTCACGAGGTGCCGGCCGCGGTGGTCGTGCGGTTCTAGGCGCTCCAGTCCGGAGGCGCGCTGCTGCTACGGTCGCAGGTTCGAATCCTGCCTCAGGCATGGGCGTGTGTGATGTCCTTAGGATAGTTAGGTTTAAGTAGTTCTACGTTCTAGGGGACTGATGACCACAGCAGTTGAGTCCCATAGTGCTCAGAGCCATTTGAACCATTTTTGAACTTCACGAGGTATTGTTTGTTTTTGCTTTATTGAGTATGCGTTTATGTGATTTTAAATATCACTGTCGTTAACTAGAGCCCGAAAATTATTTATGTAGAGAGCAAGAAAGTAATCCAGAAACCTGTTACCCATTATCTCCTGTCCACAAATCCACATTCCAGCTCGCTGTACTAGACTAAAATGTTCTAACTCCCTATTTGTAGTCAAAAAGAGTCGGTAACTATGGTGATAAATTGTAGATTACTGTTTTAACAAATCAGTGTATTCAAGAAATGTCCACACACACAATTTAATACATTTGAAATTAATTAATTTCTATTACCGTAAGCAGCACTCAAACAGTTCAGAGACGATCTGTACTCGAAGTTCCAAGTATTGCGAATTATTGCTCCGCCTGTCTATTAAGTACTGTTAACTGCTCATCTTAAAAGCGATGAAAAAGCTACGCCACTTGCGATGCGATTTTCTGCAAGACTATGGGTGACCCCCAAAATAAAAATATCGAAATTAAGAGACAGGCTTTCCAGGAATTTTCCATCCACGGAAGTCCACGTCTACATATTTGCACAAGGCTGCGCGATAACTAATTCGATCAGTTATCACTCATGCCAGTCGTCTTCTGTGTTATCCGAGGCATACAAGGCAACTGTCCAAGCCGACTTGTTGAAACCTGTCCTGAATTTTTTTAAGTACAGAAGGAATACGTCGAAAGAAACACAATGTCAAAATTTTTGCTGTTAAGACTCACTACAAGTATTTTTTTTTTTAATGTTGAAAAAGACCAAATTCGAACCACGCCATATGTAAAGCCCTGCTGTAGCTGCTGGAGACGGCGCATGCGCAGAACGGCGGGTGCAGAGCTTTGCTTGACGGCAAATCGGCAAACAGATAACACGACACAGTGCAGTCGTAATTTGTAGATCGAATATCAGTTTCCGTTGATAGTTCATGTGACACAATTGTTCGCAGATACAATTCTCTTGAATCGGCAGCTCATTTAATATCCATAGTGATTAGCAGTTGCCTTTGTGTTATCGCTAAGTGTTAACAACGGAGATAAAACGGAATTGATTATTTTTATGTTTTCTTACTGTATTCCACTTAATAGCATTTGTCTTTGCGCAGTTTTCAGATTTTTACAGTAATGTGGAATCTAATTAATGTTTTATCCTTCCAAAGATGAAATTTGAAGAGAGTGGTATACAATATAAATCATCTGCTTCTCCTGAATATTCGAATATGTTTTATTTGTTAGTTAAGTTCTTAGACATTCATTCGAATGACGTAGACATTTCTTTAGAAACTATGGAAACTGGCGTCTCTCTCGGCTTCGCCTTCGAGGCCGCCAACCCGCAACGCGTCTATTCAGCTCACTGCCCAGAGTTCGGCTGGTTTCCGCGGTATCCGGCTCAGCCCCAGAGGACGCAGACGATAGCAACAGGGATTGTACCAGAAGTACACCTCTTGTTGCATCCGCCGCAACTTCGATAGCCAACACGAATATTGTAACCTTTTGCCATGCGTGTATTTCTGCCCTCGCCCAGCCGGTTAGAGACGGTTACATCTTCGCCAGCCATCGACTGATATACCATCTCTGTTTGGATATCGCCTCGGATCGGACGTCGCCTTCGCCACATTATTAAGGAAAATTTCTAGAAAATGTTTATTTTCTTTTGTTATACTGCATCAGATTATTTGTGTTCGACGTTTACTTGTTCAAATGAACGAAGTTTTATTACGTCTACTTATGATCTTGTCGAAGTATTCCGAATGAGGAACACTTCAGAAACATTACAAGACACAGCAATTAACCAACGATTCCACGAATTGTGGTTCCAACGATGATGTTCGTGCTCATTAAAGACCAGAACAAAAACACAGCATATTCGTAGACAGAAGAAAACAAGTACGGCAAGAGCTTACAGTGTCAAAGCAAAGGCTGTAAATTTTGTGGTTAAACAGAGAAGGGAGGAAATGCTTAAAGTTAAGCAGTGTGCAAAAGCTGGTTCCGTTTCCTAAAATCTGAATGTGAATTGTATAATTGATTTAGACAAAGTATGAAATTCACGCTAAAACGAAATTCGCAGATTTGTGAAAGAAAATTTATTCGAAAGATTAAGAACTGCTCATGAAAGTCAATGTATTGTTACTGTGGGAGATCTATATGGCTGGGCCCTCTAACTTGCAAGTGAGATTAACATTACTGATGTCCATGTTTCTTCGACATGGTCGAACAGAGTCAGGAGACTGTACTGTATTGTATGGAACTGGGTACCTAGAAACGACGGAGAGGCTTCGTCCCCGCCGTAGCCCTCAGTGGTGCACAACCCCACAATAGGCTACACCAGTCCACTCACCCCACCACCGCCTCACACCGAACCTAGGGTTACTGTGCGGTTCGGCCCCCAGTGGACCCCCCGGGAACATCTCACTCCAGACGGGTGTAACCCCAATCTTCGCATGGTAGAGTAATTATGGTGTACGCGCACGTGGAGAAAGTATTTGCGCAACAGTCACCGACCTAGTGTAATTGAGGCGGAATAAGTGGAACCAGCCCGCATTCGCCGAGGCAGATGGAAAACCACCTTAAAAACCACCAACAGACTGGCCGGCACAACGGACCTCGACACTAATACGCCGGGCGGATTCGTGCAGGGGACCGGCAGGCCTTCCCGCCCGGAAAGCAGCGCGCTAGATCGCATGGCTAACCGGGCGGGCGACGGGAGTCAGGATATTACATGGAGAAGGAAATCGCAAAATTACAAAGTTTACTTCAAGTAAACGTATAGAGGACATGCGATTAGTATGTAATACGATCGATAAATTCGTAGTTGACGTAAAGACGAAGCTTCTTGTTGTCCAATTAAATGCTGTGTATAAAGCCATTCAGTCAGATTTCGTTCAAGAACTGAGTGCAAACCGCACTTTATTATGTCGAGTGAAAGAAAGACAGCCGCTTGTGCAGTTGATGATTCCTTTGTCACATTTGTATACAAGTCAGCCAGTGATAAGTGTCAGTGGATTACTGTTTCCCCAGATTTGTACCTGCCTTGAGGAACCTCAAGGTAAATTACGACCAAAAATCAAAATAAAGGACTATGTAGAAAAAATCTTGTAATCGACGCAGGAAAATCTGGAAAAATTGAAGACAGAGATTTTCAGTGTTGCATCCGAAACGTCTTCTTACAGGTTACAGTAAGTGGACATCCTATCACATCTTTGTTTAGGAGGAAGCGAAAATATTCACCCAATCGATAAAGAAATTTTTCGATTACAAGATTTTTGTTATACAGTTCTTCCTTTTAATTTTTGGTCTTAATTCACCTTCAGGTACCTGAAGACAGGTATAAAGCTGGGGAAGCAACAGTACACTCATACTTATCACTGGATTTGTTGTATACGAACTTTTCAGAAAATCGTAAGACAACCTAATTCCTAATAGCTCTTTGTCATTTCTGGTTTACCAGCGGAATAGTATTGTTAAATTTCAGTCATTTGTGGAATGTCACTTTGCATAACCAGGTTTTATGAATTTGATCAAGTATGCCTGGCACGCAGCACAATATGCAGAGCAATAGCACGTCCCTTTTTACTCCATCCCATTTGTATCTCAACAAAACTGATAACTCCTATGACGTACCTAAATGCACTATTTCCTTCTTTTACCAGGTGTACACAGACATTTAGAAATTTTGTGACGACTACTGGAAATAATCAAGGAACTGTTCATTGTTAGTAAAATGTGTATTGTTTAAAAATTGCCATAAGAACTATATTTCAGAAATTGATATAAAAATATTTCGCATCGGCATATTAAAGTCCTGACTGATGGAAGTCGTCAGTGTCTTTCCTCTGCGAGACACTATTGTAATAATTACATCTGTAACACTTTATCTGACAATATTAACTGCAAGTTATTCACCAAATAAACGATTTGAGACAGTTTTGGTGTGGTTTAACTGCTTACAATTCACGTGTTTGCACTTTTGACTTCGCACTACACGACGCTACCTTCTCTTGCCACGGTTGCGTCTGTTTATTTGCCGATTGGCGCGCCATGCAGGAATGGCTATACAAAGCACTGTTATAAGAGGTACTTTGTGCGGCAAACCTGAGTAACTTTCATAGTTCTGAAAAACTTGCAGGGCCCTTAGCAGCTAAAATTTTTCCAGTGCAAATCTGTAGGTGAATTCTTCCCGTACGAAAAATTTCAAGTTAGGTTTCGACATGTAAGACTGGACCACTCCGTTCTCAACGTAAGCGGTATAGGACAGAAGTACGGCACGTTCTGAATAGTAGTGAGATACATCACAGATGACTGACGAGTGTGGAATGACCCTTACATACCGCTATGGTGGTCCTTTCATACTGTCGGTGCGGTTCCGCACCCATTGGCGAACAGCACATCTGTAGTTAGAACGCCTTAAGGACCTGCAGTAGTGCTCAAATGGCACCCTTTCTCTCCACAAGATCTTACGTACCGTTGCAAGTTGAAGACCGACAATTTTCCAATTTTTCTGTGAGCATTGCTGTACCCTATGTTTGTCCCATGAAAATATCAGTAGATAACTCTTACATCCGAGGTTTAGAACCGGATCCGAGAGCTGACAGCATCCTCTGAACTGTCTCTATTGTTGGCGCTTCTGTAAAGTTACATAACTGTCCTGCTACAGCGCCACCATTGCTTCTAATGAAATAGAATTTTATCGTAGTAGCTTATTCCTACAGGCTACTTAATTTATTATATTTTTACAAATTTCAATACAACAACTAGTTTCTACTTAACTACTTGAAAAATAAAAGAGGTAACATTACAAAATCCTCTAAAGGATATTTTACATACAGAGCAGACTAAATTCAAAATTGCACCATTCTATCTTTAATATTTCACCCTTTTAGAAATATGTAAAAAGTGGATTTTTGTGGAAACTGATCAGCAGGTCATGCTGAACCTCAAAATACGTAACATTGGTATGGTTTTATCATCTGGGAAAGTAATGTTACAATAATTAAATAATTAGTATTACTTAAGGTCGTTGCGCAGTGCTTTGAATGTCTATTCACACGCTAAGCGCGGCAGGATTGGCCTTGGCCAGGAAAGGGGAAAGTACTGTCTCATTCTTTGACACCGTTGCTCTGTTGCCACACTGCTTGCTTCCCCACACTATCATTGGCTAGTGCAAAACACATTACATTGGTGACGTATCTCGCATTGTTACTCAGGTAGTTGGCAACAGACACGTAACGTTAGTCACTCATAAAAACACATTTACTGCGCATTTACTGAAACTTCAACGGCACCTCACTGAGAAATACAGTGAATGTATGTCATTTACAATATCACTCATCTGCGTGGATGTCATGTGGCGTTTATTGTTCAAATTTTCCTTCTCTGTTGGGCTGTGTAGGCTGCACGTAATAGGTGTGGGAAACGCCTAGGATCTACATACTCATAAGGTAATTGGGTGTAAGATGCCAGCAGGTGGAAGGTGCCACAATGTTGACATTTCTCCAAAACCCAATGGATGGTTGTACTATCCATTACAACTTCTCATTGAGAATATGCTGTTCATTAAAGGCGAAGTACTCGGAGAATGTATTGACTCTGGGACTTAACTTCTGAGGTCATCAGTCCCCTAGAACTTAGAACTACTTAAATCTAACTAACCTACGGACATCACACACATCCATGCCCGAGGCAGGACTCGAATCTGCGACCGTAGCAGTCGCGCGGTTCCAGATTGTAGCGCGTAGAACCGCTCGCCCACCCCGGCCGGCAGAATGTATTGAGCTAAATATCCGTAAGTATGCCGCTTATAATTGTGTTCATGCTAATGGTAACGATTTTCATCGTGGCTATCTGTGTAATGACCATGATATTCATGGGTGTTTTGAAACCGCATTGTGTGGCTTCCAAGTAGTGGGTTTAGCCATTTTAATGGAGTTATTTGGAAGAAAATGTGAGTTGCACCTTCCCCATAGAAAATCAGTAAGATGATACTTCGTTAATGGGTTATTATCTCCATGCCAGACAAGTAATAAACTTTGCAAGAAGAATATTTAAATTTGGGACGTAAGAATTTGTTTTACTTGGGGTATGCGGTGAAAAGTACCATCGGAGTAAATCTTTAGGGTAACCTGTCATACCTCACTAACACGAGGAGGGAAAACAGAGCTTCACTGTCGGAAGCTAATCTCCTGCTGCCTGCAGAAGATGTCAACATAGGTAAGAAGTCCTTGTGGGATGCACCTAAACTCTATGAAATGCCATACAGAACCTTCAAATGGAGAATGAAAACAAAAACTTAACCAAAGGCCGACCAGGCTCTGCGGGTAAGAATATTATCACAAAATTAACAATGGTGCCATCTCTGACGTAACTATAAACGCTGAAATTTTAGTAACGACAAATTTCTAATCGTAATTCATATAGGAAACTTCTTCAGGATTCCTTGGTGATGAAAATCAAAGCAAACTTGTGGATTATATCCGACGACTGTAAAATGCTTGATATCTACCATCGGTAAAATCAATTCGGTGGCTGGCGCATTTATTTGTGAGAAAAATGGCAAACCTAACCGATTCAATAAAGGAAGTAAGATGGTAGGCTCTGAGTGGAGGAATCTGCTCTTGCATAGGGATCCCACTGATGTTGTAAGGAATTCCCAGTGTATAACAATTTCAAGAGGATTGGGAATGTGTCGAGGAAAGATTGAGAACTATTTCCAGAATGTGATTTTCACTCTGCAGCGGAGTGTGCGCTGATATGAAACTTCCTGGCAGATTAAAACTGTGTGCTCTACCAACTGAGCTACCGAAGCACGACTCACGTCCGGTACTCACAGCTTTACTTCTTGCCCGCGAAAGGCAAAGGTCCCGAGTTCGAGTCTCGGTCGGGCACACAGTTTTAATCTGCCTGGAAGTTTCATTGAGAACTATGTTTCCCTCTTCCTTGCTTCGAGAATATGCTGTTTCAGTAAACTGGAAAAATTTAAAACAAGAATGAGTGTGGATTTCAGCTGAACCATGAACCTGGAAAGGTAATAGCAGCAAAAGCTTCAAAAGACGTCCATCTCGAAACGTTAGCAGGAAAATACGAAAGCATATCCCTAATTGGTTGCTGCAATGACAAAAGGTAATTCCTTCCATCTTAGTCCACATTTAAAGGAAAAAGGAAAGAACGTGAATTTGAAGACGGTATCAGTCCAGGTTTCCACGTCGAAATGCGCTGATGACCTCGCCGCATGTCGAAATTAACGACATGTCTGCATACGTAAATACAGATGTGTTTATGAACTGGCTGAACAGTTACTTCATTCCTAGGAAGGAATCTGGCAATGTATTGTTATTTCTGTATGGGTACAGGTCCCACTGTTTTGATTTCGATCTTCTTGATTTTGCAGATGAGAAACAGATTATTCACCTCTGCCCACCTATTTGCAATTCCTAGAACGGGCCTTCTTCAAGCCCTTAAAAACATTTTGGCAACAGGCTATCAACGGATTGGTTCACAATCATCTAGCCTGCAAAGTTACTTGTCTACAATTTCGACAGCTCCTGAGTTCTGCAAGGAATCGTTATCCAACTGTGGGTAATGGCACTTCTGGATTTTCGGCGTGTGGGTTTTATCCACACGACCAATCCAACTCCCAGAACACGCATTTGCAATATCTGTCACAGCAACTGGTGATTCAAATTAAACACAACTGGGAATAGCAGCAAATGGAACAGTACCATGCAATGTAGAGCAGTCTAGTAATCCTGCTGCACCATGCACAAGTCGTGTTTCAACTCCTACCCATGCAACAACATCACTCCTCTGTTAATGACGTAAGTCATGTTCCTAAAACTTGAGCATGTAGGTCAAACATGACGAAAAAGCAAATTTCCGGGGTTCTAACGAGCAGTCCAAAAAGAAGGCAGATGACAGACAAAGAACAAAAGAACGAATGTGTACGCCGTATTCTGCGAAGGAACGAGTTGACACTGCCAAGTAGTTCATCTTCGAGCAGTGAGAAATCTTCACATCAGAGTAACACAAAGGTAGAAAATGACAGCGACGACGATACTCACCTAGTCCGTTGGGTGTGAGAAGTGGTTGCATTAGGACTGTGGACATGCCAGTGACTGTTGCAGTATTTGTAAAACGTGAATCAGGTAACACAGAATAGCAAATGAAAGCCATTATCTAGCAACAGCAAACTACTGACTGCCAGATCATTGTTGTTTTTTTTTTTTTTCATAATCAAATTTAAGTTGGTTTTGTCGTGTTTTCCTTAATTGATTCGCAAATTTTATTTTGTTTCTTTCACACTCCTGCATCTTACCCCAGTAGTGGTGGCATCTTACCCAGCCATCAATACAAAAGCCATATGTACAGTGCTTTCAGTGTCAATTTATTCAAATACGCTCTGAGACAAAAACAAACGACACATCCGGAAGGAATTATCCGAGTGTGGCGGAAATGTATAGATGTGATGTACGTATACAGACAAATAAATCACCTCAATTTCAGAAAAATTGCATGATTTATTGAAGAGAAGATGCTTCCCAAACCGAGCAGGTCAATAACGCGTTGGTCCACCTCTGGCCATTATGCAAGCAATTATTCGGCTGCGCATTCATTGATAAGAGTTGTTGGATGATCTCCTGAGGGATATAGGGATAAATTCTTTCCAACTGGCGCACTAGATAATCAAAATTCCTAGCTGGTTAGAGGGCTCTGCCAATCATGCTCCAGACGTTTTCAATCCTGAAGATATGCGGCGACCTCGCTGACGAAGGTAGGGTTTGGCAAACACGAATACAAGCAGTAAAAACTCTAATCGTGTGTGGGCGGCCATTATCTTGCTTAAATGTAAACCCAGAATGGCTTACGCAACAAAACTGGGTGTAGAACACCGTCGACACACCGCTGTGCCGCGGATAATGACCAAAGGAGTTTTGCTATGAAAAGAAATGACGGCCCAGCACATCACTCCTACATGTCGGGGGCCGTATGGCGGCTGACAGTCACCTTGGTATCACACCGTTGTCTGGGGCGCCTCCAGATACGTCTTCGCTGGTTATCGGAGCTCAGTTCGAAGCGGGACTCATCACTGAAAATAGTTCTTCTCCAGTCAATGGGACTACAGGCCGAAGACGGGTTCATTGACGCCCCTTACCAACGTGGCTATCGCCCACCATACGGCCAAACAAGTATTAACAGCCGGGGGTGTCATTTCTTTTCATAGCAGGACCCCTATTTTGCCGTCCACGACAACCTCGTAACACAGCGGTGAGTAGAAAATTTTCTATACCCCGATTTGTTGCCCTTCATGGCAAGCCATCTTGGGCTTATATTACAGCAAAGTAATGTCTGCTTCCACACGGCGGGACTTTCTACTGCTCATCTTCATGATTTCCGTCTCGACCAGCAAAGATGCCAGATCCCTCTCCAGTTGACAATATCTGGAACATTATATGTAGCGCCCTTCAACTAGCTCGTAATTTTGAGAACCTGACGCTGCAGTTTCACAGAATTTGGCACGATGTCCCTCAAGAGCACATCCAACCTGTCAATCAGTGCCAAGCCGAATAACTGCTTTCACAAGGGCTAGAGTTGCACCAACGCATTATGACTTGCTTAATTTGTCTGTGTAGGTATGACATCTTCCGATTTTCGTCTTATTCGAATGAATATTTCATGGCACATCGTATCTTCTTTTTTATCCTAGATTCTATTTAGCGTTTATATTTTCAGTGTAGTTAAATCAAGCATTATACTTTAATTCAAACGGAGTTCCACCCTTTAGGCAGAATTCTGAGCAGTTAGTAATCAACAAAATAGTCACATTTTGCATGGTTGAGGTTCACACCAGAAAGTCACCATTTTATACGACTTTATCCGTCATAGTTCACTGGGAGATTTTAAGACCACTAATCTCCTGTTTCGCTATACATTGTAGGTTCAATGCATACCATATGTTATGACTGAAGTTCTGATTATTAGCTATCTACCTCAGTTACTGTTCACTGCTGATATTTTAGAAAAATAAATATCCTGTGTGAATATGTGAATAAAATACGCCATAAATTACAGTCTTGATAGGGAAAGCTGACGCGATTAGCTGTCTCTGTGTCAGCAGCATGAGAGACGATGATACACGGTTCTTAAGCAGCAGACTCTCAAGACATAAATGAAGAAAATCTCCGTAATGCCTCATAAATGATAGCATATGACACTGTTCACACAAACCTGTCCGTCGGACGAAAACATTACACTCCGCTTCCTCCTAGCCATTTCAGTGTTTCCTTTCATTTGCTTCGTTCGTAGTTATAGTGATAGACACACACATTTGACATCAGTCTCAAGACAGATGAATGAATTCGTGATATATTTAAACTAGAACCCATTCATTAGGTAATCAGTAGCGTACCTGATATTCTTTTATACATTTTGGAATCTCGCACGGACGTAAAGGTCATTACAGGCCCTTATTATTTATCAGCTTTACCGATGTATACGTACGGAGGGGATAAAAGTTGTGCAATCACAACTTGCCCCAACACGGGGAAGGCTGTTGTTGTTAAGAGTTTGGTATTGTAAACTAAGATATGTAAAGTGGAACACAGCGCGAGAATTCTCTTTTTCACTGTAAAAAGTAGACAGAGGATGAAAAATTCATTCAATATGCGTCTTCAGTTACAACATCATGACATATTCACCTGCGGCAGAGTTGCATGAACAATTAAATAAAGAGAGTTGTATCACCTTACGTTTTAAAAGTATGTGGCTGAGTGTTCGCAATCGAACGCAGTCCAAGACTTTGGTGATTCTAAGGCATAGTTCCACACACGATATGGAATTCCAGCCACAGTACGACATACATATTTATCTCAGCGCATAGATGGAACGTCTTAATAGTGTCTTTTTCACTTTCAGGGAATAGTTTCTTGGTTGTCTTCCAGAACTGTCCTTCTCGAGGGAATTATATCGGTGTTCGCCTTTGTACATGTCAGCAGTTTAGTGGAAACCCTAAACGAAGGTGACTGTACGGAGTATTATACCCGGCCCTCTAAAACGCAAGTTAACGGTCTTAAACAGTGCATCACTCTGTTTTGTATGTCTTCCTTAACGTAACCGTACTAATTTTTCTGCGAACTGAACATCCGATTTAACGGATAATTTGTTGTGTCATATAGTACGACTGTGGCTCTACCGACATTATGAATACTCCTGCGAAAAGCAAAGCATGACATGGCACCCTGTTGAATAACAGTTCCAGAGTTTTTGAAACATCATGTCTTAAATAGCATCTTTTGTGAGGATGGCCCAGAGCAGCTCAGTAGCTGCTATCCGCAAGTAATGATTAGTACGAAGGGTGGAAAATTTTGAGACACCTCTCTTTAAAAGTACACTCCTTATGCAGTATAATGCTGCCTGTACCTCAGCTTCAGATTGTAACAGAAACCATTCAGCTCAACTTGATAGGAGGTCTATTACCTAACTACATTGCAGTAACCATTTAAGTATAATCACATAAAAATAGCTTGATGATAACTCAATGACTTTAAATTCCTTGTCGATAAAATTATATTAATTTGAATTGTTTATCTGTTACAATTGCTTGAGTGTGACTTTTCTGAACATTAGCAAATGTGAATTATCGTCTTTGTTTTGACGATGGACTGTGCCAGTAGAAGAGTGTGGTCAACGATCTGGAGAGCTCAGCCGGAAAGTTAAAGCCATTTTAATCGGTCTTACGATGATTAACTTGCTATTAACACTCACACCGAACTGTTTCCTCATCTTTCGCATAACTGTAGCACATAACAAGCGCTGTTCTAGTACGATGTGCTTTTCAAGCGGTTTCAAGAAATATAGAAATTTTTTAAAGATATGAAAGTTTTTTAAACCTGAAATTTTACAACCTTGAGGAAGTGTCTACTGGCTGAGATGAGAGTATGAGATGGGTATAATACGTATAAATGTATCATGTGTTGGGCACGCGTGCATCTCTCTGAAAAAGAGAGATGGGGAAAAGGGGAGGTGAGAAACAGAGAAAGAGAGAGAGAGAGTGAATATGGAACGTTCTTAGCCATCGTTCCGCTGAAGAGTGCAGTACTAGACCGATTCATTACTTCCGTCGTTTGCTCTATAACACCCAGCCACATTTGAATGTGTGGTTGTTTTATCCTATTACCTGCATGATCAACCAATCGTATTTTTGCAATCAACTGCTTTCTCAATTCTAATGATTTATGACAACAGTATCAACAGATATAATGTTGAAACCTTTGAAACTTTTTTAAATTGTAAATTTGTGGTAAGGTCTTATGGGACCAAACTGCCGAGGTCATCGGTCCTTAAGATTACGTACTACTTAATCTAACTTAATCTAAGAACAACACACATACCCATGTCCGAGGGAGGACTCGAACCTCCGACAGGGTGGAGCCGCCCCGGGCCGTGACAAGACACCTTAGACCGTGCGGGTACCCCGCTCGGGGAAACATTTTATGAGGATTGGTTACATAGTGTGACGCGTAATTGTTGAGTACAAAGCTTAGTAATTGTATAATCCACACTAAAAAAAACTAAAAGTGTTATTATTACTTATTGTCTGAAACACTTTCTTTGTGAGATATGGCAATGTTATTGGTACTGTGTGCACTAAAGCAACACGTCACTGCAACGCGCTTGCAAGGACTGTAGAAATTCAGTCGGTCAGTTTCTGACAGAAGAGTACGGAAACTGATTGACAAAAGGAGTATGAAAATGATGAATTGACCAATGTGGTTTCAATTTACGTCAAGGATCACCAGAATTCTGCTGTTGTGGTTGTACGTTTGCTGCACGTTTTTCTGACAGACAACAACCTACTCCAACAACATTTGTGTTAGTGAGTCGTCGTCTGAGAGAGACAGGTCGCTATTCACCTGTCATGGTCAACAGTGGTAGGTCTCGACGTTGCAGGACAACTGCAGTGGAGGAAGAAAGTCTTCATTCTTTGCAACGCTTATGAAGTACTGTATTTAGAGATTAGCTGCACGCTATCAACTGTCTCAGCAGTCTGTGTGGAGAACAGTACATGAAAAATCACTGTATCAATTCCATGTGCCACCTCTGAAGAAAATGAACTCATATTCTGTTTCTAAATGCAATAGAACATCCTAAGACTGGCTGGTGAACCAATACGTCACAGATCAACAGTTCCTCAGCAGAGCACTGGGAATGGGCAGAGCAAAATGTACCAGAAATGTCTTTTTCAGTCAACACAATTGCCGTATTTGAGCTGAGGAGAAACCACCCACCATGTTGGAGGCCCATTGCCAGCATCAGTTCTCCTTCGACATTTGGGCAGGAATAGTTAGTGACAGCCGATTTAGACCGTTTGAACTGCCCGGACAACTACTAAATGCCACTTGCTTGCAGTTTCTTCAGGCTGTTCTTCCTGGTGTACTGGAGGATATATCGCTGGAAACGGGACAAAACATGTGGCTCCAGCTCCAAATAGCTTCAGCTATGATGAAGTATTAATTGGTAACCTTACGCAAGAAAGGAAAAAGAATGATAACCCACCTTCCATACATGAAATGAAAAAGAAACCCACGGCTTGCATACCTTTCACGGACAGGCCGGCCGAAGTGGCCGTGCGGTTCTAGGAGCTGCAGTCTGGAACCGCAAGACCGCTACGGTCGCAGGTTCGAATCCTGCCTCGGGCATGGATGTGTGTGATGTCTTTAGGTTAGTCAGGTTTAACTAGTTCTAAGTTCTAGGGGACTAATGACCTCAGAAGTTGAGTCCCATAGTGCTCAGAGCCATTTTTTTTCACGGACAAACTCTCCTACAAAATGGCAAACATTCTTAGACCACATGACATTACTATTGCCTTTACAACACACATCAAACTGCAATACACACTGAGACACAATATACACACACACACACACAGACTGATAAACACTCACAATCAGGCATCTGTAAAATAGTATGTAATACTTGCAGATCTCTTTACATAGGCCAAACTGGGAGAGTCTTCCAAACAAGATATAATGAACACATAAAAGCTTACCACACTAACAATTATAACAGATCAGCAATAGCCACCCACATAAAAGACACCGGCCACCCATTCCATGATATAGCGAATGATCTTCATATGTTACATATAAAGGATAAGACACACGAAATGGACTTATATGAAGAACTGGAAATCTTCATTCATGGTACAGCACATGGAGATGTATTATTAAATGATAAGCTTCAAAGTAATAATGTAAACTTCTTCAAAAACTTCTCCAACATTGATAGAATAGTTTTCATTAAGTATCCATGTAACATTCTCCATATTGCCAATATATCTAGATAAAAGTTTTCATCTTCACTATAGGTATATATTAATGTCTTTGAAATTGTACGTAGTTTAGCTTTGATTTTATAACTCTCTTGAAAGTTGTAAACAGTCTTTGAAATTGTAAGTAGTTTATCTTACATTTTAAACTCTTTGGAAAGTTGTAAACAGACGTTTGTGAAAATGCTAAGCTGTGATTGATCTGTTACTGTGCTCTTCGTGCCACAAAATGAAATCGCCAACAAAAATGTAATTAAATGTATTAATATACATTACCTAATCATGCTATTCACATAATGTACACACTGTAACAGATTATCCTTCCACACAGGTTTATTTTTCGATTCTTAACCCGATGGCACACGCAGCTAATGTACATAACATATGAGCTGATGTATAAGTAACTTGCATATTGCACCTGATGATGCAGCATGCTGCCGAAATGCGTTGTACTAATGAAATATTAGTAAAAAGTGACTGTAGCAGTACAAAGGTATTCCATATAATCTTATAATACAGTCGCAGACCTCAAACAATATCCATATAACAAGGAGAAGTTTAAATTTGTCACTGATTTTACCCATGATCCACAAAAGGCAGCGACTATAGTGCTCAGTTACCTTTGAGGTAGCGCGGTGCATGGATATGTGTGATTATGTACAAGAGGTCCACAGATGTGAGTATGTAGGTTTTTTCAGCGTAATAACTGATGATATTCTTGTCAGGTATGGATCCTGAGCATGTGATCATGTAGACACAATATTTCCGCGGTCCACTTGGTTAAAGGTAAGGCGAATATACATTTGTCTTACCTTTAGCACACTTTGATCTTACTGTTGATTGATGATTAGTTTATGATTTCACAAATTTCACGTCATCGCCCGTGTAATTTATGTTCTCCGTGGTTTCCCTGAGATGTCTGACAGGGAGATTCCTCGATAAAGGCTACGAACTGTTAGGAGCTTCATCTGAATCAGTTCCGAACTTACGCTCTGTTTCTAATTAACTCGTCATCTATTGCACGTCGAACCATAATTTTCCTTCGTTTCTTATCCTATTGTAGGAAATATATGGTACAAGCCGTTGAGTAGAACGTGTCACATATGTCTTTGGTTGTAATTGTTTTAGCTAAAATCGTAATTACTTCACAGCAGAATGACGTGTGAGTGTCAGATGTGTTTGTATAATCTAAACGCAGGTATTAGCGGTATTAAATATTTTAACTGTTTTTAAAATTACTAGGTCGTGCTGAAAAGTGATGCCTCCGAACTTTTTATGTGAAAACCATCAAAGCTTTATAGTAAAAACGTTATCAACATCCTGCATCTTTATCCTTCGTGTCTACATATTCACCCTGCCGATGGACGCATTCCTCCCAGCTAGAAACCAGGTTTTAGGTAGCGTCTCTGTAGAATGTTGACTTTATTGACCGAGCTACAGTCTGACCTCTGCTTGCACCGCCTTATCGATATAAAAGCCAAGTCCTTGAAGATAACCTTTAAGTTCTGCAAACAGATGAAAGTCTGATGGGGCCAAGTCGGTACTGTATGGAGGATGATCCAAGACAGTGAATGTAAGGCGTCGGATCGTTGAGGTGTCGCAGCTGTCGCGCATGGTCTGCCATTGTCATACTTAAGGACAGGGAACTCCATGTGTTGACAATCTCTTCGAATTCGAAGCTCGATTATAGCACGCTCTTTCTCGCGCACCGACTTAGTTACATTACACATCGTCATGTTACACGCTACAGTTCGGAGCCCGCTAGCGTCAGAGAGCTACAGATATATAGATATGAAGAATAAAGATATGGAAGGCTAGCAACGTTCTTTTCGTTTAAAAAGCCTTAAGAGTTTTCACTTGAGAAATTCGGTGGCATTACTTTTCAGCAAGCCCTGGTACTTTGTTTCGGAAAACTACCTATTGATGGAATTTCTTTTCTTCGTGTAACCTGTTGTACAAACTGTTATCATGCGTATATGAAAATGCAAGAGTGTTACTGTTATGTTGGTGTTATACAGGTGTAGAACACGATACACAGAACACTACAAGTAGATCACGTTTGCAATTGGTGACTGTATTACTCAGAAATTGAATACTAAATCTGGCAGATGTTTTTTGTAGCTTGACTATGATTTTTTTAATTGTTATCCACGATAAGAATTTTTTAATTAATGATATACTTCATCATTATAGTGATAAGTGATAGGCAAGCATTAATTGTCGGATTTAAATAGCTAATGTTGTAGAAAATTCCAAGTTAGCTCCACGGAGTACGTTTTACTTGGCTGCGTAGTACAACGCGCGGAATTTCTTGTGAAATTTTAGTGAGCAGCAAGAGGACTTGTCAGCAAATGGAGATGATGCGAGAATTGAAAGATAGTGCTCAAGTTGTTCCTACCTAATTTGAAGAAGATGACAACTGATAATTGGGGGACAGCTGTGGGTAGAAATTGGTGACTTAAGCAAGAAGTGTTTGACAGTTTGGAGTCAAAATAGAAAATACTAAATTATGATAGCGATTAGTAGTTTTCCTAATTTAAGAATAATTTTGGTGAATTTAAAGAGGTAACAATCTGGAAGAATTCACAAATGGGCTAAACCGTGAAATAAAAATTGTCTATAATGGAATAAAGTACATTAAATGAGGTATTGTCATCAGAGATGACAAAGTAGGAAAGGCAATGCGGAAAATCGTAACTAACAACCTTAGTTGAACTGAAACACTGTTGTAAAACGACATAACAGCATTCGTTAACAATGTGTTAGAAGATGTACTATACACAAAGTATTAGAAATAAAAAGCGCAAAATTATAGGTAAAACAAGTGAACATAAAGCTGGAGTGGGAGCGGTGTTACAGGAAAACGATTTAATGCAGTTTTTTATTGTGCAGGTAAAAAAGGAAATAGACTGTGTTAAGCATAATAAATCATAAATAATTTATTGACAGTGTGACTGAAAAGGCATGATAGAAAATCACGTTAGGTACATAGAAGGTGGAGGAAGTTTCAAATGTTTACACCAGATGGTGATGAGCCTGCATTCAGTTTTGTGATGAGCTATAAAGAATGTAAGCTGTATAAAATCTTACCGTGTTAAATTGTGTTGGTACATCTATAGGTCAGCTGGAAGATTATTTTATGACTCATTATGACCAGCTACGGGTAAACAGGTACGTGTAATGGTATCACGTGGAGAAAATGTTGGCGTAATATAGGTGGAGTGCTGATTTAACAGTTAGGAGAAGTCAATTTGTGAGTTAATTTCTCATATTTTTGAGTAAACGTGCAGGATCTCGTTGAGATAGCGATAGGCCTTTGGTGTATTAGACATGCTGGTAGTGGAATCAAAGAAGCGTATCTTGACGGAGAAAAGTGGTATGCGAGTCGTTCTCGTTGTAAATGTCAGCGCCTTTCTAAAGCAATAAGGGACTCACAGCCAGGGTCAGTGGTTGAAGCATATGGAGTTATTCGAAGGGATGGGTATTTCGGAGAGATGTGTGGCAGAATGGATTCTAATCTTCTGTTGTGTAGACGAGATGTATAGTTTTGTCGGGATAGAATGGTGTACCGAAGAGAAGGTGGATGGGAAATATCGTTTCTGCTTCTGTGGAAAGGCGTTTACCCTACACTTGTAGGAGTAGGTCTGGTGGGATAGCCTGATAGCCACTGGGATTCCAAATGTATGTACTCTAGTAGGTACTCTAAAGCTCTAAGAACTTTACTTCGGATGCTATCTCTGGGGTGGTGCTAAACAGCGTGTCCAAAATAATGTGCACACTCTTTGAAGAAGAAGAAGACGAGGAAGGAGAAGAAGTAATAACTAATATTACAGAAGGCAGTTAGAAACTGGGCAACGGTTCTATTCGGTGCACATTTGGAAACAGAAATGGCGTTATTGTGTGAAGAACGGAACTAGGTCCCGAAGCAGTAATGAAAAACAGCGAATGTGAGTGAGGTTCAACGAAATTGGAGAGTTGAAACTGGAACACCACCACGTTAACGGTTAATACTTTACCAGAATTTGGGACAAGTTTGAAGTCGACTGAACGGTGTTTGATGCGAAGAAGGTGTGTAACGGACGACAGAGAAATTCGATTGAAAACAGAAACGTTGATTCAATGATTCAGGCGTACACCCAATGCCTTAAAAAGACTGTGATGCAATGGTGTCATCAGACTGGTATCACTTAAACCATTGTTGAAAGAATTTTTCAGACTCAGAGGTGGAACCTTTATATTCTGACATCTGCCCATCCTTTGAATGAGGATGATCCCGATGGACGACCTGAATTTTGTGACTGATTCATCAACATGTGTAATGAAGATGACCATTTCCAAGATTTAATTCTTTAGGGAGATGAAGCGACCTTCCGTCTCAACGGAACGATTAACCGCTATAACTGTGTGTACTGTGCTAACGAAAATCCATACGTAACTGATGAAAGGAATGTTATCAGTCTGGTACGGTCTGTAGCCTAGATGGTTAGTCAGGCCGTACATCTTTGAATAGACGACATTTTGAAAATGGAAATTATTATTCTCACCATGGCGAGCCACCACCTCACTCTCAACTTGATGTCGAACATGCCCTTCGAGATGGATAGGACGAAGAGGAAGTGATATGGGGTATCTAGCTCGATCACCGGATTTAACCCCTTTAGGCTTCTACTTTTGGGATATTGTCAAGAAACCGTATATGCTGAAAATCCACAAGCACTGATGATCTAAGGGGACAAAGGAGAAAGCCCCGATGCTATTACACTAGAAATTATACCATTGGTATATCGGTTCATTCTAAGTTATTGTCAAGGATGCATTGTGGTGTAAGTGTTCATTTTCAGTATATAATACCTTAAATTACACCTTAATGTATATAACATCAAAAACGTTTGACTTTTATCTGCTTTCATGAAAAGATGTATTCATTTTCTAAGTGTGTACACGTAATTTTGAGCTAACCTATATATCAGAATATCATCACATATTCGATACCAGACTGCAATATATAAGTTTGTGTGATTTCGAAGTTTTCCCAGAAACAAAACTATAGGAAAGGAAACGAATCGGGGCTGCGTGACTGTTTTCTTGGGCTCAGAGGAGCTGGCACACGAGGTAAGCTGCGCCTCTTGTTAAAGTAGCGTTGTTCGCCGTAACGAAGCCTTTGTGCGTCGTCAGCTCTGCCTTGGGAGACAATGGGTGCCTTGAACTATTACAACGGAGTGATTCCTAAGAGATTTAGGGAAAGAAGGCAAGCTGAGAGGCACCGATCTAAGCATTTCTTCTAGACTGTTTGTTAGAACTGTACCTGGACTGCAGGAACCGAGCCTTCACGATCCGACATCTGATACCCATTCTAATGCAACAAAACTAAAAAAAAAAATTATCACAGTCGGTGAGATATTTAGTTGCGTCCTGACAACATCACTCAATGTGCATGATAGCCTTCTTTGTCGTGTCGTTATTCAGCTCATCACGGTTATAAAGTATGTTAAATGATTTCTGTAGTAGAAAGGTTAAAGAGTTTTACGTCTCGTCTGTAGCCACGTTGTTAGAAAAATGGGCATTGACTCCGCTGGAGAATAATGTTGGAAGGAATCATATGCTGCCGTATGTAAAGAACTGTTCCAGTATCATGAAACTCTGAGGTTATTAGAAAGGAGGAAGAATATTCTTAGCGAGTAGCCGTGAAATTAACAGTTATATCATCTGACTAGTGAACGATATTTTGGTCAATATACAACAGACCAAATTATAGTAGACTGTGTCTAGATATATAAGCGGAATGGAGATGGCGGATAGAGGAGATAAAATAATTAAATCCGGTTTCCACTGAGTAGAACAAAAGAGACACAATAAACAGATATCAGAGGACAGTTAATACGCTATAAAGGACTAAGATGAAAGAGGGCAGTTTATACCATAGAAGTCGAAGTACGATACCGAAACAATGAAGTTTAACTGAAGAATTCAAGTTTCGGTAGCATTTTGATTAATTTTACTGCTTACGGATTTGTACCCCTGATCAGATCTATACCTAAGTTTCTTTTTCGTTTAAGTTATTTCTTACCCTTGTATTTGCCAACATCATCTGCCTTATTGCTATTACTTTCAACATGGAAGTTTGCTTTCCTATGCAATTAAAGCACGCCCCTTTTCCAAGTTTTGATATTTTACCATCGCGCTACATTTATAGTTACAGTGCGATCGACAAGTCACGCACATGAAAATAAATGTGTCTGTTAACAGAAATCGCATTGGATTCATTTCATCAGCCACCGCCAGGTAGCACTATAGGTATTATCGACAACAAACGAAGACGCCAACGTAATGGGTAAAGGTCACATTACGTCTGTAATATTGTGTAGTTGATTGCTTTTTAAACATGTCGTTTTCCTAAGAACAACGGCGTTTTTCACTGTTGAACATTATTTTGCTAAAAGATCGAATGCACGAGTGGTAGACAAATTTCATGGGGAATATCCGGATGCATCAGCGCGCAATAACTCAGCAATAACCAAATTAATCGCACGTTTCCAGGAACACAGACAGGTCTAGACTTGAAACGAACTAGGAGACTGGTCATTTCATGGACGATAAACAAGCTGATGTGAGGAAAGAGTAAATACATTCGTGTTCTAAGTAAATTAGGAGATTATCTGTCCAAACTCAGATTTAGTATGGCAGTGCTGAAAAATTGATGGAGCAGGTAAAATTTCGTATATATCATTTCGTCGTTTGCAGGAATAGAAGGCAACGGATAAAGACAGACGTCTAGCAGACTGTGCATGGTCTCGGTCATCTGTTGACGTCCATTGTATCGCTAAACTGCTCCCCGTTGTCGTCAGTGAAAAGGCGTGGTTTGACCTTAGTAGACAGGTGAATACTCAAAACCCAAAAATTTGGCCAACTGAAAGCCAACATTTGTCTCATGAAAACAAATAGCACTGTCAAAACTGGAGTGCTTTGTATTGTATCGTTATTGTTGAATTATGAGGCATATATCTGTTGAAACGACAATGAACAGTGTTGTGTACCAAGAGACCAACACACAATTTGTTTCGAACCTTGAAACTGATGGACCGGACTTTTCGATGACCCTGTATTTAGTATTACATTTATATCTTCATAAATACTTTGCAATTCACACTCAGGTGCCTGGCAGAGGGTTCTTCGAACCACCTTCAGACTGTGTACCATACCACTGCCTACCAGCACGTGGGTAAAATGAACACTTAAATCTTTCTGTACGAGCTATGATGTGTTTTATTTTGTTATGATGATCATTTCTAACTATGTGGGTTGGCAACAGTAAAATATTTTCACATTCAGAGGAAAAATTGGTGACTGAAATTTCATGAGAAGATCTCGCCGCGACGAAGAACGCATTTGTTTTAATGACTGTCATCCCAACTCGCCTATCATGTCCGTGACATTCAATCCCCTCTTTCAGTATAATACAAAACGAGTTTCCCTTCTTTAAACTTTTTCGATGTCTGGTATGGTTCCCATACAGCACAGCAGTACTCTAGCAGAGGACGAACGAGCGTAGTATGGGCAGTCTCTTCGGTATACCTGTTACATTTTCGATGTGTTCTGCCAATAAAACGAAGTCTCTGGTTTGCCTTCCCCACAGCATCATCTATGTGGTCTTCCCAAATTAAGTTCAGTTTAAGTTGTTCGTAACTGCAACTCCTAGGTACTTAGCCGAATTGACAACTTTTAAATTTGTGTGAGTTATCGTATAACCGTGATTTAACTGTTTTTTTTTTTTTTTTTTTTGTAGTCATGTGGATGACCTCACGCTTTTACTTACTGAAAGACAATTGCCACTTTGCGCACCATACAGAAATCTTTTCTAAGTTATTTTTCAATTGGTATTGATCTTCCGTTGACTTTGTTAGACCGTAAACGACCTACGACCAATACAAAGAGTTCGACAGGTATGTGAATCGTACTTTTGGCTTAAAATTCTGACGTTAAATTACTCTCAATAAACGTTCGTTTATTAAATTTCTCTTATCATAAGTTTCGTTTACGGCTAAACGTGACAGCTCATTCCTTTGTTTAATAACCAGTTTACTTGTATTTCACGTATCAGAGTGTTTTACCTGTCTACCGTTGTCATTTTATGCAACCCGCATTGTTATATCTGATCTCCAAAGACCACGCGCGAGATTTTCATATTCTCTCGCTCGCTACGCGGAAACCATTATTGCTACAGAAAAAATTAACAGGACCTTTTTGTAGGAAATATAATGTAGTTAAATATAGTACTGGGATATGTTTTCGCTGGAGGGCATGGGCTTCGAGTTATTCAAGAAAAACGCACAAAAGTGATCTTCAAACGCAACTAGAGCCCCACACTCACCCCTCACCATTTAGGATTTTTAGTACGTTGTTCGTGGCACTCCCTCCTACCACTGTGCAAAACTTTCCTACTACAATAATTATTCGTGATATACGACCTTTTAATTACATTAAATTTTCTGCAAAAAACTTCCTGTTCATTTTTTCTTTAGGACTAATACTTTGCACGTAGCAAGTGACAGAATTTGAGAATCTCGCGCATGGTTATTCAAGAGCAGATATAACATATCGTGTTGCATAAAACGACAGTGGTAGGGGCAGATGTATCACCCTAGATGTAATCGGTTCAACTTCATGTTTCACAGACTCATAAATACAACTGTTCTTATTACAGTTACACTACATTCTCACGCACTAGAGCTCTAACAAATTTTGGTGTAATGTACCATTTTTAAACAGGTTTTATGAAATTTGCACACTGAACATTACCATTGCGCTCTATTGCTAGACTGAATTCCAGCAGCCTGAAGCCCTGCAGCTACAGCATTATTCGGAGAAATTTGACAGTTTTTCTAGTATAATTGCAACGGACGATCTCTGTCACGAACAATATCCGGTAGTAGGCTAAATTGTCTTTGGTTTCTTGTAATCGTAATAAGTGTCGTCGTTCGCTTCTTTCAACACTTTTTCGTTTTTTATTTATTGACCTACGAGGTGCGGCTAGAAAAAAACCGGACTGATGCTGGAAAAAACATTTATTTACAATTATTTACAATTTCATGTTATCTCCTTCAATGTACTCTCCTCCTCGGTCTCTACACCGCTCCATACGAATTTTCCACTGTTCATACCAATGCTGCAGATCATTTTCGATAAGTCCATACATTACTTCCGTCGCTTTTTCTTTTACTGCTTCAACAGTTTCAAATCTAGTTCCTTTCAAAGCTGACTTGACTTTAGGGAAAAGAAAAAAGTCACAGGGGGCCAAATCAGGTGAGTAGGGTGGATGATCTAAGATGGGAATGTTGTGTTTTGCCAAAAACGTCTTCACTGACAACTCACTGTGAGCTGGGGCATTGTCTTGGTGAAGGATCCATAATTTTTTCCTCCACAAATCGTTCCGTTTTCTCCGTACTCGCTCACGTAGGGTAGCCAGGACGCTAATGTAGTAATGCTGATTCACTGTTTGTTCCTCTGGTATTCAATCAATGTACACAGTCCCTTTGATGTCAAAAAAAAAAATCATCATTGCCTTGAATTTCGATTATGACATTCGTGCTTTTTTTTGTCGTGGAGAACCAGGAGTTTTCCAATGCATCGATTGGCGTTTAGTTTCGGGATCGTAAGTAAAAAATCACGATTCATCGCAAGTAATAACATTTTGTAAGAAGGTGGGATCACTTTCAATGTTTTCCAGGATGTCAGAACAAATCATTCTTCGGCGTTCCTTCTGTTCAATTGTGAGACACTTTGGAACCATTTTTGAACACACTTTGTTCATGTTGAAACTTTCATGAAGTATCTGCCTAACACTTTCCTTGTCAACTCCTGTTAACTCAGACACTGCTCTGATTGTTAAACGGCGATCTTGTCGAACAAGTTTACCGATTTTTTCAATGTTTGCATCAGTTTTTGCTGACAATAGTCTGCCAGTGCGAGTGTCATCACTGGTGTCTTCGCGGCCATCTTTAAATCGTTTAAACAACTCAAACACTTGTGTTCGCGATAAACAATCATCGCCGTACACTTGTTGTAACATTACTATCGTTTCACTTGCAGATTTTCCTAGTTTGAAACAAAATTTGATGTTAACACGCTGTTCTTTCTGTACACTCAACATTTTCCGACGCACAGACAAAACGTCAACTACTTAAAACAGACGCCACGGGCAGACTGAGTGCAGGAGGCAGATGAAACTCGAGCAGTAGGCGGAGCGAGAGTCACGTGACAGGCCACGCGACTTTCAGCCTTATTGCATTCGTTTTATTGTTTCACCAGTACTAGTCCGGTTTTTTTCTAGACACACCTCGTATTTGTATTTTGATTTGGCTTGAAATATTGCTTTTAAAGTTGAGGTTGAAATAAGCTCTAAGACAATAAAAAAAACCACGCACCACAAATGAATTATCCGAATGGGATGGAAGTTAATATATGTGATATACATGTACAGGCAAACAAATTATTACAATTTCAGAATAACTGGATGGCTTATTCAAGAGAAAGAGTATCACAAAATGAGCAAGTCGGTAACACGTAGATCCATCTCTGGCTCTTACGCGAGCTCTTATTTGACTTTGAATTAGTTGATAGTGTTGTTGAATGCCATCCTGTCAAATTCGAGCGCTAGGTTATCAAAATCCGGAGCTGGTTCGAGGTCACGGGTGTGACAAGCCCGTTGGAACACTTACTGGCCATCGTATTGCTTTGATGTTCATGGTTAGGAGCAGTGGCTCGGTACAACAAGAGAGTACCTGTATGAATATCCATCGTTTCACTAAAGACATTCGGAGTATGCCAGAACCTACCCCCAGGTTACGGGTTGACATACTTCTGCTGACTGCACCGTTAGACTTGGCTCCACCACCGACTAAGTCCACACCCGTGGACTTGGCACTTCTCAGATGGTGGGCTACTTTGGTCTCACTTCTGCTGGACTTCTGCTGGGATGGAAACCATTCATGTCAGAGGCGGTGAAGTTGCCCTACCTCCTGACCCTGTGCTGGAAAAACTGCTGATCTACGCCGCCATTCGTAGCGGCTACAAGAATCGGTGCCGGCTTCCGTGTCTGCAGGCGCGCTCTGCAGTGAAATGTAGAGCCACGCCACGGCAGTGCGGCTGCTACGGTCGTCCCGCAACTACAATCCTGCATCACCGCTGGCCGCTTGCTGACTCAGTGACCGCCGACATCGCTGCCGTAAGCTCGTGCCCAAGGGGTTGCAACTATTGCGGAATGTTGCTGAGAGTGCTGTACGTTCTTTCCCAGTAAAATGTGACTGTTCATACTGTTATCTTGAGACAATCATAGTCAACATCCTGACGTCAACTTGTAACACCATAGCTCTAATGATGTACGGATTTATTTTTGCATTTTGTTTTATTTAATGTTATATCGCTGAGTATCTGTAAATGTGTTTCAATCGATAACACCAAATTTGTATACTCCTTTCTTCGTTAAAACTTTGATGTCGTGGTTTGATTCTATACAATGTAGTATATCTGTCATTTAAATTCTTTGATCCATTTGGAGGGAACAAAAATTACTATATATAAATCTAATTTCTGTGTGAATAATTTTTTTTGTAGAAATGTCAGTATGTGAAAATGTTCTGTTTTATTTAATGTGTTTGGTTGCTGCTATGTAAACCGCTGATCCTCAATTAGAGTTCTTAGTTATTCTGTATGTAAAGGTTGTTGTGGTTCCCCTTTGGAACGGAACCGTGTTGCGCGCGCAAATTGTGGTTGGCCTAGGTAGAAAAGGTGGAACAAGAGTCAGTCGGGGACGAGCTACGAGTCGGGGACGAGCTACCCAACTGTGCACTGCCATGTTAATGTTGTATATTGTGCTGGTTCCGATAGAGGTTTTTTTTCTGCCACTTTCCCATGCCTCGGATGGATGGATAAATAGCTGGAACGATTCTGGAATTTGTATTCATCATCGCCACCAAGAAATCACAGAGTCCAGCAATTCTACCTGCAATTCCACCTACCAACATGCAATCGCCACCACATTGCGCAACCACTGTAATACTGTAATGGAGCACTATAGTAATGTACAGTGAAGGATCAGCTTGACGAATGTTTTAGTGTGCACAAATATAAGGTAATTCATAACTGAATTTATGTACCTACCTTGATTTTTCTCGTTATTATAACACCTCTCAGGTTCCTCTCCGTTTGAACTAAAGTGATTTCCGAGTGCCCTTACTGAAAGAACGTTAAAGACCAGTGTTTTGCTGATTGATGCCTCTTGAACATAGTAAAGAGAAAGTTAAAGTTAATGTGGCAAGAGAGTGAGTTAAAGTTAATGATGCTTGCTGAAAATAATTTTCCTAGTAAAACAGCTTATTAATGTGTTGTTGCCAACTTCAAATTAAAAGTTCTTAAGGCTGAGGCTTATAAAGTTTTGCTTAGTAAATGATCACATTACTGCCTGTTGTAAATCGCAGAAGGTGAATCAGTATCTTACATATATGTTAATTTTGTGTCTCACTGTAGTAAAAGTGGAAAACTGCAGTTGTGAAACGTTATATACTCATGTTTGTTATGTGTTTGTCTCTCTTGTGTATTAGAAGTGCATATTAATAGTATAAAAGGATCCACAGTTTGTCTATTGTGTTAATGCTCGGTAACAAGTAACGGAAAGACCACTAATTATGAGAACCATAATTTCTTCATTTAAATGATAGTGAGAAGCAACCTGAGAGTGGATTCCAATTAACTTCCATTTCAAATAGTAAACTATTTAACTGAGAGAGACTTAACCTATGTCCAATTTATGATCCTGGAGGGAATGTTAATAGTAATGTTATAAAGACCATTCTGTTTGTGTAAGCCCTGAAAGTAATAATGTGTTTCGGTATCTGTTATAATTTTGCAAATAGTTTGTGCTTCTCTAACTGTTAGTTTCAATCTTACCGTAAACATATGTATGTGGCAGAGTTCATTGCACTCGCGTGTGGCCAAGTATAGGTTGTGTTTGTCCCTTAAAGTTACTTATAACTACTTTCTTAAACGAGAACGTTAATCTTTCTCTTGCCTAATTAGGCTGGCGACCGTTTTCTTTATCAGTTAAACAGTGCAGATAGGCCAAATATTGTTTGTTACTGTTCGAATATTTACGTAATTGTAACTTTCATTTCCGATAAGCTATTTCCGTTAGGTACAACACGGTCAACCTAACAAAATTCCTCTCAGAGGGTAACACTGCTCTGTTGCGTTATACCATAATTGCTTTAGTAAGGTAGTTTTATTTCACAACCTGCCTCCATCTTTAAGGTTGTGGTATAGCAGTAGCAGACTGGAGTGTTATAAACTCATCACATCAAGTCAACCCTATCACTGTTCATGCCAACCCTACCACTGTTCATGCCAACCAGCCCAGCCCCCTACATTTTAGTGTCAGAAACTTCTCAGAGATGAAGATAGGAAGGCGGACTCAGCATTACGTGGCGACTGCGGCGCCTAGGAGCGGGCCTTACAGTGTCGTAAATCTATTTTAATTCATAATTCGCAAGCCACCCACTCAATTGTGGCGGAGTGTACTTCTGGTACCACTAACTGATCCTCTACCGTGTTCCATCTGCGAATGGGGCGTGGTAGGACTGATTGTTGTAAGCCTCTGTATTGGCTCTAATTAATCGAATTTTTTGGTCGTGGTCATTACACAAGAAGTACATGGGAAAGTGCTCTTCCCGGAAAATGCTGTTTAGAAATTTCAATAGTAAACCTCTCTGTTATCCACCTCTTGTAACGTCTGCCAGTGGAGTTCGTTGCTCATCTCTGTAACGCTCTCAAGCCGTCTAGACGATCCAGTGACGAAACACGCCGCTCTTCGTTGGATATTATCCCTCTTTTTTATCAGTCCTACCTGGTAAGGATCCCAGATTCACGAACAATACTAAAAAATTGTTCAAACACGCGCTTTGTAAGCCACCTCCTTCGTTGATGAGCTACCTTTCGTGAAGATTCTTCCTATAGAGCTCAGTCTGGCATCTGCTTTTCCTACTGTTACCTTTATATGATCATTCCACGTAAGGCCGCCGAGGATAGTTACTCCTACATATTTTACGGTAGATACTGTTTCAGCGGTTTCTCATAGACAGCATAGTTGTTCATTAGTGTTTTTCTTTTCCAATGTATGCGCAATATGTTAAATTTATTATTGTTTAGAGTCAACTGCCAGAGCCAGCACAATTCATCAATCCTCCGCAGGTCATTCAGGAAATTTATACTGTCATCCATCTAGCTTTCTGATAAATCACCACATCTACTGCGAACAGTCTTAAAGAGGTTCCAACGCTTTCTAATAGATTATTTGCATACATTGTAAATAGTAACAGTCCTATCACACTCCCTTGGGGTACCCTGAAATTATATTTACATATGTCGAATTTGTTCCGTTAAGAGTGACCTATTGAGTTGAACCTGCAAGGAAGTCGTAGTAAAAAGTAACTGATAATGCTTTTTCTTACCATGCAATACTCGAGAAGCTCATAGCTTTTACGCTAAACTGTAGTGCAGGATGGTGTCAAATTCCTTCCTCAATTCAAGGAATAGCTTTTTGCTAAACTGTAGTGAAGAATGGTGTCAAATTCCTTCCTCAATTCAAGGTACACGCCATCAACCTGAACGCCATTGTCTACAGCGCTATGGGTTTCATGGAAGAACAGAGCGCTCTGAGTTTCGCAATATCCCTGCTGTGGAATGCATGTTGATTTTTATGGAGGAGGTTTCCTTTCCCCAAAAAGTCATAATTATTGAGCATAAAATATGTTCCATAATTATACAACAGATTGACTTCAACGATGTAGGTCTATAATTGAGTTCATCCGTCCTGCGGCCCTTTTTGGAAACGGGAATGACCTTCGACTTTTTCCAGTCAGTAGGTACCCTTCGTTGCTCCAGCGATCTACGATAAACTGATGTTATAAGGGAAGCAAATTCTTTCGCATAATCCTTATAGAATTTTATAGGCATCTCATCTGGTCCTGATGCGTCTCCATTAATAAGCGAGTGTAGTTGCTTTCCTACTCCGCGATGAACTATCTCCACATCTGCCATTTCGACGTTCGTAGGATGATTGAAAGGAGTGATAGTGTTTCCGCTGTGAAACAATTTCGGACGACTAAATTCGCTATCATGGCTTTCTCTCTGTTATCTTCCTTTTCGATGCCAGTATGGCCTTTGAGCGAACGAGTAGATGGTTTTAAAGAAGACCAAAACCTCTCAGGGTTTTTACTCAGATCGGCAGACGAAAATTTTACTTTCAAAGTCGTTGAATGCTTCTCTCATTGATCTTCTTACACTCATTTTCACTTGATTCAGGTTTTGTTTTCAGCTACGTTTTGATTTCTCTTGAATCATAATGAAGCTCTTTTTGTTTTCACAGCAGTTTTCTAACACGGTTACGAAACAGTGGTGGGTCTTTCCAATCTCTTAAGATCTTGCTCGGAACATACATGTCTATGGCAAAATGAACGATGATTTTGGACTATTTCCGAATATGCTCCACATTTGTATTCTCGTCACTGATTATATGATGCTGGCTACACAGAAGGAACTTTCTTGAATTTCTTCTCCTACGTTCACGTAGGCCGGAGTGCCATCGTAACTTCGTTTGTTATTTATGAAGCTGGAGTACTCGCTGATTTGTCACAATTTACTGACACTACCAGAGAACACTGCCTGCAGCCAGTAAGGTGTTCATAGTGCAAACTATTAGAGCATAGTGCACCATGTGCTGAGTCAGCATCAGTGGATTGTTTTACGTGCTGTTGTTATGTTAATACTGCTAGGTATTGTACTCGGTCAGAGGGGCTCATGATTAGACCTAAGGTACAGGCTAATATGCTGTAACCGTGGGTGGGTATTGCCCTGGTGTTATTGTTTTATTGTACTTGGCTGTATATTAGGGCTAAAGGTTCCGCAGTGACAGAGTCTGGGACACAGGATGTTTCCAGAGAGCAAATCAGTTGAAGCTGTTATCAGAAGAAAAGGCAGAGATGCACAAGCGGATCGTTATACGAGAGAATATGACGCACCATACAGTTTATTTAAACCATCGATGGATTCAGTCCTCGCGGATTTGCTTTCCCCCTTTTCTTCCAAGCCTGCTATGAATATAGCAGTCAGCTGGGTGTCTTGCTGTTACAAGTCGCTAAGTTGCGATTGACTGGGTGGCAAAAGAGTCTGTGGGGTGCGCTGAGGAGTTGAAGAACGCACTGATGACAGTTGTTTCGATAAGGGCTCAAGCAACTCTTAGGAAACAGAACAGAACGAGGCTTTTTCATGGGCAATTGAGTGGAACGTCGCAGAAGTACACTGAGTCAGTAGAACGTTTCAGTGACAGAATAAGAAAAGTGAGATTATCTCCCAGGAAACAGAGGATACGGATCTAGACGGTTTCCTGAAGGGCGTCACACTAGATGTCTAGGATAGTTTGGGCAGGTACCCCAAAAGACCTTAACGCTGCCGTTAGATTAGCTATGGAGAGGGATTTAGATGCAGCGACGGAGATGCACAATAATGAGATAGTCTATATACTGACGAGAAAAATTATAGCTACGGCTTGCAGGGCGTGTCCAGAGGCAGTGCTGTGAGCCACTGTCTTAGAAGTATGGCGTGGTTATGCACCATCGGCAGGATTGTGGAAGCAAGGGGCAGAATGGAAAGAGATGATATGTTCAGGTGTTACACGAAAACGGGAGCACTAAAGTCCACCAGGCGGCGTTTTCGTGAAATTTAATGCTGCATAAACTTATGCAGAAGTTGAATGTAGCATAGTAGGAATCATAAGTGGTTACGTTTAAAAGTTTTTGTTCGGCACAGGGGTGCAAGTGTCTGTAGCAAGTCTGCACCTTGGAGATAGAAAATGGTTAAACCCACTGCGCTATAGTTACGGTGCAGTAGGAGACCGTGGCGTGAAGTCACTCGGTTCAGCAGTATTTGGTGTACAGGTTAGGCCGAAACGGTTTCAGGAGTGCATGAAAGTTGCGTCTCATGTAAGTGTATGTTACTGTCAAGTCTAGCGGCTAGACTTTCTATTCAAACATTATGCCAAAATTGAAAATTGACCTTCGGTGACGTAGAGTGGAATTCAATCGGACAAAGTTCCAAGCGAGGAAAATGTCACAAGTGAAATAGTGTCTCTAAGTTCGTCTGCCTTAAGAGGCGACGACCTTATCCCTAGAGACTGATAAACTGTACCACAAAGCAATGCTGACTACTGTTGTGCCGTTTGCAGTACGTGCTTGAGCTCACCAGTTTTGCTGGTACGGCTCAGAGCCACACGAAGATGGACACAGCGAGGGATTCTCCTAAGGATGACAGAAGAATGCAGTACTACAGTGGCAAATGATGGTCTAGAATTTCTGAGAATATTTCGCGCTCACGTTACACAACGATATTTTTCTGTAGCTTATTGGTTGCGGCGGGAAATATAGATTCTGCACGAGTAATTACCGGTTCCAGAATAATTAGTAAGTTAGATCATACTTGATGAATGGCAGCGGGTTTGCAACAGTGGAAATACTGGACACAGCGTAAACAGTCTCCTTCTTAACATCGTAGAGAGACTACAAATCAATCATATAGTCCTCAGCAGATGTATGGTTCACTTCATCGCAGGAGATGACAATTGTCCGCAGTACTATCATAATATAGGAACAGAATGTCATCACTGTGTTTCTATGTTCATTTAGGATCCCCTGGGCACGTACTGTTCACGAGCACACTGTACTTGCAAGCTACGAGATTTGTACCACCTCAGGGCGAAATGACGTACTTTATTATGAATCTTCACACATTCCTGTTACCGAACATTTTCACGAACAATATGTCTAGGAATGACTAAATTAGTTCGAAGCAGCTGTTAGGAACAGAAATGTATGTATAAGAAACTTCAATAGGTGAGAGAGGATGAATGACGGGGAATAGGCGAGTATTGAGAAGCCTCGTAAGGACGGCGGACGTGTCGATGGTGAGGAAGAAGTAAATACTACATCATCAGTGAAGTGTTATGTGGCGCCCGTTAATAAGAGCGCATTGAACTGTAATTTGGTTTTATTTTAATTTTAACGTAAATACATTAGTTATTAGTAATAATAATAGCGATATCTCGATGTTTTTTAACAAGTCGCTGAACAACTGAATATTGGATTACAGATGCTGAAGTGTAGGCTTTTTTCACACTCAGTGCATGGAATACTGGAAGATATACCGAGGTAGCCGCAAACTGCTAGTAGCTAGAGAAATTTACGTAAAAAAACCATAATACATTTATCTCTTTTATTTTTGGTTTCATTAATGAGTTTCATTTAATTTTCTTCCTACCTATCTATGCATATATATATATATATATATATATATATATATATATATATTATTGAGTTTTATTACTTAATTTAGTTTCTAAATGTTGTGCCATTAGTGTTTAAGAAAAAAGTTATATTATTATATAGAGGATTTGAAATGTACTGCTTCACACACGCAGGAGGGTAGAATTTATGAAGAAAATAAATAAAAAGGGACAAACCAGTTAAACTGAAGACAAAGTCACCAACGCTTAATACGAATGATATAGTGCCTAAAGGCATCAGCAAGCTACTTTGGGTGAATGTAAGGCCACAATTACATGTTAACACATTGTGTGTAATAGATAATAGATGAAGACGCAGTACCCAACAGCATGGAGAAACTTGACAGCTTGGGGCAGTGCCAGTACTTGTCTACAATAGATTTCAGGAGTGGGTATCATCAATTGAAGGTTTTTCTGAAGGACCGGCTAAAAACTGCATTTTAGGTCCACTGGGAGTACTACCAGTATTGGACAATACAGTGTGGGTTGAGAAACGCACTGGCTACTTTTCAGCAGTTGTTCAGTTTTTGGGCGGAGTACTGTAGGGTCTGAAACCTCGGCAGTGTGTGGTGAATCTCTACGATATAACTGTGTTTCCAAGTGATACAAGGGAACATATATTACACACAGTGCATCTTACGTTGGATACAAAATAGTGTTACTTTTCCTGGAAGAAGTGAGTTTTTTAGGATATGTGATTAGTCAGGAAGGGGCAAAGACAGACCAAAGTTGGTCCAGGCAAGGTGGGATTTTCCAGATCCTTAGACAAGTAACGAACTACACTCATTTTTGAGGTTGGCCAATTATTGCAGAATATTCGTGAAAGGACTTTGTATGCATTGTACGCCCACTAAAGCAATTAGTAAGAAGAGTAGAAAATTTCAGCAGGCTACCACATGTCAAGCCATGTTTGAAAACTGAAGGAGGCATTAATTGTGAGTCTGATGTTGATCTTTCTGGTTTATGAGGAGTTTGTAATATTACGTGACGCTTCCAATGAGGCATTGGGATGTGTTCTGAGTCATCTGGTACATGGTTAGAAACGTCCTGTGGCTTACATCTCACGACAAATGAACAAGACCGCAGAAATTAGTCTACAAAAGAGAAGGAGATGGTACGCCTAATATCTCGATTACATAATTTATACGTTATTTGTAAAGGTACAAAATTCATGGTGATAGTCGATCATACCGTGCTGGAGATGTTATTTGGAGATGAAAGATCCTTCATCGAGGCTCGTGAGGTTGTCATTGAGACTAAATGAGTTTGACTTTGAGGTAGTCCATTAACTAGGTAAGGTGCATGGGTTCATCCAGAAAGTTGCACTATAAAGAGGGCTTGATCACAGTCCAATAGAGTGGCAGAAAACACAAACAGCTGACAAAGAATGTAAGCCGTTTTGACAAAGCCACAGTTTATAGTGCACCGCAGGTTATCATCTAGGGCAACGGGACTGCAGCCACACATAATAGTGCCTGTTAAGGTAAGATAAGAAAAGTTGACGGAGGCACACGGTCACGTGCTAGCTGGGCATTGGGGTTGTAGTACGATGGCGTGGAGAATGGGAGAGCACTACAGATAGACGGCAAGGAAGAGAGCTGTTGATTAGTACTGAAAGTCGCCCCATTTATCCATTATGTTTGTTATGAACTCTCTATTGATCCTCAGACCTGCGAAAGGTTAATCACAACGACTATTGTCTTGTACAGCGACCAGCTGAACAATATTTCTGTAGTCTGGTCAGTTCATGCGGTTGTCTTTGGATTTTTCTGCATATCGCTCTGTTACTTGCAAAACACAATGACTGACATACACAACCTAACAGTTAATTGATCTCGTCGTGCAATGGATAAAGTCTTGAGGATACTGGTAATACATAGCTGGCATGAAAACTAATCTTAAAGTTAGCACGTGAGCAGTGGTGCATTGATTCTATAGAATATATGGAATGAGGCTCGACTTCCTTTGATTATTAGAATTCAAGATTTTATGGTTATAATTGCCTGTTTAGTTCTTCAGACACGAGGGCTTTTCGTAACGTAAGTTCTGATCGGTCACGAAGTGGAAAACACTGTAAAAATAAAAATATTATATTTTCAACCGTTAGTTACACCTTGCAGCCACTTCTGTACGTAGTCACCGTTCCACATTTGTCGTAGCGTTGTACTAACATTCCAATATCCTCGTCATAGAAGGGAGCCGCCTGTGCTTTCCCCCAATTCTGTACGCTGATCTACAGCTCGTTGTCTGTGCTAAAATTTTGTCTTCATAGCCAGCAGTTCATGTGATCAGAGATGAAACTCAGTGGGAACCAATTACAGGCTGTGTTGTGGGTAATCAAACACTTCCTATCGAAAACGCTGCAGCACCTTCATTGCCCCTGTAGAGGGCTGCCGACAAAATATCACGAAGAAGGAACCTTATGACAGTGATATTATATGGCCTACATGTCGTGTGACTAGGGTCTCCCATCGGGTAGACCGTTCGCCGGTGCAAGTCTTTCGAATTGACTCCACTTTTTTTTTTTTTTTTTGTAACCAAAACATTATTTGAGAAATAACAAGAAGTAAAAACATCTCTGTGGCTGTGAACTACAAGATTTCATATTACTTTTTGTTATTCTTATTACGGTATTTGTTTTCTTTTCTTTATTTTTAAGTAGGTACGACACTTTTCTGTGGAGACGATTTCCTATTCCATAAACATTTCACTCAAATTCTATATCAATTAAATCTTAATTTAATATTATTTCTTACACAGCAAAGACATCGAACTATAATTCTACCATATGTAGTCTGTACTGTCACATTAGACGGACAAAAGGGACATAAAAAGCAGAATCAGTCATGATACACAGCAGAGGAAAAGCATGCAGCAACTCATCTTATACCGGTTCGAATTAAGAGAAATAGTTTAGGAAAGTTTAAAAAAAGTTGCGAAATTCCAAGAAATAGTATGTGAGTAAACTGCCTATCCAATCATTACTATGTGCAGGAGGCAGAAATGTACGACTTACTGGTCTGCAAATTTTTCCGTACATCTATATAATCGTATTAATTATTAGCAACACTTCACTTTTCTCTGTCCAGGACTACCGATCACAGCTTCAGAAAGAAAGGAAGCAACTTGTTTACTTGGTTAAAATGAGTTAGCATAGGGTTCTTTCACGTGTGGCAACTGAAGCCCCAGTTATTTGATTCTGGAATTATTGTTGTCGTACGTAAGGGTTTTTGCATTATGTGTCCACACGAAGAATTATGTGAGGGGACGTTGGTTTCTTCAGCTGCCTAATCCCACGATGCTGCACGTCAGTTGATGGTGCTGAACAGCCTCCTAGTCCTGGAAGTGCTGCACCTCTTCACCGACAATGAGTAGGAAAACTGTGAAACCAGCAATTGGAAACTGGAATGCTGTTTACCATGCAAGAGGACGTTATTTTCATTAGTCACAGATGAACTCTGAGGCTTTTTGTATAATGTATGGGAAATGTGGAACGAGGTGTGAAGGTTTGGGAAACATTTTCAAAATAACGACAGGACGCAGAGAGGAAAGTGCTGTTTGGAGAGATATTCGTGGAATACCGCATGTCCTACAAGCGACTGCGGAAAATACTGCAGCAAGCAGAGGGGGTAGTCCCACAGACACTGCAAATGGTCGAGATGGGGCAGATAAACGCTGGTGGGACAATATTAAAAACTGTATTCGGGACAATCGATGACAACGATATCTGAGAGCGGAATGGCACCGTGGGAAGGATAGTGCATGTGGAAAATGGTAACAAAGTAGTATTGGAATGGCACATTACGCAACTGGCGAACTTCAAATGGGATGTGCTGACAAACACATGTTCATTGAAAACACTGACTGCGGAGCTGACATAACATGCTAGGTCAAACATGCTAGGACAACAGTTGACATAGAGGACCAGCACCTGGGTGTTGTAGGGATCTGGTTGGATTCCTTGGGTACGAAGGCATATGAGTGCTTAAGTGGAAGTAACAGAATTACTGGGAGCTATATTCCATGTCATACACAATCAGTTGAGCCCAGCGCTGCTGGCAGGGAGTAGTACCTGGAGTGCGTACAGTAAGTTCGGCGGGAGTTACCTTCGGAATTAGGACTCGTTACCGAACCTAACAAACAAAATCCTTGGTTTTACTGCCATGTAGCTACAGTAGAAGTTAGAACAGACCGAGCACCACCCTATGTACTGGTACTCTTCCCAGTTGTAGGCAACTACACCCAGTAAAATTGTTTCACTATCCACTCTTACCAATTAAATGGAGAGTCCAGGGGATGTAAGTGCAGTTGAAGACTGTACATGCTAGTCTCTGAAGATGGAGAAAGTGACGCAGTAATGTCAAAGGAGGAATTCCGTAACTGTAAGAGTGAACAAGGGGCCACATGTCCGACCGGGGTGACCCAGTCTGGTGAGGACACGTATGGGATTCATCAGTTCACAGGCAAGACAGACGGACAGGTACGCTGCCAGGTGGTGGAGAACTGCTAGGAGCAAGGCAGACTCAGATCGGTTATTCGATTATAGCTGGACGGCAGCGGATTGCAAATCATTGGGACAACTTGTGAAATAGTGGGACTGCCATTTCACCTGCTGCGCACAGTTGAAGGGGTCACCAGAACAAACATAACTTAGCCACAGCTGTACTGGCCAAATTAACCGTTAAGGATACTCCCACAGCAATACCAAGGTAACCAACGTCTTGCGGTCATGACCATGGGCATGGACCTCTATAGCTACGACTCTGTTTTGTGCAGCCTTTACCTACCTTAGCTGGAGAGCCGCCGACGCATGTGATTTCTGGTATACTAAATACTGAACCTGGCGAGCGCAGTATATGATTAACTGATAAATGATGTGTAACAGGAATTTGTAAGAGAGAAAGACTTTTACAGTGCTGCGTTAGTTTGTGCTATATTCTATGTGATTAACGGTAGGAATATGTGTATCTATAATTAAGGATAATTAGCGAATGGCGTTGCAGATTCTTTTGTTATACTGGATTACAACGACTGGATTTATGATATTGTGCTGTAAATGGTTTTTTGTGTAATAATTAGTAAAAAATTTGAGCAGTTGTGACACACTTCGGAGATGCCAGAGGTTACGTCGATTAGTAAGAAACTTGTATGACATTGTATGTAATATTGTAGGAAATATATTAATCCAACTTACTGTTAAGTAGATATTAAGGGATATCTAATGGAAGGGAAGAGTTTGGTAACACCACCATGACAGCAGCTCTGTAGTAACTAAAAGAAGATTCGGGTCATGTACAAATGGAAGCAAGTGGACCAATATGCAGTTGACAAATCCGGCACTTCAGACTGACGAGATTTAAAGAAATCTGTTGTACACAGTTCTCAGTGTGGGAATGTATTCTTAGTTTTTCAGAGTTACTCAGAGCTACAATGTAGTAATGACTGAGTCTACTACAGAAAGGAGGTACTGTAAAGCCGCTACTACTTTTCGGCGCTACTGAGTAATAGAAGCAATGCCACAGCTATCACAAGTGGGTAATGGATGCGAGGCGCAAAACGAGCCAAAACACTATTGTAGCAGATCCAGAAATACCGCCAGACAGTTTCTACAATGTGGACCAGGGCCTAGCCCTCGAAGTATTGACTATTCAGTTGAAGGCGGGCCTATCTCAGTAGTAGCGAGGCCATTGCTACAAGTACTGCCCACTGCCCTATTCTAATGTACCTGGTTACAAGTAGTGGCTTGACACGGCAAGACGTCACCAAGCTTGTAGCAATACCCATCAGTTCCAGCAGAGTTACTCGCAATTGGGCAGTATCCAATGCGACGTGAGGTGGCTCCACCACCAATGAGCGGTCTTCTGATACCACGTACACGTCAGTGGGCTAGTCACTGCCTAGCTTGTGGGCCACCTCGTGCTCACTTCAACCGAAAGTGGACTTCTGCGCAGGAGTGCGACCGTTCGTGTCCAGGCTGTTGCAGTCATCCTACTGCTTGTACTTGCGCAGTGAAACTGTTGCTGTTTGCCTCCCCTGACAGGGGTAGTCACCACAACAAGAATCAAGGAGGGCTCCCACGATTGCACGCTCTACCTGCCCTGAAACGCAGTGCCGCGCCAGGCCGATGCACGTGCTGATGCAGGTGACCCACAATAACAGGCCTGCTCCACCGTTGAGATCAAGCCATTGGCCACTTGCTGCATCCCACATTCAAGTGGCGTGATTACTACGGACATAACGCTGTGAGTATTATAGCTTGTTTGCTAACAAAGTGTGTGACTGTTAATCCTATTGTCTTGAGCCAATCCAGGTCAACATCCTGACTATAACGATCCATCTAGCGTGGTACTGTAGCGGTCAACGACACTGGTCTTGTATGCAACTACTGTCTTTCTAGTACAGTGTGATTCGTTTAAACAATACTTTTTTTAAATTAATAAGCATTGATCTATACCAGTTATGTCTGATATCATGCACTCCACTTCCTCTGATGCCACATAGTGACAAAATTGATTACGTTGTACCATATCGAACTGCGTATGTCAATGTGGGCACTGCTAATGTTACAGAATGGAGTAGGCAGCAACAAGACTGTGACTTAATTGAAACAAGTACGTCACTGACGTGCAGTACGTTGCTGCGATGTATGCTTTTAACATCTGGTCGCATATTGTATGTTTCATACCATAGACAAGAATATGGGGCTCTCTCGCAACGTGTTATGAGTTCATAAATAAATACATATATTTTTTTGGCAACCAAGACAAATGCTCACCATTTAGTATGACAGACGACTGCAAATCTCCTAAGAATCTTTACATCTAAAGTAATATAATTAAAAATCAGCTTTCGATATCTTTGGCTTCCAAATACTTAACCTATCAGAGAAACTGCAATGTCTAAAAGTCTCTTTCACATATACAGCACAAAAACGTACAGATCTGATTTTGCATAACTTGCAGATACACCCAAATCGCACACCAACCCATAAATGAACTTGTCTACAATTCCCACACCCCCAGCCACAGTTTGCCGTAAAATTTGTCACATACTATAATTTTGAGAGTAAGGTTAATAAAAATGACGACATACTCAGCAATACAGTATTACTTACATGAAGTACAGGTTGACCGAAAAGCCCGTTAACATTTAAAAATTCAATACTTCACGGAATAACATAGGTAGAGAGACAAAAATTGACACACGTGCTTGATATGACATGAGGTTTTATTGAAACCTAAAGAAGTTCACAAAATGACCAACAGATGCCGCTTCATATAATAAAAAAGCAATAATCAGCACGACAATTGATTTTTGGCAAAGGTGATTTGTTTTAAAATAAATGCTTAACTCGTCGGCAGTCATTCATCAACAATACCTGTAGCCGATGGACAAAGTTGTGAATCATATCAGTAGGTATTGTAAGAAATTGCCGTCGCATATTGTCTTCTAGCATCCCTAGTGTAGTCGGACGATCGCGGTATATTTGGGATGTAGCGTCCCCAGTGCCAAATTTTTATCATGTAGCCGTAAAATAATAATTTCTCTGTGTAGGTTTAGATTGCAAAGAAATAATTTATGACAGAATGATCTAAAGAGACGACAAGTTACACTCTTTTGCTAATTTTTTAGTCGAACTTACTTCTTCACTTGTCTTTATGGTGACAGATGGACATCTTGCGAGTGCTGGCAAATGTAAGCATATTTGTATGAGTTAAGCATATAATACACTGATTTAATATTATTGTGCACTTTTAATTTGTAAGAGGTGATCCCTATTTCATGTCCGCCTTCCTTGAATTAACCTGCATTCAAGTAATTCACAGCTCAACAATCGCAGCGGCCGATGCAGCCAACGACGCCATTACGTGGAGATATTAACTTATGAAAATTTAGCGGAAGCGGAAAACTCGCCCACTATTAGCATAATATTAATTTTTCTCCACAGCCGCACGAAGTTGCAGAAATACTTAGCTTTAAGATTCTTATTTTCAGTACCATAGCCGAGATCCAGAGCCAGGACTCTGACTACAATACAATGGTTAACGGAGGTAAGAAAAATACTCTCGCGCGTGTGTGGGCCACAATTTTAATTAATAACTAGAGATTTCTTGCTTTAAAGTGAACTGACTAGCCGAGGAAATTAATATGAAAAGTTTATTACATTGTTCAACTTAAATATCATTTTTATTAAGGCCCACCACGTAAGTCGGCAACAATCAAAAAATAATAATAACAATAATAATATATATATTAAATTACGACGGACGGGAGATTGGCGTCGCAACTTTGGGGCCCGATTAATATGATTCTATTGTAGTGAATGTATTATGTATGTGTCTAATTGTTGTAAAATATTAATGCTTGTATGAATTCTTTTACATGTACAACAACAAAACCACACCCTGAGGAGATCTGGAGAGGAAAAAGTGTAGAAAAGAAAAAGGATTGCGAGAAAGAAAAATAAGTAAGGTAAGGCCTATTGTGCAAGCATCCTGTGTAGCTCTGTGCGGAATATCGAACCCATGTGCACATGACATACCTTCGGTGTTTTGTGTATTTATGTGTTTATTTTTGGAGGGATAATTATTCGTTTTGTGTATTTATGTGTTTATTTTTGGAGGGGATAATTAATCGTGTGTGTATCAGTGTTAAAGATTCGTCAGTGGCTTAAAGTGAATTTAGTATGGGTAAGATAGGACAACCTAAAGCATCCGTACCAGAAGAACAAAATTCTGTTAATATGGAAAGTGAGGATCATTTGCAATACGTAAACGAACCCCAAGCCACCGCCTCGGATAACATAATTTCCGGAGTGGGGGGTGAGGATCTGTGGACGGTGAATGACGCTCCACAGCAGATTGGGAATAGAGTAACAACTCCACTGCCTGGGCAGGGGGGCCAATCGAGTGCTAGATTAAGCGGGGCACCAGTATGCTCACCGATTGCAGACCCATTTGCAGAATTTCTGCGCAGGTTAGAAGAAAGAGATAGGGAAAGAGATCAGAAACTGGCTCAGATGCTCCATGAGCAAGAGCAACAAAGAGAACAGAAAGAAAGGGAAAAGGAAAGAATGTCAGAACAGAGGGAAAAACAAAGAGACGAAAAACTGGCTCAGATGCTGCGTGAGCAGGAGAAAAAATTAACGCAAAAGCTCATTGAGCAAGAGCAGCGCAGTGAAGCAAAACTCGACAGTATCCAAAGCGAACTAGCCGAGATGCGGGACGCGTGCAAAGAAATACCCGATCTTGTGTAAAGCCTAGCCGGCGAAATGCAAAAATTACAGATATCGCAGGCTAGGCTTGAAGATAATGTCCAGACTTTAACCAACCACTTAGATAATGTGGAGATAGATGCACGGAAAAGTATTGACGCATATTTGGAAGTGCAAGCTCAAAAAGTAGAAAAAGAATTAAATGAATGGCTACAAGTAAAGAATCGCGAGATATCTGCAAAGATTGAAAGCGACGTGAGAACAGCTGTAGAACAAGCGACTGCGGCCGCGAGTGTAAATATTGACGCTAGCGCTGCCGCACTACATGTCGAATTAACACAGATCAAATCCCGTGTGACTGCGGAGTTGCCAAATTGGCAACAGGAGGTCGCGCGGAGATTGTCTGCGTTGGAAAGCAATGTAAACAGTGGTGGACAGATCATGAATCCGACTCCGCGTACTGATTACTGTAATAACGCTGACGGTAGGCAGGGTGCGAGTGCGCAACCGCAACCTAATGCGAATTATGAGCACGAACAACATGCGATACCGTGCAGCGCACATCACGAAGTGATGAATGTCCCAGAATGCAGCAATCAGACGTGCAAAAAAGAGGACAATGTAATAAAACACAGGACATTCCAACCTTTCAATAGCGAAAAACGAAATGTCCACCCTGTTGTATTTATGAAGAGCTTCAGGAATGTGTTTCCCAGGACATGGACGGAAAGACAAAGAATACAGTTCGTGGTCTCCTTTATTCAAGGTGACGCGGCACTGTGGGCCACCGACGTGTCCGAAAAATGTCTAACGATGCAACAGTTTGAAGGTGCATTCTTGCAAAAATTCTGGTCCGATAGCGTCCAAGAAAGACTACGAAAGGAGTTGTACAGTCCAGAAATGTACAATCCTAAGATGGGAACGTTACGCAAATATTTCGAAAAGTATATAAACAAAACCAGGTACTGGGACGAGCCAATGTCCGATCGTGACATAATCAGATTAATAAAAATGAAGTTGCCCTGTGAAATTAAAAGATATTTCATCAATGTGCCGGAATACGATATAGAACAATTCATGGAAATAGTGGATTCTGTTGACTTATTGATCGAAGATATGAAAACCGAAAACAAGTGGAACCATGCAGGCTGTAATCAACAAAAAGCCGATTACAATGGCAGCCACAGTAACGGTAGTAGCTTAGTACCTAATGGTAACGGGAATAGGCAAGAGCACCGGCAACAGAATCGAGGCACAAACAATGGCAATGGTTATAACGGCAACGGTTATAATCGTCAAAATCGAAAGAGACATCATGATGGACGCATGAGTAGTGGATATAATGGTAACGGCAATCCGCAATGGCGGAACAACCGAAACCAGTGGCGTGGTAGTAATGAACCGACACCACAGTGGCAACAAAACACAACACCACAATGGAACGCCAACCCTGGTCCATCACAGAACATGTCAGGAAGTTACAACCGACCACCGCAAAACCAGAGCCATATACAGTATCAAAATACGCCATCGGGGAGGCAGGGCGGCCAACTCAACAGTAGCAACAACAACAACCAGAACCACAATGTGAGGTTAGTGGAAGTGACAGACAAATGTCAACCCACTAATGCTCATCCGTTAAACTAAAGACAGCCACAATACGCACTCCGTTGTTGGGTGCAGGATGGTGTAGTGAGGGCACATTCACGGATGACAGCCATAAACTTTGTATGCTGAGATACAATGAAGGAACAAAAATAGAAAAGGAACTTGTAGACATACCGCAGAAATGTAACCGAACCGACAAAAGTGTTCTATATTGCAAGCAGATATGTATGGAGCACCAATACACATAATAGTCGATACTGGTGCGTCAACCAATGTCATGAGTGCAAATTTTTACAAGTAGTTGAATCAAAATAATAGAATACCAGTATTGCCAGTGAAGAATTGTCGTGTAACAGGTGCAATAGGTGCACAATCTCATATCAAAAAGCACCAGGTGCAAGTCGAGTTTACGGTAGGAAATGAAGCAATGAAAAGCTTGTTCCTAGTAGTTAAGGGATTAGGTGTTGCTTGCATCCTGGGGATGGAATTTTTACGCCAGAGGGACGCAAAAATCGACCTCTTGTGCGGGGAAATAAGCCTTATGAAAGAGGATAGACGTGTAATTTTGCCATTGTTGAGGACACGGGAGGTGCACGGTAAATATTGCCGGAGCTTTCAGTCGAGATTCGAAGGAATACAGGTAATGAATTTATATTCTGACTTAAGTACAAGACAAGCATGTTATAAAGAATTTATTACTGAAGACAAAGAGGAAAAAAGGACACTGATAGCCATGAAAGTTAGGGAGTCAGAACATTTGACTGAAGCACAACAAAACGAATTGACTCAGCTACTTACAGATTATGAGAATGTGTTCTCGGAAAAACCCGGTGTTATCGAGGACTACACCTATAACATCGAAGTGGTACCTCACGATACTTTCTGTCACGCAAACTACACCATCCCGTGGACAAAGAAGGAGGCAGTTACGAAGGAAACAAGAAAAATACTTACAAAGACTTAAAGAAGTTTGCTCAGTAGAGCAACGTTTACATTTGTGTGTAGTAGGTTAAGTTTAGAGTGTATTTTTTTCTGTGAGTAAATGTTCAGATTTTAGTGTAACATTTAAAGACAATGAGGCACACAAGATTAGTGCGATTCAATTTTGTAGATGTTAAGGAATAATAGTATTTTCAAACAATTGCATTTTGAAAAAAAATGAACGTAGATTTAAGAATATTTTAAAAATTTCATGTTGAAAAATGCTAAAAAAATATATATATATAAAAAAATTTCAATAGCATGTAATGATGACAGAATTTTTCATTAGAGTGTCATGAATATTTTTGAACTGTAGTAGTAATGAAACTTATGAAAATTTAATATTATAATGTATATGTTGTTCCATGTATTTATGTCTATACCGATCTTGAAATATGCTCAAACATAATTTACTTAACAATATGAGTGCAGGGTGTACATCACCCAAGGTGCCTCATGTGTTGTGGACAAGGTACAAAGCAAATCAGTAAAAGCGACTACCGCTTAGCAGTGTTAAAATATATTGCCATCTGCTAAGGCAGAGATTTACACGAATTTATCGTGCAAACAAAAGTCACAAATCAAACACTAATCTAGGAACTTGCACGCTAGGCCTAGATTACAAAATGTGTACGATAATGCGAGAGGCAAAGTTTTGTAAAGTCGAGCCTGGCTCTGGAGGGCAAGTACGCAATGAGTGGCCAGACATGACATGGGGACTTACCTCAGATGAGACGGAAATACAATTGTATAGTCAAAAAATCTGAAGGCAAGTACGACTCTATGTGGAAAATGAAAAGAGATAATTAGTGCGAGAGACTGGTAAAATCCAGCACGAGCCAAAATCCAGTTCAGACTGAATGAAATACATTAGTGTTTGTGAACTAATCGAAACAGTTACTTTAAACAGTGTGAAAAACTGTGGAGGTGAAACTGTGACACGGACAGTGAAGTGCTAGTATTGAACGTTCAACAGCGGTGAGGACGCCAAACGCCAATATTACGCACGAAAAACTGTGAATTTGCTTATAAATGTGAACTGTTAACGTGAAGTGAACCCACAGTCAATATTTTTGGGACAGACTGTAGTTTCAGTGAGCACAATAATGCGAGATTGGAATGCGATGCGTGGACTGTTGCAAAACAGCGACCGCAGAAACGGCGGATGTTTGTGCTAACTTCGTACTGGGACACTCACCAGTGCCTGCGAGTGCGGCGAAAACATAAATAATTTTATCAAGACAAAAACTGACGTGTAATGGAAACAGTGGCGCAACAAAACTTCATTCACGGGAGAAGATCCTTGTCATGTATTCTGCAAGACAGTGCTAGCTTGACACTAGGAAACTGGCGAAAACTTAACAACTTCTGACGCACTAATAAATGCTTCTTTCCCACTAGCGTAACCATCTGCAGCGGGAAACAAATATTACGTTGGTTGTTTGTATGTTTCATGTACTACGTCGGAGATGCGTAGCAGAGCTAACTCCTGCCAACAAGAGCGGGGGGGCGAATATCATCCCACTCCGCCACGCTCGGGCGAGAGAAGTGCATCACCAACGGTGCAGCCGATCAGCTGATTCTGACGTTCCGCGACGGCGAGATACACGCTGGCGTCGGGCGGGCGTTGACCTCTCCGCAGCCACCGCGAACGCCGAGCACCGAACACACCAACCGACGCCGTCGCGAGCTAAACGTCGCGGCGTAGATCATCAACGACACCGCAATCAATTGTTATAATGACCTCATTTTTTGCATAGTTCAACAAAAATATTTGTATGCACATCCTGTACTCCAATGACATTCCAGAAACAATTAAGTGAAAGTGACCAAAGCAGTTAGTCTGTCGCTCCGCCGAGGTTTTCCTCAGGTTTCCCTACGGCCGCGCCAAATGGGGAGCGAACAGTTGACACCCCTGGGACTTCAAGTTTATGGACTAACTCGTGATTGTATACCTTTGAACACTGCAAAAGTTGCAACCCTAAGAAGAAGCAGCCAAAATAAATCTAGTTGTATTCTATGTCCTTTTGTACATGACTGTATACGTAACCAATTGTATATTATAGTGTTATGTAGATAACTTCATCTGTATTACACTTTGAGCGCAACACACCTCAGTAATTTAATTATTTAAATATACGATGTGACATATATAGACTGTGAAAGAAACATCTGCGTGTGGACACTGTGGACATGAAAGTGGAAATATTTATGTCAAAAAACACGAACATTTTTTATGACATAAACATTTCGGGGGGCAATATAGCGTCCCCAGTGCCAAATTTTTATCATGTAGCCGTAAAATAATAATTTCTCTGTGTAGGTTTAGATTGCAAAGAAATAATTTATGACAGAATGATCTAAAGAGACGACAAGTTACACTCTTTTGTTAATTTTTTAGTCGAACTTACTTCTTCACTTGTCTTTATGGTGACAGATGGACATCTTGCGAGTGCTGGCAAATGTAAGCATATTTGTATGAGTTAAGCATATAATACACTGATTTAATATTATTGTGCACTTTTAATTTGTAAGAGGTGATCCCTATTTCATGTCCGCCTTCCTTGAATTAACCTGCATTCAAGTAATTCACAGCTCAACAATCGCAGCGGCCGATGCAGCCAACGACGCCATTACGTGGCGATATTAACTTATGAAAATTTAGCGGAAGCGGAAAACTCGCCCGCTATTCGCATAATATTAATTTTTCTCCACAGCCGCACGAAGTTGCAGAAATACTTAGCTTTAAGATTCTTATTTTCAGTACCATAGCCGAGATCCAGAGCCAGGACTCTGACTACAATACAATGATTAACGGAGGTAAGAAAAATACTCTCGCGCGTGTGTGGGCCGCAATTTTAATTAATAACTAAAGATTTCTTGCTTTAAAGTGAACTGACTAGCCGAGGAAATTAATATGAAAAGTTTATTACATTGTTCAACTTAAATAGCATTTTTATTAAGGCCCACCACGTAAGTCGGCAACAATCAAAAAATAATAATAACAATAATAATATATATATTAAATTACGACGGACGCGAGAGCGACTTCAGGTAAAACCACAATCAATAATCATATAGATTGAAGTCTGGCGACCTGGGCCAAGCATGACAGAGTGGCAGCTCAGCACGCGCTCCTCACCAAACGACGTGCGCAAGAGATATTTCACTCGTGTAGCAGTACGGGGTAGAGCTCTAATCTGCATACAAGTCGTACCTTCCAGGAGGTATTTATCAGGGATGATACGCTTCTGTAACATGTCGGCGTACCTCGCATCCATCACGCTGACAGTTTGAAAGCAACACCTAGCGCTTCCTAGAAGAGTAAGTGTCCGATCACGATTGATGTGGTAAACCCACTCCACCACGCGACTTTCTCGTCATACACAGGGACTTCCTCACAGCTCTCGGACTTATCGGTAGCCCATATTCTGCGGTTGAATATGTTGACAGATTTTCGGAGAGCGAAATGGACTTCGTCCGCTTAGCACCATCTGTTGGCCTGTTTTAGCACTCTTTTCTGGTATCAATCAAACCCCGAGTCATTTCACGAATTGTGTCAAGTTTTACCTCTCCGTCTATATTATTCCGTGAATTAGGCCATTTTAAAATGTTAACGGACTTGTGGTCACCCTCTATGTCATCATTTATTGAGTGAATGTACCTCTAAGGACTACAGCAGGAAACAAGGAAAAAAATTACACTGCAGAAGGAAAATAAAAACAGCATACTATAAAATAATTATAAAGGATCACATTAGAAAAGCACGAAAAAGGGACGTCAGTCGGTCACAACGGAGCGTATCGCTACTGCACAGGGCAGACCATCGTTGCCTGTTTCTAGCTTCATCTTCCGCCCCTGTCGGCTCCACTTTTTTACGGATTGTTAGTACTTGATCCTTCCATTACATCCTCGTATGTCCCATTGAGCGTATTCCAATAGGTTCAGAATGAAGGACTCAGTTAAGGAGAGATTCATCAGCTCGATAGATGTGGCCAAGTCGCTGTAGCTTGTTCTTCCCTAATTTTCTGCCAATATATGGCTATCCGTACCGCTTGTACAGCTCTTCTTTCGTTCTTCGTTCCCATTTGAATGTCATGCTACTGTATAATGATGTAAAATGTAGCACCCAACGGATGAAAAGTACCAGTACAATAAATATATTACAAACGGTGTAAATTCTCCAAAAAAATCTAATTTTCATTGCTTATGGCAGCTAGTATACACTGGTTTTAATATGATAGCACGTATGCAGTGTCAGTTTGGGAACAAACGACATGATCCGCAGACTCTATTGAAAAGAGTAGCCCAGTGATCTGGACTGCCTACATGAAAGGGCTGGACTGAGACAGCTGGATGAAGTCATCAACGATAGAGGGTGTTTCTCAGCAATGTTGCATGGCGAAGGATGCTTTTGTGACAGTCTGTTCTACCATATTTGTAAACAAAAAATTCCCTTATCACCTTTCATCACGCACCTCTCCCCCAAATACAGTCTAGCATTTCACCAGCCATTAAAACGCAGTAAACAGCCTACATCTTTGTTCTCTGAGTTTCCAAATTGTCAAAGAGTGTTATTTGTGTATTGTACTACACTGTTGTAACTTACAATGACCCCTCAAATTAAATATTTCCACCTCTAAGTTGTCTGCATTATTTATCAAACACACACACACACACACACACACACATGAAAGCAGACACCAACGCACAGGCTAGGTTTATGCCAAATATAATATTACCAATTCTGTGTCTAAAACATCCTTCAAAACTGACGGCTAAAACATGATTATCGACTGTCAAATTAAATGCCCCACTGCTACTTCCATGTCTAAACTCTTCTACAAAAGTACAAGAATCGCAATAAACACAGTTCGTCCTTCAATTGGCATTGCTTTCCTACTTATGATGTATAATAAAACACAGATTTATTTTACTATTATAAATTATAAATAGCGCATATACTATTAATTAGAAATTAAAGAAAAAGGGTTGTTATTAAGAGTTGAGAAAATCATACTTCTCCAGAAACAGTATGTTTTGTTACAGCCGGCCGGAGTGGCCGAGCGGTTAAAGGCGCTACAGTCTGGAACCGCACGACCGCTACGGTCGCAGGTTCGAATCCTGCCTCGGGCATGGATGTGTGTGATGTCCTTAGGTTAGTTAGGTTTAAGTAGTTCTAAGTTCTAGGGGACTTATGACCATAGCAGTTGAGTCCCATAGTGCTCAGAGCCATTTGAACCATTTTTTTTTTGTTACAATTTTGCTTTGTATTTCTTTGTGTGGGAAGTAGGAAACTCTCAGTAATTTGACTTAAGCCAACGTCAGTCCCTGTATCGTATTCTGTCGGCAAAACAGATATATTTGACATCCTGTATTCATCCACGCTCGACCTAAGGTACGAGAGCTTGATGAAAAGCAATTCCTCAGTATTTTTTATGTGAAAATTCTTAAAGCTTTTTAAATAAAATAAATATTGTTAACATTCTTCACTTTTATTCTTCGTGTCTATGTATTTGTAGCCCTCTGCTGCTAAAGGGCTCCCAGCTGCGACGTGTAACCTGACGGTGTGTAACATAGCTACACTAACAGAAAAAAAAATCGCACCACCAAGAAGGAGTTCTGCGACATAAACGAAAGTTTGTAGGCGTATTTCTACGTCTAAAATATTATGTCTATTCAAACTTAGCGACAGTCGCATAAGAGCAATGCTGGTGGCGCCACTATGAGGATACTAACAGAGTTGGCTTTAAATACGCACTGTAACGGTCCTGAGCGTTAGTTAAATTTGAGCTAAGATTACGAGAAACTAGATGTTCCTCCTGAGATGCTGTAGAAACACTTGGCAAGAATGTACCCACTGCATATGATAGCTGGCAGTGGTGATCACGAAAATGTACGGTCGCAAGAAGACCGGTCTCCGGACGGTTACGCGTCACTGCCGAGAGGAAAGACATCATGTTCGACTTATGGCTCTGGCGCATCGTACTGCATCTGCAGCAGCAATCTGAGCAGACTGGCACGACAGAGGCACGGCGAACTGTTACAAATCGGTTACCACTAGGGAGCTCCGAGCCAGACGCCCTATACCGTGCCATCCACTGACCCCAAACCACCGCCATATGCGACTTCAGTGGGATGGAAGCGGGTTGTGTTTTCTGATGAAAGTTGGTTTCGTCTCGGTGCCAGTGATGACCATGTGTTGGTTAGGAGGAGGTTAGTTGAGGGCCTGCACCCAGCCTGTCTGCGTGCTGGACACACTGGACTACACCTGGAGGTAAGGCGTGGGGTGCGATTTCATGTACGAGTAACAACAGGAGCACTCTCGTGGGTATTCCACGCACCCTCACTTTAAATTTGTATGTCAACCTGTTGATTCGGCGTGTTCTGCTGCCATTCATGAACAGCGTTCCAAGAGATGTTTTCCAACAGTTTAACTCTCCTCCACAAAACGGCCGCTGTAACCCAACGTGCTCTGCATAATGTCTACACGTTTCCTTGGCCTACTCGGTCACCAGCTCTGTCTCAGTTTGAGCACGTATGGGACATCATCGGACAACAACTCAAGTGTCATCTACAAACAGCATTAATCGTCCTTGTATTGATCGACCAAGTACAATAGGCATAGAACGCCATCCTATAAACTGATATCCGACGCCTGTACAACACAATGCATGCTCGTTTACATGCTTCCATTCAACATTCTGGACGTTATACGGGTTTTTAACATACTACCAGCATCTAACAATTGCAGTACTTTATGTCACACTTACATTAACCTGTGGTCTTGCAGTCGTAATCACCTTATAATGTTACCTTAAAATGGAAAGAAATATATTCCCGAAATTTCGTACTCTATTTTGTGTGTGTGTGTGTGTGTGTGTGTGTGTGTGTGTGTGTGTGTGTGTGTGTGTGCGTTGCAACTTCTTTTCCGTCAGTGTATGTCGGTTTCTGGGGAATAGCATGCTTTAAATAGGTCTCGAATTCGAGGAGTTCCTCCAGAGTGACAATGCCAAACCGCACACGAGCACTGTGACGTCTGCAACAATCTGATGCCTTGGGTGCACTGCCATCGATCATCCTCCATACTGTTCCGACTTGGACCCATCCGGCTATCATCTGTTTCCAAAGCTCAAAAGAGCACCGTCAAGGACTTCACTTTGATAGTGATGAAGCGGCGCTAACAGAGGTGGGGGTGCGTCTACGTCAACAAGATCAAACATTCCACAGTGACAGCATCAACAAACAGGTCTCTCGTTGGAAGAAATATGCACGTCGCCAGTATGACTATGTTGAGAAATGAATACGTAGACATAAAGAATAAAGATGTCGAATGTTAATAAAGGGTTTTCACATAAAATAACTTTTGAGCACGCCCTCGAAGTTTTCCATAATCATGAACTTTCAGCAACTGTGTATGTAAGAGTTTCATTTGGACTAGAACAACAACGAGATACCAAATACATAAATACGGCCTACTTCCTGTGGTATTGTGACACCAGATGCTTGATCAGTACGGAGCATGACTAAATCCAGAGTGTACGTTTGTTTACGTGACGTTTCACATTGGTTGAAGAGAGCGTAGCTCATTGTATAGGACGATGCTAATATCATTAATCAGCCACAGAAGGTTAATCTTTACTTTCTTTTGAGTCACACAGCATTTCGTTCCGATAGCAACTTGAGAGCTGGAGGGCCAAGCAAGTTACATATCCCCACGACCTTTCTCGCCTGCTCCCTCCACCATCGTAATTTGTTCCAATCCTGTGTCGGCAGAAAGTGACAAAAACCGGAAGGCTTCAGCCGAATAGTGTATTTTTTCAGCACACGATTTCTGATCTCCGTTAGTTAGTTTCATGTTCCATGTACCATTTTGCACGATAAATCATAATGGTGTGGAAGAAATCATTTTAAATTCACACGGAAGATTAATTTCTAAACATGGCTATATTCTGAAATTTATACGTTTCCTTCCTCTCTCTCTTTCATTATAAAAAAACATGTAGATATTAGTTAGTAATTCCTACCCACCACCATTTACAAATTACAATAATAGAAATTCTTGTACGGAATACGCTGCAATCTGAAAGATACGTCACTTAAATCTACCATCCTATTGCTCCTCTAGACTCCGTGAAACTTGGCAACAGGGTCACGAACAGGTGGTAGCACACTGCGGTATGGCGGATACAGAAAAACCTCAATGAAGGGCCGCTAAAGATATCTTGAGCTTCCTTTTCCTTTACCGAAATAAAAAATAATCAAGTCACATGCAGTGTTTAAGAAAGTTATATTTAAACTGATTATACACATATACAAGACAATACCATCTTACGATACAAAAAAGGTACAGTTGTGGTTCTCTTCCTTAAATGATGAATTCTATACGCCTCCTCTTCCTGGTAAATTGGTTAATTACATCTTCAATAGGACAATCAATGTCAGGGTGAGTGTTTAATAGAGCTAAGCCAGTAAGTCGATCCTCTTTCACTGTCGACCTCAGCCATGTCTTTGTACGACGCAATGTTGAAAAACTTCTTTACACTGTAGCAATAGATGCAGGTAGACAAGCAAGTATTTTGTACAGCGTGTGCTAAGTAGGATAGTCAGATCTAGGACAGACAGACAATGCTTGCATAACAGAATCACGATCCTTAAGGGCATTTATGACTGTTTGCTTGTATTGAAGAATGTCTCCCATTACTCTCTTTTTAATCACGAAACGGTAGAATATTCGCGACTTTTCACGAATAAATGTCAGACAGAATAAGATATCGAGATCCATAGAATGGCCGCGACTTTTCTCGTAGGTATGTGTCAGCTGACTATGTGCCAGACAGAAACACATAAAATACGATGACGCAGACGCGCGTGCTACATAGGAAACTACAACTGCTCGATGATCCCCATTCGTTCGGAATAAATCCTGCTAGATGATAGCACACTCCTCAGATATACTAATTCACTCACTATATACTGTAGTGAAATCAGGTCGGACGTCTATGTTAAAGATGTACTGACAATAAGCCTATTTTGTGGATTTCTGAACGAGTTATAGTCTATAAGGTTACGAATTTTATCATACAGTAATCCATTAGAGTCGCTGAGCATCATAAGGGCCTAAAGCACATCACCGTCGATTGTAAGAGTGTACCATTTATTCATGCTTCTGAAATCTGTTAAAGTTATTGTGAGTCATGTTTATGTGTGCTGTATGCCCACATTGTATATATGAAAATTCATGAAAAGCTATATCACTGGTTTCTCTGATATTCTCTTATATGTGGGATTGACAGCGGTGTGCTTTAGGCCCTTAGGGATCTCAGCGCCTCATTTGTATTCTAGTCAAGCGACCATTTTGGTAGACTTTATTACATGAGTTTCATCATTTCCACAAATAGCACTTTGTGTTTGGAGTTGATTGTTTACTGTGCGGGAATCGGCTTTCAAATGCCTTACAGTATGGATACTACTCAGTGAAAATAAGTTATAAAAATTAATGACTCCAGGACAAATGCTTTTAAATATAGATTACAAGAAATAGGCCGGTATGAAATTTATAATCACCATATGCTAACATAAAATTTAATTTATTCTATGATAAATGATATCAGTACTTGAAAATAGCTTTCCACGTATGCTAACGAGAAGGGAGATCAAACAGCCTTATAAAAGACCACGAATCACTAGAGCAAATAAAGTGTCTTGTGACAGGAAAATGTTTGGCAACAACAATTAGAGATCCTGCAATATGTAGTAGCACAATACAAACACTATTCAAAATTACGAAGAAAGATTAGTAAAAAATCGAGGAACATGCACATAGTGGCAGAAATCAGTAATTCTGACAGCAAATTTTAGGCTGAATGGAATGTAGTGGAACGAAAGATAGGGAAAAAAAGGCACAGAACAGGATAAAATCACTATTGAACTGAACGGAGACTCTATAAATGATGAATCACAGGCAGCAAATACATTTAATAAGCATTTCTTAAACAGAGTAGAAACGATAGCTCAAATATTTCAAGAAAAAATCAGGCATTATGTTGAAAAAGTAACTCTCATTAAATTCAGTCATTGAATGTATCACTAAATTCTCTTTCTGAAATCAAGAAAATTATACATCCTCTCAAAAATTAAAACTCATGTGGTTTTGATGGTGTTTTAAGTAGATTACTAAAGATTTATTCCCACACAATAAGCCCAGTTTCATCTGAAATATGGAATGCATCACTAACTCAAGGTATTTTTATAGAAAGACTGAAACACACGTATGCCGTTGTTAAACCACTTTTAAGAGAGGTGACAGGAGAGACCTGATTCACTGTTGACACCATTTTCCAAAAATTTTTAAAAGATTATGTATTCTAGAACAGTATCTAACCCGAGCAACAATAACATCCTCACTGTTTGCAATTTACAAGAATTGCTCTACTGAGAATGCCATCTACATGCTCACTCATCAAATTCCACACGCATTAAATAGTAAAATATCACTGATTGGCAATTTCTGTGACCTATGTAAGGCAATTGACTGTGTGAAGCACGCTATTCTCTTACATAGGCTCTCAGTTTTAAAAAGACACAACATATTCAGTTCCGTAAATATAGGCGTACTAAACCAATGATAAGTATAGCACATGGCGAGGAAATAATAAATTGCGAGGAAACTTCTACATGTTTAGGTGTCCATACTGATGAGAATTTAAACTGGAAAAAGCACATAATGTAGCTCCTCAAAAATCCTAGTTCAGCCACATTTGTACTTGGAATCATTGAAAATATTGGTGAAAGACAGTTAATTAAGTTGACATAGTTTGAATACTTTCATTCCGTAATGTTATATGGAATAATGTTACGGGACAGCTCATCTTTAAGGCAGGAAGTCTTCGTTGGTAAAAAAAAACGTGCTGTAAGAATATCATGTGGTGCTCACACACGATCATCTTGCTGACATTTGTTTGAGGAGGTGGGAATTCTGACTACTGCTTCACACTTTATTTATTCTCTCATGAAGTTTGTTGTAAATAATCCACTGCAGTTCAAAAGGAATACCAGGGGGAAAAATGAGACTAATTTGTCCTCATTAAGGTTGTCTTTTGCACAAAAAGCGGTGCACAATGCTGCAACTGTAATTTTTGCTCGTTCACCCAGGGATGTAAAACGTCTGACAGCAATGGCGGCTCCTGAGTATACATTATGGGAGTTCACAAACTTTTAGATTCAGATCAGTCTGAGAGTGTGAAATCAATGGCATTAGCTATATAACAGTTATGCTTTATCAACAAGTTTATACAACTACAGTCACTGCCAATAATAATAACAAGAGTACATTGTAATAATAATAAGATGCATAACTTATCTGACACAAGAAAGAATAGCTTTTGTGGAATTTTGTTGTTTTGTACATAACTAAGTACAGCTTAGGGCAATAACGAAATAATGTGTAAGCTTTCACAACTCCCCATTTCGCATCCTTGTGGAAGTGGGAGTTTTCGGCTTTCCCATTTTTTCGGACGAATGTGTAAGATGTATTAATTCACGAATTTACTTCAATGCTGAAAATCATATATTCTTACGTCGCATCCACACAAAAACTTGTGCGAACTGTACGCTTCCTTGTTAAATGTTCGCTTCTAGTCACGCTTCTTTGATTTCGTCACTATCTCAATCAAAGGATCTGTTCTTTGAAGCCGTAGTTCCTTTGCGGCTAACTTCTTTCTGGTAATTTACTTTTCTGTTCCCAGAATGATATTTTCACTCTGTAGCGGAGTGTGCGCTGATATGAAACTTTGTGGACTATTAAAACTATGTACCGGACCGAGACTCGAAGTCGCAACCTTTGCCTTTCGCGAGCAAGTGCTCTACCGACTGAGTCACCCAAGTACGACTCACGACCCGACATCAGAGCTTGACTTATTTATAATAGATTCAACATAGTTCATGTTCACAATGCACACGAAAGCTGACTGCCGCGCGGAGTGGCCGAGCGGTTTAAGGCACGATTTCACGGACGGTGCGGCCCCTCCCGCCATAGGTTCGAGTCCTCCCTCGGGCATGGGTAGGTGCGTCGTTCTTAGCATAAGTTAGTTTAAGCAGTGTGTAAGTCTAGGGACCGATGACCCTAGAAGTTTGGTCCCAATTTTCCCTGTATTAAAGTAACTAGGACGCATCTATTAATGTGAATGACAATCATCACAAAACATGAAGTAAGAGAAGGACGAACCTTCCAATTGTAGCGTGGGAATAAAAATATAATACGGAAGATGGCGAGACCATATCGCGCAGCCTGAAAAAAAATCACGTCATAAATATGTCTAATCTCCTTGTTACTTTTGTGCTAATTTTCCCCTGTGCCGTTCTCTACTAACTTTAGTTTTTGTATCACACGGAATCTACAGTTTCTACCAGACTGAAGGAAGTATTCAATCTCTGTGTAGGTTCAAGAATTTTCGTGCATTCGTTTTTAGGCACTGTCAAACACTACTGAAAGCTTAAACTATGCTACGTACACAAAACGCAGTCTGAATGCGAGTTTCACTGTATTACACGACCTGTTTTCTTCGCTCCCACATTACACATGGTCTGTCCACTTTAAGCTCCTTCTGTTACCATTTAATACTACAGACAGTACCTGTAATTAACTGTCTTTACATCAAAACATCACATTTACCTTTATTCTCTTCCTTCAGCATAAAGAGATTTACGCAGCATTCCTGAAGATTAGAGCAGTGGCAAGTATGAAGTTTTGCATGTGCACACACCGAGAGCATCAAAAATGGAAACTGACTTATTGAAGATTGTAAAGATAATGGAATAAAATATCGGTTCGATTTCACCACGTATGAGGCTAAAATAACATTCTAAATAACAACTCTCTGGAGTAACTCTCCTAATTAGTGGTGCACACCTTGTTTGTATGATCATAAAATTGTCAATGGGGTTAAAGGAGCAAACAAGAGAAGTCGAATATAAGCAGCAATGTAAAATTTCTACTAACGATTAAAATGTAGGTGACCTTCAATATTAACATTCAAAACATAGCACTGGAAGTATTACATAAGATTCTGTAACAGCAAATTATTTTCTCTGGAACAATACAAATTTAAAGTTTTACAAACTCCAGTAAGAATTGTGGTATTTTTGTGTTGTATTTTTAGTAGTCTTCATTATTCGGGTATCTTGCTAGACAATTAATAAGAGATGTAGTAAATTCCTGAGTGTTAAGTTGTAAATCTGCAGGACAGAGAATTTCTAGGAACAAAAAGTGTTGAAATGTAGTTATACAAGATGTGACCGCGATCAGTTATATCCATCTATGTAAATGTTTAGACCTTATGCCTCAAAGACCTGTCAGCCTGATTGTCCTGCAGGAATCCCTGAGGTTTGGCTACCGTTCAGGCACCATCCCTCACAAAAGCCTATCTCGCTAGGAAGAGGAGCAGCAGAGATTGCGGTGCTGGTGGAAGGTAATTGCTAGCAGCCAGGGGGCTGATGGCTGCGCAAATTGGTTGCCCTTCGGGCTACCCTCTGGGCTGCCTAGCATGGACGGCTCTGCAGCACGTACGCACAATCTGTTACTGGCCACACTCCCTCCACAACGATATAAGAAAAGGGAAGAGCCACAAGGCGAAACATGGAAACATGCAGCTGTAGCATCACTCCAATGGCTGCCTCCCTAAACGTAGAACGTGAACTTTTATTACAAAAATGTCTTTGTGAACAAAATTTCAGACTGGAATGGTTCAGCCATATCTACTGAGGAGCACTTTACTAGACGTTATTGGAGTGCCGCTCGCCAAGGAAAATTATGGTTGTAGATAAATTTTCAGTACTACTATCTGGCCCAAAGAAAGCAGCATATATGACATGACAGTGAGCTTAAGTCCTGGATGAAATCGTTGCATTCCCATTAGTAAGACCATGAGACATTTTGCTAAGCTGAGCGGTTGCTTTGTGATATTATAGAAAGAAGACTATACGGCATTCACTGAAAGATCATTTTCGATATCCTTTATAATTCCGCCCCCTTAAGGATTTATACTTCACCACAAACGACGCGGTATACGAGACTTGTTAAAAAACAAATTTTTCTTCTCCTCCTTGCTACTGCTTATACTAGAACAGTAAGCGTTAATGAAAATGGCAGAATTGTTATAGATGACTTTATATAGCAAGCGGTTGCAGAATTTCTCGTATTTCTAGCTGGGTGACAGTGGTGACATAACGCAAAGTTCCAACGACTGTTAAACTCACCTTCATCAGAAGATTACAGGCACGACACGCATCCAGACGCCGTGGTATTTCAACAATGCCACCCGGATTGAAACCCAAGAGCTTTCCATCAAAAACGTATGCCGAAAATATATAAAGTCACACAGAAGTACAATATATTTCTTCGATATGAGAAAACTCTGGTACTATATAAACAAACTCGTAAAATCGAAAGCCTCTGTGCAATCATTGGTGGATTAGCTTGGAGTCAAAAAAAAATTCAAATGGCTCTGAGCACTATGGGACTTAACATCTCTGGTCATCAGTCCCCTAGAACTTAGAACTACTTAAACTTAACTAACCTAAGGGCAGCACACAACACCCAGCCATCACGAGACAGAGAAAATCCCTGACCCCGCCGGGAATCGAACCCGGGAACCCGGGCGTGGGAAGCGAGAACGCTATCGCACGACCACGAGATGCGGGCGCTTGGAATCTAAATAGAAGACAAACATAGGAGAGGATAAATCTTAAACTCCATGTTTATCTAGTAACTTACACTGAAAGATCGTTCTATTATACCACCCTTCGATCGGCTCAGAAACCTCTGAAAATGATATAACACTTCAAAAGTTTTTGAGAGAGTTTAGAGATAAAAGCTGCAAGCCCTTCCTTAATTCCTTCCGAATTCCGCAATGTTTACTCCGTGGAATTAATTTCCTTTTTAAAATTTATACTCCACATTCATAAAGAGCAGAGGAAAGGTAGCGAAAATTAAAGGTACGAATAAAGTTCAGCAACACATCTGACAGTAGCTTCCTCAGAATTAATAAAAACTAATGTCCAAATGCAACTTATCGATAAGAATTTCGCAATGGGTCGTGAAGCAGTGTGATAGAGACAACTAACAGCATTAATCGAACAACTTGCAACTGTGCATATCTAGAAGGGATGCCACGTCTTTCAGATGCGTTAAAGAGAGAGACAGTGACAAGAAATAAGTAATAGCGTCAACAAATATAGCGTTATATACTTGAGCGAAATCGGTAGCATGTTGAACGGTGGATTCGGAGCGCTACAAAGCTGTGGCCACTGAGCTATCTTCGGCTGACTCGAGACTGGCGTAGGTGTATTTGGCGGCTGTGACTGTGTTAGTGCGTGTATATGGTCCAGCCGTAGGAATATTTATTTAATTTCAAGTTATTTCAACGTAAATCCAGTATTTCGAATGTGTTTCATTATGTTTGTGAATGTGCGTTGGCTTGAAGACATGGTGGGAGTGTTCTAGCCAATCACAGCGCTCGTGAATGGGGAGACTGGATGGAAGTGGGAGACAGTACGGGACAGGACACGGGAGGTGCCGGAGTACGGCGCGAGGGACGCACGGTGGCGAGAGAGACTTGAGTGTGGAGCGGTTTGCGCGTGGTCGCGGGAAACAGAAATACTTCGCAGTGCGGACTTGGGAAATTGTGTTAGTGCGTGTATATGGTCCAGCCGTAGGAACATTTATTTAATTTCAAGTTATTTCAATGTAAATCCAGTATTTCGAATGTGTTTCATTATGTTTGTGAATGTGCGTTGGCTTGAAGACATGGTGGGAGTGCTCTAGCCAATCACAGCGCTCGTGAATGGGGAGACTGGATGGAAGTGGGAGACAGTACGGGACAGGACACGGGAGGTGCCGGAGTACGGCGCTAGGGACGCACGGTGGCGAGAGAAACTTGAGTGTGGAGCGGTTTGCGCGTGGTCGCGAGAAACAGAAATACTTCGCAGTGCGGACTTGGGAATTTGTGAGAGTTCCGAGGTGCCTACAGTAGTAATAATGAGCGTACGGCATTGGTGGTCGGGAGACCCCTCGCGGGGCCCACAAGTTCTTTAACGCCACTATGGTGACTTGCGAGTGAATGAGGATAAAATGATGATGAAAGACACACAACACCCAGTCATCTCAAGGGAGAGAAAATCCCTGACCCTGCCGGGAATCGAACCCGGGACCCCGTGCGAGAGAAGCGAGAACGCTACCGCAAGACCCACGAGCCGCGGACGTTGCTACAGTGAAGACGTAGCATGTGTTTAGAAGTGAATATCTCGCGAGCTATATTGTGGTTCATAGCTAATTACGTGCAGCAGGAATCTATTGTTTCCCTGTTATTCAACTTATATTTTATTTAATTGTTGGACCATCGACACCAATAAGCGTTTTGAAGAAATATACCACATCCACATTCTCAAAAGTGCTTTTACTATCGTACTCATCATTTAAAGCCGTTAAGATAGTACCGCAGATTTCATTTAATTGTGGAATTTCTACGTTACATTCGCAATTGCCGAGTGATAGGAACCTTCGACCATTCGATTCATGTGTATATTCATATTGTATACTGGAGACTCATCAGTATTTGGCTTGTAATGTGGCAACTACGTATCCCAGCCCCTAGACAACGAAACCACCCAACACCTTTAACATTTCAACACTGATACTGAGGGTACGTAGTTGAGGGCCAACACCACCTCATTTCACTCATTATTATTAGAAAGCCCACAAGTATTTTGACGAAATGTTGCTAACACAAGGGAAGAAAATCCTGGGTAGCTCCTTATGCACTTTATTTTGTAGCTCGTGTTGTTTAGATATCATTAGAGTTGTACAAATTTGACGAGAGAGATATAGAATTCACCTCAGATTGTACAGTGTAGCTATTCCAAACCCTTTGCAATGCTCTCCCCATCACACAAACTGATGCCCTCCGTAGCGGTATTCGAAGAGTGGTGGCAAGTAGAGGCAGGCGAATATTGATCTGTATGTGTGGGCTTACGATAAACGGATTCCACTAACGAGCCGTCCACTTTGCGACTGGCTAGCGATGCATAACTAGGAAAATTAAATACGCACGGAAGTGCTGGACAGGGACGTCCTGAAGGACAAATCAGGGAACTTTCTTGCGAGTACAAATTGAATTCGGGCTTGCTGTGCTGGCGTTTAAGTATTTGAGGTCTGCTTCACTGGTCACTGAATATGACTTTTCCTGAATATGAATCCAGTTTATGATGCATTACATGATCTTACACTGTGCTATGATTAAAACTCCTCCTAGAACTTATAGCTCTGAGGATACCACAATAGGTCACTCCCTTTCAGAAATTGATAAACTTCTTCGCTCGATGGAATAAGTACTTTTCTAAATCATCCTCCGGTACTAGACTACTAAAAAGTATGATTAAATATCTTCCATTGGACTATTTCCCTTAGTCAAATATTTCTCTATAGTTCCAGTTATTTGTTACGTTACTGTATCGCTAATAATTTGTAAGCTACCGTAGTACCATTTCTGTGAGAATCGAGACGCTCCTCTGCTAGAAGGATTCGAATGAAATCACAGCGGTCAAACCAAGCTGAGCTCAGTCTGATGCTAACAGTAATTAGAAGGTGGAGCATGTACGCTGGAGAGCATACACACTCTAAAAAGAAAGAAGGCGATTTGTGTAATTAGATGTCGCGCCGTTTTGAGAATTAAGCCATCCCATATAAATGAATTTAACAAGATAATGTGTAATTTACAATATCTGTTAAAGAAATTGCCTCAACTTGCGTAGGACGTTTGTATACTCATTGATGACTAGTTTCGGACAGCTCGTCCATTATCAAATCATCGAAGTACGTAGGTCTTGCGTTACAACAAGGAGTGCATTCCAGATCACAAAACATGTAAACGTTGCCCGTAATGCACGTCTGGTTGTTCAAATGGTTCACATGGCTCTGAGCACTATGGGACTTATCTGCTGAGGTCATCAGTCCCTTAGAACTTAGAACTACTTAAACCTAACTAACCTAAGGACATCACACACGTCCATGCCCGAGGCAGTATTCGAACCTGCGACCGTAGTGGTCGCGCGTTTCCAGACTGTAGCGCCTAGAACCGCTCGACCACCCCGGCCGGCTACGTCTGGTTGTAACGCAAGACTTATGTAAATGGATAATTTGAATAATTTGGTAATGGTCGAGCAGCCAGAAAAAATTCATCATTGAATAAATAAATAAATTACCTACACAATGTAAAAAGGTTTCCTTAACTGTTATTGTGATCACATAAAAAGTTGCAGACCTGTTGAACCTCAGCATTCTCCAGACACACAAGAGACTGTGTGCCTTTCTGTGGCCATGCTGTCTTTGCTATCACTACAAGTTATATCTTTCTTTGTATCCGTATTAGCCTTTGTCGTAAGATGTTTTTTCGTCAAACGTTTGTTTCTTCCTGGGGACCTACCTTCTCTGTAGATACGCCCTTCAGACGAATTTAATATTCGTCGGACGCCAACGGAAATGAAAGGAAGAGGACAGTTGTCCCGCATGGCAGGCAGGGCGTTATTTGCTCCGCACTGGCAGCTTTATAAGGCGCCCTGTGAAGCTCGTATCGACAGTCCGCCCACTGGGAGTCTTTTCAATGCTCAGTACGTGGCATACAGATTCCAGCCGGGCACATTTTATTCTGTTCTGGAAATCTTAATTTGCCTTCAACGTATTTCTCGTTCATCTATGCAAACTAAACTCGACCGACGAATGGTATTTTGCGAAAACTTTCCCACATTCTTCACTACGTTAACATAGGTCTATGTAGCGCCTTCTAATCTACAGAAAAATATCGTAACTTCCTTCTATCAACCCTGCTATGAAATATTGCACTGGCAATCCTGAAAAAACAACTTTCCAAATCCCTTAATACTTTTTATCAGTTTGGGGAAGACGTGTTGATTTTTGATACCACAAGCTGAACACGGATCAACCTGTGCAAACAGAACGAGCTGAGTTTCACAAGATATCTGTCTGCGGAATCCATGCTGATTTTTATGGCGGAGATTATCGTTGTCCAAGTACGTCGTGATACATGAGCGCAAAACATGTTCCATAATTCTATAACAAACTGACGTCAGCGATGTAGGCCTATGTTTAAGTGCATCTATCCTGAGACCATGTGGTAATGACCTGCGCTTTTTCCCAGCCGCTGGGTTTCCATCGGACCTCCAGCGACCCAGTGTAAGCTGCTACTAGAATGGGAGCAAGTTCTTTCACATAATGTCTGTAGAATTTTAGTGGTACCTCATATAGTTCTGGTGCCTTTCCTTTTCAAAGCGATTCCAGTTGTTTTCCATTCGACAATCAGTTATCTCAATATCTGCCATTTCGGAATTTTTACGACGGCCCTTTCTCTGTCATTTCCCGATTCGGTGTCGTTATGGTCACTGAGTGACTGAATAGGTGATTTTTAATAGCTTTCTGATTTTACGAAAGAACAAAGCTTCTTAGGGTTTTAGTCATTTTGGGTGACCAAATTTTACTTTCAGAGGCTTTGCACTTTTGTATCATTAGTCTCCTTCCACTCTTTTACGCGTCTTTCAGTTTTAGTTTTTCAGCTAAATTTGACTTCTCCTGAAACTGTAGTTTTCCAACACGGCTATTAAGCCAAACTTGGTCTTTCCCATCCCTTAAAATATTGCAAGGAACATATTCGTCTACGCCATACTGAATGATGATTTCGGTTTTTTTCCATTTGTACTCCATGTATTCCTCCCCAACACTGAATATTTCATGTTGACTAGCCAGCTACACTTCAATTTGTATCCTGTCACCCTCGCTAAGCAATAATATTTTCCTACCTTTCTGAAAGTCCTTATAACACCCATAGTCATCGACGCTACAACAGCCTTACGATCACGGACAACCTCCTCTACTTTAACTGTTTCATGAGGTTCAGGTCTCTTTGTTGCTATGAAGTCTAAAACGTTACCATCACGAGTTGGTTCTCTATCTCGAAGCAATTTTCGGAAAGTTTGGAGGGCTTCAACATTGGGGCAGTGGCCGATATCAAACATGAATAAAATATATTAGTATGACAGTGACGGCTAACTACCACTTACTACTGAATCCAAAGCCATATTGTAAATAACTTGTATTTATTGTAAAATATCTCGCGATAGAAATTAGATCATATTGAACAAATCATGAATGAAAACAAATTAAACAAATTGTACACTGTCCTTAAATGTACTACACTGGTAAGATTGGCTCTCAGCTCTTAATGTTAAGTTGATGCGAAGTTAGATTTAATTATGCTCCTGGATAAGCAAATGGTAAATGCGATCTGACTGCATTCCTATAATCTCTTTTGTGTCTGAAATAATGTGCACTTCGGACACCACCACCAAGAAACAAACCAAACAACATGCAAAAAGATAAATAACCAATAACGAACCGTAAGCAAAACTACACGGATGCTCAGTGGATGGCAAGAACACGATCCAACAACTATTTATGAACTTTACTGCGGCTGCTGCAAGTTTTACAATACCGTCTACCAGTGTGCTGGCTCCCTCGATACTGCTGGGGCGACGACTGCAGCTGCAAAGTCGCTCAATTAAGATAAGTCTCTCAAATATCTTGAGCAGAATAAACCACTCAGAAACTGCTAATACCACAAGCCCTATGTTTCCTCTAAATGGTATACAACGCTTTCAAGCCTGGCTCAACAACCTTTAAGGTGCAGCCCAGTGTGTCTTGTACTAACGTACAGTACCAGTATGATAGCTCTGTGCACTGGTTGACTACGTTCAATGGTGAGTGCGAGCCTATAAGGCGGAATTAACTGCAATTATACTAGTAGTCAATGCAATGCCTATCGTGGATGCTGATGTCCTACTGTAGCTGCTGACTCTAGATCATGCACAGCACAGTATTCAAATCTAAGTCCCTATCTCAGAGCTACCGAACTTTGCGACTTTTCACTTTCACGGCACAAGACGCTATCCCTGTCCTGCCTCGCTCTCCCCGATGCTCTTGGGACAATCTTGCAGCCAAACTCTAATCAGCCAATCCCGATGCTGCAAAGGCCTCCCACATCTCCCTCGCGGAGTTATACAATTTCTCCAGCTATCCAAAAATTTCTCTGTTCAAACAGCGGGCGTTGACCCTCAGCGTTTCCAGCACTTTCTTATGAACTGCCCAATCAGAGCTCAGCCCATTTGCCGCTAAAACAGCGCGCGACCGGGCGGCACCAGCGCGTACGTTGGACGCTCTCTGTCTGCTCGACATTTCCCCACTCTCTCTCACCTGGCACCCGGCGGTGTTCCTTATTGATGCTTGCCGGTCAGTGGCCGCATCCCCTGGGATCCCTGGCCCCTGCACAATGCTCTTCCGGCGCTCGCTGGCCTTCGCCTCGCCGACTGCGCCCGACCACTCCTCGCCTCCACTGGCAAATTTGCTTTGCTTACACCTACAGCATGAAACTAAATATCATCATTACCAAAGCCCGTGTTATTTCAGACATGTGTTTAATCATCACGTATCTCTCTTTCTAATCCACCTAATAAGACTAATTAACCATTATATGGATTTATTAACTTCAAACATGCAGAATAATCTGCGAAATGAACGTCACAAATGAAAGCCACCTTTCAAGTTCTATCAGGATAATTTCACGATTGTCCCTATCTATGGCACTAGTTTCCATAGCATGATTCTCACAGTCCATATGTGGCAAGTAGAAGTAACCCCCAATTACAACACCATGATCAGAAAACTTTGTCTCAAAATTGTGTAAGTTGTCTATGGAGCACTGTACCGATATGGTACCTGATGCAAGTCGTCTTATTTTACAATTACCATTGCCAACTTTGGCCCAAATAACGAGATATTCATCTGTGGCTTCTTCTTTCATCTTGTAGACAAAGTAAATGGCTTATCTGGAACAAGAGTACCATACACACAATAAATTTCCCATTTTTAATCTCCTTTGATGCTTAAATTGAACAACATTCGGTATCCGTGCTATCTCGCTATATATTATTGAATTCTTTACTACAATAAATACGTCACCGCCACCATTGGAGATTAACGTTTCCTTACGAAAAATATCCAAAGCTGAATTTAGGATTTCGGTTTCAATCAAAATTCTGCTCTTAGTACTATCTTAGCTTCCGGGACCTACCATGGACGCTCCTGCAATTTACTAATACATCATACTTGTACCATATTAACCTTCCGCTTTTACGATCTTCGGGAATGTGGATTCTCTGATAATAATGTGGCTGGTAAATCTTCAATTTTAGAAGGCAGTTCATATCTTTCTTCAAGGAGGACGGAGTGTGCTGTTGACAGCTTATGCCAGCACACCTGCACTCCATGTGTGATGCTAGCTGACTTCATCAAATCAGCCATCCACCTGCAATAACTGAAGACGACCTCAGAACCAAAGCAGAAAATGTCATTCATGCAGACAAAGAGCCATGATTGGCGCCTGGTGGCATCCAATGCACCCGATAGCTCCCGTCAGAGATTCCTCCAAGTCTTGGACGAGATCCCCTGAGCTCCTGATGGGCTCCATTACCTGCTTAAGATTGGAGCTCCCAATGACTATCATACCCGCTCTCACCACTTCTCCAGACTGGGTAGGAAAACCGGCCGTTGGCCCAAGAGGAGAGGCGTCTCATGCTGGATCAGAAGTGTTATCAACGTTGTGTAGCACCTTCTACCTGCTGCTGAGGCATAAGGAGTCAACCGTGCTGCAATTACAAACTTCCGCCATCCACCCAAAGACATGTGAACCCCCTCTGTCCACCACATGCTTTAGAGTGAAGACAGACTGGTCTGATGTTACTTTACAGTGACAACTGTGTCACCAGGGGACTCCAAAGGCAGCGACGTTTTGGCAGGTCTTGCCTCTGGTGCCCCGATGTAGCAAGAGTTTTGAGCAGTGGCCAGAAACCTGTTGACCATGGTCAGTGCAGCTAGCAATTGTTTACGGGCAGCTACCAATTCGTCTTGTATCCACATATAACTACCACAGCCCCTATCTGTATCATTCTGTGTAAAAATACTGTATGAGATCTTAAAAAAATACAAAAAGCCACTCTGGAGTTCTGGACTAACTGAGAAAGAATACAGCAGACCACCGCAAAAAAAGGAAATTACCTGATTTTGGCAGTACTATAGTTGGTATGTATGCCAGATATGAACAAGGAGAATAAACAAACACTAAAATCTGCTCGGAGGAAATTTAAGTATGTAAACCGAAATAAACACGGTAAATGGTTGGTTCAAAAATGATTCAAATGGCTCTAAGCACTATGGTACTTAACATCTGAGGTCAGTCCCCTAGACTTAGAACCACTTAAACCTAACTAATCTAAGAACATCACACACATCCATACCCGAGGCAGGATTCGAACCTGCGACCATAGCAGCAGCGCGGTTCCGGACTGAAGCGCCTAGAACCACTCTCTCCACAGCGGCCGGCCAGTAAATGGTTGCTCTTAAGGGTTCAATCTATAAAGAGTGAATTTAAGGCACATAAAAAATCATTATTTGCAAAATATTCCTGATGATGATGACTATATACAGATAATGGTGTAAAATAGTATCAAATTAATAATGTTTCTACCTATGTCATTTTTTATTATTATGTCATTTAAAGGTTTATAAAGATGTAGCGTCATCGTAGTTCAGTCAGTAAGATATTTGCAGAGTTCATACAAAACAAGGGAATCCATTTACTACCATACCGCAAAGTGGCTAAACTATAATGATTGCACATTTTTGTAAGGTGTGTGTTTCCTTAATACCCTAAAAGACAGTTGATATAGCTGTAATTTTTTGTATTTTTTAAGTTGCGTAGACTACTGTGAGTATTGTATACTAACAGAATTTAGTCTTTTATATCTGTAACTCATTACAGTACCGGTATTTTTCCATGCAAGTGAGGCAAAGCCACCACATCTACCTGATGTAAGACTGCTAGTGTTTAATACGACAAACAGTTTAAACAAAAGGGATGGTAAATGTTTTAGCGTGACAATAATGTCCGACCATGTGTTCTATCCAACGCTGTTTTCCATAAATCCTCAATGTAGACATACCAAAGTGACGTTATCCTTGGGTGAGTGGATTTGTCTACGTGATACTACAATGAAAATTGATAGCATGTTCTACAGAAATGGTGAAACTCCATCCATAGTATTAGGTGACCACAGTCTCTACAGGGAGCTTCCCACGACGGGTTAATATTTTTAACAAGAGCGAGTAGAATCTATTACTAGAGCAGACATTTAAAAATTTAATGCACATCATTTACCCAATCCACCATCCTCTAGAAAAAAAGCCATATGTGTACAGATTCCACGAGAAAATGTGGATCAATCTGATGGAGTTAACACGTTGAACACCGCGTTTGTGCCGGCCGGGGTGGACGAGCGGTTCTAGGCGCCACAATCTGGAACCGTGCGACCGCTACGGTCGCAGGTTCGAATCCTGCTTCGGGCTTGGGTGTGTGTGACGTCCTTAGGTTAGTTAGGTTTAAGTAGTTCTAAGTTATAGGGGACTGATTACCTCAGCAGTTAAGTCCTATAGTGCTCAGAGCCATTTTTGAATCGAGTTTCTAGGAAGAAATAGTAACTCAACATAATGACACATATACGGATGAGCCAAAAAATATGACCACTGCTCACCGTGAGGTTGTATGCTGAATGTTGGCGCTGAGGGCACGTGACGCGATAGAGAAGTACATGAGCGGAGCAGATACGAAAGGGGAATCTTTCTAGCGACAATAAGTGCCGCAAAAGCGGAAATCCGGCGATTTAAACGACCTTGACCAAAGCTAGATTTTTGTGGCCCAGGGTCTTGTAGTGAGCATCTCGGAAACGGTGAAGCTGTTTGGCTGTTCGTTTGCTACTGTCGTGAGCATCTATGGAAAATGGTTGAAGAATGCTGAAACGACGAATAGGCGACAAGAAGTTTTATGTGCATACCTTATCACAGAACATAATGATCGGAGGCTTGCTCACTCTCTAAAGTTGGATAGGCGGCGATCTGTGGCAGATCTGACGGAAGAGTACAGTGCTGGCACGGGCACAAGTGTTTTGGAGCACACTGTTCAGCTCACAGCGTTGAACATGGTGTTGTGCAGCAGAGGACTCCTGCGTGTTGCCATGTTGATCCAACAACATCGTCAATTATGATTACAGTGGGCACAGGGTCATCGAGATTGGGCCGCAGATCAATGGAATCGTTCCACCTGTTCGGATGGCTCCCTTTATTGTTAAACCAGGTCGATGGGCGTGTTCAGATACGCTGTCATTCAGGAAAACGGCTGCTCGAAACACGCAGCGCACCATGGACGGGGGCCGGTGGGAGCATTATTATGTTACGGGGGACATTCACTCGAATTTCGATAGAACCTGCGGTACAAGGCACCATGACAACTCTCGACTACATGAACATTATTAGGGACTACCTGTAATCAATTATGCTTAATGTCTTCCCTGCCTGCGATGGCATCTTCCGGCAGGATAACTGTCTGTGTCACAATGCCAGAATCGTGCTGCAATGGCTTGAGAAGCATGGCAGTAAACTCAGGTCGATATCTTGGTTATCGAATTCGGCTGATCTGAATTCGATGAAACACGACTGGAACGCTATCTGGCGATAGTTCTGCACCCACAAACCAACCACCCGTAAAATAAAGGATGTGTGCGACCTGTGCCTAGCCATGTGGTGCCACAAACCTATGGAAAACTCTCAATTACTTCTAAAATCCATGGCACGCAGAATAACAGCTGAATTGCTCTCCAGAGGCCGTCCAACACGCTTTTAAGTAGGAATTCATAATGTTTTGGCTCATCGGTGTACTGCGCATCAGTATGCAGAAGTGTGCATGAACCCACTACGACAGATGTAGCAACTGAACTACATTCTTATTGAAGCCTATACTGAAATATCCAAGTATACTGGCGTCCAAAATTAAAGCAACAAACCGTTGTATCCCCGTTCTGTGGCAAATTAATCATATAATATTACAAACTGTCAACAGATGTCCGTACAATCGTGTTCTGCAAGGACGACTGCACGCCGGTCAACGGACAACCATGCCAACGATGACGCCAGGGCACCTATGAAACGGGGAAGTGTCTGTCGGGTAGTCCCACATCCACAATCGCTGTGTACACAGTCACAGACTGTGCAGTATGTCACAGAGAAGAATCTCTCCTGTGGAGGGGCCAAAGGAAGAATGAATTCAGGACAGTCGCAAACTGATGTGACCCAATGACTTAATGTGAATCGTTCTGTTGTTTCTCGGATGTGGCTACAGTTTATAGAGACCAAAACTGCATCCCGAAGACAAAAGCGGGCCGACCGCATGTGACATCAGAAAGAAAGGACCGTTATTTCGTACACCGGCAGCTGGCATCTGACGTCGCAGCATCCACTAGACGTGCTGTATTCGAGCAAACGGTGTACTGAAGGTTTTGGCAGAGTCGCCTTTATTGTTGGAGACCTGCCACATGTGTACCTCCGACGCGTCTTCACAGAAGGGAACGTCTAGACTGGAGTCGTCAACATGCTATCTGGACGGTCGAACAATGGGCCAATTTTATTTTCACAGATGAATCCCGATTTGACCTGGAGAGTGATAATCGACGGATTCGTATCTGAAGTGAACGCAGAACACCATTCCCGGACCCAAACATTGCGGAAAGAGACCGATATCGAAGAGGCTCCCTAATGCTGTGGGGAGGGATTACGTTGACCACTCAAACACCTCTTCATGGAACTGTACGGGTGAATCGGCAACGTTTAACTGCTGTCGGGTATCGTGACGAGATCTTGAGATCCCATGTGCGCTTGTTGCGAGGTGCTGTGGGCCTAGACTCCGCACTGATGGACGATAATGCTCGACCTCACAGAGCATGGGTGGCTGATCTTTTCTTGGAAACGGAAGATATTGCACGCAGGACGTGGCCTGCTCGCTCTCTCGATTTGAATTCGACAGAATATGTCTGGGCTGCGCCAGGAAGACGGGTTGGACTACGTCAGCATCGACCAACCACTCTCCAAGACTTGCGAGCAGCCCTGCAGGAAGGGTGGGCGTTATTGCCTCAACAAGGGCCTGATGACATCATTTCTTGGAAAAACGTCCTGTCGTTGTCAGGCCTCTACTGCTGCAAGAGGTGGTCACACCCCATACTGAGCACATTAACGGAATGCGTGTGGAAATCGGTTAAGTTGAAAAAAAAAAAAAAAAAAAAAAGATGAACATTTTTGTCTACCGTTATGGATGTAGCAGATGTTTGCGTTTGTGTTCTTTACATTGTTTCTACTTTAGTATCTATTCTTTACACCGTTTTGCGGCAAAATGAACGCAGTCTTGGAAAATTATCGTTTGTTGGTTTGATGTTGGACACCATTGTACATATAAGAGTAGTAAACAAAAAAACCTAAGAGTGGGATTTTTATGTTTCGCTTACTGTCTATAATTTTTTTGCATGTTAATGTAAACGTATACCCATTACAGTGGTTGGGTGGACGAGACACTCTCGTGACAAGGACAATGTAGTAAGTGATTGTTCCAGTAATACTACAGAAACCAGAAGAAGAAGAAGAAGAAGAAGACTGGATCACTCTTTCGTCATGATATACGAGCGATAATTGTCAGTCTAACAGACTGGAAGAATGGATCCTCTTTTCTGATAATATGTAAGGGATAATTGTCAGGTTATCAGACTGTGGCAAGATGAATGTTACGATGTCATTGCAATATATCCTGTTGGGATTCGCATAAAGGATTTGTATGTATTTTCAAAAGAGAAAAAACTATTTGCGACGTTACCTAATAAATAATCTGCTGAGTAATAGAGAAGTCTAAACAGCATTCCATACTAGCAAACCAGCTGCAACTTTACCTGATGTTGCTCACACCTGAGGTGACTGAGCCGTGCCCAGCTCTGTTCAAATGAATAGATCTATAATGTAGTAAGGTCGAGCCACACACATCCGCTTTCATGTCATTCTGCAGTCAAGTAGTCTACACACTGGCTAGAATTGTGAATTCATAAAATAAACGTACATATTAAATAAAAGGAAAATGAATAACTAATAAAATAAAGTCTGAAAGTAATGCAAATGGCACTGGAGATTTCTGTTGAATAATATTTATGCATGAAAGAATGTCTCACACAAACGGAAAGTGGTAACCAGTTACATTACTGATTGAATGATAACTAAATACAATAAAGTTGCGTTGAAGGTGTTACAAGTATGGCAGCAATATCCCCTAACTAAATATTCATCCAAGACTCACGGAAACTATGTTCGTTTCATGAACTCAGAACACAAAATATTCATCATCTCAAAATAGTTCATAGTTCAACACGACGATGTATGTACGAACAAGTGAGAGATCGAGTAGGAACTCATATTCCGTCTATTCTCAGTTCCGAAACACAAACGGTAAGGTTAAAGTTGTACACTGGACTACATTTATTGTGAGAGTTGGAGTCCCTCCAAAAGTTTAAGTGTTGTAGCGGCCGATCACCATGCTGAATCTACCATCCACAGGACTAAATCATCCATACTACCACAGACAGGTCTGCGTTCCAGCAAATCTCCATGTGAAGTGTCCTGAACCACTCCCTTGGGCTCACCACTCCAAAAATATGTGTCTCAGCTTGACTCTAGCTGTGTTTCGCCTCTGTCTGATTCTCATTGGCTGAAGGCCATCCTCACCACAAATACGTAGAACCTAAGTTCTACAGACATGATTTTGACTCAACTTGACAACTTTCCTCTTTCAGTTGATATATTACAACAATGTTTAAAAGAAGAAGTGTAATAAACATTCAGGTATATTAAAACCATTCACGTTTGTTCACAAGTAAATAAGCGAGCATTCTTGAGCAAGTGTGCTCACGTTAAAAGACAATAAAATTTCGCTAAATATTTTTTAAACAATGGCTGTTTGATAGAAGTGTCATTTGGTGCTCTTTTCAATTGTGGTATCTGCTAACAGACGTGGTTGACCATTTTTAAATTATCACGGTTTTTAATAACAAATGAAATCTTACTTAACTAAAGTTACTGGGAAAGTAATAAAATACTCCTTAAATAACTGTACAACTATGACAAGGTATCAGCTATTCTCGCAGCATTCAGTTGCTGCATTCAGTTGTCATTTCATTCTAACGAACTGCATGGCCACCGATGGTATCTGTTCTTTCGGACATGTTTATGTTTATTTAAGGCTCACCGGCCACTTTACCATCTTCTTCATCTGTGTGAATACACAAACAGTGCCTGAACTCTTACGGGAATCGGCAGCGCGCCGCGAGTAATGAGTATAATGGGTGGGGGGCACTACGAATGTAGTGCGGGACAACACGTTGAGAATGTGGGTTTCGCGGGAGGCGTGCCAGAGATAAATCCCTGCATTCGCACTATCCTCTGTGTCCTCGGTGGCTCAGATGGATAGAACGTCTGCCATGTAAGCAGGAGATCCCGGATTCGAGTCCCGGTCGGGGCTCACATTTTCATCTGTCCCCGCTGACGTATGTCAACGCCTGTAAGCAGCTAAGGGTGTTCATTTCATTGTCACATATGTACTATTACCGATTTCTTTAACCATAATAGATATACAGAACTTTGCTTGCTGCAGGGGGCGATTGTCGGCTGAAGCCAGAAGTTGTGGTAGTGATAAGGCTGTTGTCTGGTAGCACAAGGCTATAAATAGCGGGTGATACCAGCGCGTGCTGCCAGCCTTGATCAGGCTGCATTGGACGACTCAACGAGATACATCTTTATAGGAGTAGTAAACGCACTACTGCTTATAAAGGTGTGGACAATATAAAAATTAGTCAGGTTGCCCTCCATGGGGTGAACTGTGTAAGCATTCACTTGAGCACGAGAAACTGCTGTAATTCCGCACTGCATTGATAATGACCTGACACAGGTCGAAATCTGATCTGCGTTGTGACTATACATGTCATATTAAAGCAACTTAATTCTACGACTGATTGCTGCTCTATCTAACCCAATAAAAATTAGTGTTAAACCGTGTAGGCCCCAGAATGTTTTGATACCTCCCCAGTTTTTATAGGTGAACTTGTCAAGTTTAAATTTGCGAAGAATGATGCTGCTTCACATGGTTGAGGTTGGATTACCTTGGCTATTTTTCGTTATGGTTCGATCGAAAACATTGGTGGACTGTAGTGTTTTTATGCACGTGTCGTTATTACCCACTGCACTTTTCGGATTAGTGAAACAAATAATACGGATATTGATACATCTTATTTTAGTTCTAGTTTGCATCTTGCTGTTAGGACTCGCAATCATCGTAAGGACATTGAGTCAGAGGCGATTTATGTATGGTGTAAAGGTGACGGTGTGTAAAGAAGTGTAAATGTTGTAACTTAGCCACCGTAAGCAGCTTGTGCATGCAACGGCCAAAATTTTTATATCCAGTAGAGGTCTCAGTATGCTTTTATTTGACGTTTTGAAACGTTAAGCAAGCGTGAAATACTTCCGCTGCAGTGTACTGGGGCTGCCGGCTGTTGCCTATCGCAAGACACACACACACACACACACACACACACACACACACACACATCACGGGCGCGGCTGAGTGCAGCAGCTGGCTGTAGACTCAACTGCCTTGCGGTATCAGTTATTGGCTGCTCTGGCCTATGTAATCTTGCACTTCACATGCAGCATTATCGGTATCAGAAGCCTAGTTCACCTCATAATTCTTTTGTTGACAGCCTCCCGCAGGCTCTGGCAGAGACACTCTGTATAATAACTCCTAGACATATAGCCATTACCCTGTCTGCAGAGGAAGTCCTTGAGACATCTGGAGCTCATAGGGTATAGGCAGTCAAGGTGAGTAGCCAGATATACTTCCTCCCCTCAAGGTATCTTCTCCTATTCGATGAAAAATGATGGGCTGTTCTCCTATGGGCTATTCTCCTACAGGACTGAAAAAAATTGTTCTGTCACCTTATTGGTCAAATGCATTGGATTTAGCCCCAACCACAAGATAGATGGATAGTATCCTACCTCCCACCCCTCTCAGTCACTCATTGACAATAAACAGGATATGGCTCAATGGCTGCACTTCAGTATTAGACTGACTAGAATTCACTATGAAGAGCTTTTGTGGTGAAGGGGAGGGTAGCGATGCACCCATCTGAATAATATCATCCCCAGTAAGAATCCATGCATTGTGTGTTTGTGTGTGTGTGTCTGTGTGTGTGTGTGTGTGTGTGTGTGTGTGCTTATGTGCTTAGTTCGTGGTCAGCATGGGTCACGCTGCAGAGCATGGATTGACATCCAAGGTGATCATGTACCCTATTCGTAAACTTCCGCCGGCCGAAGTGGCCGTGCGGTTAAAGGCGCTGCAGTCTGGAACCGCAAGACCGCTGCGGTCGCAGGTTCGAATCCTGCCTCGGGCATGGATGTTTGTGATGTCCTTAGGTTAGTTAGGTTTAACTAGTTCTAAGTTCTAGGGGACTAATGACCTCAGCAGTTGAGTCCCATAGTGCTCAGAGCCCATTTTTTCGTAAACTTCCAGGGAACCATCTATAGCGTAATAATTAACATCGAAAAATGTGTTATACCTGTGTCTGACAGATACTGCCGACTACTCAATTGTTGTAGTGATATCTGAAAACGATTCAACATCGGCGAGGCTGCGACACAGGATAACACATCAACAGGTATTTTACAACACACAGTTTCACTGCAGCTGTACTGCAGGATGCGCACGTCGGTAAAAAGTAATCTTCGTTAAGGCTTATACACGCATTACCCAGAAACAGTTTGTGTTTTAACTGAAAACCACAACTATGAATAGAATCTATGCCCCTGGTGCCGCTTAGCAGCTGCGCAGGATTAGGAGGTGAGCATGTGTGTTCTGTTTTGGTTGCAGCCATAAATTTGCAAAGCTGCCGAGCGAAGCCTGTGGTGTCCCGCCTCGTTGCACATCCCGCTCACTGCTGTTACTCGGGCGACACGTTCTCCCCTGTAGCTGCACACTCTACGCTGAACTCTTAGTGGAGAACATTGCTCTCGTCTTTGTGGAGAACTAATCCCATGAACTGTTTCCTCGTTATTATCCTAATCTAAATAACTCCGGATTTTACTTTACTTAATTTGAGGATAACTGTACTCAAAATCCAGTGGCGTTACGAAGACATAATTCGAGTCGGATAGGTGGAAGATGGACTACAAATTGTCATATAACTAATATATTAAGGTTAAAAATTTGTAACTTAATAAGTGGTATAAGGGAAGAATCTTCCCTTACGATGAATTGTTATAAGGACTGTCCATTCTTCTCTCCTTAAGAGCAAAGATTCTGGCAATTACGCATTCATTGAAGTCTAAGATAATGCTTATGAAGCCTTTCTCGATGAACAGCAATGCTACTGTTATTACCCGCTCTTGAGTCATAGTAACTAGCAGAAAAGTTTGTATTCTCCTCAGGGTGAAGATGAATCCCTCCGCCTCGGGCGCTGTCATCCGTTGGATAATAGTCACTTTGAGTATTTTAATTGTTTCGCTAGATGGATCCTGCCAACTATTTTCGAGCAGGAATTGCAAAAATGTAACAGCTCCTGCGATAGTTCTGAACTCATTCCTAGTGAATAATATCTGTGACTCCGTTCTCAACTTATTGAATTCATGAAAAGCATGTATTTCACAAGAGATTAGCAGCAACGTGTGTGGAAATTGAGTTGCATACAAAACAAACGTTTCACAATGAAATAAATATGCAGCGACGATATGCCCTGTGAAGTCGAAGCGTTCAGCATCCTGAGCGATAACTGTATCACGCAATCCTTTGAAGCAACAGTTTTTGGCCTTTCGTTTCTTTGTCTCTGTCTCTTGGCAAGTTGCAGCATTTCTTTGCACGTTTAAATCGTTTCACTGATACTATCTCGGATAGCATGCGATGTTCTACTTCTTACTGCACACTCAAAGGGTTATCCATATATATTTGTAAATGACTATAGAGTTTATCATGGTTTATTTAGCTGGGTTTGAGTCACACATGGAAATAAAAACAACAGTGGTCTTAGCTCTCTGTTGCCCCACACGAAACTGAAAAGTAAACCTACCCAAGGCATATACTTAGATTTTGTTGTCAGTTGGTTGGTTTGAGGTATAAAGGGACCAAATTACAGGGTCATCAGTCCCTCTTAGATTTTGTGCAAAGCAAAATAAGAGACATGCTTTTTCATACGAGCCCATACGGCGGTTAATGGGATGAAACACCCCCATCAAAAAGATTTATATACATACGAAAAAGATTTAGATGTATGGGGCTTTAAAGCCGGCCTTTGTGGCCGATTGGTTCTAGGCGCTTCAGTCTGCAACCGCGCGACCTCTACGGTCACAGTTTCGAATCCTGCTTCGGGTATGGATGTGTGTGATGTCCTTAGGTTAGTTAGGTTTAAGTAATTCTAAGTTCTAGGGGACTGATGACCTCAGATGTTAAGTCCCATAGTTCTCGGAGCCATTTGAACCATTTGATTTTTGGGGCTTTCAACAAATGTTGAGATAAGTAATCATCATGCCACGCTTGTAAAGGTCACTTCTTTATATCTAATTCATGTATCGGTACTGATTTGCCCTGGTCGATTTGAAATTTATCTAACTCAGATTCGACATGCTTAATAACTTTTCACTTCTCGTCCTATCCGCAGCAATGTGTGCTTTCCGTTTATACATGTCTTTTCTCTTTGCGACATTTCTGTATTTATGTTTTACAGTTTCAAATTTGTTTCCACTGGAGCGCCTAAATGTAACGACTTTTTGTTTATACTCAAAGTATATGTCACGTTTTGTTTTTTCATCATCTATTACCGTTTGTTCGTAATCTTCTTCATAATATTCTTCAATTACAAAAGGACCCGAAATTGCAGTTTCGTCTTAAGATCTTAAGTTAGTGTTCTAGCTTCTGTGTCTTTGGAATTCTTCGTCATCGTACATGACTGAATTTGGTATTAACGATGCTACACGTTTTATTGTTTTTCAGAGGTCGAAACGGAACACCAAATAATGGCGGAGTGGGGAGGGGGGGGAGGGGATTTCGAAAAGAAACTTTTTCGATATATTTGGGGACACCATTGTGAGGTACATTAAAAATCTTAGAGCTTTTATTTGAAGTTTTTTATCTGTCACCATTTCAACGGTATTCATTCAAGAATATTAAACTCATCTTTTATCAAAAGGATGTTTGAACCCCTTAACGCCCATGCAGGCGTGTAAAAAAAATATGTCTCTTATTCTGTACTACAGTATAACATATTCAAAGCCTATTAAAATCGAAGTGTATGCCTTGGATAGGTTTACTTGTGAGTGTATTGTGCATTGTCGCTGCCGGTGATTCTAGCAAAGCCAACTCTTGCCTGAAAAAGTACCAGGACAGCCTTAACTATTTCCTTTTTAGATACAACTTCTTCACTCTCTAGCGAACCGAACATTCTGTGTCTTTAGCCCTCCAGAGCATCAAGTTGGAAAATTAAATGTGGTGCGGTTTCATCCTCCTCACCACACAGTCTACGCTTAGGGGCTTCTTCCTCTATACCCATCTCGTGAAGATGGTTCTTTAAGTTCCCACGGCCAGTCATGCGTCCTACCATAAATTTATTCTGTTTCCTTTTAAATTTCACGATTACAGATCTTCTCTTGAAACATGTCTTCGGCGTCATTACCTTGCCACGTTTTTCTTTTAAGACCGTAGTCAAATATTCTACGTGCTTCCTCCTGTTCCAGCTACGTAGCGTAGTTCTGATTTTGCCATCGCCTTAGTGATAGTTAGGACAGATTCCGATCCAATAAATAGAGTCGGCGCGCCTGTCTTGGCCAGTCCTTCAGCTTGTCCATTGCTACTAATCCCTGTATAACCAGGGACCGTCATCACGTTCACCCTGTGGCTTTCCCAACTTTTCTCTATACGTAACTCCGGCCACCTGCCTTTGTAATGGTCTGCACTAAACTATAAGACCAACAGAGTAATGTATTCGATAACTAGTTTAGACTTACAATTCACTTTGCAGTTTCAGTGCATTGTGTGTTACCAAAAAATATAAAAAGTGACTAACTAACAATTGGAAGAGACCTACCACTCTAGACAAGTTACATTGGAACTCCAGTCAAGTCTGTCTTTAAAGGGGAGTAGTACTACTGTTGTAGATCCAGTTTCAGGTACTTTATCGCACTGGTAAAGATCCTTAAGTCATAACCATAAAATGCAAGAACTCTGCGTATTAAGGAATCAGTGAAATGTTACATCTCCCAACAGCAGGTGTCTTTGTTGGTTATCGGTTTCACGTGAATGTCTGTCAATGTGTGTATGTGTGTGTGTGTGTGTGTGTGTGTGTGTGTGTGTGTGTGTGTGTCTGTGTGTGTGTGTGATGGAGTGAACCGGTCTCTTGGGTATCTGCGTCGAACTTTAAATTGTGATGTTTGTTAACTTTTCACATAAGTACCGCTACTGTGCATTCCAAAATTGAAAAATACTAATTGCAATGCCTTCAAAGGAAGAACGCCTCACGTTCACTCTGCTCATTGTCCAGTGTACCTCTATCACGCTAGATGAACCCTACGATGGTACTTTGAATGAATCAGCAACCTACAATTTCCCACTGATTTCCTCGTCCATACCAGAGCCAAATGCTGTACGGGAAGACGATATTTTAACCATTTTATTTGAAGGTTTTGATCTCCAGGATGTATTTAGATTCAGTTTCGTGGTTGCTGCAATTTTGCTACGCACTTGGTATGTTTTATACCCGCAGTTCATTATGCCTGGGCCTCAGAATACAGGAATCTCTTTTCTAATACGTGGTGGGACAAATTATGTTATAGTGAACTAAAAAAGAAGGAGTGTTGGCCCACCACACCGTACTTCCAGTACACAAAAGCGCTCTGTGACATCCACATGTCTCAATACTAGCAGCCAGCACACTCGATTCTGTCTTTACTTGCTTTGCTGAATTTAAGTTCTAATTTAGAACGAAGAAAGTTTTTAATCAACTGTCCTTGCAGTACAAAGAAAATACCAGGCAGACTTTCAACTCTGGTTTCAGAAGTTATGAACGAATGTATTACATATGGGGTAATGTGTTTTTGTTCTTGAAATGGTTCAAATGGCTCTGAGCACTATGGGACGTAACTTCTGAGGCCATCACTCCCCTAGAACATAGAACTACTTAACCCTCACTAGCCTAAGGACATCACGCACATCCATGCCCGAGGCAGGATTAGAACCTGCGACCGTAGCGGTCCCGCGGTTCCAGTTTGTTACGCATAGTACCGCTCGGCCACCCCAGCCGGCTTTGTTCTTGACTTAGCATTAATAAAGGACGAAACGGCTATCGGAAAATATGTACACCTAGGATGTGAACAGTAGTAATGATACAATTCCCACCACTGGTTTACAGGATTTCTAATAAATCTGGAAACCACCGAGGGGAGACAACAGTCCTTTAGCGTTTCGAAGCTATTGATACTGGGTAATTACGGTACGCATCGAATCCTATGCCCTAAGAACATACTCATTTTTATTCCAGGTTATGTTCATTAGTACTAAAACAGTCCTAAATGCCAGGGCAGATAAGTTTCTTCATTGTTTGTACCAGCGGACTGTTACTGTATCTCTAAAATATCATTCTACTCCACTGGATGAGTGTCCTAGTCATTTTTTCGCCAGAACTTCTTAGTGTAACCCCTAAAACATTTACAAAGTCCCGTTCCATTAATTCAAGATTACGATAATGTTTGCTTTGCATATTTGAGTCAATTAAAGTTACTTTTGTGCAGTTTTGTGTCAGCCCCATCAAAATATTACATGATAGGCATGATATTGCTTCCTGATACGGCTCTTTGCAATTACATTCGAAATCAGTTTAACTGCACTTGCAATGCTAAGAGGTAATATGAGAAAACGGAACATCTTTTCATGTAAAATTATTTCCGTTCTGTATATAGGCTGTGCTTTGACGTAACACTACCTTACGGTTGCTGCTTTTTCAGTCATCGCAATATTGCTTTTTCTCTGCGAGATATGGTACCGTGAGTAACGTGTTTTATGACTTCGTACACTAAGCATACCTCATTTATCATTCGCAAGACATTGTGTGTCAATAAAACATACCATTTTTAAAACGACAATTTCCTGAATATGCTGACACATAATTTTTACTTAGAGGACGCTCACGTATGTTCATACACTGAGGTGACAAAAGTCATGGGATAGCTCCTAATATCGCGTCGGACCTCCCTTCGCTGAGGGTAGTGCAGCAACACGACGTGGCATGGACTCTAAAAGGAGATGGAAGTCCCTCTGCAGAAATATTTAGCCATGTTGACTGTGTTACAGTCAATAATTGCAAAAGTGTCGCCGGTGCAGGATCTTGTGCACGAACTGACCTCTCGATTAAGTCCCGTAAATGTTCGGTGGTATTCATTGAGATTTGACTGGCCAAAGTATTCGCTCGGATTGTTCAGATTGTTCTCCAAACCAACCGTGAAGAATTGTAGGCCGGTAACTTGGCGCAATCATCCATAAAAATTCCATTGTTGTTTCGGAACATGAGGTCAATGAATGGATGCAAGTGGTCTCCAAGTAGCCGAACATCCAGAGGACCCAGTCCATTCCAAGTAAACACAGTCCACACTTTACGGTGGCCCCATCACGTTGCACAGTGCCTTGTTGACAATTTGGGTCCATGGCTTCGTGGGGTCTGCGGCACACTCGAACCTTATCATCAGCTCTTACCAATTAAAATCATGACTCATCTGACAAGGCCACAGTTCCCAGTCGTCTACAGTCCAACCGATGTGGTCATTAGCCCAGGAGAGGCAATACAGATGATGTTGTGCTGTTAGCAAAGGCACTCGTGTCGGTTGTCTGCCAGTATAGTCCAGTAACGCCAAATTTACATCGCACTTTCCTAATGGTCACGTTTGTCGTACTCCTACATCGTTTTCTGCGGTTATTTCGCGCAGTTTTGCTTGTCTGTTACCAGTGACAACTCTACGAAAACGCCGCTGCTCATGGTCATTAGGTGAAAGTCGTCGGCCACAGTGGTGAGAGGTGAGGACTGAAATGTGCTATTTCCGGCACGCTCTTGACCCTGTGGATCGCGTAATATTGAACTCCCTAATGTTTTCTGTCTGTCTCCAACTACCATTCCAATTTAAAATTTGATGACTCCCGTAGTGCGGCAATAAGCACGTCGGAAACCATTTCACATGAATCACCTGAGTGCAAATGACAGCTCTGCCAATGCACTGCCCTTTTATACACTGTAGGCCTCATACTACCACCATCTCTATATATGCATATCGCTATCCAATGACTTTTGTCACTTCAGTATATGACTAAGTGTAAACTGCTCTCAACGAGATTTAGACTGTGAGCTTTGGAGGTAAGTACTATTCATTTGGCAGGTGAATGGTGAAACTCCAAAAACTGATAGGGTCGCACTGGGAGAAACAGCTTCTAAGAAAATTCTTATGAGCTGTATTCGATTGATGGTGTTATAGGTACGCCGCGCTGGATTAGCTGGGCGGTATAGGGTGCTGCAGTCGTGGACTGTGCGGCTGGTCCCGGCGGAGGTTCGAGTCCTCCCTCGGGCATGGGTGTGTGTGTTTGTCCTTAGGATAATTTAGGTTCAAAACGGTTCAAATGGCTCTAAGCACTATGGGACTTAAAATCTGAGATCATCAGTCCCCTATAACTTAGAACTACTTAAACCTAACTAACCTAAGGACATCACACACATCCATGCCCGAGGCAGGATTCGAACCTGCGACCGAAGCAGCAGCGCTGTTCCAGACTAAAGCGCCTAGAACCGCTCGGTCACAGAGGCCGGCGGATACTTTAGGTTAAGTAGTGTGTAAGCTTAGGGACTGATGACCTTAGCAGTTAAGTCCCATAAGATTTCAGACACATTTAAGCATTTTTTTTTTTTTGTTACATGTACGAATTTACGAGGTCAGAAGTCCCTCCATCCCACGTGCTTCAAGTCGGGAAAAGTCCTCAGCGAGAAAGGATACAGAAGACAAATCTTGATGAACCCCATTGTAACATAATCAACAAAACCAAGGCATAGAACCGAGAAGAAGTGAAGAGAGGAATAGGGTGAAGGTGGGTGAGTTGCTCCACACAGAAAGGAGCTGGAGGCCCCAGGGCATATTATGCAGTGGAAGATGCACCCTCTGCATCTGACTGGTGTGCTCTCACGGATCATTACCACAGGAAAGCAAGCAAAGTAGATAAGTGGATAAAAGCTGAGGAAAGAACGGCGACGATGAAATATTAAACCAACGACAGATGTAAGGAAATGAGAAGATTTAAAATGGACGGAAAGTCTGGAGCCAGGCTGGACCACCCAGAAAGCGCAGCTATGGGTCTCCTGGATCAGAACAGGTAATGCAGCACGCCACCAATCCCGCAAGCGGCCGTCGAGAACAATGTGACCAACGTCACAGAGAGGAGTGGAAACCACCTTCATAGGTAAAACGTAAAACCGGATCAGCTGTCAGCAAATTTAAGTTTTCACCATTCGGTGGCCAAATTACGGCAGTCCATTTTGATGTGGGCCCCTGTCAGATGGACATCAGACTGACAGTGGAGTGTATACTCAGTTTAAAAGTTGTGGCCATATGTCAGCAAAGTATGGCCAATGTGAAGGCGACAGAATGGCATATTCCCAGTGAGAAGCACAAAGTGAATACTGCCACAGGGTTGTGGTCCCCATTATTGCTCATAGTTAGTTCAAAGAAACCAGGGCACACGAAACTGTGTACCAAGCAACTAAAGACTTATGGCGTAGTGCCGACCTAAGGTCTGGAGCTGGAACTTTCATCTACCAGTGTGGTAGCCCACTTTGTCAACAGGTCAGCACTTTCATTTCCATGGATCCCAATGTGACCAAGAGCCCAGAAAAAGACGACTGGCCATCCAGATTGATGGGGGTCAAAAAGTCACAACCAATGGATGTATAGGGTAGCACTGATCAGTAACCAGAAGGGTGTCACTGCCAATTAAAACCTCCTCGCTAGTGCTAGAATTAGCGTGACTATGAGCTCGAGTGATGACCACCAATTCTGCAGTGAATACACTGCACCCATTTGGCACGGAGCATAGCTCACTGCACCTTGCAAGTGTGTAGGCAAAACCGGTTCGTCCATCGACTGTGGAGCCATACATGCATACCTTCTGAAGCTGGAAAATCGTCGAGGACTTCCAGGAATAGGTGCCATGAAACCAGTGGAGTCTAAGTCCAAAAGATGGTTCGAGACAGATCCAGTGACACGGTACAAGCTATGGAGGATGTATTTGATTGCTCCCTGACAAGAGGAGACAGAGGAGGAATTTTAAGTTGAGAGCAGAGGCACTACGCGAACTGCGATCGTGACTCCAGTCCTAAGCCGCCATTGTTACTAGTGGATACCCTACCAAGTGAAAGGTCACAGTTTGGATGCTCACGGTTGCAGCGAATGTATATTAGTTAACTGAGCATAAGCTGTTGGCGCCTAAAATGTACTGGAGAGACGTCAGCCTCCACGAATAGGCTGCTAATAGGGCTTGTCAGAAAGTCACCTGTTACAACGCCGAGAGTGATGCTGAGCCATATGCCAGACTCTCATACTCAAGACAGTTTGGGATCAGAACTTTGTGAAGCTGCAGAATTGTAGAGCAATCTGCGTCCCATTTGCGTTAGTTGAGGCAGGGAAGACTTTTTAGTTGGGACAAGCCTCTTAGCTTAAGTTGGTGAATATGGGAAGCCACATGAACTGAACACTGAAGACCGATTCCAAAAAAACGATGTCTACCACACTGAGCAGCTGGTAGTCGAGGTTGAGTTCTGACTCTGTGGGCCGACAGTAAAACAATGACAGAAGCGAATAATGCATGCCTTGGTGGCCGAAAACAGAAAGCTTTGGTTGAGAGCCCAAGAATGCGCCTTTTGTATGGAACCCTGCTGTCAGCATTCAATAATGCCCACAGATAAAAAACAATAGTAAAGTAAATATATTCAGTATACAAGGAGGTTGACTTTATAGACCACACAGCAGCAGGATATTGTAACGCCATCTCGTAAGCCCTTTGTATGTCTAAGAGGACAGCGATAAGGAGTTTTCAGCGGCCAAAACCCATGTGAATTGCAGACTCACCGTTTACAAAATTGTGAAAATCGCCCTGGTATGGAGCCAAAGGGGCGTGAGACTCAAGGTCCCAAATGGCCACTGGCTCATCATACATTTAATCAACTTGCAGAGAACATTAGTGAGACAAATTGCGCAACAGTTGTCCATCTCAAGGAAGTGAACACCCAGTCTCAGTAACAGGACGAACACGCTTTCTCGCCATACCTGTGAGAATTCACCATCGCTCCAGATACAGTTGAAAATAACTAGAGCATGACGCTGGCAGTCCATCAATAGGTGTTTCAGCATTTTATCGTCGATATGGTCTGGCTGTGTATTTGTATCATGGGAAAGGGTTAGGGCAGTGAGGAAATCCCAGACCCTGAAGAGTGATTTACATGTCTCTAAGTGATGCATGATGAAGAGTAAGTGAATTCAGTCCACCTGCTGTTTGAGTACACATAATGGAGGCTGATATGTCTCAGACCTGGATGCTCAAGCATAAATGCAGAGAAAAACGTTCAGCGACGGTCAATGTAAAGAACACCATTCAGGGAGACACCAGGTACACTTGTAGACTACTGGTGCCATAGAGGCGTTGAATCTTTCGCCAAACCTGAGGAGGTGCGTGCAGTCTAATGGTAGTAACTTACTGTACCCAAGATTATTGTTTCTGTAATTTTATTAGGTTGCGGACCCACGCACAGCACCCTTTGAAGGTGATGTAGTGATCAATCGATAGATGTCACCAATGGTGTTGGAGAGCTCGCCTGCAAGCTTTAATAGCCGCAGCAATTTCAGGCGTCTTCCGAAGTACTGTATTTCAACAGTGACGAGATCCTGAGGAACAGGGGATCGCTAAGCTGGCTGCTGATAGCATTGATGTGGTTGCACTCTACACTGAGGCTGTGCTCTGAGCCTCCACATTTATAACGCTATGTGGAGGGGTGTCAACGGCGAAAGCCGAGGTGGAGGTATCCCAGTCAGGATGGTTGAGAGCCCATCTGGGTGTATGCCTTGGTGATATGCTCAGGGTGAAAGGATGGTCAGGAAGTGATCACTGTCATACAGGTCGTCATGGACTCACCAATGGATGCAGGGAAAATGATCAGGTTCCAAACGGAAAGATCAACGTCGGAATGAGACCCATATGTCACACTGCAGTGCATGGGGGCACCAGATTCAAGAGACAAATACCGAGCTCAACGAGAAAGTTTTCGATAACTTTGCCATGCCCAGAGGTCATGGTACCACCCCACTAAGACTTATATGCATTAAAGGCACAGGGAATTAGGAAGGCTGGGGGGAGCTGAGATGTTGGCACAGACAACATTAGCTGAGACGCTTCAGAGACTCTTGGAACAGATTTTTCTCGACAAACATTATGCAGGCACTGATCTTTGGCAACGCATGATAGGGCTCAGTGAAATTTGTTTCACTTGGGCGATGCTGTTGCAAATGAAGACATGTTGCAAGGCTCACCTGTCATTAAGGTGGTTTCAGCTAAACTGTGGAAGTATTCATTAAATATTTATCAACAGAATAGAACGCTGACAAGTATGGGAAAGGTAGCGTGGATTTCAGTGGGTACTGATTTGCCTTGTGGGGCTTCGCATGTGATTGAGTGACTGTCAAGTTATGAAGAGTTGGAAGGTTCACATTGTTTTGTGCACAGAAGCATATCACATGCGTATAATGTTAGTGGGGAATATATGGTTCCAGGAAGAATAGATAACTTTCGCACAGGTGAAGTTTGTCTCTTCAGTAGGTCGACTGTAGATAGAGCCCACAAGTAAACCGTCAGCACGGCTGCAATATGCGAGAAGCTGGCTCAGTTTTACGGCAGTGGTCGCACAGCTGTGTAAAAGGTATTGTTTAGCGACTTGTCTTTTAAAGATGGATGCTCCCAGTAACTCTGGTAACTCAGCACTGTATAGCAACAGGACAGGGTAGACTGATTTATAAAATATTGTACAGCGAGACATTTACAGCCATTAATAGAGGAGTTCATTCAACAATAACTACACGATGGGATCATAGAACCTAGTGATAGTCTATGGAGAGCAAATATTGTAATTGTCCCGCAGAAATCATTGGATGAAAGGAAGAAATATAGGTTTGGCTGTGGTTAAAGTTTTCTCAAAGCACATACTGTTACAGGTGATTATTTGTCTCCTAATATTAGGGAATCTTTGGTAATAAATTAGGTCAGTGTCGTTACTTTACTATAGTGGGTCTCAAAAGTGGTTATCATCAGTTAGCACATGAGGATAGGCCAAAGACAGAGTTTACCACGCCATGCAGACACTATCAATATAAGAGGATGCTATTCAGTTTAAAAAAATGTACCTGCTACTTATCAACGGTTATTAGTTGTTGTTTTAAGAGAGCCAAAGCCTAAGAACTGTATGGTAGGACGTGTGAGACTACCGGAAGAACGTTTGTGGTAGTTTACGGTTAGCATGTTTGACGTGGAGCAAGAGCAAGTGTCATTTAGTTCAAACTCGAATTAACCATCGGAGACATGTAATTTGTGAGTGTGGTGTGCAGACTGATCCTCGTCTTACAGAAGCAATTCAGAATTTTCCATGATACAGTGGTTCGTCGGTTTGTATAACTACTATCGTAAATTCTTAAGTATTTCACAAAAGTAGCCCAACCTTTGAACACATTACTCAAAAAGGAAGTGAGGCTTCAGTGGACAAAGAAGTGTCAGATAACATTCTGAAAATTGAGGGAAGCGTTGTTTTAGGTCCTGCATTGGTTTCTCCAGGTTTTGAAAAAGAGTTAATCGGCTCTTGTGACGCTTTTAACGAGGCATTCAGCTGTATTTTGGGACATATAACTGATGGACAGATGCGTCCAGTAGTGAATGCTTCGAGACAATTAAATAAGGCAGGACATATTTATTCAACAACTGAAAAGGAAATGTTAGGACTCATATACAGTATTACATATTTCGAATGTTCCTTGTATGGTAGAAGACTTGAAGTTGTAACTGATCGTGCGTCACTGAAATGCTGGTTGTTCGAAAAACCCCATGTAGTCGTCTAACACGTTGGGCTCTCAAGGTTAGTGAGTTTGATTATGAGAATGTCCACAAGACAGCCAGAAAAACTATCTCGCAAAGTAGCCACCTTAAGTACATTGGGCAAGAGTGTGTTGGAATGGGAAAAAGCACAGGTAGAGGACAAAGACTGTCAGGTTTTTCGGTCATAGCCGCAGTTTATCATATATGACGATATGTCGTGCAGAGTCACAAAATGCGGACCACAGGTCGTAGTCCTGGCAGTTTTTCAAAAGTAACTGTTACAACGGGTTTATGTCGATGAGTTGTAAGGTGATGGTGGCACGCGAGCAAAAGACAGACGTATTTTGAAAAGATTTTGGAGGAGGAATGGAAATACAATGTGGAGCAGTATGTAAGAGATTGTGCACCATGGGCGCAGAGAGCATATACTTCACATCAGGAAACCCTTTTGCAGAGATTACCAGAGTCCATTTCAAATATTTGGTTTCGACATTTGCAGACCATATAACAGGACATCTGCTGGGAATCGATTCGTGTTTACGATCATCGACCATTTTTAATGGTTTCTAGTAATGATGGCAATTTAAAACCAACAAGCCAGTACTAAGGCACGGGCATTTGTTAACAGTGGGATATTGAAGTTAGAAGTGCCGGATACCTCAGTCACGGATCAGGGTACGAACTTCGTTACGGAACTTATGAAACAGCTCCACCATGTGTTGCGTGTTCCGAACTTACGAAGGAGCCTCTTCCACTCTCATACCAACGGTAGAACAGAGCTTGTCCGTAGGAACATTTAGAAGATACTGAGTTTTAACGTGAACGCTAGACACAATGACTGGGATACCTATATTGAATTTGTGATTTACATGTACAGCAAAATTAAAGTGTATGGGATGAAGGTACCACCCCCCTCACCCTCCCCTTGACGTTTTAAGTCCTAAATTAGTACCGAATAGCGAATCAGTAAAGAAGTTGGCATGAAAATCGGGTCGTATGGACAAAGGTACAAAAAGCGAACACAAAAATTCTGGAACGCCAGGAGCAGCAAAATAGGCGGATGCGCAACTACCACAGTATCTACAGGGCAGTGGTTATTGCTCACTAAACCGTGTACGCTGAAGGGACACATGAATAACTTTTAGACCAAATGTCATGGACCATATCAGGTACTGGAGACTAACTCTCCATTTAACGTAAAGGTACAGTTTCCTACCAAAACGTCTACTGTACACGTCAGTCAGGTGAAACAATTTAACGGTACAGTGTATGCAGTACCGCAGTTATCTCTGACCGACCGGGTGCGCAAAGGGGAAGTAGGCAGAGTGAAGGAAACTATAGCGGTTCGACAGTGCAAAGCTCAAGATATGTCTTATGCTTTCAGGTCAAGTAATTAGTTATGTTTTTACATTCTTTCCAGTATTATGTTTGCATTAGAGTTGCTCGTATTCTTGATATTTGTGTTATGGCATGTCTAGCATTATATTATGTTCAGGTCGATTTAGTGTCTTAATGCCATTACCACTTGTATTTTTCTTTTATTATTGTAGGATTATTGGAAGGTGCTTTCTCTGAATTGTATAAGAGGCACAGGGAAGTGATGACTTCAGAGAAGAACAAGTAGAGTACAGTGAACTAAAGTTTACGTACGCCAAATTAAGAACACAGTTATCACAGCTGGTGGATGATGAACTGTAGTGTGGAGGAAAAGAGGTTGACTATATGGTAAAATACTAAAAATGGTTTTCGGGACAGCGAATAAAGAGGACGCCCGGAATTTAAATTATACACTTGGTCCGGTGTAGAAAATAGCGAGTTTCATGGAGGCTGTCATAGAATGGCACGTAACTCCATTGCCTGGTATGGAGCAGGGAGTAATAAACAGAACCAGGTTAGTACAGAAGTTCGCTATGAAGCTAACTCGCTATAACAGTGATACAAAGAAGTTGTTGAATAACGATCTTGGGAAGGTACAGGGACAATTAAGTGTGTTCGATAACACGTTGGCCATTGCAATGTGGCTCTGTACATTAGCAGATCGGGTAAGTGACGGCAGGAGTGGGGCGTCCATGTTGAAGGGAGCATTGTATCATGCACTAAACGAACGGTTGAATACAGTGTTGATTCCAGTAGAGACCTTATGTTAGGACTGAGCCTAGTAGAGAAGCAGTTCCCAACTGAATTAAGACGTATAGTAGTAACGACAGAAAGTAACATAGCATTATTTTCACATGTGCGTAAGATAACATATGGACGGATCCAGAAAGGATATATACAGTATAACGGTTCACTTACCTACAGCAGGAGTTAGCTCGAAATCTCAATGTTACACTATTCACCCGTATCTGGGGAAACGGGGGCTAATAGGGAAATGAATACGAATAAGAACGTAGGAGGTATTGCTGATTTCTGATAGTAGAGAAGCTCATGACGTTACGTCGTAAGCGGATTTGGAGAAGTGCGCTCTAGGAAGTATTGTTGCCTGTCCTGAACCACCGGTACAGACTGGTGTGCGGACATATAAGGCGAATATGTACTTAGGGAAAACGAATGAGCCAAGTTGCAAAAAGGAAATCTTGCCCACACGGTCTAACTTCCAGAAGGGAGAGAGGCATTGACTCTACTCGATCTTTTCACGAGAAACTGTGTTGCCAAATTGCTGTGACAAAGGGAAACCTGTAGGGTTGAGAAAAATGGAGTTGCGATACGGCTTGTGAGTAAGTTGGAAATATTTCCGCCCTTCAGGTACCCTCACTGGTGTGACTGTGATGTTATTGATGCAGAACAGATTGTACAGGGTGATTCAAAAAGAATACCACAACTTTAAAAATGTGTATTTAATGAAAGAAACATAATATAACCTTCTGTTGTACATCATTACAAAGGGTATTTAAAAAGGTTTTTTTTTTCACTCAAAAACAAGTTCAGAGATGTTCAATACGGCCCCCTCCAGACACATGAGCAATATCAACCCGATACTCCAACTCGTTCCACACTCTCTGTAGCATATCAGGCGTAACAGTTTGGATAGCTGCTGTTATTTCTCATTTCAAATCATCAATGGTGGCTGGGAGAGGTGGCTGAAACACCATATCCTTAACATACCCCCATAAGAAAAAATCGCAGGGGGTAAGATCAGGGCTTCTTGGTGGCCAGTGATGAAGTGCTCTGTCACGGGCTGCCTGGCGGCCGATTCATCGCCTCGGGTAGTTGACGTTCAGGTTTCATAACTAACCTTCTTCGTAGGACTCTCCATACAGTTGATTGTGGAATTTGCAGCTGTCTGCTAGCTCTGCGAGTCGATTTTCCTGGGCTGCGAACAAATGCTTGCTGGATGCGTGCTACATTTTCATCACTCGTTCTCGGCCATCCAGAACTTTTCCCTTTGCACAAACACCCATTCTCTGTAAACTGTTTATACCAACGTTTAATACACCGCCTATCAGGAGGATTAACACCATACTTCGTTCGAAATGCACGCTGAACAACTGTCGTCGATTCACTTCTGCCGTACTCAATAACACAAAAAGCTTTCTGTTGAGCAGTCGCCATCTTAGCATCAACTGACGCTGACGCCTAGTCAACAGCGCCTCAAGCGAACAAACGTACAACTAAATGAAACTTTATAGCTCCCTTAATTTGCCGACAGATAGTGCTTAGCTCTGCCTTTTGTCGTTGCAGAGTTTTAAATTCCTATTGTTGTGGTATTCTTTTTGAATCACCCTGTATTGACTGAAAGGGTCACTGAGGGTGTTATCCACGCAGAATTTAACTTCCCATAATGCCACCCTCAACCCTGAAATTAATTGTTTTCTAGACAGATTTATCGGATCACAGCAGGGGAATATATCAGTGGATAAGATGTTATAATATGTTAAAAATTTTCAAGTAAATCGTCAGCATAAGATCACATCCATAAGCATTTCAGCTACCAGTTGTCGTATGTTTCTACCAGGTGCCTGCATGTTTTACTTCTGCAATAAAGGTGGACGTGAACAGTCTAAGACTCACCAGCGCATCAGTTGCTAGTCGAGTGGTTAGCCAGCATGGGCAGAAGGAAGATCTGATGAAAGTAAAACCTCTGTATTAAGTGGTATAAACTTTAGATTAAGGTCTGTAATGTACTAAAGTCCTGGACACTGCACTTTGAGGTTAAACCCATGTTAGTAGTGAATAAGAGGGAAACCCGTGTGGGGCAGCTCATGGTTGGAGTTGGGTGTTGCCATCAGCACAGTACAGAGGGCTTTTAGAGTTTGAGTAACTGTAATTAAAACTAGTCTTGGAAGATTCGGGACAAATGTTCCGAAAGAGAAGAGGCATGCTAGACTCAAAAACGATCAGCGTGCTGTACCCCAGTAAAGTTCGGTGCACGAATTGCGAATTTTTAAAATTTTATTCCAGCCAGGCAGTAGGGGCCTACCCAGTCAGTGAGCTAACTTACGTAAGCGATGGACAGTACTGTTGACATTATGACACAGCACTCCTAGCACGAGTGCGTTTTCGATACCGATCAAAGGTCGAGCGCATGGAACAACTAACACAGTGGTACGAGGATTGAAGTAGTATTTTGTAAGTGGGGAACAAGGGCACCGAGAAACACACACGTTGCAAATTTAATCATGCCTAACAACCCGCAGAGCGACCTAGGAGAAGCGGATGGGAAAAGTAATATAAAGCAAACGTACTCCTCACCCTCCAGCAAGACTAAATCAGAATCGTAGCTATAAGGGTATACAGAATCGAACTTAGGAGCTCAAAGCATTCAGTTGTGCCACCATTGTGTCTGACATCTGAACTGTAGAGAAGGTTGGGCATTTGAATTTCAGAGAAATCACGACCCATCCTTGGTGATGAAGACTGGCTGGCTACCTGTGCGTTAACTGACTCATAAAGTTCTGAAGGTGTGTGTCTACATATGGCGTAGCGGCCGCGGGCCTTGGGAAACTTGACTCATGTCGGGAGCTGGTGTGTGGCCATCATCCACCCTCTGAGGGACTTTGGTCCATGGACTGAAAGCTGTCAGAGATCTGGCTGGGTGAGGCGTGCCCTTGCGGCCTCCTAGCTTAGAGGTTTCAACCATCTTCCTGGTTGATCCCTGGGGCTGTGACCAAGACATTTCTGCTCGACATTGGACATCCGGTGTCGGCTGCTGCACCCAAGCCCCAAACTTGGAGACCATGAGTAATAGCGGGGGTGCATACCCTGAAAGACGCTGGACGACCTGGATGGGTCATGCTCATTCATCACCGCTTGGGGCACACATAGCATAGCCAGCTGGTGGGCTGATTCGCACCACAGTAGCTGCTCATGTCGCCCCAGGTAATGGACATCACCAGTGTATGGGGGACCAGAGCATGCTGCAACAGTCGCGTTTGTAAATATACAGAGCAGCCATGAGAATGGCTGGAGTGCTGTTTAATGCTGCTTCAATAAACACCTGTTAATACTAATACCATTTGATTGTACACCCTGGCGTAGATCTACCCTCTCCCTCATCATGTCTCTCACTCCTCCTGATGTATAGCTGCCCAGAACAGGTCGCATCATTAAAATAAGAACTTACTTTATTCAGTTTTTACTGTTAGCAACGTTAGTTTCTATATCGAAGATAGTAGTTTAAGCACATGTTAATCTGCAGTTCAGACACTTACAAAAATCTCATCCATAAATCACGGGGATTTGTCATTGCTTGTTTTGTGGTGGATAAGAATGTGGTCTGGAATCGGATACCTATATTTCATTTGAAGAAGAAGAAGCAATTTGGCATATTGACATACTGAAGGCAAATGTGCACAGTCACTTTAAAAAAAGTCTGGATTGGAAATAGGGGTACATGAAGTACCTTCCACCATATATTAAATAGTCTACAGCTACATCTACGTGATTACTCTGCTATTCACAATTAAGTGGCTCGCAGAGCGTTCAAAGAACCACCTTCAAGCTGTTTGTCTACCGTTCCACTCTCGAAAGGCTAGCGGGAAAAACGAGCCCTTAAATTTTTCTGTACGAGCCTTGACTTCTCTTATTTTTATCATGATGATTATTTCTCCCTATGTAAGTGCAGGCCAACAGAATTTTTTGGCAATCGGAGGAGAAAACCGTGATTGAAAGTTCATGAGAAAATTCCATCATAACGAAAAACGCCTTTGTGTTAATGATTGCCACTCCAATTCATGTATCATGTCTATGGCACTATCTCCCCAATTTCGCGATAATACTAAACGAGCCGCCCTACTTTGAACACTTTCGATGTCATCCGTCAGTCCGACCTGATGTGGATCCCACACTGAACAGCAATACTCCAGAATAGGGTGGACAAGTGTAGTGTAAGCAGTTCTTTGGTTGGTTTGTAGGATTGAAGAGACCAGACTGCTACGGTCATCAGTCCCAGTGTAAGCAGTCTCTTTAGTAGATCTGTTGCAACTTCTAAGTGTTCTGCCAATAAATCGCAGACTTTAGTTTGCTCTACCCACAACATTATCTATGTGGTCGTTCCGATTTAGGTTATTTGTAACTCTAATCCCTAAGTATTTAGTGGAATTTTCATCCTTCAGAATTACATGACTTATCGCGTAATCGAAATTTAGCGGATTTCTTTTAGTACTAATATGAATAACTTCATACTTTTCCTTATTGAGGGTCAACTGCCACTTTTTGCACCATACAGATATCTTATCTAAATCATTCTGCAATTCGTTTTGGTCATCTCATGACTTTAAAGTGATATGCTGAATTTATAGGATGATACTTTAAATGCGGTCAAACATCAGAAACTATCCCTGACAGAAGAAGGGGTTAAAAAGACTTTATTTCTGTAGACTGGACTGTCTTCCAAGGAAGGTTGTAAGGTACCCCTTATTTGCAGGTAAGAGCGCAGTTTACTCTATTTCCAGTTTTGATATGTCACATAGATGAAGGAAATGTATCAGCACTTCAGTACATACAGAGTATGGAGTGAGTGGTAGGTTCCCACTCTGGCTAGCAGAGGCTGTTCGCCATGTGGCACACTCGGAGCTAGTGGGATGAGGTGTCGATGCAAAAATCTCTCCTGAGACAGCAAAGACATATGTGGGGAAAGTAAATTTATTCTGGCACAAATCAAGTAGCAGTTACTAACAAATATTGGCTAACACAAGTTGTCTTTTACCACTCACACATTAGAAGGAGACCACAGGTCATAAATACTATTTAACAGTAATTTTAGAATTGTAGGAAACATTGATATTAATAAATAGAAAAATAGCTTTGGCATAACTGAAGATGTACGAACTTATACGAACTACACCAATTGTACGCTCAACTCACAGACTGTGCGCCATAGTCGGCAGTCATCGATAGGATGCCTTTAGCTCCAGTCATGCTGTAGACAACCCCTCGTAGGTTAAAAGTGGAAACAGTTCATTTTACTGTGTTTCTTAAATAAACCCACCATAATGGCATCCCATGTAAAAATTATGTGCACAAATATCTTCTTCCCACTTTATTTGCACTTTCAAAGTCCGACGGCGCTGCTAAGGATCTGTAAGGAGACAAAATTTAAATTTTTCAGTTACACTTCACCATTGAACCTTAAATCTTCGTATTAGGTGTCACTTTCCCCAGTGAACGTCATATTCGATATTTTCAGGTTCAGGATGTTACTTACTCTTTAGTATCTCTTTATAAAGTATGTTGGGAGTAAAACTGAACAACAATTAACGAATTTAGAATTTTTTTGTTTCTGTAAGGTGGGATAAACTGAGGTGACAAAGCCCATGGTATGGTGATATACGCATATACAAAAGGCAGTAGTATCATGTACACAAGGTGGAAAAGGGCAGTGGATTGGCAGAGGGGACACTTGTACTCAGGTGATTCATGTGAAAAGGTGGCCGCACATTTAAAATTAACAGACTTTGAATGTGGAATGGTATCTGGAGCTAGATGCATGCAACATTCCATTACCGAAATTGTTAGGGAATTCATTATTGTGAGATCCACAAAGTCAAGAGCGTGCCGAGAACACAAGATTTCACCACAGACAACGCAGTGGATGACGGTCTTCGTTTAACGACCAAGAGCAGCAGCGTTTCAGCATAATTGTAAGTGCTAACAGACAACCAATAACAGCAGAAATAAATTGGAAACATACGACAAATGTATCAGTCAACACGGTGCAGCAAAATATGGTGTTATTGGGCTATGGCAGAGGGCAACAGACATGAGTGATTTGCTGAGAGAGCCTGCAGCACATTCCTGGGCTCCTGACCATGTCAGCAGGACCCTAGACGATTGGAGAACCATGACTTGATATGATGAGTCCCAATTTCAGTTGTTAAGAGCTGATGATATTGCTCAATTGTGGCACAGGTCCAAGAAGCCATGGACCCAAGTTGTCAAGAAGGTACTGTGCAAGTGCTGGTGGCTGAACCAATCATTGACTCGAAATGGATATGTTCGTCGTAATACTTTTTGTGTTTATAGTTCACTTGATGCGATGGTTGGTTTTCATGTGTAAAAATATAATAAAATAAAAATAAACGAATAAATAAATAAACACAAAAATAAGTAACTACTGGTGTAGCTACCATCTGTGGCTCACCTTGTAACAATGTGTTTTATATCTTAAACAACATACATTTATGCTAAATGCAAGTCTGGGTGGAGATGAGAGTAGATACATGTTACTGGTTCTACCTCACTAACTCAATATTAGAATAAATTCTGTATTTTATAAGTAACTTAACTGATTTTTTGAAGATTCAGTATATTTAATAAAGTTAACCTATTGTAAAATGTTAACCAAATACATAATTTTTTCAATGACACAACTTATTATTATAACCAACTGATTTCAAAACTTAGTATTTCATTTACAATACGATTGGAAGATAACAACATGAATTAGTTATCACAAGTAAACTATTTCTTAGAAAAATCACATTGGAAATGTAAGTAAATGATTAAAATGTATTAGTTAACAAAAGTAGATAGTTAAAATATGTTAACTAACAATGGTAAACTATAAAACTTGTACATTGTGAATGTAAGTAAATAAATAACACAAATTAAATAACAAAAGAAACTTATTTTTAAAATTTACATTGTGAACATTAATAAATTAATTAAAATGAATTAGTTAACAAAAGTAAGCTAATGTAAAACTTTTATACTGTGAAAGTAAGTAAATAAACTAAAATGTATTAGTTAACAAAAGTAAATTATTTTAAAAAACCACATTCTGAGCATAAGTATATTAATTAAAATGTATTAGTTAACAAAAGTACACTATTTAAAAATTTTAAATTGTGAATGTAAGTAAATTATTAAAATGAATTAGTTAATGAAGTATATTGTTTTAAATTTCCATTTTTTATTTTTCTATATCTTTTAAAATTTTTCAGAAATGTAAATAAGCATGAGGATAACAATTTTATTAATTTCTTAAGTTTTTCATTTATTTATATAGAAGCAAATGTTAATAATTAAAAATTTTCAGTAAGTAATCAATGTTGTACATCATATGTAATATCCTTTTTACCATATGTAATTACATAAGCAAGTGTATCATTTGGAAATTTATCATTAAAAGTTGCACAAAGCTAACGGTTATTTTCTGTAGCTATAACATTCTTTCTATGTGTCCTATTGAATACCTAAATTGGATAATTAATTATAAAACTAATTGGATTAATATTAATATCTGATTTTAGTAAAGTAATTCTTTCAAAATCTAGAAATGCATAATATGGTTACAAAAAATTATTTGGTGTGTTAATATACCACATTTCTTGTGGAATCCTTCATTTCTAACATTTTTAAATATATATTTTGTAGTTTAACACGATCAAATAATGATAAATTAACTAATGAATTATTTTTACGATATGTCAGAAATACAACAAAAACAAAATATGGCATATCAAATTTTGTAGAGTTATAATAATTAATTATATCTAGTACAAAATTGTTTTTTCCAGATAATCTAGTAACTTCTTCTGTTTGAAGTTCATAAAAAGAAATAGGAAGTTTAAGATTTTTAGAAATATTTTCACATTGTTCAATTTCATAATTTGGTTCAAATTTAACAACTTCTACCCAAATTTCCATAGATTCAATAACCATTTTACCTTCTTTAGGAAGTGTATCTTTTATTTCAACACCAGCAACATTTGTATCAAACCAACATAAAATTGCAGCTCCATAAGATGAACTACATGTAGAATCTGCAGTTAAATCACCTTCAAACGTAATTTCCTTATTTTCTAAAAAATTTACTTTCAACTTATTTTCTCATTAACAGATGAAGTTCACTGTGGAAAATTGTTGATGAATTAACAGGATACTCAATTCTAGTTAATATATTATTTCCTTTTCTTATTGTTATAAAGTTAAACAATTTAGTTACATAAATATTAATTAACATTTTGCTTGATTTTCCATCAAAAGTTAGATAATCTGAACCATCATTTCCAATAATACAAAATTCATGTTCAATTGGGCAGGATTTGGATGAAACCAACAATCATTAATATTTATTTCAATTTCTATATCTTTGATAGTAACATTTAAAGTATATTTAGTTTTTTCATTAACAGGAAATGACCAAAACTGAACACTTTCACTTTTAATCATGATAGTTTTAGCAAGAACTTATCAATTAAGGAAAAATTTATTAAGATATTTCTAAAATAACTGTTACAGTACCACCAATAAAGTCAAATAAATTATCATTTTCGTCACTTATAGTAACTTTTAAATCTTGAATTGAATTAAAAAAAGGAACATTTACAGGATAATTTGGTTCATAAATTATTGGTCCACGAAACTCTGCATTATGTTTAAATGAAGCAATAATATTAGTTTCTTTATGAAAATCATAATTATGTCTTACATACAATCCATCAGGAAGATTAAAATTTATATTGATTGATTCAAAAGGCATTATTTTAGGAACATCTTTACCTACAGCTTTCTCATTGTCTTGAATAACTTATTAGTAAAACCAAGTAAACTTCCAATACTAAAATTGCCTCTACTTTAAGGGGTTTATTTGTTTTTTCCAAATCTAAAACTTTTTCTAGATTTTTGAAACTATTGTTGGTGATAAAATAACAATTGGTAAACAAAAATATGAAGGTAGAGATGGATTAACGAAACTTTAAACTGTAAAACAAATTACTGCAGATGATTTAATTGAAAAGTTTAATGGTGGAGATTTATCAAATTATGCAGATCTCTTAATAAATTCAGCGTCATTATATTCTTATAATAATCCAAATAAAATAAGATCAAGTAAATGTAATAAATATACATATTTAATAAAACCAGTTATTAATGATTATTGACCAAAGTTAAGAAGACCTACTGTAGATGATTCTTCAGAACTAAGTTCTCCTAAAAAATAGGTGAGGTTTAGTTAAAAAATATACAGATTAAGCAATTGAATATGTTTGGATGAATGATGTTAGACAATTAATTGATAGGTTAGCTTTCATTCATGGCTATGAACTAGCAGGAACTAAGAATTATCGTAATGAAAAAGTTAGTATTGCACAATGTTAACAAACAAATTTACATAGATTTTATAATTGATAATCCTAAAGAAATTCCATATTTCATTGAATTTTTAAATAACATTCCATATATATTCTGAAATAGTGATAAATATGGAAAACGATTAGTATATACTTTAATTAACAAATTACCATTTGAAATGCAACTTCCAGGTCATAGATTTTATGATCCAGGTGCAAAGTCAGAAGAAAGATTAGCTAAAGGTGATATAGGTATAATGCCACTACATGAAGCTTGTAAAAAACATGATATTGCTTAGAGAGATAACAAAAATTTAGAAAAAAGACATATAGCTGATAAAGAACTTCAGTTAGCTGCAAAAGAGAGAATGTATGCAAACAATGCTTCATTTTGTGAAAACGTTGCAGCAACAACTGTTAGAGGAATAATGTATGGAAAATGAAAATTAGGTATGGGAATTAGTGTTGATGAAAATGGTTAGTGATTATAGAAACTTTTATTAAATTTTTAAACTATATCAAAAATCTTTATTAATTTTGAAACTATATAAAAACCTTCCTAAATTTTAAGTATGTTAATATTAAACTACACAAAAAAATCGTTAGTACATTTTTAACTATATCACTGAATAACACTACAATCGATTATACTTTGCTACCTAGTGGTAAAGCTAAACCAAAGTCAATTAAACTAAAAATAAATAATGAACAATTACATGTAACTGAACCATTTTTAAGTGAACCATATAAACATAAAAAGAGAAAGAACTGGTGGAAATTTACTTATTACATTATCTGTTAATGTTGTCAAAAATTGTTGAACATTTAACAAAAAAGGAAGGTTGTAGGGGTTTAACCCAGTATGAAGGTGGATTTCTTCCATTACTATTAGCTGCAATAACCATATTTAGTAACAATTGGGTCATTAACTGCAGGATCTTCAGCAACTGAAAAATGCAGTTTTAAATTAAAATAGAAATGATAAAGAAATCCAATAGTAAAAAGAGATAAATTAGAAATGGAGGAGAAAGGTGCTAATAGAATAAAGAAAACAAAACATTTCAAAAAGTAATTAATTATTATTCCAATGAATTGAGTAATTTTGGATAGAAAAACTTACTAAACAATTAAAAATTAAACACTTTCGTGATGTATACATGTTTGATGAATTAGCAAAAACACCACTAAAAATTGAATGTGGTATAGTAAATTTAGATACATATGATAATCCTGTTAATCATTGTATTTGTTAAATTAAAAATAATTATAAAAAAGTTGTTTTGGATTCCTTTGGTTGTAATATACCAAAACAATTAGATAACTATTTAGAGAAAAAGAACTATAATACAATACTGAAAGAATACAAAATTTTGATGAAGTATGTGGTTATTTATGTTTATTTGTTTTAAAATTGCTTTGTGAGAATTATAATTTTAATGATATTTTAGATTTAATAAATGAACATATTTGGAAATAATGTACATCTAACTAAACAAACTGAACAAGTACATAATACATCAACATTCAATTTAGAAAAAATTTGAAAAATTGGAAATATGATTAAACAACTTCAATCATCAATAGGTCCAAGGATAACTAATGCAATTAAACAATTTCAAAAAGAATTTAATCCTGTTTATAAAGTAACTAAAGGTTATATTGGTTTTAAAAATAGAAGACTTGTTAATATAAATGATCCAATTGATGCTAAAGATGTAGCTAACAAACAATACTTAGCAGAAGAATATGTTTCAAAACCATAATACACAACAATTCTAACAAAGTAATTAAGTTAATAAAGAAGACTATCACAAGATCCTATCGGATTTACTGTAAAGAAATGGAATTATGGATGGCATTGTGGAACATTCTAATAAAGAAATAACCAAAAAGGAAAATAGTATCCATAATGCATTAGTTAAAATTGATTCAGCAGAAAGCTGCACTAACCATTGTAGTCACAAATTACTAAAAGCTTAGAAAAAAATAGGTGAAGATATAGAAATATTGAAATCATTAGATTACTTTTAACTTTATTAAACTTTTTATCTATATAATTTTTTTAATTTTTATAAATTTTTTATATATAAGATCATAATGCACATTTAATTCTCAAGAACAATCGTATTTATTCTCTAAAGTGTAAAACGTTTATTGAAACCTATAATCCACATAGATTAACAACTGAAAATGGAAGACAAAGAATCGGAGGTATTTTTACAGTTTGTAAATCTAAAATAAGCAAATTCATTTAAACATTTTTGTAAATGGTGAGGGTTTAAATAATGTTTGTGAAAATATAATTAATGAATTACATAAACCAATTAAAAATAATTTTAAAAGAAGAAATGTTGTTTATTTTAGTATTGATGATTTATGGCATGCTGATCTAGTTGAAATGGATTCAGGTAATTTACAAGGAATTTCATAAATAAAGGATAAAAAATCTTAAAATATAGTTCATGCTTTTCATAAAATTGTAATAGTTACAAACCAAACAATTTGCGAACAGATAATGGTAAGGAGTTCTATAACAAAGAATTTAAGGAATTAATGGTAAAATATAACATTAATCATTATTAAACTCTTTCAGAATTAGAAGCATCTCCTGTTGAACAATTTAACACAACACATAAAGAAAAAATGTGGAAGAAATTAGCTTTACAAGGAAATTAAAAATGTTTAAAGTAGTTACAAATGTAATTGGTAAATACAATAATACAAAACATTCTACAGTAAGAATGAAACCAATAGAAGTTACTGAAAAAATTTGAAACAAGTAACATTATATATAATTACACAATTGTATCTAATTACATAAAAAATTAAAAGAAATAAAAGGAAATTTTCATAAACACCAACTACAAAAAACCAAATATCCAGATGTATGCTAAGTTGGTAAAGTTTTAAGAAGGAAAAGCATTCAAGTTTGTCTGAAGTGGTTATGTTTTGATAATTCACACACCACTTTGAGATATAAATATTAAGTAATTTTATAAAGGTGCAGTTTACTATTTGGTTTTACAATCAATTAGTTTTTAAACAACTAGTTGACTATTTATTTTAACAATCAATTAGTTTTTAAATAATTATCAAATATTGCCATCAAATTTTGAATTTGAACTTCTATGATTCAAATATTTTGTCTTTTATTTTAATCTTTGAGTTTTATGCCTTCATCATTCATTTTAATTCAATCGTCTTTTATTTTAATTATATCACTGTCTATTTTTTTCGGTGTTTGCAGTTTTTTATACAAAAATCTTTATCGTTAATTTTATTATTGTAACAATTTTCCTTTTTATAGAAAATTATATGTATAAAAAATTTTCTTAATTTTATATAGAAATAATTTTGTTAACTTTATATGGACATACTTTCATTAATTTTTATTTAATTATTTATTACGTTTTTAATAACTTATAATGACCATGTGGTATTATATCTTTTTCATTTTACAATACATGTGTTTTATTGTCAAGAGGAATTAGTGCTTTTTTCTTTACTAGACTTGTGTAGATGTCATGTTTCTCAGTTAAATTAATTTTCCTAAATTTTCTATATTGTTAAACACACAATATATATATTATCCGTTGGATAATCACTTGTATCAAAGTAATCAATTATTGATTTTATATCTTCATAGAAGTAAACAGTTTTTATATTGTAAATATAAATATATGTGACATATTTCAATATTTTCTCAATATTTATGTTGCATAACTCTAGAGTGAAAATCATACATTTCATTTGTAGATAAGTCAAGTACACTTACTCCAGCATTAATTGGCTTGAAATGTAATTTTAGTTTTGTACATACATATTGCAGCAAGATTTCCATTAAATATAGCTATACATTTAGCTACAAGTTTATCGCATAGTATACTATTTGAAACTAATTTTATGTCTTGTCTGTTTCTTTTTTCTCAATTGTTTTACCAAATACAGAATTATTCATTAATCTTAAGAAACCTTTTTCAAAATGATTTGTAGCTTTAATTCTTAACTGTCCGTTAAAATCTATATACTTCTTTAACGAATAAGTTTGTTTAAATTTTTAAACTTTTTGTATTTTTATAAGTTGAATTCCTAGAGGTAATATTGATTAAGCTTTCTATACTGTAATCCTTAATTATCTTTTTTATCTAAAGCAGTTTTTAATTTACTTTCATTTGTACTTGGATCAAATTTTGGTTATGGAGCTTGTATATTTTTTTGGATATTCTAAATCTATTTCAAATATATCGCGATTTTCACAACTGTTTGAAATTTCATTTATTTTTGTACCAATAAAATGATTTGGTTCATCCCCTTGAAATCCACCAAATGGTATATATTAGTTCATAGCATAACCATATAAGTTGTTGGCATCTATATATGTTATATAATTTGATATTTCTTTATTCTTAAAATCTTTTAAATATCTACCTTCTGCTTTTACGCATCTTTAACAACATTGTGAATTACTTCTTCTCATTCCCTTTCAATCGTTAGAAACATATCATATTCAAAAAATATTTCAAGTTTTTGGTCACTAATTTTTAACACTGCATCCAAAGAAAAAAAAAACTTGATGCTTTTAAAGATCCAAGACGGATCTACATTATATGTTTGTATACATATTTTTCCAAAATTTTCCATAATATCATTTAACATTAGTACATCACCTTTATGATACAATTCATGTTATTCACCAAGATTTTTCATACTAAATTTTTCCCAAACTAATTTTGCATGTTTGCCATCTTAATGTTATGTTACAATAATTTAATTAATTGAAATAATTTCTTTTCTTCAAATATTTGCCAAGAATTTATATAATCATATGGATAAGTACCTTTTCTAATGACTAAATTGAATAATTCAGGATAAAAATACTTCTTAATATTATTTAATTGATTTTTAAAATTTGTTGAAAGTTTATCAAGTGAAAGTGCCATAAAACTAAATGAATCAACAAATCTCATTTTAAAATTCTTTGTATGTTCTCCAAAGCTAATGTATTTCTCTTCATTCTTTGGTATTAGTTCTATTTCTGTATTATCATAGCTAAGTTATTTTCTAAAAAGACAAGAACCATAACCATAAAAAGTATGTAAATAAACAGGTAGAAAATCAGGTTGTTGTAGCTTTAGTTACAATTATTTCACAATGGAGCAACATATTTTACAGTTCATGATGACAACTTTTTATTGCTTTTTGTATAATGACATTTACGCAATGTAAACATTTAGAATTATTATGTATATGGTTTTCTTAAAACATATACAATTTCTTTTATTCAGTTTCTGAATAAATTTCTTCAATTTATTCACCTTCTTGTTTGATACATACAATAAATTTTGTATGACAATTTGTTCCTCTACAAACAACAGGATCTTTATAATTTGTATATATATATTATATGTAGTAACAAAACCACTTGGATTCATGTTTTTGATATTTCGTTGTACATGGTTTTTCTGGACTTCGTTCACAATTGTCCATAATTAAAAGTAAACTTTTAGAGTCAACATAAATATCAAGTGGAACTTATTGTGTATATTAGTAATTTTTAAAATATACACATTTTCCTTCAACTTTTAATGGTATTTAGTGAAACAATTTGGTGTATTATTATCTAATTTTTCTTTACTATTGACATGTGGTAAACATAATTCATAAATAAGTTTAACCTTTCATCTTTGGTTATTTGGCTTGATACAAGTCTAGATTAGGGAAATAAAGTAATTTTACATGTTTTTCCTTTCGCATTTGGTAATTTTTAATGCATACAATTGATATTCTTCATCATCAAATGAATAAACATTAATAGATACATTATTATACTTTCTGTTTTTGGAATATGGTCAATGAATACAGGAAATTCAATATTTTCAAGACCAACATCTTTGTATATATTCTTATTCTTTCAGCATTTTTATCTACATAAAGCAAAGCTGATTTTATAGAGGATTGAAATTTTATCATTATTTTTTTACATTAACACATGCTTTTTTATTTTCAATATTGTCTGGTAAATCAATGTAAGATAATCCTTTTAGTGGAAGATACTTATTAACTGCTAGATGCAAATCAATAACTGTATTTAATGTGTTCCTTGTGCTTGGAAATTAGAAATTAATTCTAAAATATCTTTTTTACCTTGTTTTCATTTTGTACTAACGCGTTTTTCTGTTATAATACTATAGTTTCGTGTTTGTTGTTCAAATTCTTTAACTTTTTCATTTATTTCATTTGTTTGTAGTTAATATTCACTATATAAATTGAAAATTATCTTTAATCCATGATGTACATTCAAATAGTCTTTAACAATTTAAAAATATTTGGTCTTACTGCAGGTATGAAATAATTGGGATCAAGTATATCTATACTATTCTCAAAATTTATAGTTTGTAATATGATTTGAAATGCTTTTTCAACTAAGTAATCTTTAATTGTATTTCAATCTCTTGGTCTTGGTTTTACAAATATATTTGTAGAAATAGGAAATTATTTTATGGTTCATCTTCTTTAGTTAGGAAAATATCATCAATATTATAATATGATACCTTTTTCCAAAGATTTTCCCTTACTTCAGGTGTTTATTTTATAGCAGTATTTGTACGTTTTTCACTTCCTTCATGTGTATAACTTTTAACATAGTTTAGTTGCTGTTACCTTAGTTATCACTTACTTCAGATGTATAATTTCTAGCAATATATGTACTGTTTTCACGTACTTCAGGTGTATAATTCTTAACAACATTGGGTAAATATTCCCAAAAATTATCAATTACTTCAAGTGTATAATCTCTCTAAATATTTGCATTATGTTCACATACTACAGGTGTATAATATCTTACAATATTTATATTATTTCCACTTACTTCAGGTGAATTGTTTCTAAGAATAATTGCACGATTATTAATGATATATCTAATGATATCAAATTTACATAAATTGAAATCCTTGTAAATTATTTATTTTACAAATTTCACAAGGAGTTACAAGTTTAAAATTTTGTAGTTGTAGTTCAGTAGCAAAGTATGTTTCCAATTTGCTCTCTTATATATTACAAAAAATCATTAGATTACTGAAAATACTTTCTAACAAAATGATAATTATTTAATAGATGGATAAGGATTACTACTTAATCGATAATTAATCAAAAAAGTTGTTTATTATTTTGTTTAACAATCAATTAGTTCTCAAACAATTAGTTTACTGTTCAGTTTAACAATTAATTAGTTTACTATTTAGTTTAACAATCAATTACTTACAATAATCTATTTAATTAATCATAAAGGATTATTATTTAATAAATAATAAATCATAAAATTCAACCTTGATTATTCTAAATATAATTTAAAGTAGTATTCTTACATTTATTGTTATGTTTACTTTTATGTGAAGGACTTATATAATAACAATTTAAAACTTTTATTTCTTGACAACTTTTAAATATTTTTGTAGATGTAGATGTTTCTTCAGTTACACCTTCTTCATTATTCATTGTAGATGTCGATTTTTCTTCATTATTCATTGTTAATAACGTTTTTTAATGTTCTTTACTTGGAATTCGTCGTAATTGTCCCATAAAATAATATTTAGCATCACTTTTACCATATACACTAAGAATTCGCTTTTTTAAATTTTTTCACATGATATTTATTTATACCTGGTCTACATATAGTTCTGTAATCGTCTTTTGTATATTTCTGTAAAGGAAAATTGTCAGTTGATTTCTCTGTATTAGAATATCTACAAAATTTAGATTTCACACAAGACTCTGGTTGAACTTGTGCCATTTATTATTAGATTTGTGATAAAGTGTATTTTTACAGTTTTTATAATTCTTGAAATTTAAATATTTAGTTCATCAGAATCATAATAATATGCTGGTTCACCATAATATGCTTCTGCACCTTGATCATCAAATATAGCATCAATATCAACTGTTTCAAGTTTTTCTGGTACTTTATTTTTAACAACAGTTCTAGAAAATGGACAATTTTCCTTTTCCTATAACCATTTATCAATACATTCTTTATTAAAAATATGGTTGCAGCTTGTTTTAACAAAATGATTACTATTTTAATGACTTAAACAAATAGGACACTCAATATCTTCAGATTTCTAAATTAGTTCTTAAGTTTCCTTTGCTTTAGTTTGCATTTCGTTTAGGTTCTCCATTTATAAGAAATAATTTTATTAGATTTATAAAAAAATAAAAAAGTATAATTTCCAATGAATCAAGTAGCTATAAGTTCAAAATTACAATTTTTTAAAAATATGTGGAATAGAAACTCCAAATGTATTTTGTGAAACTAATTAGAACTTTTTCTATTTAAGTGGAAACTATTTTAATCCAGAATCTCAACAATGTAAGTATTTCTAAAGAAATTTAAAAAGTTATAAATGATTTATGTAATATTACAAACTTTTAATATTTAAATACTACGTGTGGAGAACAATTCTGTCTAGAGATCAATAATGATTTTAAAGTTATTTCTTCAAATACATTATCTAAATTAATTGATGATTTTGATTTTGAAATAATTAACAAAGGACAAATGAAATTGAAATACAAGGGAATGAAGAAGCTTAAAATTAGAAATAATGAATTTAATGACTTAGAATTCGTATGCAGAATGTTTAAAATAATGTACTTTCGTTTTAACTAATGCATTTTATTATATTACGATCATGTTGTAAAATTTTTGTAGTTTACTTTAGCTAACCATTACATTTTTATTATTTACTTATGTTCACAATGTATTTTTTTTAAATTTACTTTGTTAACTAATACATTTTAATTGGTTTACTTATGTTCAGAATGTAAAATTTTTCATATAATCTACCTTTGTTAACCAATTCATTTTATTTATTTTCTTATTGTTGTCCATTTCTAGTGCTAGATCTGCAAGGTTCACAGGAAAGCTTCTGTGAAGTTTGGAATGTGGGAGACGAGTTACTGGCAGAATTATAGCTGTGAGGACAGGGCATGAGTCGTGCTTGGGTGGCTCAGTTGGTAGAGCACTTGCCCGCGAAAGGCAAAGGTTCGAGTTTGAGTTCTCGTCCGGCACACAGTTTTGTGCTGCCAGAAAGTTTTACATTTTCATTAATTTACTTATGTTCACAATGTAAATTTTTAAAAACGACTTACTTTTGTTAACTAATTTATTTTATTTATTTTCTTATGTTCACAATGTAAAATATTTTAATTTACTTTTGTTGGTTAATACATTTTATTTATTTACTTTTGTTAACCTTTACATTTTAATTATTTACTTACATTTACAATGTAATTAAAAAAAATTAACTTTTAGTAACTAATACATTTTATTATCTTACAATCGTATTGTAAGTGAAATAATGAAGTTTGAAATCAGTCAGTTATTATAATTAGTAGTGTTTTTGTAAAAATTGGGTATGTAGTTAACATTTTACAGTTGCTTAACTTTATTAAATATTCAGAATTTTTAAAATTCAGTTAAGTTACTCATTCATTCCAGAATTTATTTTAATAATGAGCTAGTGAGCTAGAAACTGGTAAAATGTATCTACTGATGACATGGATAAGGAAGCAATTACCTGAGGTACTTCAAAGAAAACAGCGATAATGCATCAGTACCATAATTCAGACGATGCTATTGATAAGTTTTATTCCTTACGTACATTTAAACTTCCCTCCCCGAGAAAATGGGTAATGTACCATCGTTATTAGTCATACTTGTCAAAGTAACGTACAAATAATAGCGATTAGTTATGTCGGACTACATAAAGTACGTCATCGTTTATGAATAACGAATAATCGTAATGGTTTTTCGCCTCAGAAACAAATTTACTACGAGCAAATAAGACGTTGCATTTTGTTCAGGGATAATCGTGAAATACACTCAAGCCTATGACTTGACTTGCGTTACCATGAACATGCGTAAGTATTTCTTTTAATGGATTCCAGTCACTACTGTTTCTATTAAATGAAATTAGAATCACTAACTGAAGTATGTATCATAATCTAAGTATCTGCTTCTCTCCTACTTAGGTGTAACCCAGCTTAGCTTAATGGCCGTGATTGTGGTCAAGCTGCTAATGGAATGTAAGAACAGTTGGGGAGATTAAAATGATACATAAATCCATTCAGGTGTAGGAAGCTCACTGAAGTCAATAATAAAGTGTATGGCTCTAAGCATTATGGGACTTAACATCTGAGGTCATCAATCCCCTTGACTTAGAACTACGTTCAAACCCATCTCTGGCCATCCTGATTTGGGTTTCACATGATTTCCCTATATCGTTTCAGGAAAATGTCAGGATGGTTCCTTTAAAAGGGCATGGTCGGTTTCCTTCCCTAATCCGAACTTGTGCTCCATCTCTAATGACCTCGTTGTTGACAGGACGTTAAACACTAATCTCCTCGACTCTCCTCTATTAGACAGAGACAGTGCTCTATCATCCCTCATAGTATTTACAGTAAACAGATAACAATCTGGCAGTTGTAACTTGCTGCCAAAACACCAATGTCACTGAAACTGGCGTTTCCCGTTAAGTACAGTTTTGATTTCCCGGACAAGCAGCGTGTATTAAACAACAGCAGTCATTAGAAAACAAGCAGTGTTTCTGGGAAGGTCTCGCTTTCAAGCAATTCATTCACTTCATTACATCATTGAATGACTCTAAATATGTCAAGATGCTTTTTTGCAGTGTTGGTGACACAACTGTATGTATATCGGGGACGCACCTCTCCGGAAGCATGACATTATTTTATCGTACTTCCTAGCTACAGGCTGTAGCATTCTTAACGAGCTGTTTTATCTAGTCTTCGTTTCTTGCTTCATGCTTGTCTGCATCGAATTCACATCGTCAGTATCAGTATCATAACATGAAACGGCAGCGTAAGTCGTGGAATAGACAACAGCAACCTCATTTTTCAAATAATTGCCATAGAAAATGTATATCAGTGTTCAATATATGCGCAATGAATTCATAATGGTGAAAGTATTGTAATTCCTAGCATGTATTAGCACTTCAGTCAGTGACAGGCGGTATGTTATTAAAATTCAGGAGATTTACTCCCAAGTTCAGTTGAGTTTCTTCTATGTCGTTCTTGAATAGCTTCCCACAAATTTGCTTCTCATAAATGTGATCTGTCACCAGTAGTATATTTCGCAGTGTCTAATCTTGCTTGCAGAATTCGCAGTAAAAGATATGTAACAGATTTTCCAATATGTACCCGTGCATATATCCGCCGTACATCAACATACATTCTCGCCCATGGTCTGGATAATTCTGGGCATCACACTCTGTCGCGTTTCATCTGCTTTTTTTATTGTTTTGTGCTACTGTAGTATGATGAGGCAATATAATGGAGACGTCTACAAGTCCCAGTTCTGAACCGACGTTTACAAGCTGCCGACATAAAGCGTGAAATCCCACACAGATATTACTGTAAATGGAGGAAGTTGTTATAGGCGCTTCAGTCTGGAACCACATTGGTGCTACTGTCGCAGGTTCAAATCCTGCCTTGGGCATGGATGTGTGTGATGTCCTTAGGTTGGTTAGGTTTAAGTTGTTCTGGGTCTAGGGGACTGATGACCTCAGCTGTTATGTCCCAAAGTGCTTGGAGCCATCTGAACCCATTTTGAAGAGCTACTGGGATAACTGTTACAAGTGCACAACACGAGCACTGGGCCGGGCCACCTCTGCACTCCCAATGGTGTCTCCTTCGACCACAGTGCGCCAGCTTCGACCATTCTACTCCATGAAGCTATGCCACAGTGCATGCGCTCGTGCGAGTATGAGTGAACAAAACGCCTAACGTGCAGCCCACTACAACGTAGACAATCCTGCAGTGTTTTCGATGGGAAGTGCTTCATGACCAGCCACATAGCCCGGGCATGGCTTGCTGTAATTTTCATCTCTACGCTCACATGAACCGCTGGCTAGGAGGACAGTAATTTGGTGTACACAACGAGCTAAGTATCAGCATGGGAATTGAGGAAATAACAGTGGCTGCTTTCTGAAACGAGAGTATTGGAAAGTTGGTACCACGCTACGCATGCAGTAGCTTTCTCGCTTCCCACGCCTGGGTTCCCGGGTTCGATTCCCTGCGGGGTCAGGGATTTTCTCTGCCTTGTGATGACTGGGTGTTGCGTGATGTCCTTAGGTTAGTTAGGTTTAAGTTGTTCTACATTCTAGGGGACTGATGACCGTAGACGTTAAGTCCCATAGTGCTCAGAGCCATTTTGAACCACGCTACGCCAGCCGCGGTGGTCTCGCGGTTCTAGGCGTGCAGTACAGAACCGCGCGACTGCTACAGTCGCAGGTTCGAATCCTGCCTCGGGCATGGATGTGTGTGATGTCCTTAGGTTAGTTAGGTTTAAGTAGTTCTAAGTTCTAGGGGACTGATGACCACAGCTGTTAAGTCCCATAGTGCTCAGAGCCATTTGAACCATTTGAACCACGCTACGACAAATATCGGAGTGGCGACTATGTAGATAAGTAGCTGGAAAGAGTTGCTAAACGTTGTAAACGAAAAGTTAATGATATTCACTGCAGTTTCCAGTCTCATGAACGATTGTAGGTTGAAAAAAATAGCCCTCGCACTGTTAAAAGACATCCGTGTATAGACGTGGAAAAGAGGGGAAAAATTACCCTTTGTCTCCCTATTTTTTATCATCTAGGACGCCCTCGAATGAGACAAAAATGTATATCCAAATTTCCACAAATTTCTCATATTCCAAAATTAATATTTATCCGCAAGTGTTCTATTTTAAGTAATTGCAAATGTTCTATCACTGTTGCTTGGAGGCGTGGAATCACACTTGCTCAACGGTAACGATCGAATTTTCCTCGTGTGTTCACCGCTACAGACCTAGGACATTACTTGTATTGTGTTCGCTGTTACGGCAGAGCCATGCCTACGTTCAAAACTCAGACTGTTGGCTCAGTCCACAAAGATCCAAATCTATCCTTGTAATCAGACTAAGAGTTACGGAATCATGACGTTACAAATGTACCTTAGTAGCGTCGTTTCATTCTCCAGACTTCCGTGAGGCATGCTTAAAGAGAAATTCATCGAAAAACTGTCAAGCGTCCAGAAACACTGGCAATGAATACTAAAGTGCAGTGTGATATCTTACGCAGCACATTAATAACATATATAAAAAGTCAAATTACTGCCTGTACGCGAAAACGGACGGAAAATTTATCTTCTCGTAGCTGGGGTGCACTGAAGTAAATTTCTTTAAATTTGCGGTAACACCCTTACAATAATGTTTAATCTAATTTTCAGCCACTGTTTATGAGATTTACTCTTCCCAGAACCTTACCCTATACATAGGTGCGTTTGCTAAACATTCGACTTTTCCAAATTTTCACAGAACATTATAATAGAGGGTGTGCTGAGAACTACTGTTTCCGAATTCTTTCATGAAATCTCTTACAACGATACGTTATTAAGATTATACATCTTTGTTCTTCATGTCAACATATTTACTTCTCAAAATAGTCATCCTGGTGACGAACTATTTCTCCCAAAGTGACACCAGTTACTTAATAATATGACTGTACATGTTTGACTATGTTGAAGGAGCCATAAACTCACCTCTGCTTCCAACGCTTCATCACTAATAAAGTGAAGTCCTCGAAGGTGTTCTTTAACTTTTGGAAGTAGATAGAACTTTGATAGGTCCAAGTCGAGATTGTATGGTGGATAATAGATGACTGTGAACCCAAGGGGTCGCATTGTTGCAGATGTCGCAAATCTAGTGTGTGGTCTGGCATTGCCATGCTGAAGGAGAGAGAGAGCTCGATGTGTGGACGAAATCTGCGAATTCGAAACTTGGTTACATTACGCTATTCCTCACACACGGTTATAGTTACATTACACACCACCATGTTACATGCTACAATTTGGAGCCCTCTATAGGAAGAGTGCTACAAATATGTAGACATGAAAAATAAAGTTTTAGAAGTTTTATAATGTTTGCTTTATTTGAAAATCTTTAAACATTTGCGCATAACAAATTCAGTGACTTTACTTTTTACCTTGACCTCGTTATTTCCCCATATTTATGTGAATTAACCTTGTGCTAACATTATTAGTTATCCTATCCATTCCACTTTATATCAGTTACCCAATTTTCCACATATTTCAGATAACTGTCAAAAGATTATTTATGTAAATGTTCACGAAAATTACAATTTCAATAGACAGAAATCTGGCTCAAAAACTTACTTAACTCGCCATAAATACATTCGCTTCATTGAAACAACTAAATATTTATTGTCCTCCATGTGCAGCATGCTTATAAATTTCTAAAATTATATTACTTGATTATTTAAAATAAACTGTCACTTGTTTTACACGTACATTTTTGTAAACATCTTTAGCAATAACTTTGCTTAAACCAATCACTACTGAAAAAATGGCAGTAAATACTACCAGTAATTTCAAACATTTCTGTTTCTAGACCCTCATATAAATTCACGTTCTAATATACAGAGCAAAGTGTATGTCATAGCAAGCAGTCGAAATACAGTCGTTGTTGAGGCTACTAGAAACATGTAACTAGTGCATCAGGAGAGTGTTCTTTGTCTCAACCATTAGTTCACAACTTGTCTGTGAGATCATTGCGCCTTATGGTAATGAGTGTGTTCTAAGAATTGTGGTTCCCATGAAACAGCCATACTCATAGAGAAGCATCCTTTAATATGAAAAGAATTTTCCTTGTATAGCTTTAGTTTTCCAACAAGGAACGAAAACATAAAATTTTGAACACAGTTGTTGTTCAGCAACTGTGAATGTAAATGTATGATTTGAAAAAATCAGTCAACCAACTGCAGATATATAGGTTTATCAATAACCCTTGACCATGGTTTAGAGAATTGTAAATTGTCTTCTTGAGAAGTACATCGACATGTAAAATCACTAAACATAAAATGCAAATGTAGTGTGACTAAGGACTACCATCAGGTAGTCTGTTCACCGGAGTAGAGGGACAACCTATGTGCCAGTGCACTCTGCATTGTTGCCAAATATATTCAAGACGGCGGCGATGATATCATCCAAGAAAGCAGCATGTAGACTTGGCAACATCACATGACGTCGTCCAAGATGGCGGATATTGGCGGGAAAATAGCCCAATTGTGCTATGTCCACTAACCTAAGCTTCCAGAAAAAAAATGGCGGCAAGTTTGAATTACAACAGGATAATGCATGCAAGAAGCGTACTTGTCTTTATTATAGATTATCATTCATTAACATTCATTATCATTCATTGCCATTTATTATCATTCATCATCATTTATTATTATAGGTCTACCTCACTAGGAAATTGCGCCAAATTCAAATTCCAACACAATATTGTCTCGAAATCTGTACTTCTATTTATTATTATCATTTATTATTTATTCAAGATGTCAAATTTTGTCGGCGAGAAAGACAATTTCCTTACATCCATGACAAAAATCTATCACAAGTTCAAATCCCAACACCTTAATTGATCACACATACGAGCTTCCTCCGTTACTTATCAATCTTCACTGGTACCATATCATAATCTCATCAAGTAATAAACTGCACTTACAGTAGCATAAGTCACATCCTTTGTTTTTGCAGGGGGGAAGGGACTGAAGACTATTTCAAGCAGTACGGTCGTCACATCTACTCCAACACAGTCAGCACACATCTTTGATATCGCAGTCCAATCACCACAACGTCCACGCTAAAACTGAATTAGTTCAAATCCTTGCCACCCTCTGGCCAGTGTGCGGAGACACTGTCGATGCGTGTCACGTGAGGCGGCTGGCCACTCGCGCTGAGGGCGAGCCCAGCGATCGCTCCCACGTCGCCACGTCATAAACATGTTTTCAGTGGACACGCTGGAACTTGCCGAGTTTGACGTCACAGCGGCCCCTTGTCTGCTCACCACGTGTATTCGTCGCCTCCGCACGTTTCCCGCCAAAATTGTTTGCCTCGGAGCTGAATCACACAACGGTCGGTCGCTCGCTGCCACACTTTTGGCGCCAAAGTTGTTTTCCTGGGAACGTTCAAGCCGGTCGATGCCGACCGCTCACCATCCACCACATGTCCCTGTGTGATCGAGAACGCAGTGCTACACTTTTGGCGACAAAGTTTGCTCGACAGTGGAATCCGCCATGACTATATAACAGCACGTTTGGTTCGCACTAGAAGGCTCGCTAATTGACTCGCTCTTGTGCGCGCGTAATAACTGCACAATCGCTGCGCCGCCATCCTGCTTACGTCACACACCTTCCATACACGCGACGGACATAATCTTCTCTAAATACCTAAGTACTTAATTCCATTTCGATTTCGTTCTAGTCTTAGGAGTGTGTGTGTGTTTATGTTCTCTCTCTCTCTCTCTCTCTCACTCTCTCTCTCTCTCTCTCTGTCTCTCTCTCTCTTTCTGTCTCCTGGCACCTTATAAGGCGAGTCTCTTAGCGCCGCCGATGGCATGTCAAAGCCACATAGCTGTCCATCTAAACAGCCGTCCACTCAGCCCCCAGGATCAGAATGCTTAAGTGGGCTCTCCCTATACCTGCTCTCCAGCTATTGTCTAACGACATACAGTGCACAAATGGATTCCCGAATAGCGCAGATCTCTATCCCCCCCTTGCATCTCCAACAGGAAATGTAAACAGTGTCTCCCCCCAGCCAGCGAACCCGACGTCATTCACCCGTCACTGACAATTTCCACTCACAAATGTTAAACATTCGCATATATAAAACCGTATTCACTCCTGCCAACACTCACTTCACAATAAAAAGGCATTCTCCGTTTCTAAGCATAGATGAGTATGCATTTATCTTCACCCATCAGATTTCTGCAATTTAAGTCGGAGAAAGACGTATCTATTGCTTTCTGCAACCTGTCTATAAACAGAACGATCTCAGGTACTACAACAGGACCTTGTTTTGACCATTCGCCAGAACTGCGTGCAATGTTGTACCCCTCAAACTAGGTACAAGTACAACAGATCCTCAACACCCTATCATCTTTATCCACTACCATCAAACAGGGAAAAAGTCACGAAGGCACCAATGCGATCCACCTCCAGCGCGGACAAACGGAATTCACAATACTCTCCCCGAAAAACTCAGGGTGCGACCATCCAACAATTCCTAATAGCTCGCCAAGTCTGGCACCTCAAACTACAGAATACAGCTACACTCCACCTCTCTTGACTGAATAGAGCTTTCCTAGTCTTAACCCCTCCAATTGCACCACATTTCTCGAAATGTAACCAAGACTTGGAGCTTAGCACACCATATCTATCTATACTAACAGATCTCAAAGTGCCTTAATTTAATAGCATACAGTTAAGAAGAACAAGAACAGAGCGATATTTATACACAACGTAGTTCGATACATTTTTAAGTAAATCATCCAGTCTATCATGTGTAAACTATTGTTCTAGGGTCCAGAATCGGTGCATCAAAGGCTCTGGTAGGAGACAGAAAGAGAGAGAGAGACAGAGAGAGAGAGAGAGAGAGAGAGAACATAAACACACACACACTCCTAAGACTAGAACGAAATCGAAATGGAATTAAGTACTTAGGTATTTAGAGAAGATTATGTCCGTCACGTGTATGGAAGGTGTGTGACGTAAGCAGGATGGCGGCGCAGCGATTGTGCAGTTATTACGCGCGCACAAGAGCGAGTCAATTAGCGAGCCTTCTAGTGCGAACCAAACGTGCTGTTATATAGTCATGGCGGATTCCACTGTCGAGCAAACTTTGCCGCCAAAAGTGTAGCACTGCGTTCTCGATCACACAAGGACACGTGGTGGACGGTGAGCGGTCGGCATCGACCAGTTTGAACGTTCCCAGGAAAACAACTTTGGCGCCAAAAGTGTGGCAGCGAACGACTGACCGTTGTGTTATTCAGCTCCGAGGCAAACAATTTTGGCGGGAAACGTGCAGAGCCGACGAATACACGTGGTGGGCGAACAAGGGGCCGCTGTGACGTCAAACTCGGCAAGTTCCAGCGTGTCCACTGAAAACATGTTTATGACGTGGCGACGTGGGAGCGATCGCTGGGCTCGCCCTCAGCGCGAGTGGCCGGCCGCCTCACCTGACACGCACCGACAGTGTCTCCGCACACTGGCCAGAGGGTGGCAAGGATTTGAACTAATTCAGTTTTATCGTGGACGTCGTGGTGACTGCACTGCGATATCAAAGATGTGTGTTGATTTTTTTGGAGAACAAGTGATGACCGTACTGCTTGAAATAAAGTCTTCAGTCCCTTCCCCCCTGCAAAATTAAAGGACATGACTTACGCTACTGTAAGTGCAGTTTATTATTTGACGTGATTATGATTTGGTACCAGTGAAAAAAGATACGTGACGGAGAAAGCTCGTACGTGTGATCAATTATGGTGTTGGGATTTGAACTTGTGATACATTTTTGTTATGGTGTAAGGGAAATGGCTTTCTCGCCGAGAAAATCGGACATCTTGAGTAAATAATAATAATAAATAGAAGCACAGTTTTTGAGACAATATTGTGTTGGAATTTGAATTTGGCGCAATTTTCTAGTGAGGTAGGCCTATAATAATAAATGATAAAGAATGATAATGAATGACAATGAATGATAATGAGTGTTAATAAATGATTATCTATAATAATAAAGACAAGTACGGTTCTTGCATGCATTATCCTGTTGGAATTCAAACTTGCCGCCATTTTTTTTTCTGCAGGCTTAGGTTAGTGGACGTAGCACAATTGGGCTATTTTCCCGCCAAAATTCTAACTTCCCCCGATTTGTTCTTGAGGTTAGGTTATTGGACGTAGCACAATTGGACTATTCTCCCGTCAATATCCGCCATCTTGGACGACGTCATGTGATGTTGCCAAGTATACATGCTGCCTTCTTGGATGACATCATCGCCATCATCTTGAATAAATTTGGCAACAATGCAGAGTGCACTGGCACATCGGTTGTCCCTCTACTCCAGTGAATGGTCTACCTGATGCGAGTCCCTAGTCACACTACATTTGCATTTTATTTTTAGTGATTTTATGTGTCGATGTACTTCTGAAGAAGACAATTTTACAATTTTCTAAACAATGGTCAAGGGTTATTAATAAACCTTTATACCTGCAGTCGGTTGACTGATTTTTTTCAAATCATACATTTACATTCATAGTTGCTGAACAACAACTGTGTTCAAAATTTTACGTTTCCATTCCTTGTTGGAAAACTAAAGCTATACAAAGAAAATTCTTTTCATATTAAAGGATGCTTCTCTATGAGTACGGCTGTTTCATGAGAACCGCAATTCTTAGAACACACACATTATCATAAGGCGCAATGATCTCACAGACAAGTTGTGAACTAATGGTTGAGACAAAGAACACTCTCCGGTGCACTAGTTACATGTTTCTAGTAGCCTCAACAACGACTGTATTTCGACTGCTTGCTATGACGCGCACTTTGCTCTGTATATTAGAACGTGAATTTATATGAGGGTCTAGAAACAGAAATGTTTGAAATTACTGGTAGTATTTACTGCTTCTTTTTCAGTAGTGATTGGTTTGAGCAAAGCTATAGCTAATGGCGTTTACAAAAATGTACGGATAAAACTAGTGAAAGTTTATTTTAAATAATCAAGTAATATAATTTTAGAAATTTATAAGCATGCCACACATGTAAGACAACAAATATTTAGTTGTTTCAATTATGTGAATGTATTTATGGTGGGTTAAGGAAGTTTTTGAGCCAGATTTCTGTCTATTGAAATTGTAATTTTCGTGAACATTTACATAAATAATGTTTTACCAGTTATCTGAAATATGTGGAATTTTTGGTAACTGATTTAAAGTGGAATGGATAGGATAACTAATAACTTTAACACAAGGTTATTTCACATAAATATGGGGAAATAACGAGGTCAAGGTAAAAAGTAAAGTCTCTGAATCTGTTATGTGAAAATGTTTACAGATTTTCAAATAAAACAAACATTATAAAACTTCTAAAACTTTATTTTTCATGTCTACATATTTGTAGTACTCTTCCTATAGAGGGCTCCGAATTTTTTATTGAGGTTAGGTTAATGACAGAGCACAATTGGACTATTCTCCCGCCAAAATCTGCCACCTTGGATGACATCATGTGATGTTGCCAAGTCTACATGCCGCCATGTTCAATAAATTTGGCAACATTGCAGAGTGCGCTGGCACATAGGTAAAATCACTTATTGGTGATGACAAATTTCAGTGCAGAGAAGTTTATGTGAAGTAATGTGGTACCTGTGGTCATTAGCAAAACGAAATAAAATCCATGAAGAAACATTCCCGTTGGACTTGGGTAAGTGTAAAAATCTTCACATTCTTCCACGTAAATTTCAACACGAAGACCTTTACCCTTACCCCAGCTCTGATGCGAATGTTTTTTTATGGGTTTCATTTGGTTTTGCTGATGGCATGTTACTTGGCATGAGTATTTTGGTTTGAAACTCGTCGTCGCCAGTATGTGATTTTACGTAGCCACGTACTTCTGAAGAAGGCATCTCTGCAATTGTTGAAACCACGATCAGTGGTTGCTAATAAACGTTTATACCTCCATCTGGTTAATTAATTTTCTCAAATCATTCAAACGGACATGTGAAATAAACCATCACACATTTTCATTGTAAATATCTTCTTTACTGTGAACAAGGAAACACACTACCTTCTATTTCACACCTAGGGAACGACGACAAAGAGCCTCGAATCTGATGCTAATACACTAATGGGTACAAAATTTTACTCAAGTAATTTTCTTGCACACTCCTTTCAATTAATACTAGACAAGTAATGTAGTTGCAGTGTCCATTGTTGGAAGAATAACTACATCGGGCAGTCAAATAAAAGCCGAACACCCGCTACAACTGGACCACGGAATAATTTCATTCAAATGGAATCATCTAGTTGCATGATAATGCCCTCCCCACACTTTCAATAGGACAGGCTACTGCAGCGATTTGTTTGGGAAACACTGCAGTATCCTCCGTGTAGCCCGGGTCTTTCACCATGAGATTTTCACATGTATGGAGACTTGAAGAAACTCATGCGTGGATGTCGGTTTCAGTCAGACACGGAAGTGCAAGAGTGGGTGCGGTTGTGGATCCGTGAGCGTTTGGATTCGATCGTGTTCTACGATACAGAAATTAATCATCACGTCTTCCCGTGGGATAAACATCTTAACTCATGTGGAGATTACTTCCGAATGGAAGCAATCCATGTTCTCGTTGTGGCGGGTGCTCGGTTTGCATGTGACCGCTCCTCATATTTAAGTTTCGTATATGGAAAAGTGTTCATTTCCTGATTAAAAAGAAACAAAGGGAAATATTACAATGTAGACGTGTTGCAATACGTCTCCCTAACGCATACAACTCGCGCTCGATAGGATTCAAGTGGGAGAGACAGGCAGGCCAGTCCGTTCGCCGAATATCTCCCCGTTTCAAGAGGTGTTTCTCCTCCTGGGCTGTTCGATACGATCGCAGTATTGTCAACCAATAAAATGAAATCAGCTGAATGCAATCCTGATATAACGCACATGGAGAAGGAGTACCGTGCCAGTACGCATATGGAACATTATGCATCCCCACGCCATAAGAACAGGACCACCAAAACGATCATATTTGGAAACGCTGACATACCTTAATACCGCGAGAGGTGGGAACGCGTAATGCCCCGAGGAAAATTTTCGAAAATGATCGTTTTGATGGTCCAGGTGTTACGGTGGGGAGAGATATCGTGTTGTATGGGCGTACTGACCTCCAGAACTTCGAACACTGTAACATACCACTCAGCGTTGCTGAGACACTGGGAATTCATTTTTATGGATGACAATACGCACCCTCATCGAATTACGAGGGTGGAGACGCACTTCGAAAGAGAGGATATTCGGCGAATAGACTGGCCTGCCCATTACACAGTGTTAAATCCCGCTGATCACCTGTGAGACGCGTTGTGGAGACTTATTGCAGAACGTCCACATGCACTAACGACCATCGAGTAGTTGTCAGCCGCACTGGTTGAAAATTGGCACGCTGCTCCTCTCCACTGCTCCTTACCAACGTTGTGTTCAGCATGGGAGTACGTTGCAGAGCATTCCCTGCTGCCCGTATTGATCACACTCCCTATTATGAATCATGTCCTGTTGTAACGGCCCCATGTAAGCCGCTACATGGCTCGACCCCACAACTAAAGACACCTGAGTGCCCTTCCGACACTCAGGGAAGAGTCTGATGATAATTAGTAAGATCGGGTTATTTAAATATTGACGATCATTTTAATATTAGATATGGTAATTGTCTGCAAGGTGTGAATGCGAACGTATGATGAGGTATGCGTGAGATGTCGGCTGTGGGTGTGCTATAGGCATAGTGGAAGTGTAGCCAACCTCGAATCTAGTAGAGTGCGACTGCACTGGACCAGAGAGGCATAAGCTCCACGCGCGTCATTAACGCTCGTTAGGTTGACAAATAACCGTGTGCGGTATCTCTGAGTCCCTGCGGCCACGATGTGTGGACCCTGACGAAGGAGACCGTATCGGGGTTGTTGCTGGGAAGACCTGGGTGAGTAAGCACGCTCTGCTCTATCGCTCCGATAGTTAGCGAAGATTTAGAATTCCATGTTCACTTCGAACTTGGAAGCAGCTTCCCTGCTGAGGAAAGCCACTATGGTATTTCCTAGAATCATCTCGGTTAGGAGAGATAGGGAGATGATTTCCTTTGCCAAGTAATTTCATGGGAATTGTGTTCACTGCACTTGGGAGTGAACAGGCGCTCACTGCCGAGTAATACTCAGAATTGCTCAATTTGCATTTCAGTGTGAGTGTGAAGTATATATGCAAAGTGTATTTTATTTAAATGTGTTTATTGACTCCTGATTGTGGAGAGATTGGTAACACGTGGTCCGCAGACCCCGTGCATTTCTTGGTGAGAAGCTTCAGCTCGACGTAATCACATTTCGTGATCGAGCTGGGTCTTCTACGTAAATTCACGCGTGTGATGTAATTGTTCCTTCATAATATACAGTAAAACTCGCGGAGTTAGTTAAACGTGAAGTCGGGACTTGCCCGAATTACAGTTACAGTTGGAACCATGAGTTCTCTCCCAATGTTTTCCCACTTGGTGTATGGGAACCTTCCTCTTTTATCTGTTAGGTAAAATGAATAGCGTGAATGTTAGTGTGTGTGTGTGTGTGGCTAAATGATGATAGAAATGTGCAGGCGGTAGTCATTGTCGATTCACGGCAAATGTTAGCCGGATGTTTAACTAAGTTTACTTAGATATGAGTCTATTTGTATCACGCAAGCATTTCGTGATAAGTGAGAGGGAATATTTGAGATGGTAATGATTATTGAATAAATGTGATTGTGTTATTATATAAATATGTTACAGTGACTTCTCCCAGCCACACCATATTCCCTCATCATTTCACAGAATATTTGGTATGCGTATTTCAGTTAATCACCTGCCTATGTCCCACTCATGGGCATATTTCACTTAATAAACTCTGTAAGGTGGTATTAAAACGTCATTATAATAATATTCTAATTCTAGCTTGATCAAAACCACCAAATAAAACCTAAGTTTGAGTATTGATGCTTGTTGCTGCAAATGGCCGCCGGCGTCTTCTATAGTACAGGTGCCATTTATAAAATTGAGGAGGCCTGCCGAGGGTGCGGAAAGCAAGTATCATGCATAATGGCGACCCTTTAGCCTAGGATCTCGTTCAGTTTAGGAACCCTTTGTGATGCTGGGAGATTGCTAGGATGTGCTAACATAATTAAATTTCCACAGGATTCACAATTCCTATTTGTGAATAGAACCAGCGTTGAGAATACGGCGTTGAATATACTGCGTTGCTTGTGATTTTATATGTGTGATTTTGGGGGCAATTTTCTTGTGTGTATTTATTCATGTATTTTGGGGGAATTTCAAACGTGTTAGGCTGCGTGTGACTAAATAAATGTGTTAGGTTGCGTGTGACCAAATAAATGTACTAAGTTGCGTGTGAAATTAACTTACGTTAAGCTACGAGAATTTGTCGCGATTCGTGCAGCGAAAGTAGGAAGTCTCTTTTGCGCGAGCGAAGCCGTTATTTAGGCACTTAGCCCGAAACGTAAGCCTAGTGTCCAGAATGGAGACACGTGCTCGCTCGAGGAGCGGTGCTAGGGAAAACTGGCCGGGTGAGGAGGAAGTTATCCTCAATCAGGTAGCCACGGAGAGAGACGAGGCAGGCAACGGGAATTACCAAGATTTCAGCGGCGCTACGGCAATGTTGAACTTCGAAAATGAGCAGGTCAATTCCACTCCAAATAGCGGGACTTCGGACCGGAGCGCGAGCGCAGATGAATTAGAGAATGCAACAAGTAGCCAAAATGAGCCGACGAATGCAGACACAAATAGTAACACGTGGATGACCGAATTGGGCAAAATGATGGAAAAGAACGCGAGAACGATCTTAAGCGGAGTAAATTCAGGGTTAGAAGAAAATAATAAAAGGCAGGAAGAATATAATAAAAGGCAGGAAGCGAAATTCGAGGGCATGATGTCCGAAATCGAAGGGGTTCGAAAGGACGTCAATGAGAAATTCGAAGTGGTTGGCAGTAAACTAAACGCCCTCGAAAAGGAACAAAAAAAAGTTAGGATCGAAATGAAAACCCGCGGAGAAAAATTAGGAAAGGGGCTCCAAACTTTAAGGGAACGATGCATTACCGAAAAGAAAAAGGTAATAGCGCGAGTAAAAGCAGTAGAAGCAATGCAAGAAAAGGTTCACGAAAACAGTAGGGCAATTGTGGATCTTGAGGAAAAGATAGATACGGTTAAGACATTAAATAGCGAGGAGACAAAGAAAGTAAAGGAGGAGTTAGTAAAATTCGCGGAGAAGGTTGTACACTTAACAATATCAGAGGGAAGCGAGAGTGCTCCAATTCTGAACTCGAGGGATAACGAGGAGATACAGGCATTGCGGAAATTTCAAGAAGGCCAATGCGAAGTCAATAGGCGGCAACGGATAGTTTCCAATGACATATGTGAACGCATAGCCCACGTGGAAAGTCTCCTCACTCGCGGTGGCGAGAGGGCGGACCATGTGCGCAAGGGTGCGTGCGAAAGCTAGGGACGCGATTCCGGACACGAGGATGATTACGAGGAGGCTAGCGAACGGAAAAATGTAGGGAGGTGTGGGGAACGACACCTAAAACCGTGCGCAGATCCATACCGGAGGGAAGTGGAAGGCTTCGACTATAAGCACTTTCTCTCCGTACGGAAGTTCGAAGTCTTTAGAAATTCTGTGAATGGAATCCACCCACGGGCTTTCTTGGAACAGTACCAATTCTGTCTTCCGCCCAGTCGGCCGGATGAGTATAAAATCGAGTTCATGTGCGGGCATCTTGAGGCTGAACCTGCAGTACGGATGAGAGCCATAGCGAGAAATTGTAAAACGGTGAAGGAATTTCAGCGTGAATTTCTCTCGGCATATTGGTCCGAAGCTGCGCAAAATCGGGTGAAACATCAGATAATGATGCTGCCGAGTCTTAGTCAATCCGGTTTCGCGAGTCCTGCAAGACTGTTTGAAAACATGTTGCAGAATAACCAATTCTTGTACAACCCTTACAGTCCGGGCGCATTGATAAGGCTGTGTATAATGAAGCTTCCAGCGCAGCTTCGCCATATCATATTAGCCGGGCGTTGTAAGGACGATTTAGAGTCGTTTAAATTACTCCTACAAGAATTGGAGTATGATATAGGACAATGTATACCGGAAAGGGAACAGACCGCAGGAGGAGAGGACGTAGGAAGAAATAGGAGAGTGAGTCGCGGCCGCAGTAAAACGCGGAAGCGTACAAGCTCACATGTAGCGGAGCATGCGAATACCAGTTTCCAGCCATACAAGGCGAATTGGATAAATGGTAACAAGCATGGCTACTACAAAGCCCAGGGACACAATGGCCTGCACGACAGGCACAATAACCGGGATAAAGGTAGGAACAACCACGGGAATCGTGCGAATTCACCACAAATAGGGGTGAAGGAAGCGAACAGGCCACAGGGAGAAAGATAAGGGAAAATATCACCGACGACGTAGAAATCAGATCGGCCAATCCACGGAGGAATGCTCCAGAACCAGCAGGAAAACAAACATTATGACCTGTGCCAATCGAGGGAGACAACCTTAGTCGACCCCCGATAACGAATAACCGCGAGATAAGGTGCATTGGTCAGGACGACATTAGGGAAACATTACTGGAGGAGCAGACGGATAACCGGATTTCGGCCGTCAGCCCAGTAATTGCGATCTCGGTGAAAGGAATTTCACTGGACTGCATAGTCGACACGGGAAGCCCGGTTTCGATCGTTAGTGAGGCCGCATTCCAGAATTGCGAGGAGACGGGAACTTTGCCGACTTTGCCGTTGCGAGGTGCAAAGGTGAAGGGAGCGATATACGGGAAAAGTGTAGAAGTCAAGTGGCAGACTAGGATTACGTTCCAGTGCCAGGGCGAAGAGTTCGAGGCAAACTTCTTCATTGTGCCCCTAATGAACACAGAAATGATTCTCGGGATGGATTTTATGAGCGCTCACCAGGCAATTGTAGACCTGGGTGGAGGCATCATGTCTGTGAACAGAGATGGAAACCCCGTAGAATTAAAGTTCAATAATTGGGTCCTACGGGACGGAGCGGAAACTAGCTGCCTACAAATTCTCACTTACCCGGAATTGCGCCCTGGGCCGGAGATCCTCATAAACTGTGTAAGTGGCGTGAGTTTACCGTCCTCCACGCATGGAAAGAATGAGGTCTTCGAGCGAATAATTGAGGAAAGCATGCGCAATGTAGGAGACATGCCAGAGGATGCCCGTGTACGATTATTAGAAGTTCTGAGGAACCATGAGAAAATATTCTCAGACGCACCGGGTGCGATAAGAAACTTCGAGTACAAATTCCAAATACGAGAACATAAAAGGTTCTTCGTCAGGCCATACCCGATTCCACTAGCGCATAAAGAAAAGGTCAAGAAGGAGATTGCGAAGATGCTAGAACAAGACGTTATAGAACGCGCCTTGAGTACATACAACTCACTACTCCAAGTAGTACCGAAAAGGGACGGATCGGTGAGGTTGGTACTGGATTCTCGGCAAATAAATACGGTAATAAAGGCAGAAACAGACAGACCGGAAAACCTGGAGCAATTATTGCAACGGTTTCATGGAGTGAAGGTGTTATCCTCCATAGACCTGCGAGCTAGTTACTGGCAAATCGTGTTGCATCAAGAGTGTAGGCAGTATACCGCGTTTTCATGCTACGGTGACTGCTACCAATTCAAGCGGTTGAATGTGTCGGCGGCGGCGTTCATACGAGGCTTGAACAGCATCCTTCCGGAAGAGCTGCGTGAAAGAATTACGGTCTACGTCGACGACGTATTAATCTCAGAAAGTTCCTGGGAGGAACATAATGAAGTATTAAATCGATTATTAGACGCCTTCGAAAGAGCAGGAATAACCGTAAACCTGGAAAATTCGCAGTTCGGGCGCCAGATGATAAAGTTCCTGGGGCATATAGTTTCGGTGGACGGGATACAAACGGACCCGGACAAAATCAAGGCAATTGCGGAGTTCCCAAGACCCACGACTAAGCGACAACTAAGAGAATTCTTAGGAGTCGCGAATTTCTTTAAGAAATTTGTAAACCTAAGTGTGCTGTCCACGCCACGTCTTTGCGCGCTTACTGGCAAGAACACGATCTGGTACTGGGACGAGCAGGCACAGAATGAGTTCGTGAGGTTAAAGAAAGCATTGGTGAATGCACCGATTCTCGCGCATCCAGATTTGAGTAGGGAATTTTATCTGATGACGGATAGCTCGTTAAACGGCCTCGGCACGGTTCTCTTCCAAGGGGAAGACGAGAAGGATGTGTTGTCTCGGGCTCCGATAGGCCTAAAACATGGCATAGACGGTGACCCGGGCGAGAATAATTTCAGTATTCTCTACCTGAAAAACGTGACGTTCGAAAACTTTGTGACGATGTCACTATAGAATGTCGGGCGCGAACAAGAGAAGGACCCGATACTAAAGGAGGTGAAAGAGAAGTGGAAGGGCAGGTCTCAAGCTGCTATTCGGCAGTACTACCGAATAGAGAACGGAATCCTCTTCCGGAAACGGAGCATAGAAGATCCGCGATGGGTGGTGGTAATACCTGAGAAGCTAATAAATAAGCTAAGTTACGGACACTTCGGAGCACGGAAGTGCTTCCGGAAGTTACGAGAGGCCTGTTACTTCAATAACATGCTAAAGAGGATACAGCGGGTAATTAGAGTGTGTAAACCATGCCAAAGAACGAAACCGCCCACCACATCTTTTGCTGCACCGATGTACCCGATCATTCCAAGCAGGTTGCGAGAGGCCGCCGCGGTGGACTTGTTCGGGCCAATAACTCGAACGAAATCTGGCTGCGCGTTCATTCTTGTAGCCTTGGAATTGACGTCGAAGTTCATTTGCTTTACTCCGCTGAGGAAAGCAACGGGGAAAACGGTGGCGGCAGCATTCGCGAACGATTTCATGCGCGAGGTCGGGCCGGTGAAACGAGTGATATCGGATAACGGACCGCAATTCCGATCTAAACATTGGCTGCGGATGTTGAGGCGGAGGAAAATAAAGCCGAATTTTATATCCTTGTTCCACCCGTCGTCTAACCCCGCCGAGAGAATAATGAAGGAATTAGGGCGGCTGTGCAGGCTGTACTGTTATAGGATGCATAACACGTGGGACATACACCTAAAGGCGTTTCAGGAGATCTTAAATGAATTGCCAAATGCCTCCACGATGTTGCCACCAGTGTTAGTGCTAAAGAATAAGGAGCCCCCTAATCGAATCCGGGAAGTCATACCTTGGCCAAAGGAAAGACAACCAAGACACAAGGAGGTCGTTGATCTCGCGCTGGAAAATATCAAGAGTGCGGCAGACCGGAGGCAAAAGGCGTACCAAAAGAAAACGAGAAAAATAAAATTCTTCATTGGACAGAAGGTGTGGGTTCGGTCACACTCACTGTCAAACAGAGGTAAGGGAATCTGCAAGAAGTTCCTAAGCCTGTACAATGGTCCGTACCGTGTGTGCCGTATCCCTCATCTGAACGCAATAGAAGTACAGACACTGAGGACGAGAAAATAGAGAGGGCTTCATCACGTATCAAACGTCAAACCCCTCATTGAATAAAAAACTGTGGAACAATAGAATATAGGTAAAATAGATTTAGAGTGTATTGTATATGTTGTGTGTAAAATGTATTAGGATAAATTGTATTCCGAGCAATAAGATGTACCATGTGATCAATGAGCAGACAAGTCGCACATGAAAGTAAGGAGAGTAAGGACGAAATTACTCCAAAATGAGATAAATATGTAAGGAGAAAGATTAATCCGTATCCAGAAGTTGTGTTACAGGAAGGAGCGGTAACCAGAATGAAGAGGAACGATGCAAAAACATCAAATGAGGTGTACAAAGGAAAAAGGGTGTAAGTTATCGTAGAAACCGGTTGTAGTGGGAGTAGCGGTAATTGTGTGTGTAGGATTTTGTTACTATAAGGCATGTTTTGGTTGTTAATTATATGTGTCGTAGTTGTTACAATAGTGCATGTTTTGTAGTTAATTCTCTGTTATACCTGTTACAGTAGCGCATGTACTGTAATCTAGAGGGGAAGGTTGCCCTAAATGAGAAATTGTGGATGCGAAATGTGTGACGTCACAAGGAATGCTTGCTATGTAACTAGTAAAGAGTGCCTGTGTGTGTATGTTGCATTTATGTGAGAAGAGTGAGAAATGAATGACTGAAGGACGTGGAAGTGTGATAAGTTAGTCTTAAGAATACTATATATCATAATCTAAAACAAATGGAATTCTAGTTCCATCCATTTCTTGTCCATCAGTTAAGAAAATATCGTAGATTTTTGTTGATTAAAATATCCCTATTATAAAGCCACTGAGGGATCAAATAAGGAATAAAAGATTGTTGTTAATTGATAGGATAATGATTCATGTATGAAAAGGCGGCTAAATTAAAAGCCATGTTAAAATATCATTGGAAGGATAACGCCCATAAGGCACAGTTGGAGAAGGAGACAGAGAAATAGAATCTGAGTAATGTAGGAAGACCTTATGGATTGCTCAGAACAGTCGGGGACTGTGATGGAAAATTTGTCTGAAATGTATCGGTATAGCCAAGCTTCCCTGAGTTTAGATTAGCAACCAGGGGAGAATGCAGCCGAGGAGACCGGGTCGCCGATGCAAGCAATTAGCGGCTAGACGTCGGGCGAGCGCACGGCACTTCGGATTCCCTAAGTGACGGCCGTTGTCCGCGACTGTGTCAACACGCGCCGGAGGCGATTACCGGTCCTCCCACATGCAGGAACAAAGCGGTGGCTACCCAGGTAGCCGGCCGCAATCACGGAACAGACGAACAGCGAGCGGCGGTGACCTACATATGCCGAGCGCGCGCGCCAGCAGTGACACGCCCCCAACTCTGAGGGCGCCGCACAGCAGCAGATGGTAACGGGCAGTCCATATGGACGACCCGTGAGGTGACGCGCTGCCACGCCTGGTAGACATCGTCACAAACAAACCCGGAATGGAAACTGCAGCACCCGCAAGAGGCGAGCTTGGCGTATCCAGGTCAGGCGTCGCGGTGCAGCAGATCAAGGAAGGAGAACCGGTGCGCACCAGGGGCATGGCACCAGTGGCGGCGTGGCAACAATGTCACCACCACACCTACAACATCCGCAGTACCGATTCAAGAGGTATGTCAAACTCACCACTTGAGTCGGACATGCCGGGACTGCAGACGGAAGAGAGAGGCGAGTGACGTTACCGAGGGGGTGACGTCAGGAGTGTGGCTGTCGGCAATAACTGCGGATATGCTCACATATCGACGAGAGGTAGCCAGACGGGTCTGGGCGCTCACGATGCGGCACGCGGCGACGACTGCTACGGGGATGCTATTCTGCCCTGGAGGTCGACGCCCACCCGACGCGGAAACGCGTGCCACCACGTCCTGAGGCAGCCATCAACGCGAGGCAACATGGGTCCTGGGGAGCTGACAAAGGTGAGGGAGCGGCCTGATGCAAGGAGGCGGCCGACATGATCGACGGAGAGCCTGCAGTCGCTGACACCTGCAGAATAACTTCCTCCCCTGTCCTCCAAGTAGCCCAAAACTGTGGTCCTCCAAGTACCCCGATCCCATAGTGAAGTGCAAGGTGTTTGAAAGTGCCACGTACATTCAATATGTAGCGCGTGTGTTTACTTTTCAGCAGAACTGATTTTGCACATATTATGGCTAGTTACTAAAGTAAATAGGGAAAGAGATAAAGAATAAACTTTAACACGTCAATCCAGAAGTGAACGAACGAAATTGCTTAAAGATGTAATGTGATTTACTGAAAAATTCTCTAACTAATAGATTTTGTATGTTTTCTATGCTTCGCAAATGTTTCAAAGTGGGATAAAAATGCGAAAAGACGCTAAGAATTTAAATGCCCACAAGCTTAATACCAACTTATCTATATGTAGTATGAAATTCAATTCATTATATAACTTGTTTAAATTGTGCAATTTCAAGAATTTAGGTGTTTTGATAGATCTTGTGAAATATTTCAAAGTGGGACACACTGGCAACAGGACTTTAATAATTTAAGTGCCCACAAAGATTTAAATGTCTAGTATATAAGAACTAATTATGTTTGTCGAAAAATTTAAAGTTTTCACTCATGTTACATTTGAAAAACGGATGCTTGGCCTAGATGATAGGTAAAATTTGTGTTAAATTGAAATATTAATGGTATATGTTTCAATGGTGATGTTTAAGAGGGGCATAGGCCCATATGTTTATGTGTTAATAGCTGCATAATGCTCACAGAAGGAGACAACCATGTGTGAGGGTTTTGAATGTTAAATTTTGTAGTCTGAGTTTTGAATTTGAATACTATGTTCTACGGAACAGATGAGGAGGATGTGTAATAAACTCAGTAAAGAATCAGATAGATAAATGACACACCTCCGACCACTCGACCACTAGGTTTAAAAAAAAAAAAATGCTTGAAAGTGCCCTTCCAAAAGCAAGGACACTTGCTGCCCATTTTTTCGTCAGAAGGGGAGGGTTATGTAACGGCTCCATGTAAGCCACTACATGGCTCGACCCCACAACTAAAGACACCTGAGTGCCCTTCCGACACTCAGGGAAGAGTCTGATGATAATTAGTAAGATCGGGTTATTTAAATATTGACGATCATTTTAATATTAGATATGGTAATTGTCTGCAAGGTGTGAATGCGAACGTATGATGAGGTATGCGTGAGATGTCGGCTGTGGGTGTGCTATAGGCATAGTGGAAGTGTAGCCAACCTCGAATCTAGTAGAGTGCGACTGCACTGGACCAGAGAGGCATAAGCTCCACGCGCGTCATTAACGCTCGTTAGGTTGACAAATAACCGTGTGCGGTATCTCTGAGTCCCTGCGGCCACGATGTGTGGACCCTGACGAAGGAGACCGTATCGGGGTTGTTGCTGGGAAGACCTGGGTGAGTAAGCACGCTCTGCTCTATCGCTCCGATAGTTAGCGAAGATTTAGAATTCCATGTTCACTTCGAACTTGGAAGCAGCTTCCCTGCTGAGGAAAGCCACTATGGTATTTCCTAGAATCATCTCGGTTAGGAGAGATAGGGAGATGATTTCCTTTGCCAAGTAATTTCATGGGAATTGTGTTCACTGCACTTGGGAGTGAACAGGCGCTCACTGCCGAGTAATACTCAGAATTGCTCAATTTGCATTTCAGTGTGAGTGTGAAGTATATATGCAAAGTGTATTTTATTTAAATGTGTTTATTGACTCCTGATTGTGGAGAGATTGGTAACACGTGGTCCGCAGACCCCGTGCATTTCTTGGTGAGAAGCTTCAGCTCGACGTAATCACATTTCGTGATCGAGCTGGGTCTTCTACGTAAATTCACGCGTGTGATGTAATTGTTCCTTCATAATATACAGTAAAACTCGCGGAGTTAGTTAAACGTGAAGTCGGGACTTGCCCGAATTAAAGTTACAGTTGGAACCATGAGTTCTCTCCCAATGTTGTCCCACTTGGTGTATGGGAACCTTCCTCTTTTATCTGTTAGGTAAAATGAATAGCGTGAATGTTAGTGTGTGTGTGTGTGTGGCTAAATGATGATAGAAATGTGCAGGCGGTAGTCATTGTCGATTCACGGCACATGTTAGCCGGATGTTTAACTAAGTTTACTTAGATATGAGACTATTTGTATCACGCAAGCATTCCGTGATAAGTGAGAGGGAATATTTGAGACGGTAATGTTTATTGAATAAATGTGATTGTGTTATTATATAAATATGTTACAGTGACTTCTCCCAGCCACACCATATTCCCTCATCATTTCACAGAATATTTGGTATGCGTATTTCAGTTAATCACCTGCCTATGTCCCACTTATGGGCATATTTCATTTAATAGACCCTGTAAGGTGGTATTAAAACTTCATTATAATAATATTCTAATTCTAACTTGATCAAAACCACCGAATAAAACTTTAGTTTGAGTATTCTTCTATAGTACAGGTGCCATTTATAAAATTGAGGAGGCCTGCCGAGGGTGCGGAAAGCAAGTATCATGCACTGTCTTTTGTATTGTTCAGAGGATCATAATGAATCCCAGCGACTTCTGTGTATTTATTGTCATTTCTGTTCGTCTCATTGCGTGTTGCCTTCGGCTACCAGTTCTACTACACTGTAGACGCTATTCGAATGTATGGTCCAATTTTCATCTATGTTACTTGTCAATGATACGTAAGTTAATTTCGTTCTTAAGTTTTGCACACCAGTGTATTTTCAACACTGGAAAATATACTTGTGCAGTATTGTTGCGCTCTTCCCAGAGGCACGCGCGTTATTCGTTCTTGCCAACATTAAATGAATGAATTGTTGTCATAAATGGACGTTTCCCAAAAACATGTAACAAATTAAGAAAAATCTTAGAAATTATATCATCCCAGAAGAATTAGATACTATACTCTACCTACATGACAAAAAATGCAAAAATAAATTTACACTCCACTAGACAAAATTTTCGGGATTTAATAACAATGCGTAACACGGAAATAAAGAGAGAAAGAAAGAAAGTAAGATTACATGTCAATAAACTCAGCGAATTGCTAATAATCTCGAATAAAATGAAATGAAACTTTCCGATGGCAGGATGATCAAATGACTAGATGTTCGCGCGGACCCATTAAGTCGAATACCCATGGTGAGAGTTCCCTTTCAGAAATGTTTCCTTGGTAGGGAACGAAAGTCATCCTCCCAGTACCCACGACACCCGCTTCGCACGTCTCCATAAACCTCAAAATGTCTATTACCTGTTGGCATTTACACTACTGGCCATTAAAACTGCCACACCAAGAAGGAATGCAGATGATAAACGGGTATTCATTGGACAGATATATTATACCAGAACTGACATGTGATTACATTTTCACGCCATTTGGGTGTATAGATCCTGAGAAATCAGTACCCAGAACAGCCACCGCTGGCCCTAATACCGGCCTTGATACGCCTGGGCATTGAGTCAAACAGAGCTTGGATGGCGTGTGCATGTACAGCTGCCCATGCAGATTCAACACGATACCACAGTTCATCAAGAGTAGTGACTGGCGTATTGTGACGAGCCAGTTGCTCGGCCACCATTGACCAGACGTTTTCAATTGGTGAGAGATCTGGAGAATGTGCTGGCCAGGGCAGTAGTCGCACATTTTCTGTATCCAGAAAGGACCTGCAACATGCGGTCGTGCATTATCCTGCTCAAATGTAGGGTTTCGCAGGGATCGAATGAAGGGTAGAGCCACGGGTCGTAACACATCTGAAATGTAACGTCCACTGTTCAAAGTGCCGTCAATGCGATCAAGAGGTGACCGAGAAGTGTAACCAATGGCACCCCATACCATCAGGCCGGGTGATACGCCAGTATGGCGATGACGAATACACGCTTCCAATGTGCGTTCACCGCGATGTCGCCAAACACTGATGCGGCCATCGTGATGCTGTAAACAGAACCTGAATTCATCCGAAAAAATGACGTTTTGCCATTCGTGCACCCAGGTTCGTCGTTGAGTACACCATTGCAGGCGCTCCTGTCTGTGATACAGCATCAAGGGTAACCGCAGCCATGGTGTCCGAGCTGATCTTCCATGCTGCTGCAAACGTCGTCGAACTGTTCGTGCAGATGGTTGTTGTCTTGCAAACGTCCCCATCTGTTGACTCAGGGATCGAGACGTGGCTGCACGATCCGTTACAGCCATGCGGATAAGATGCCTGTCATCTCGACTGCTAGTGATACGAGGCCGTTGGGATCCAGCACGGCGTTCCGTATTACCTTCCTGAATCCACCGATTAAATATTCTGCTAACAGTTATTGGATGTCGAGCAACGCGAGCAGCAATGTCGCGATACGTTAGACCGCAATCGCGATAGGCTACAATCCGACCTTTATCGAAGTCGGAAACGTGATAGTACGCAATTCTCCTCCTTACACGAGGCATCACAACAGCGTTTCACCAGGCAACGCCGATCAACTGCTGTTTGTATATGAGAAATCGGTTGGAAACTTTCCTCATATCAGCTCGTTGTAGGTGTCGTCACCTTGTGTGAATGCTCTGAAAAGCTAATAATTTGCATATCACAGCATCTTCTCCCTCTCGGTTAAATTTCGCGTCTGTAGCACGTCATCTTCGTGGTGCAGCAATTTTAATGGCCAGTAGTGTATTTCACTACCGGACGCCAAGATAAAGCGGTAACTATTCGGGAACTGATCGATATGGCATGACGGAAATTAATTAGTGACTGATAAATATCGAAATAATGGTGACTGGAATGTTGTAAGCTGAAATGATAATGACTTGCAAATGAGTAGTCTCAACCTATAGGAGCCCCAAGGGCAATTAGAACTTCCAGGCTTTGTTGTCGGTCCGAGGTTCTGCATGTGCCAGTTTCGAGACGTACCACAGCAAAGACACAAATTGATCGCCAGTGTCTTGTATCGCTGGACGAAGTGTGCGATTCTCGAGGTGCAATTCGGCGACCATAATGAAGCATGGAGCGTGTGTTGCTCGCGGCTAGTCTATGTTCTATAGCACTTGCGGCTGCTGTATCTTGTCTGTAACAGAGTAGTTTCACCCAGATTATTCAGTTCATAACAATGTGCTCAAAACTTGTAAATCAGACGTAAATGTTTTACCCCTATTGACATGAAGACTGCGAACGCCCCTGATGAGTACTGCAAAATTGAATTCAGCAGACGTTAAAGTCTTAATAAATATACTAACAACTGTGCATTCTTTTCCATTTTTCATAGAAATTTGGAAAGTTGCAGCCTTTTTCAAACAAATTTGTCGGATTAACCTTTGTATATCGAATTTAGGGCACTGATCAAGTGTTCAGAAACTGCATAAGGTTGAACTGATAGACACATGAATCGTGTAACTGAAGAATATATATCACCAAATAAATTAATATAATAACAGTAAGAACTGTGCTCTCTTGCTATGATTTGAAACGTCTGTTACTTTACGAGTGTGTCACACTTCGTGAAATCACGGCAACGTGCTGACTTTTTAGTTGATTGTAACTCTCATCAATCTTAAAGGCATATAAATTTTTTCATTTATGATTTCTGCATAACTCTACTTTCCGTCTCTCTTTGCCAGAAAACCCGTCGAGTTATATCGAAAAAACGGCCCCTAAAAACAATGTCACCAAACTTATTGTAATCGGGCATGACCTTTTCAAAGGAAAATCTCTTTTACCGTGAACACTTGGATAATATATGAACTACCGTAGTTTTTCTTATCAATAATCAGCGAAGACGCCGAAGTGCGAATTTTCACCATCGAGTGGGCAGTCTGTGGGTATTGTTGATACTCTTGTAGCTTCGACCCCGATGCTTACCTGAAATGATGCTTGTAACTAGTGAAACGACTATAAACTATGTCGGGCCGCGCGGGGTAGCCGCACGGTCTAAGGGCGTCTTACCACGGTTCCCGCGCCTCCCCCCCTCGGAGGTTCGAGTCCTCCCTCGGGCATGGGTGTGTGTGTTTTCCTTAGTGTAAGTTACTTTAAGTTAGGTTAAGTGGTGTGTAAGCCTAGGGAAAGGATGACCTCTACAGTTTGGTCCCACAAAAAAAAGAAAGAAATGAAAAACTACGTTAAACTGAAGATGAACAAAAAATTTTTGGTTCAAATAACATGCTGAAATGTTGGCTGCAGTCCCAGATCATCATCGATATTCCAGCGACTTACTAAAGAACTTGGTTTCATATACATATTTAATCTCCTTACGTAATTAATTGAATAAATTTATTACCTGTTTTGAGTTACTAATTTGTTTATTGGTAAATGTAGAATACGTTGCGGTCTTGTTTCATAATGACGTGAAGTATTAATAGTGCAATAATGACTGATGATTTTGGAAATTTACACCACAGATGATGGATGTAAGCCTACCCATACTCTTAAGATTCGGATATGATCCAGAAATTTTAAGACATAACCTTGCTGTGAACTCATTTATTATTTTTAGCGTTGATGTTGATCTACATTTACTATATTTTTAAATTGCATTTACAATATGAGTTTTTATGGCGCTACTAATGTTTTTCTATAACTATGGAGTAACATAATGCAAACAGATTTTAAAAGCAGCTGAACTATTTTTTTTGTTAGTACACATCCCACTTTGCCAAATAGTCGAGATATATCTCTAAGAATTTTGTTAATGTTAGCCGTTAAACACAGTTGTTATCTATGTTTAACTTGAGAGAATAATTATCGTTCATAAAGCTGAAGATTGTATTTATGTTAAAAAGTGTAACTGTGTTGAACAGGTGTAATGGGAGTTCGTTATGAAGGAGAGGAGAATCGAATAGTTAAAACTAAGTTTTAACTACTGCAGAAGAGCACTACGTAACATAACGTCCCCGTTTGACTGAGAGATCGTTGTCTTCAAAATGGTTCAAATGGCTCTGAGCACTATGGGACTTAACTTCAGAGGTCATCAGTCCCCTGGAACTTAGAACTACTTAAACCTAACTAACATAAGGACATCACACATCGTGCCCGAGGCAGGATTCGAACCTGCGACCGTAGCGGTCGCGCGGTTCCAGACTGTAGCGCCTGGAACCGCTCGGCCACTGTGGCCGGCAGATCGTTGTCTTACCCAAGAAGGTACGATGAGGATGTTTTGTGTTGAACTCTGGATATTAGAGCATAATTTGACACTGACACTAATCTCATCGCCGTTTTCTTTCTCTTAGCATCGATCAAAAAACTGTCTGTCCCCAACAGGAACCATCTACACTCAATTCGAGGTACACCACTACTTCGTGAATACGCTCGTAAAAGGACATCTGCACGTTCTGTCATGCAGCTTTTATATTTCAGTTAATGAAACTTCCATGTGCGGGGTGTATTAAAACTGCGTATACAAATTCTTATAGTGCTTGTGCACCAAAAACGTCACAGCTACACTCTTTCCCAGCTGGGGGTCCATGGAAGTTTTGACGTTAGTGATGCTCAGAAACAGTATTGAAACTGCCATGTGATGAATACAGTTTTAGAGATACTGCTGGCCTCCTATGTATCTCTCTATGCGGATGGAGATGAAGCTTATGGTGTACGAGAAACCGATAGACATTCGATAAGAGCCGGTTGCCCATTTTGCTGAAGCTGCAGCTATTATTCTTTAACCATCATTAGAATGTAGATACCAGTTAGTCTATAATATAAACAGATGGTATATTCAGTAACATCTCTAAAGTAATGTTCAGCACACGGCAGTTTCTATCCTGTCTCTGAACATCACAAGCGAAGACATGTTCATTGACGCCTAGCGAACAAACGGTGCACCTACGACATTTACTGTTTCCTGAAGATGAAGTTTCTTTTTATATTCTCTAAACACGAATTTGTGTGAATAGTATTTTTCAACGCTGTATAGTGGAGTACATTCTGTTATAAACGTCAGGAAGATCACTAAATGAAACAGCCTGACAGGAATTCTCTTCTATTTCCCAACGGTAGCTTTCAACTCGCACAACTTCATACATACCTGTGGATCCATTGTTATCATTAGAGAACTCTAACTTTTTAGAACAAGGATAGTACTACAGTTCTACTGCACTCTGAAGTACATTAAATGTGTACTGCTTGATGAAATGCTTAATTTATTTCTTCAGATGTTTCCTAATCAATATTAATTTTTTCTGTGTCTCAAAATAGTAGGCCTGGAGAATGTGTGCGGCTGGGTATTACGTAGCTTGTACCAGTCGACATAAGCTTCTCCGTTGTCAAACATGCTGACTACGCACCAGAGGGCAGGTCGGACGAGACTCAATGCTGTGCAACAAACAGCACTCTCCTGTGACGCATTGGCCCTCAAGCGGCAGTTTACATTCCCTGCACGTTTGCTACGTTTCGTGACCAAGCAGTGAGAACTCCACCTGCATTAACTGAGTGCCTAAACTGAAGTTCCGATGCCGACTTCCGACAAAGCACAAACGCCCGCACGCGTACACAAATACACAATCAATAAAAAGGATTTTTACGACTAGTACAATTACTGATGGTGTTACAGACCGTTTAGCTTCATTTATACAGTATTTATTTGATGTGACCTCATTGGGTTTTAGAGTCTTTACCTCCCATTTATCAATTATGTAATACAGTACTGATACAACATCAGAACGTAGACTTTTTGATCCGATACTGTTAAAGATACGGTTCACAATATTTCAAGAACTATTGAGGTCCCAAGTTTGAGGAAGTCAACTTCTGTTTTCATTGTCATTATGTTAAAAACCTTAGCAATATAATTCGGGAGGACGGCGGTTCAATCCCGCGTCCGGCCATCCTGATTTAGGTTTTCCGTGATTTCCCTAAATCACTCCAGGCAAATGCCGGGACGGTTCCTCTGAAAGGGCAAGGCCGACTTCCTTCCCCATCCTTCCCTAATCCGATGAGACCGATGACCACGCTGTCTGGTCTCCTTCCCCAAACCAACCAACCTTAGCAATATAATGTTTTATAACGAGATCCAGAACATAACATTCATCTACACGAAGCTGTTCCAAAATTCCAGGTCGCTGATAGATTATAATGTCTAATTTGGCGCCAGTCAAATCCAATATAAACAGAAGATCCGAAGAAGCTGGTAACCTGCTAATATCGTGTAGGGCCCCCGCGTGCACGCAGAACTGCCGCAACATGACGTGGCATGGACAGGACTAATGTCTGAAGTAGTGCTGGAGGGAACTGACACCATGAATCCTGCAGGGCTGTCCATAAAATCGTAAGAGTACCAAGGAATGGAGATCATTCTGTAGAGCACGTTGGAAGGCATCCCAGATATGCTCAGTAATGTTCATGTCTGGGAAGTTCAGCGCCTAACGGAAGTGTTTAAACTCAGAATATTGTTCCTGGAGCCACTCTGTAACAATTCCGGACGTGTATGGTGTCTTATTCTTCTGCTGGAATTGCCCACGTTCGTCGGAATGCACAATGGACAGTAATGGATGCAGGTGATCAGACAGGATGCTTTCGTACGTGACACCTGTCAGAGTCGTATCTACACGTATCAGCTGTCCAATAACACTCCAACTGCACACGCCCAACACCATTACCGAGCCTCCACCAGCTTGAACAGTCCCCTGCTGACATGCAGGGCCCATGGATTCATAAGGTTGTCTCCTCACCCGTACACGTCCATCCGCTTACACGAGTGGGCTTTCGGCTCCGAAAGCCCATATCGATGATGTTTCGTTGAATGGTTCGCACGTTGCCACTCGTTGATGGCACAGTATTGAAATATACAGCAATTTGCGGAAGGGTTGCACTTATGTCACGTTGAACGATTCTCTTCAGCCGTCGTTGGTCCCACTATTGCAGGATCTTTTCCCGGCCCAAGTGATGTCGGAGATTCGACGTTTTACCGGACACCTGATTTCACGGTACCCTCCTGAAATGGTCGTACGGGAAAATTCTGACCTTATCGCTACCTGCTAGATGCTGTGTACCATCGCTCCTGCGCCAACTATGACACCACGTTCAAACTCACTTAAATCTTCATAACCTGCCATTGTAGCAGCAGTAGCCGATCTAAGAACTGAGTTAGACTTTTGTTATCTTATATAGGCTTTGCCAACCGCAGCGTCGTATTCTGCCTGTTTACACGTCTCTATGTTTGAATAGGCATGGCTCTACCAGTTTCCTTGGCGCTTCACTGTATATGCGGATAACGAAGGATAAATGCGAAAAATGTATACACGGCGTCAAGTTGTCACTCACACCATATAGGTACAAGATGGACAATAAAGCAGCAGAAATCTGAATAGGCACAGTTAACAGTGTAAGCGTCTAAATCCGTTGGACATTGAAATAAAGAAAATAATATGCACAGTCACTCGGTAGAAATGAAGCTAAATTAGTAATAAGAATGTGATTTACAATCACGGAAGTTATAGAGCAAAAATATTGCACACACAAATGGGAAGCGTAGCACTCTGACCTAAGATCAAATTTACATAAGGCAATGTTTCATTTCGTTAACAATTCGAAAGTACGAAACGTACTATGGCCACTTGTAACTCAAAAGCAACAAATAATGAAACAGCTAGCCATAATACTACAGAAAAATAAGAAGAAATGTACTGGTCCACTCGATATAGCAGAAATTTTCCAGTGCATTGCCTCGTCAGTTCCTTACGTTTAACTGGCTTCGTGTTTGTCCGCTTGATCTTCTGTCAAACCTCTCTTACCTGTTTCACGAACTTCTCTACTGATTCCTCATTACCATCAAACTTAGATTACAGAACCTTGTAAATAGGGGACATCTTCCTACCATATATCACCTTGTATGATGAAAGACCTTTACCCACGTGTACTTTAGAATTATACACGGAGACAATGTATTAAAGACATATGTCCCAGTCGTCATTCTAATTATTTACATAATGACTCAACATTTTAGGAACTGTGCGATGAACCCTGTCAGTACGTCCATTCATTTGAGGATGGAAAGGACTAGTGCAAAGTTTTTTAGATAGAAAGCAGATGACAACTGCTTCAACAGGCCTGACATAAAATTTGGACCCCGATCCATAACCGCAGTATCAGGAAATCCAAACGTTCATATCTAACCGTTAATCATCGCGTTTGCCACTGTGCTTGCTGGATGGTCCGGAATCTCTGGGAAATGTGATCTATTATTGTCATAATATATTTATTTCCAGCTGCTGTCCTATTATATGGTCCAAGAATATGCAAACAGGGCGTTTCAAAAGGTTTCGGCGCTTCTGACAATCTTTTCAGTGGAATTTACTACTTACTAAGATCTACTCTTTGTGCAAAAAAATTGGCTCTGAGCACTATGGGACTTAACTTCTCAGGTCATTCGTCCCCTAGAACTTGGAACTACTTAAACCTAACTAACCTAAGGACATCACACACATCCATGCCCAAGGCAGGATGCGAACCTGCGACCGTAGCGGTCGCGTGACTCCAAACTGTAGCGCCTACAACCGCTCGGCCACCACGGATGGCCTCTTTGTGCACATGACACATAATCTTTCAAATACTGTTCAACATTTTGTTTTCTGGTTCTCCACTATAAATTTTCAGCTACAAGCCTACCTGTTTTTCTACATCCACTATGACATGTAAGTATGCTGTTTAGGTTTTCTTATTGGTAACGCCACGTAGTGCACTGTATGAAACTCACTGGCTGTGCTGTGTGCAGTCTGTGGCTAGTTTTCAATGTTGTCTGCCATTGTAGTATTGGGCAGCTGGATGTGAACAGCGCGTAGCGTTGCGCAGTTGGGGGTGAGCCGCCAGCAGTGGTGGATGTGGGGAACTGAGATGGCGGATTTTTGAGAGCGGGTGATCTGGACGTGTGTCCATCAGAAACGTACATTTGTAAGAAGGGATGTCATGAACTGCTATATATATATATATATATATATATATATATATATATATATATATATATATATAATGACTTTTGAACACTATTAAGGTAAATACATTGTTTGTTCTCTATCAAACTCTTTCATTTACTAACTATGCCTATCGGTAGTTAGTGCCTTCCGTAGTTTGAATCTTTTATTTAGCTGACAGTAGTGGCGCTCGTTGTATTGCAGTAGTTCGAGTAACCAAGATTTTTGTGACGTAAGCGATTTGTGAAACGTATAGGTTAATGTTAGTCAGGGCTACTCTTTTGTAGGGATTATTGAAAGTCAGATTGCGTTGCGCTAAAAATATTGTGTGTCAGGATAAGCACAGTCTTGTATAATTTTTCAAAAGGGGACGTTTCATATGTCGACCCTTAGCCGAGGATGCCTCACTGGAATCTTCTGATTTTTTTCTTGTGGTTTGTGTAATTAGTGTGTGCTATTGTTTGTTGCTAGCGCGTAATCATTGAGAGAATTTCCTTTGTAGTTGTAGTTTTTCATTGTTGTACAGTAAAACAGTTGTGGCATGCATGCAGATTTGCACCAAGTATTTCGCAGCTGCGCTTGCAATTAACTAGATATTATTTTCAGTGCTATGTTAATGTGTTTTCTTATTTTGCTCTTCAAATTGTGCTTTTCTGTGTTATCCTGCGAAATATTGTGACAACAATGGCGTGTGAAAAACGTAACGCTAGGCTCCAAAGTAAACTGAGAAATAATAGTGACGTCGAGCGTAGCTTATCAGCACCGCTGTGTAGTGAATTAACAGACATTCAAAGTGGTAATTTGGTAATTGTGCATAGGGAAATGGAGCGGGCGGCAAATAATGGCGTAGACAGTGAAGCAATTAGTGAACAGCGAAGCATTATCGATCGATCGGTCGGCAACAGCTCGCCTCAGGAATCCGAAATGACAGGACACAATCTCGCAAATACTGTAGATTCAGGTTTTGGGTCCTCACCGTTTTCTCAAATAAGTCAAGACACATTTTCTGCTTGTCAAAATGTGAATTTTGCCGGTGCAAATTCGCTGCCGAAAAGCACTGAGGAACATGTTTGAGACACCAGAGCATTGTTGTTACAATTAATACAACAAATGGGACAAAAGCTTCAAAAGTTAGATACAATGGATCAAAATCTTCAAAAGTTAGACACCACACTTGAACAAACACGTGAAGATTTAACTACTGCGTTACATAAAATCGAATCGAAATGTCAAAAAGTCTGTAATGACGTAAAAACAAAAATTTGTGAGCATTTACAACCTATTTTTTCGCGGCATGAAAATACATTACAGAATCACGAAGCAGCCATAAAAGAATTGCAAACTATTGTTCATGAAAATTATGAGACCTGGCCAGCAGAAATTGACTCAGTTGCATCTACCGATTCAGTTACGCAACTTGCAAAAACTCAGGAAAACTTAGAGAACACAGTAGATACTCTGAAAATTGGTTCAGAAAGACACATGGAGGAAATTAGTTCATTATCAGAGAAAGTAGATGATAATCTCAATGACACAAAACCGGTAGTCTTTAATGACACAGAAGAGTGCGAACAAATTAGGAAATTCAAACAAAATCAGAATCAAATTAATACGCAACACCAAAGAGAAATCCGGGAAGTACAAGATCAGCTGACATAGGTAATACAAGAATTACGTATTTCAGAGGACACTTGCGCTCCAATACAGGGAGAGGGACATAGAAATGCGGAACAGCCACAAAATAATAACACAGAGTACTTAGGGAATTATGAAAGAAATTGGCAAGGTACACCGAATTTTGAGATGGAACCGCCGAAACGAAGTAACAATGACCGATATGCGACCCGCCAACATGATGATTTTGACTATATGCTGTTTATTACTACACATAAATTCAAAACAATTAAGAATTCCGGCAACGACACTCATCCACAAGCGTGGCTTCATCAATTCTATCATTGTTTTCCTTCCAACTGGTCATTAGAGCACAGATTAGAATTTATGTGTGGCTATTTAGAGAATGAACCAGCTGTTAGAATGCGATTGGTCATTCACGATCGCCACAGTGAAGGAGAATTTTACCATGCCTTCCTCTCAGCATATTGGTCTCAAGCTAAACAAGACCAAGTAAAACATAGCATCATAATGATGAAACATTTCGAACAATCTGAATTTTCCAGTCTTGTGAAATATTTTGAAGACATGTTGCACAAGAATCAGTACCTGTCAAACCCATACAGCCCCTCAGAACGCATCCGCATTTGCTTAATCAAATTGCCTGAACATTTACGACATATTATTTTGGCAGGACGTTGCAAAGACGACATTGAAGCTTTTCAGGGACTCTTACAAGAATTAGAAATTGACACTGACAATCTCGGAACGGAAAAACAGGAACACAACAATTACAGGTCACATCCATCGCAATTCTGCGATGAAAGAAATAATAATTGGATACGACAAGGCAATTCCCACAACACAAACCGTGCCCAAAACAGACACCACCCGTATGACAAACGTTGGCAGAGTAGTAATAATTACAGGGAAAGATCACCTCTCCGTGTTAGTGACTATCACAGAGACAATCAGAGAAACAGACAATATGGGAACCAAAATAATTATTATCAAGGGAGACAGAATAACTTTAGACGCAACGGTCCAGCACGCAGTTACGATTCAGGGAGAAATTCTCCACCACGTGACCGACAAGAAAGAAACTAATGAATCTACCGACATGACGACAGACGATATGATCGTAACGACAGACCTGAATTGCATCAGAACTGGCGGGGTTCAAACAGGGCAGGGCCCTCTCGACAAGGTGAATGTATAGTAGTTAGGTCTCCTAATCCCAATAACGACGCGAGCCAACAAAGAGACAGACAATGATTCGCACCGCAGGCAGCCACGTGCGCCGGCTGGCTCAGCGAAAAATAACATAGACGCTAACCTTGAGAAAAATTTTAGCATTCCTTACCGAAGTATACAACTTGATAATTGCTTTGAAGTTAAAACTCTGTGCACTAGGAAGAGTAAAGGACTGCACCACATGTCACATGTAAAACTGTTTATTGAAAGATAATCTGCTTTTTAACTTTGTCTTTGCCATAAAACTTTTCACTTCACATTTCTAGTACTCTTTGTCACACTTAGAAACTGTTAACATGCAACTATGTTTTAAAATAAATTATCAAGTCTAGAACCTAGGGAACATATTTAGACAGTATTTACGAGTGCATTGTTATAGTGAACAGATGAGACAGTGTTATTGTGTGTGTACATTCTTGCTTGTTAGTTGCACAATTACATAACGACTATAAGGCTTACTTACTTAGAACATACAATGCTAATGAGATTTCAATGCAACATTTTGGTACTTGGAAAGATACTCTGTATTTGAAGTACATTCAGTGAGATTAAAGATGACTTAGCATTTGGTTTCTTTGATAGCTACACAATATATACTAATATGTGACACAATTTACATTGTTGCTTTTGGGGTGTATCTGTTTTATATCTGCACAGTTTCTTCTGAATTTTTCTGGAAAGTAAAACATGTTGTAGTATTAAATTTTGTGATATAGCTACAATGAGACAGACTTTTCCGTAGCACAACAATACGTTACAGTACAGTACTTTCTTCATCACGGCAATAAGCATAATAACTACGATATCTATACGCAAAGCATTTCCCTTTCGTTTATGATGAGGTAAGTAAATTGACTTCAGCAGAACTTTGCTTACAGAGGACGATAACTACGACACTTCCACAGAATTATCTTACAGCAAGACGCACATTTAGCGCTGCAGGACAAGCATTTGAATGATTAATGTTGTACTTAAACCATTTATTTTTCAATATTTTTGAATTACAAAGAAAGTTTTGCATGATACATTTCATTCCATTGCTGTAATCTGTAACACCTGAGGGTATAATTACATTAATCCTCAGGGGGGTACACGCTTACTTTGTGTACCATGTGTTTGGCAAGCACAAGGAGCCCTAGCTAATATGGTATTTGCTTATACAACTTTACACGTCTGTACCATGTTTCTCTAACTCAGAATTACACAGCTATCTGATTATTTAACAGAGAAACAAATTTTTTTTTACTATGTCAGTTACACATGTTTACGCAATTACACAATTGGATAATTTTACACTTATGAAATTGTATTTTGACTGTACTTTGTGAACAGTTCATATTTTTCAGAACCATTTTGATACTATGAGAGCTTTGAATGATGTATTTCGTATGGGATAATGATTTTGAAAGTACGTTTGGGGTAGATGACACTATTGAAATGAGCAGAGAATTTTTTTTAGGTTTTGAAATAATTGCAGAAAGCTATGACGTTTTTGAGATTTGACTGAGTTTTTATGATGTTATTATTATGATGACAATGTGTATTATGCTGTTGAGGTATGTTTATGATCAATAATCTGGTGCTATATGAGGAATTTGATTATACTATATATTTATTATGATGAAATATTTAAGTGTCGCCACAAGATTGACGTGTCGACGAATATGTATATGTGTAATAAGGTAAGGAGTAATGAATAGTGGTTAGGGACTCTGATATGTGAAAAAGGATGTTGGAAACCAAGAATCGTACTTTAAGAGTTATGAAATGTGTGTACATGTGTGAATGTATCACAATGCCGCCGAAAATTTTTTGGACACTGTTATGTTTATTGGATTTTGTTTCTACAGATTTGTAACGCAAATGTTTCGACCTGTGAAATTTTATTTGTATCAAACTGTCACTGTAGCGGAAACTGATGTCGTAAACATTTCGGTAAGGGAGGTAGGTCACCTTGACGTAATGCACTGTAAGCGCCCAGCTGTGCGGTAGTCGCCTGGAAAAAAGCCATTAGTGTGTGCCTTTCAGAGGCACAGGTGGAGAAAAAAGAGGCCATTAACCTCGCTATTGACATCTCTTTGCAGAAAGCATCGCAAATATGACACGCTCAATCTTGAAAACATGATTACACTGTAGAGTTCTTAATTTATGATATTTACTGAAATGAAATGATGAGAAACATTTCACATCTATTGTCTTGCTAGTTGAAAGATTGTTTACTACATTATGAAATGACATATGGCTAGTGAATGACGTTTCTTGCCTTGCTTTGCCTATTTTGTTTAATATCTAGTTTCTAGCTGCACTGCAGCATTGGTTAAAATAAAATTTTATAGATGTACTAATATAGATACTTTATGCCTACAGATCCAGTAAAAAATAACTTTATGATCTACTTAAAAAAAAAAACGAAGGAGCACAAAAAGACATTTCCCTTCACAGGAAATGCATACATAATTTTCTTTTCAAGTACTTGGTAATTTATTTCATAGAATAAGTTTTTGTGGTGCACCACTTTAATTACATAGACATTAAGATGTAAATATACATTTCCCTTATCTGCATTGTTGTCTTTAGTGTACTATTTTTTCTGCATGTGGGTTTGTCATGTTTAGATATAAGTTAATGCATATGCTGCTGCTGTTTGCCAGGCATAGTGCTACTGAATTTCACTTTGTATTACTCTGTTAAGCCAGTTTTATTACTGATTTACTTTTCTTGTTGCTGCACATTGGCTCATATTAGTTGTAATGTTGCATTTGCTCTGTTAATTTAGATTTACTGCTGCTTGCTTTGCCAATTTACATTTTTTGTCATTGCTGTTTGTGTTAATTGTTTTGTGGTGCTGCATTGCCTCGTCCCTTAGTTTAGCATCTGAGCTCAGTAGATTTAAGTTAGCTTAAGAGGGGGTAGACTATATAAGAGAATGAGTTGCGATGAATTGGAAGAAATGGATTGAGAAGTTATACGAAAAAAGTACAGAAAGCAGGTATAGATAGGACTTTTTGGGAATAATGACGAACGAAGGGAGATCTCAAAGAAAAAATAAGTTTTGTTTGCAAAATACTGCAGTAAAACAAACCCTGTCCTTTCCTTTTGTGTTATTCCGCTATGTATTTATGTACCCTTGTGTATTTGGCATTTTTCCTGTCTTTATGTGTTTAGCTAATAAGATTTATGTTGTAGAATTTTTCTAATACTCAACTACATTCACTATGATGAGAAATACTGTTATCCTCAAATATAATTTGCATTAATAATATGTTATCTACTTTGTAAAGATGTTTAGACATTATTTATTCTGTTTTGTTTTAATGCTTATTAGTGAAGTTGATGTTTCAAAAGTTATTCTGAACTTTTATGTATTTACTTACGTCATAATTCCTGTAACACTGATGTATACGTTAGTTCGAATCTTTTGTAAAGCCTGTGTTACTACAAATGTTATCTGTACTGTTATGTTCTTTAATGATGTACTTTGTACCTTTGTAATTGTATTCTTATAGTGTAAATGTATAATTGTATAGTCACCAGTTCTTCAAATTAAGTATCATTTCACTGCACACGTTTCTGTTGGTCATAATATATGCACAGTATGTGAGAAGTTGGGACTGTTAGTGCTTGCACGTGTGTTGATAATTCAGCAAGGGACTGGATAACAGCATTGCTGGTTCTAACGACATTTCAAATAAAATTTTTGTGAGTGCACAAGTGCTGGTTTATGGACTTGCTATATTGTCCGCAAGACTCTTCGATGGTGATTGTGCACCTGCACAGTCGAAACAGATGGTTGCTGGCCGTCTCTATAAGGACTACAGTGGGTCTGCATCTTTGATGGCCCACCAATACCATTATTTCTACAAGGACCGCAGTGGGTCTGCACCTCTGATGGCCCACCAATACCATAATCTCTACCAGGACTGCAGCAGGTCTGCTCTGTGATGACCTACCTACCAATATTCTTCAAAACTTCGACTGATTCAGCTGTGGGTTTGCTCTGTTGTGGCGCATTACCTGCCTGCATGTCAAGAGTCAGCACTGTCTTTCCGTTAGAAGGACACTACTTCTTCAAGACTGCATGGAATTCCACTACTTCCATGTGCATTTTCTTTTACTGATCAGACTTTGAGAAAAACACTGAAATTTTACTGTGATGAACGATCAGAACTGTCATTATGAACTGTGAGAAACTTCTAGCTTCTGACCAACATTGTATCAATAAGTGTGTGGATTTTATTTCTTTGTTAGTCTAATTGTGAAAAAATTTCAACAAATATGTATTGGCCAGTGCCCAAAACAATTCGTAAAATTTTTTGTGGGGAGCATGGGGGCTATGTACGTAGGCTGTTTAGGTTTTCTTATTGGTAACGCCACGTAGTGCTCTGTATGAAAATCACTGGCTGTGCTGTGTGCAGTCTGTGGCTAGTTTTCATTGTTGTCTGCCATTGTAGTGTTGGGCAGCTGGATGTGAACAGCTCGTAGCGTTGCGCAGTTGGAGGTGAGCCGCCAGCAGTGGTGGATGTGGGGAACTGAGATGGCGGATTTTTGAGAGCGGGTGATCTGGACGTGTGTCCATCAGAAATAGTACATTTGTAAGAAGGGATGTCATGAACTGCTATATATATTATGACTTTTGAACACTATTAAGGTAAATACATTGTTTGTTCCCTGTCAAACTCTTTCATTTACTAACTATGCCTATCGGTAGTTAGTGCCTTCAGTAGTTTGAATCTTTTATTTAGCTAGCAGTATTGGCGCTCGCCGTATTGCAGTAGTTTGAGTAACGAAGATTTTTGTGAGGTAAGTGATTTGTGAAACGTATAGGTTAATTTAGTCAGGGCCATTCTCTTGCAGGGTTATTGAAAGTCAGATTGCGTTGCGCTAAAAAATATTGTGTGTCAGTTTAAGCACAGTCATGTATAATTTTTCTAAGGGGGCGTTTCAGACATTCCAATAAATAATCATGTGCCTGTCGAAATACTTCATTTATAAATGAAGCAAGAAGCACGATGGGTGGTCCACTTTCACACAGCAAGCTGCCGTGTCTCAGCTGTGTCTGTAACCTAAACGCCTGGCAGCGTACGTCTGACGTTTACGCCTTCTACCAGTCTGAAAATGTTTTATCTAGTGCCTGCAGAGCTCCAATCTCCCTGCCTAGTATGTCAGCGTTTGTGTGCTTTTTCCCAGGTGATGCAAGTCTTTATAATTAAACTCATTTAGCTTCAGCATCCACCGTCTCAAAATACTAAAAGTGCCTTCAATCCCAGCATGCACTTATGGAAAGCATGATCGATAATTATCTTAAATGTCTGTGAAAGTAAGTAATACCATAAAAAACAGCTGGCACTTCTTTCTCTGTTATGGAATAGCTACGTTCGGCTTGTTCAACTGCCACAGTGCATAAGCCATGGGATATTCCCTACTATACATACTTTGACTGAAAACACAACCAGTTACCATACTGGTCATTTCACACATCAGAAGAAGACTTGCTTGAAGTTAGAAAATACCGACAGAGGACTTTATAGCAATGCATGTTTTAATTTCACAAATGCAGCTAGACACTAAGCAGTTCACTCGAATTTCACTCCTTCTTTTAATAAACGATTCAGGGTTGGTGATTTCCACAGAATCCTTCACAAATTTTCTATAATAATTGCAGAGGCCTAAAAATGATTGTACCTGTTTCTTAGACTGCAGTAGAATAACGTCATGAACCACTGATACTAGCCATGGATCAGTTTTTAATCCTCCCTGACAAATTACATCTCGAAGATAGTTTACTTCTGTACGAGTAAACTGACACTTATTGGTACTGAGTGGTTGGACATGCTGCCTCCAGTCTTTTAAAAACTTCTTCCAGTTGTTCATTGTTCTTCCATATCCATTGAAAATACAATTACGTCGTCAAGGCAGACCATACATTGTTTAGGTCTAAGTTCCAAAGCGCTCCATCCAAGAGTCTCTCAAGTGTAGCCATTACATTCTTCAGTGAATACTGAATGCTATGATACTGGTAATGCCCCCATGGTGTGGTAAATGCCGTCTACAGTCAGTTTTCTGGCGCTACTTCAAGCTGGTGGTAGATGCTCTTCAACTCCATGGTTGAGAAGTGTCTACATTAACCCAAATTGACGATTGTTTCAGGAATTTTATGGATGGGATACGCATCAGTGACAGTCTTTTGGTTGAAGTAGTTATAATTGCAACAGAACCCTTATTTATCGGTATCATTAGATGACTTTTTGGGCATGGTGACAATAATTTCAACCAAGAACTGTCACTATGTTCAGTGATTCTATCAGCTAACTATTGGTCATAGGTTGTAAATACTTTGCGACCCTCTATGGCTTCCTATACACCAGAGCAAAAATGGTTCAAATGGCTCTGAGCACTATGGGACTTAACTGCTGTGGTCATCAGTCCCCTAGAACTTAGAACTACTTAAACCTAACTAACCTAAGGACATAACACACATCCATGCCCGAGGCAGGATTCGAACCTGCGACCGTAGCGGTCGCGCAGTTCCGGACTGTAGCGCCTAGAACCGCTCGGCCACTCCGGCCGGCTACACCAGAGCATTACTCCCTGTCAGTATGCTATGTTGTGTTACATGCGCCACTCTTAATAGAGACATCAGATTGTACAAATCCGTGAAGCTAAGAAATGAAGTTCTCATGTCTTTCCTGCATTTCACTTCCAAGTGTTTAACTTTCTCACATAGTTGAGATTTGCTCACACTATGCTTTTTGCTATGATCATCACTGAGCCTATCAATATCGTCTTCCTCTAAGACACTCAATCTGACAAACATTAGGCTCTTTGGTAGGCTAACCTCATACATGCCAAAATTTCCCAAACTCATGGGAATTAAAAAGTCTCTATCTATATCAGTAATGCGTACCGCATTCATCTGCACCACTCAATGGGTCTTATCTAATTCCTCGCTGTAATCCAATGAGTCTACTACGCACAACAGTTCCCTTTGTAAGTCCATATCTATACTAACCTACATCAATTTTCCTGTAGCTACTGATATGTTATCCCGCGAATTAACCTTTAGTGAACTTGTACGCAGTTTAGCTGGCAACACTTTCATGACAGGCGCACTTTGCGACATTGTTTCACGAGCAGCTCTCTTCTCGAGCCGAAAAAAAAAGATCCACGAAGCTATATCGTACACGACAAAAGATCAATTATAGCGCGAGGTTTTTCCATAAAATCAAGTCCGAGATCTGTACAGTACCCCGTCAATAACGTGTAGTCCCAACGCTATGGATGAGCAGTGTTGTGGCCAATAATTCCACCTCATTGTTATCCACTCCAGGTAACTTTAACACGGAGACTGAAGTCTTTTCCTATCCAAGAGATCCAGGCTATCAACCATCACACGAGCACCAGTGTTTACCATGAATTTATGTTCCTCATTATGTACTGAGCCAAGTAAGCAACAATTTGTCCCTGCACACTTCCTTGCAGGTAGTAGTTGTATTGCGAATGATCCCCGACGGTTAAGGCACTCACACTTGCGTCTGACGATTGCTTCCTTTGATTTCGTTTATCCTGCTTCCCATTTTTGCGGTGACGTGTACTATGCCCAGCCCCACCACATTCAAAACACTGCGGCTGGCGACATTGGTTCCTTATCTCGGCCTCCTGTACACATCGGTAACTCTCGATATCAGAGGAGAAGACACCATGGTCACGCTGTTTCTGAGTCGCAGTATCGATTTCTCCAGATACATGGCAAACCTGACAGCCGAGGAGAACTCACTTGGATTTTCCATCCTCACCTGCTGTGACATTTCCGACAAAATATCCCTTACGAATAAGTCCAAGGTTCTCTTCTCTGCTTCCTGTAACAGGACTTAATCTGTCTCTGCACTGGGCGCCAAATCATATGCCTGCCAGATCACTTTAACAATTCTGTCAGATATGGCCTCTACCAACTCATTGTGCTTTTGTGTGTATCCAATGAGTTTTTCCCTGAAAAACCTGGCACTATTTGGTATATGATATTGCTTGATCAACTCTTCAGCCACCTTGTCAAATATCTACGCCTTACCACCGGTTTTATGGTACATAAAATATGATTTCGCGTCACCCACTAATCATAACTTGGGCGTATACCGACACGTTTCCTCAGATAAATTCCCTTATTTAGCTGTTACCCTCACATCGTCAACAAAGCTCGACACATCCTCAGATATTGTTCCAGAAAAACAAATAATGAGACTGGCTGCAATGGGATCAATGAATGGGACAGGTGCGTTCGCTAAGGTCTAAGTGTGTCCTACCTGGGATTGCGTCTGGCCACTCACGATTTCCAACGCTTCCAGTTTCTTCTGCAACTCCTCACAAACCCAGTTTTGTTCTACTTTATGCTGGAGTAACGTGGTTACCTGGTTCTTTAGAGCTTCAGTGCCTTCACTTTCAGCTACTGCAGGTATATCTGGTCATTGTGTAACCTCCGTTCTGAACTATGCTACAGAACAACTGAGAAACCAGTACGCTGGCACTACATCAATAAGCAAAACAATTATTCTAATCCTTCCCACAAATCATTGCCCAGAGGGACTCATTGCACTGTTGTGCTTCATGACCGAACCTTCTACAAATATCACAAGTTACTGACACTGCCCTAGTACAAAATAATTCATGCCCCAATAAACTACAAAAATGGTACATAGTCGGCTATAAATATTCTTCGCTACAATTACCCCAGAACTGCGACCGATCTGCAGGTTTCTTTGGTCTAGACACTGTCACTCTTAAGTTCATATGAATATCTTCTCCACTAAACAGGGCCAGAATAAGAGAAAGAAGAAAACAGACCTACGACAATTGGTCACTCACCACACTGCATAATGAAGGATGTCGATGATGTCCGTAATGTGCAGGTGTGCTTCCTCTAAAACAGTAACAGCATATGTAAACACTTCTGACTCCAAATCGTAGGGATTAACTGGCTATGACCTCCATATGAAGGTTCGCAGCAGTCGAGCAGAGAGTCGTTGTCGTGGATTTGTATGATATACAAGGCGTCAGTGAGAAAGCATTAAATTAACATCCATTTACTGTTGATAACAGCCACAGTCTAGTGTGATTCAGGATGTTCGCTGAAGCCTCAGGTATCTCGCAGAGCGTAGTTGCACTTAGGCTTACTTCCAGATATCTGCATGCTCCAGGTGATAGTTGTCGTGATGAAGCGAAGGCGGAAGTCCTATCAGCGACGCGTGGGGCAGCCTAAGGGGCGGTACCCGCATAAAGCAAATAAAGGCTGTACATGCACTGCCAAGCAATGGTAGCACCAGGGGCCGTGGTCCCAAATCGAGTAGCTCGCTGGTAAACGTTGGTTCTTTATCATCAAAATATCTGCCCCTTCCTCATACTCTCTCAGTCACTATAATGACTGGCAGGAGTGACAGTTTTTAGAAATTCTCCATCCCCCCTCCCCACACACCCAGACGGCTGCAGTCTTTTAGAAGTAGACTCCAAACTAGCAGTGACCGGCAACACTTCGTCATATGTCAACAGGTCATCCTGCACCTAACAAAGACGGTCTTCCGTTGGTGTCAGTGACGCAGATGGAATGACCAACTCTGAGCCCTGGGTGGAAGGAAGGGGAGAGCTATATACTGATCAGTGGTGTGATTCCTCTTTCCACGCAAATAAACATGCTCCAGTTTTTCGAAGCTGTCAGTGTTCTCTGCTGGACTGATGTTCACTTTAAGTGCCTCAGAGTGTTCTTTTATACAATGTCTGTAGGTTGAAAGGCGCTCTTGATAAGTCTTTATGTGTAGTTAGAAAATGGCTCTGAGCACTATGGGACTCAACTGCTGAGGTCATTAGTCCCCTAGAACTTAGAACTAGTTAAACCTAACTAACCTAAGGACATCACACACATCCATGCCCGAGGCAGGATTCGAACCTGGGACCGTAGCGGTCTCGCGGTTCCAGACTGCAGCGCCAGAACCGCGCGGCCACTTCGGCCGGCTTTATGTGTAGTTACTCCACATTAATAGAACACCGTCACTTCTCATTTGCAGTGATGTCATGGTGCTGAATCAGGTGTTTCTGCTGCTCTCTCTCACACAGTGTATGGCAAGATGATCCGTAATGGACTGTGTTTCAGCGCCCAATGTGTTTATACACACCTCAAAAAAAGCTTTGCATCACCTCGGTTCCGAGAGTTCCAGAACCTGTACGGAGAATTGGAATAGAGATCAACATAAACATCATTTCCGCCCTTTTTAGTGGTCATGAAAACCACACATTGCATGTTATACCACGCTAAAGCGATACCTCTAGAAGTGGTAGACCAGATTGCTGTACACACCGGTACTTCTAATACTCAGTAGCACGTCCTCTTGCATTGATGCGTGCCTGCATTCGTCGTGGCATACCATCCACAAGTTCATCAAGGCACTGTTGGTCCAGATTGTCCCACTCCGCAACGATAATTCGGCATAGATCCCTCGAGGTGGTTGGTGGATCACGTCGTCCATAAACAGCATTTTTCAATCTGTCCCGGGCATGCTCGATAGGGTTTATGTCTGGAGAACATGGTGGCCACTCTAGTAGAGCGATGTCGTTATCCTGAAGGAAGTCATTCACAAGATGCGCACGATTAGGGCGCGCATTGTCGTCCATGAAGTCGAATGCCTCGAAAATATGCTGCCGATATGGTTGCACTATCGGTCAGAGGATGGCATTCACGTATCGTACAGCCGTTACAGCGCCTTCCATGACCACCAGCGGCGTACGTCGGCCCCACATAATGCCACCCCAAAGCAGCATGGAACCTCCATCTTGCTGCACTGGTTGACAGTGTGTCTAAGGCATTCAGCCTGACCAGGTTGTTTCGAAACATGTCTGGTTGAAAGCATATGCAACAGTCATCGGTGAAGAGAACGTGATGCCAATTCTGAGCGGTCTATTCGGCATGTTGTTGGGCCCATCTATACCACACTGCATGGTGTGATTGCAAAGATGGGCCTCGTCATGGACGTCGGGAGTGAAGTTGCGCATCATGCAGCCTATTGCGCACAGTTTGAGTTGTAACACGACGTCCTGTGGCGGCACGAAAACCATTATTCAACATGGTGGCGTTGCTGACAGGGTTCCTCCGAGCCATAGTCCGTAGGTAACGGTCATCCACTGCAGTAGTAGCCCTTGGGCTACCTGAGCGAGGCATGTCACCGATAGTTCCTGTCTCTCTGTATCTCCCCCATGTCCAAACAACATCGCTTTGTTCGACTCCGAGACGCCTGGACACGTCCCTTGTTGAGAGCCCTTCCTGTCACAAAGTATCAATGTGGACGAGATGGAACCGCGGTATTGACCGTCTAGGAATGGTTAAACTACAGACACGAGCCGTGTACCTCCTTCGTGGTAGAATGACTGGAACTGATCGGCTGTCGGACCTCCTCCGTGTAACAGGCGCTGCTCATGCATGGATGTTTACATCTTTGGGCGGATTTAGTGACATCTCTGAACAGTCAAAGGTGCTGTGTCTGTGATGCAATACCCACAGTCAACGTCTATCTTCAGGAGATATGGGAACCGGGGTGATGCAAAACTTTTTTTGGTGTGTATATTTGTTACGCAACTATTGTGTGCTGGGCAGGCACCGTATGTCTAGATGTCATTCCAGCCAGCTCAAATAATTTTATTATTCACTCTAATACTATTTTTCCGTGTAACAGTAGTATTAAAACGGAGCAGTTAGCCACTTTAGTTCCTGAAAAATGTGTAGTATTTTCCAAATGTACGTTAACTTCACTTGAATTGGCGTCATATTCAAAAATATTTGCTTCTGAATGGCATGGGGCCGTCTGTAATATTTCTATGTCGAAAAAATATCTAAGATTTACTTGCATTGATGCCATGTTCAAAGACATTTGCCTCTGAATTGCGTGGCACCTCCACGCAAACGCACGCACACACACACACACACACACACACACACACACACACACACACACACACATACTGTAAACACTAGGTCCATCACACAACCTAACCAATGTCAGACGTTATCGATAGTGAATACAAATAACCAATGGGTGAGGCAGTTTTAATTCTCTACTTTTGTATTTTGACAAATGATAGAGCAGAATTCCACGGAGCATTTAAACAGGAACCTCCACTTCTATTTATTATGTTATTTGCTAATTTAATTTCAGCTACTTCATTAAACACACTATCCCAATAGTAGGAGGTGAATGTCAGAATGTCCATGTTGCTATATTCCATTTGATAGGCAGTGCCAAGGCAGTGGTCTGCAACTGCAGATTAACTCGGCTGTTGAAAGCGTGTGTGATGCTTATGCTCAGTACACCAGTCCCCCACGGTGACGATGGTCTGCCTAATATATAACAGGCCACAACTGCCAGGAATACGATAAGTACAAGCCTTAAGCATACTAAGCCCACCGTTTACGGAACCTAAATGTACCCTAACCCTAAACAGTAGTCTAAAACCACAGTTTACACCATTTTTTTCCGCAAAACACGATTAATACTGTTGCAAATGGTTCCTGTGTAAGACAACAAGGTGTAGACTTTGATGCCATCTCATTGTTATTTTCAATCACCCGGCTTACGGTTGATGGGTAGCGCAACGCGCTATTGCTTCAGAAATTTTGGCATTTTCTTGGGAAATGGCCAGACAGTGCTCCTTGTTCGCATTCCGACTGGGAATTTCATTCTGTAACTGCCCTACATCAAGCGAAGTTTCAACGTTTTGGTGTCTTGGAGTCCTGAAGTGCTTTCACCTATCTCACGGAGAAACGTTTGACGGCGCAACTGTATCTATGCTATAAGTTTTTCGTCAACTTCCAGGAGTTTACTAGTCGTTCATTTCATAAGTCTTGTCGAACGGGCTATTTTTAAGCTACTTCCTGAAGCTGCCGAGGAGGTTAGGAGAGGAGGATGCTGCTTGTTGATTTGGGGCACGTCGGGCCAAGAATAATACAACAGCAGTTGAAAAGGGTGCTTTACGTTCACTCAGACTCAATACTGGTATTATTATCTTGCCCGCGGATAATGGTAATGTAACTGTTGTGTTCGAAAAGCCGAAAAGCAGGATTACATTCAAAGGATGTAGTGTTTACTATACGATTCAGAGCATGTCAGGATCGGTGCTGGCCTGACAAAAAGCGTTGATGAAAAGACTCACAAACTCCCAAAGGAAAGTTCTTTGCCACAGAAGACTATCAAGAGCTTTAATTCTTATTGTGCTCTCTCGTCTTGACTATGTGGCCTTTAGAAGATGCACCAGGAAGGTATTCCTCTTGGGCCTATTGTCCTTAAAACTATTACTCTGACATAACCGGTAACAAAACACCTTCCCACTTTGTTGATCCCACTAGTAGGTCGATCACTAGTAGGTGCATCATGGCGGATTTCTTACGTCGATGGTGGGAATACGTATCAATGACTCTGATATTTTATTACATTTTGATGTGGTATCTCTCTTCAGTTTTGTTCCTGTTCCTGATTCGTTGCAGTTAACTAAGGTTAGTATTGCTGCTGAATTAACGAACCTATTTCCGTATGTGTTGAGTTCAATTTACTTTGTATACAATGACCATTAATATGAACAGACAGATGGCGTTGCGATGGGAAGCCCATTGTCAGCTGTTATTGACAATTTGTTAATGTAAGACTTCGAGGAATGTACCTTGGACTCGATGCCATTGAAACCTGTGTGTTCTTTAAGATATGAAGGTGATACTTTTGTTGTTTGGAAACATGGACGTAAGAATGTAAACGGTTTTATAAAACATCTGAATATTCGCTACGTGATGTAGAAGGAAAAGTATGGACGCCTTTCCTACCTTGATGTGTTAGTCAGGAGAAAGGCTGATGGTACGTTGGGACATACCGTTTATACGAAGCCACCAACTCACACTGACTTGTATGTACTGGCTGCTGGTCGGCACGATCCTGTTCAGCGCGGAAGGAGGGGGGGAGGAGGGGGTTTGCTCCACACCTTGGTTCACAGGGCCCACGTTATCTCAGACCCTGAAAGCTTGTCAGCTCAGTTAGCTCATCTCGAGGTCACCTTTGGTCAGAATGATTATAGTCAAAGACAAATCAGACGTTCGTTCAGCTATCTGTTAACAGCAAACTGGATGAGTGATGATAATAACGAAATGGTTCAAATGGCTCTGAGCACTATGCGACTTAACTGCTGAGGTCATCAGTCGCCTAGAACTTAGAACTACTGAAACCTAACTAACCTAAGGACATCTCACACATCCATGCCCGAGGCGGGATTCGAACCTGCCATCGTAGCGGTCGCTCGGTTCCAGACTGTAGCGCCTAGAACCGCACGGCCACTCCGGCCGGCGATGATGATAATAACGTGTTGACGCTGAAGTCTAGGGCCGTCTTCCTTATGCAGGAAGCAAACATAAGACGACTGATCATATTTTGCAGAAAATGATGTGTCAATTGCATTCTTCGAGCATCGTCTAAAATTAGCGCTCTTTAAGGTTCCACGAAGGATTATCCTGGTTTGCATTTGCAGCACATTGCCTATGCACTGGCCATTCTATAGAATATAGTGACATGTCGATTCTGGTAGGCTTCTCCAACTATTGGGGTAGTATTATCAAGGAAGCAGTTGAAATTAAATTAGCTCGTGACATTATGAATAGAGATGGTGATTTTTTTGTAAGATTTGCGTGGTATCCTGCTCTCTTCCTTGTCAAAAAACAGAGGGACAGAGCTAGTGTTACATCACTCATTTGTTATTTATGTTCACTATCGACGGCTTCTTACAATGGTCATCTTAGGTTGTGTGGTGGCGTTAGTGTTTAGAGTGTGTGTTTATGTTTCATATTTCCACAAATACACTGCATATTGAGGTTTTAAATTTCCTTACTCAGCAATTCTTTGCTGCATTTGTCCATTGAAAGTGACAGTGTGTGCACCTGTCGAAAAATCGGTAGTTGTAGAGACGTCATCCATCTTCATTACCATATATTGTCTGAAAACCTTATACGGTGGGAGAAACTGAAGTTTCACACTCCACATTAATTTTACAATTTGTTGCAGTTTTCCTGTAACATTGTAACGATGGCAACGTATGAGGAACTTTGGTTTGGCGCTTATCTGTAAGCATGAGGGGGAAACAGAACAAAAATGCTGTTGACTTTCCTGATTCGAAAAGTGTGATTTAGTTGGTGAAGCGGTTTGTTTTGTTTCGTCTTCGAAAGCAGCGGCATAATTCATATGAATGAAATAACATCTGTTGATGAGGAGATTTGATTATTAGTTGAAGTTTATGCTAGTTGTCGAAAATAAAGCAGAAGATTCAGTTACAGTTGTATATGAGAACAATCCATCAGCTGCAATACACACATGCAAAAAGTGTGTTTTGCGAAGAGTTCACTTAACTGTAGCAGTATTACTAAGTGTCCTGCCTGTATGCATAACAAAGTGCTGTGTCTGAGGTAATGTTCAGCTGGACGTCTATCTTATCTATGAGGAGGTCCATGACTTCGGACGGTTGTTTTGGCGTGTGAAAGGCACCTGCTTGTGTTATCAAGAATTCCTTGAAGAGCTGTGGTTAAACAATTTTTTGTTATTTCAAAATGTGATCAGCCACTGCACAGAGGCGCAGAGAGGCATTTGCGTTTCTTGAATACACCCACATGTTTCATGTTGTTCTGAAATCTAGGTATACAACGCCCACAATCGACATTGATTTTCCATGATTATGCATGTCTTAAGCTCGTGATCGTTTCAGATCAATTTCCTTGTGAAGGAAAAACTGATATGTAAAGCTTGATCTTTGAGATAAGAGTTTGTGACGTCGCAAGTTCTTACAGGATAACATTTATTGCAGTAAGATACCTACACGTGGAGCCCGGTGAACGAACAGGAGGATCAAAACTTGTGCTTTATACATGACTCATAACACATCTGTCGCTACTAGCCAGAGTGAGAACGGGCTTCTGCCTCACTTAGAACGACCGTACATTCATACCCCCTACGAATCTAAATAAAACATACTAAATATTAACCGATTATTTTCTAACTTGGTATACTATTTTTTGTTACTCATAAGAAGATGTCCAAATTTCAAAGCTGTACATATAATAGTTTCGGAGATACAGAAAATTACCAAAAACCCACCAAACTGACACTCAGGGTGAAAAATTCGGTAATAAACGATTACAGCTTGTCCTTTGTTACCATTTGAAATCATTTACAGAGCTCTCAATATACCAAAACAATTAGTTTGGATTTTTATTTTCCGAACTTTAATTATTCTTCATTTCGTAATATAAAAATTCAGAAAAAATTAGTATCTGTTTATTATGTTGCGGCGTGAATAAATGAGAATGAGTGAGAGGGTGTATGTGGGACATACGAAAAATTTCAATATTATATTATGTACAACATTACGTAATTGGAACACGAGAAAAATGTGATTTACCCACATTGCTGATGACGTATGTCTAGGGGTGATTGCTTTTGTAAGAAGGCAGCCAGAATATCAGTTTAAAGTGCAATCGTTTTCTAAATTATTTTCAAGATTAATTTTATTGCGTTTTGTTTTATTAAACATTGTGTTAGTATTTGCATTTTGGGACGACTTAAATTACTTTCTGAACTGTGTTTAGCTTATTCGAGTTTTTCTGCGAGAATTATCTCGAAGGATCATCCTGATTGGTCCGTCAGACCGATCAGCCAATCAGAATTAAGTAGTTCCCATGCACAGCTAGTTAGATATGCTGTGAGTGAGACAGCATCGGGACAGTCGCTTGCCAGTTTCGGAGGCGCAAAGGTCATGTTAAATGTCTCAGGGTTCACTATGGGTAAGGTGAAGAATTATTGAGTGCTGCGCTTTTAAAACGAGTCGTAATGAAAGCCGTTGAAATTACGAACAGTTTGATGAAATTTTGGAGTTTTTAGATTGTTTTGTTGGAAAGTTACGAGCGTGTGAACTTTCGGCATTTGTGAACATTCCGCGTGGCGTATTCTGTAATGATTTATGGAGTATTGGGCGAGCAGTTTCTTTTAAAGAAACCCACTGAAAATGACCGAATGTGAACCTCGTTCATAGTAGCGGATCTATGATTGTGAGATCAAGTCTTCAATCGGGTCGGACTTGTGCACAATTCTGGCCGCTCTGCGTGTGAAGTTTGCTGTTTGACTGAGCATTAAGAATAATAGAATAGTTTTTGGCTGAATGCGGACTTGGTAGCGTATAAACTCTTGTTATTCAGCAATAAACTTTACTAGCCTGAAAATTGTAGAACGTCCATTTCAGTCAAATGCATCATATCACCACACGAAATCCCGATAAAAGAGAGATTGCAGGACCTGAAATACTACTAAAGTTTACACGATATTTGCAGGATAGATATTAGGCGACGTCTCTCGTCAACGCTGGCTCTTCGTCGTGTAGTAAGTATCTACGCTTGCAGAGAAAAGGGACAGAGAGCGGACGCCGTACTGAGGTTTATTTTGAACTGTACGACGAACGATTTTTTAACCTGCCCCGCCGCAACTTGCTGACTAATGCATACTAATCACATTTTTTGTCTGTCGGAACTAGTTGACACAGCATGTTGGTGTGTTATAAAAGCTTTAGTCTCACTGCCAGTGGATTTCCATTGCTGCTGCAATGATGATCTTAGTCGTCACCATCATTCAACACATTCTTTTTTTTCGCACTCAAAGGTTTAAGTTTGACATGCAGTACATACTACTAATACAGTCAGTATATTTTACCTATCAATTACTTGTTGCAGTACGAGAAAGCTAGGTTTCTTATAGTTGCATGTTACAAAACTTGAAGCATCTTGATGTGGACAGCAGTGCAATATGCACTGAGAGACTATCAGCATTGGAGAACGGACAGACCATCCAGAATTAAGCGTAGGCCAATCAACAAAAAATTTGGAGCTGCAGTGCTGATTTATCTGAAAGGCTCCAAAATATATCTGACATCAAGATTCTCAGCCACTAATGCTGGTGAACTTTACTTTCTCAACAGTGACACTGTGTACGATTTATAGCAGAATAGAGAACAACACAGAGACAGTTGATTTCAAAATTAGTGATTCGAACTAACTTCCTATATGAAGTGTCAATTGCTATATATAAAGTATCGTGCAGTGGAATTATAAAAGATATTAATAGTAGGTCTCTAAAACAAGAAGGCACCGTGTTTAATTCGCATTAGTGATTAGTTCTCACATAAGAAGTCATTGGTTTTGGTTGGTTGTTATCTAAATGTCTTTACAGAAGTGAATGAAAAAATTCAAAAATCGTATACTTGGGTGAGAGAGAGTACTTACAGATCCTGAACTCTTTGTTACTTTTTTGAAGTGTATGTTAGTTTGATATTTTTCCTTTCATTTCCTTTGATTTGTGTTATGATGTTGTTCCCTCATTAAATCAGGCATTACAGAGATGTGAGGCAGATGTGCAAACACTGCATGTAATTTTTGTTGTGTGCACATATATGAGATGAAATTTCTTGATGAGGCACAGAGAGTGAGAGAGACACGAAGTTTACTGCGGCGTATAAATCATCCAGAGAGGATGGTGCAACAGATATTGAAATATTGTAGGTAAGGTTTTTGATGCTGTGTGCATAAATATGAAATGAAATTCACTGACGTGAAACCTTATCATTGTGCGTTGTGCGTGCGCGTGTGTGTCGTTCGCGCACACGAAAAAAGGAAATATTGCTTTCTTAGAAATATGCCGTTCCTGGATAACTAACTAAAGAGAGCGCGCGCTCGCGCGCTTGTGTGTGTGTGTGTCTGTGTGTGTGTGTGTGTGTGAGAGAGAGAGAGAGAGAGAGAGAGAGAGAGAGAGAGAGATGGGGGGGGGGCGGGAAAGAGAAAGAGAGATGACATCTAAAGAATACAGTACCACAAGTATGAAGTGGACATGTGTGTGTGTGTGTGTGTGTGTGTGTGTGTGTGTGTGTATGTGTGCGTGTGTGTGTGTGTTGTAATGCCGGAGAAGCATATCCTCCTATTTCCATCTACTGTACTATAATGTTTTTCCTTATTTTGTTACCTGAAGGTATGACATTTCTGTGTCTTTGTATAATGTAATTGTTTTACTATTTGTAAATATATATATATATATATATATATATATATATATATATATGTTGATGTATAATTGGTTTGTTTTGTAAATATTATTTGTATTTTTACGCTGGGTCTGGCCTAGGGAAAACTATGCTACCGAACGATTACATCGATAGGTCGTGTGGAGAACCAAAGTGTTTAGGATCTTTGGTAGTGTTAACTCTGCCGCATGGAGCGCGGGCAGAGGGGGTCTGGCTGGAGCAGGGCGGTGGAGCAGGTGTGTTGTGTGACGCTCCCGCGAGTTGCCGCGCTTTCGGGGTTTGGCAGCATGTAATTGCGCTCGACTTGCTATTATAGTTTCTGACACGATGTCGCGGACGGGAAGCATTAGCTGGGGCACATCAAGAGCCCGTTTCGTCTGGTGACCGTGTTGAGAAGAAGGCGCGCCAACATCCAGCTTCTACAACAGCGACGGCCGACAATGAGTGACTGTCGCCACCACCTCGATCGACGACTTCAAACCTTCAATCAACCAACAAGGAAGACCCCGTAAAGTTTTAGAACTGTACGGCAGACCTCAGCTTTTCAAACTATTCCATTAGCAAAATACAACAACTTAGCATGAATTTTTGTTGCTCATTGTCCCAATTGCATTACCATGCAGGGTCCCTTCCTTTTTCGGAATGAACCCGAGTGTCGTCGAAATTCAAACGCCAGCATTAAAGTAATATCATTCCATTCCACTGCTTTAATTTCAAAGTTCAGTTAAGGTATTCATAGCTGGCTACAATATTTAGATTACACAAGCACAAATTAAGAGTGTGAGTCTTGCTACCATATTTTAGCTTACCTGTGACTGCAGCTCAGCTTGGTATGTACTAAATTTTACTATTGTTAATTGTTCAGAATCATTTAATTCAAGTTCAAAGTTAAATCTCTTATTTCTAAATTGCGTACATTCAAGTAGCTTTTGAAATGATTGTTAAGGTAGCCCAAGACTAACCTTATTTTATTGAATTTCGTAGTGCTTCCGAAACAAAGTTCACTATTAATTTCAGTCACTAAATTAACATTCAATTTTCCGATTTTATTAATTCTTTTGCTAAATTAAGTCAGAGTGTAGCGAAATTCATTACTTCTGACAAAAATTCGGTTTTCACACAATATGTGTCAACCTTCAGTTGCCACGCTTTTAGTGCTAATTATATGTGCATTAATCTTTCATTTTCAGTTATTATAGTAGTTGTCCATAGGACTGGCGACCGTAATTTTCCACAAATCTCAAATATCTAATTAACGCCAATTAATTGTTGACGTAACGACCGCACATTTACTTTCTATATTAATTTTACCCTTTTCTCAAAACTAATTTCCACCATTTTCATTTGCATTTTTCCTTTCATTTAGATGTAACCCTTTCCTCCCTCTTTACCGACAAATTAACTTCAGTGACGATTGCTTTTCCCAAATTTCCATTAGGTGCACGCAGTTTAATTTTTCACTGTCATTAAGGTTGATAAGTGAGGGGGAGGTCACAGTGTGTGTGTGTGTGTGTGTGTGTGTGTGTGTGTGTGTGTGTGTGTGTGTCTGTGTCTGTGTGTGTGTGTGTGTGTGTGTGTGTGTGGGTGGGTGTGTGTGTGTGTGTGGGTGTGTGTGTGTGTGTTTTATGATTGGTTGGATAAGAGGGAGGGGTAGTGTGTGAAGCGAGGAGCAGTTGAAAAGCACAACTGGACTAGTTCTGCCATCCTGGAATTTTAAATTTCACAAAACTACTACTTTGAATTTCTTTAAATTTCATCGCACCGCAATCCCGCATTTTTAAATTTCCACCACTGACGCCTTATCTTTTTTTTAATTTTTTTAAACTGTGATCTTAGATTTTCTGGCGTCTGCACCACCAACTAGTTTCTGGGACTATTACTACATGTTAAACTAGCTACAGATATACTACTAGAATAAGTACCGTAAGCTGAAGAAATAAATAATAATAATATTCAATAAGATTGCGGCTGTCCCCACTCTTGGGTACGGAAGGAAACAAAAAATTAAAAGAACATGTTCAGTGAATACTACTTCTTAGAAAACTGAAAGGCTGTCTGAGAACATAAAGCATTACAGTAGAAACAACAAGAGAGAAATCACTAACATTCAGCCTCAGTGAAGGAACACACCGGAATCGTTTGTAGAGGAATAACTATCCAAACATACATTTATAAGTGGAGAAATATATGTGAAAAATTGAGCAGGTGGACACAATAAGGGGCTATATTACATAATAACTGACATAAAGAAGAAAGTGGAAGAGAACAGAAAGTCGCACATTTTGTTGGTAATCCTTGTACAATGTTGACTATAGCACAAAATTTAATTTCTTCGCTGCCTTAAATGTTCACGTACGTGTGAAGTCCTAATGGGCCAAACTGCATAGGTCATCGGTCCCTAGACTTACACACCACTTAAACTAAGTTAAACTAACTTATGCTAAGAACAACACACACATACCCATGCCCGAAGGAGGACTCGAACCTCCACCGGGAGTGGCCGCGCAGCCCGTGACAGGACGCCCTAGACTGCCTTAAACAAAAAGGAAAAAAGAAAAAGTACACTGCCATTATATTCATACACTATACAGGAGCCAATATACACAAAATAACGCATTGTTACCGTAATTCTTTGGTGCCTGAGATCCGCTAAGTGATCGATTTTTAAATCGAGCTCTGCATCTTATAACTCACAGTTCTTGTTTCTGAGGCATTAGCGGGATGGAATTTTTTCACCACCGCTGAGCTCGAAAGAATCTTCACTCCAGTTGAAGAAGTTGCACCTGACGCACTACGGCGGGTTTGCAAAAAAATAAAATTCTGGCTGCATGTCTGTCAAATAGCCAGGGAAACTGATATTGGACTATTAAGCAAAAGCTTGATTTATTTTAGTGCAAAACAGTGACAAAGCTTGTGTTGTGAATAGTCACAATAAATTGATATAGAAGTGCCAGATTTTAAAGTGCTCTTTGAAAGATCCACTTTACCATTCAGTTATCAGCTTGTAACGAAACAGTGTTACATTAACTTTTTTGTAATGTGTTGTTAGTAAAATTGATAACATGTTAACGAGAATTTCAATATTTTATATACTGTGAAAGAGATGCCATAAATGTGCCTCATATGTATTCTGCAACTAGCATGTTATTCGATTGCTATGTTACTGTCGAAATAATTATTTACAACAATAGTAACTGTGACGTCTGTTTTCTTAAGGAAAGGATAACTTACTGTAAAGGAAAATGCGTTTTTCAACCACCGAAATTGGAAGCCATTACACCTGCTAAGCGCTACAACTTTTCTCTTTTTTCCGTTTCTGGAACACCTTTTCTTTGGGAAAACTGCACTGTAGTCGGACCACAGCAGACACAGTCGCTATAGGCTTTTTCGCCGTTAAGAACTTCTCTGGACGATAGAGAGTACCAAACAGGGAGTGAATAAGTAAAGTTCACGTCATACTCCACTCTATAAGAGTTCGATAGTCGTGCATAAAACACGATGCAATTTATGAAAGAAGGTTACGATCAGTACTTTGTGTAGTAACAGGTCGTCTCTTATAAACTGTAGCTGTGGATACAAGATATTTCCCGGAAAAATTCTGTGCTTTAAGAACTGCACCTCAGTTGCATCAAGAATGGTTCCAAGAGATCGAAAGTATGGCGTGCGTCGTCAGTCTGTGTAATACGACACATAAAGATACTGTGAGAGCACAGTCACACATTACTCTCAACTGCACTGCGTCTAAAAGGCAAGCTATTGGCATTGTACTTCATAGCTAGCATTGCCAGAGGAGACACAGACGTTTGAAAAAGAAGGTATGGTAATTTTTTTTTTTTTTTTTACAGATAATGTTGGAACGGATGATCGTGCACAATGAACCCAAAGCGTTAGTTTTTTGCAGATGTCACAGCGCTCGTGTATGATCTGGCTTTGTCATGTTGAAGGAGAGGGTGCTCCATGTATGGACGAACTCTTTGAATTCGGAATTCTATTACAGCACGCTGTTTCTCACGCATCGACTTAGTTATGCTACAATTCGGAGCCCTCTAGTGACAGATGAGTGCAAATTTGTAGACGTGAAGATTAAAGACGTGGAATGTTAGTAATATTTGTTTCATTTAAAAAGCTTCAAGAGTTTTCACACAAAAAATCGTAGGCATTACTTTTCATCATGTCCTCGTACAATAGCCTCAACAATACTGTAAAAGATACGGGCACCGTTAACTTTTAGTACAAATTCATTGACAGTAAACGCAGTTCTCGGAGCGGTTTTTTCCCTTAATCTCTGCGAGCGCATAGTTTGATTCTACGACATCTACCGAATGTTGCAGAAACGTCACGCAGTTTTGCAGGAGCAAGCAGATAAAATTTCACGATATTTAAAGATAATAAAGCGAAGGGTCGCAACAAGCTTCGTGTGACAGGACACATTCATCTATAAAGATAAACACAATAAAGAGAATGGAAATGACTTTTGATTCTGTGATACGCTGGCTGCAGGAAACGTATCAGCAATAAACATAAAATGTTTACAGTGTGTCAAGCTTCATCATTTAAAGCTTACAGCAACAAGCAAGAGACAATTAATGGTCTGTAGGCAGGAGCGAGTATCCTGTTAGGAACGCTAGAATGTGTATAGTGAAGAAGGAAACAGATGACTCTGTATTTGGTACAAGATTCGGCTGACAGTACTAACGTTCAGTTCACCTTTGTGAGACTTACACTGATGACCATGTAATTGCAGACCGGAAAGCGTAGCAAGCAACAAAATTTTACTTATAATGCATATTCTGTATTAACGAAGAATTAACGAGCTTCTCGTTCAGGCCTTCTAGTTCCAAGGGATGTCGACCGGCCTCCGTATCAAGCGGCGCCATGCAGATACTATAGGAAGGGGAATGAGGCAAGCACATCCCTCTCTCTGCCGGTTTGTTGACTTTCTAAGCAGTGGAGCCGCTACTTCCCATTCACGTAGCTCGTCAACTGGTATCATGAAGCGGCGTGCAACCCATGCTAGTCCCACCGCCGTGGCAAAATCCTTGGCAGTGCCGGGAATTGAACGCGGGTCCTCCACATGGCAGCAATCCACGCTGACTACTCAGGTATGGAGGCGGATAGAAGGAAGAATATATGATGAGCTCTGTAGGAGATTTAAAGATTTACAGGGTGCTATATTTAGAATACAGAGTTGAAATCTCTAACAGCAACAGTGGCTCTAATCAGGCTGGGCATCAAGTCGAACTGAGCTCGGTTGGCAGACATGAGTACATCATCTCATGCTGCTTCAACTCTATTCCAGAATTCATGAATGGTAGCTGATAATTGGTGGCATGTCAGTCTCTCGGTGACGTATGACGAAATATTTTCATGGGGTGAGAGATGAGGAGAAAGTGCTGGCCAGGACCACAGTCAAACAGTTTCTGTATCTAGGTAGGTCAGGGCAGCACGGACAACATACGGTCTTCCGTTATTTCGTTGAAAGATAACGCCATGGAGACCTCGAAGACCTAGCACAGCCATGGACAGCAAAATGTCAGAAATTTAATACATGCTGTCCGTATTACCGGATAAGCGAATAAGAGGTATACTTATTTTATACCATACGGTATTGCATATCATCCCACCAGGTGCTGGGTCCATACGACGATGACGAATGCCATCTGGTAATGCTCGTTTCTCTCGGGGCCTCTACAAACGAATTTATCCATCGTGATGCTGTATCTAGAACTATGACTCGTCTGAAAAGACACCGTGATGTCACTCCTGTGATCAGTATTCTCATCGGGCACACTGCTGTCAGGGGGCTTCTCTCTGCCGCCACGTCAAGGTAAGGAGCAACAGGTTTCCAATACAACGGTCAGTGATGCTACATAACTCGTCTTATTATCTTTGTGGTACTTGCCTTCTTGCAAACAAGCCCATGGCCTGACGCATGGTATGTAATGTGGCTTTACGATCCTTCATCACGAGAGTATATGTCTGTTCTGTTTTCGTAGAGTCGTCAACGTGTGAGTGTTCATAAGACTTCCAGCTGTACCTCATTTATTCCAATAAATGTCAGTTTCCTTAGCGCTTTATTTTTTTATCTTATTTTGATTTTCATCTCTTCTACGAACACTCTATTTCAAGACATTATTGTCTCACCTTAGGGTTTCGACGTCGAGGATAAAGGGTGTTCGACATGAATTATCAAACTGTGTGGTAGACACGCTATGGGCGGCCCCTTGATGTATACTTACGATATGCAGATCATTAAGCACACGTCACAACTACCCGAAGATAAAACAATATTGTTTTTAAATCGATTGCATATATATGAGACAAAGATAAAAACAAAATGAAAATTACAGCTATAAGGAAACTGACTTTCATTGGAATGAATATTTCTGTCCTTTCGGGCGCTAGTGACGTGGAGCAGTTGAGACCCTGCATGATGTTGAGTGTGACCCTCCTGAACCCATCGATTCATTATTCGCATGACAGCCGTGTGATTCCAACCAACGCTAGCCAGCAACATCGCAGGTCGATAACCCCCTGTCTCGACAGGTCACGATCCTGACGCTTTCGAATTCCGATGTTTCTTCTTATTATAGGAAATATGATACGATCTTATTACAAACAAACCACATTAAAAAAAGTAATTTCTAAATGTGAAGTTCACTGCGTAATCTTTCTTTGTATAGAGAATGTAGATGGCGTTCCACCTACCAACTTTGTGCAGCTTTGCTGAAATGCGAATCGTTTGCATATCCAAGCGTGTAGTACACTTGAGGCAAATTTGACGTTTTTTGCATGCTACGATCATCGTGTTGCTAATTTAATGAGCAGAAGTATATATTCCAAAAGTGACAAAAATTCTACTCGAAAATATTGTCCCTGGAGACAAATTGCTACATGGTTATCAAGCGGTACTTTAAACAATATATTTCTTATCACTGTGATGTACAACATACTTCAACTTTAGACTGTTCCAGGGAGCCGGCCGCTGTGGCCGAGCGGTTCTAGGTGCTTTAGGCTGGAACCGAGCGACCGCTACGGTCGCAGGTTCGAAACCTGCCTCGGGCATGGATATGTGTGATGTCCTTAGGTTAGTTAGGTTTAAGTAGTTTTAAGTTATAGGGGACTGATGACCTCTGATGTTGAGTCCCATAGTGGTCGCAGCCATTTGAACCATTTTTGTTCCAGGGACATTACCAACAGTTTTCAGTTTTCGAATCGACCTGGAAATCTTGAAAGTTCTGCGTTTCGCTGAAGAACGGTTAATGAGGTCGTGCTAGGCTTGATAAGGGCTGTCCTGCGCACCGTCGCGCATTTTGCCTGTTTATTTCCTACGCGTATATTTGTTCGACAGCGAAAGAGCTGCATTCTCTTATTAGGAGAAGCCGGTAGGATTTCTTGGACGCGGGCAGCATCCATCCTGCTCACTGGTCGATAAACGGCGCCAGCAGCCAGGAGCAAGGCTGGTGTGCGGGAGAGCACTTCTACGGTCTCCTTCTGCTTCTCCTTCTCACACAACTTGCGCAGTGCCACAGGGGATTACTCTCTTTATTGCCTCGCATCAACTCATCTCGACCTCAGAGACAATATGGATTGAGTACTTTTCTATGACTTCCATGAATTATGAAAAAGCTCGGAGGTAAATTTAATAACGCAGAATGGCAGTCATGACATTATAACGTAATATCAATAGTGTCCTCTTCCTCGAAACAAATCTGCAGGGAAAATACAGATCTGCAGTGATGTCCCTCTTTTAAGTGCACTTCATTCGCAAAGACTTTTTGATGAACGTTTAATAGGAAAGTTACGTTGCTCCAACGACTACTGCAATTCGAAGACATGTCCCGCAAAAATTAACTTCTCACCTATTTCATCACGACACCCACACTTATTTTTTCTTTGAACTGACATTGTTACTTCCTCCTACAAATGGAATACAAGTCACTAGAATGAAACTGATACAAGAGATTGTGTAAATATTAGTACTCAAAATATTACCATCACATAAATGTAAATTACCTCTCACTTTGGGAATTCAGTATAGTGGGAAACACCCATGTACTGCAATCAAAATGCCCAAAAGCCGTGGGATGCCATTAAAGATTGCCTAGATATTTTCCTGGATATTTACAGTGCACATGACGTGCGTGTGTGTGATACAAAGTGTTAATAGCAGTTGTCAGAAGATCGAAATGAATGAGACTTGCTCTGTGAGGAATCTAACAAAACAGTGTCCCCATCGTTATTCAGAGGATATCAATTCAGTCTTAAGCACACGTGGTCAGCCGTCCTACTACTGATATATGGTATTTGGTGCTGCTTGATAGAAACTAAGTGCTGCAGGATCTAAGGCTCGTGTGATATAGTGGCTACTGTTGATATTGCCCTCAGTATGCAGCAGTCTAGCTAGACTATATTCATGAGCCAAAACAGTGTGATCAGTACCCACCGCGAGGTTTAATGCCGCGTGGTGGTGTTGTAGGAATGGAACACGATAAGGAAAATATATAAGCTTAGCAGAGAAATCATTCTAGAAACAATGTTCGTATATCACTGGCATAAGCGACTTTGATAAAGGTCAGATTGTTATGGCCTTGCGTCTAGGAACAAGCACCTTGGTGACGAAGGAGCTAGTCAGCTGTCGTGAGCATCTATGGAAGCGACTGAAGAAGGGTGAAAGCTAGAGCTAACGACAGTGCTTTGAATGTGCACGCCTCATCACAGAAAGTGGCATTTGGAGGCTTGCACGCTCTTTAAAGTGGTATAGGTTGCAATATGTGGCAGATATGGCGATAAAGTACAGTGCTGGGGTATACATAAGTGTTTCGAAGCACACCGACCAGCACACTTCGCTTAACATGGGGCTCTGCAACACACGCGCCCTACGTGTTCTCATGTTGACTCAGCGTCATCGTCAGTAACAACTGCTGTGGGCACGAGATCACTGATCGCGAATCAACTCACACTGATGTCTTGGCTACCAAACTGGGCTGAACTGGAGCCGATAGATAGCATCTCTCGTGCTATCGGGTACCAGCCGGCAGCATATCTCCAGAAACCTACCTAGGACTTGTGGATACCAAGCCACCCATAATCGTGCTGCACTGTGTTGAAAATGTGGACCAGCATGCCGTTAAGAACATGCTCAGTATGTCACGAATGGCGCTCGTTCGCTATGTCACTAACAAAGCAGGCTGCCAGACTGCGGTCGCAACAGTAGCAACCAAGAATATGTTATCGGTCACCACCATATTACCACCCATCACGTCAGAAGCAGGAGAAAGTGCCCATAACGGTATGAAAGGTTTCTAACATTTTAATACTGGAAGATGACGCAAGGGCATTTTTACATCTTATTGAAAATGTTATAAATACATTTTTTGCGTTGCATGCTGGTACGGTGGCATGACTGAATAATCTGCATACATAATGCTACCATATCTCATATGTTTGTGGATACGCAACTAAATGTCAACAGCGGGTGTCCTTTTCTATGTTGCCAACTCATACTTTCTCTGTTCAGTGGTTCAGTGACAAAGCATTCCCTCTGATTCTCAGGAATCAACCATCTCAGGTCTAGCATGTTTGGATATGGCTTCAGTTCGACGCGAGAAGCATTTCTGATACATAATACGTAATTTTTGTAAGACTTTATAGTCCTGCCAACCACACCCATGATAAATCATGTTGAGAAACAAAACTACTGCAGCTGTAAAATCCTTTTATTCATAGGTACTATCGATTTCACAGTATTTGCACCTGCATCTTTAAATGCAAATCAGTATGTAAGCGGAAAAACTATCATGTACAAAAATAAATAATCTCACACTTAAAATGAAACCGTCGTCAAAAATCTGCTCACTGGAATCAAGTCATGATATACACTGGTAACCCAACACATCATAGGCACAGCCCACGGTGACATAGGATGCCGCCTGGTGGCGCTGAGGGCATGTGACACGGTAACTAAAGTATGTAAACGGGGCAGACACGAACTGATGATCATCCCATAGAAGATATGGGCTGCAAATGGGGAAATCCATTGAGATCATTGACTTTAACCAAAAAATTAAACTACGTCCGAACAGGCCTTGGAAGTCCCAACGGTACCGACCGGCCACCATGTCATCCACATCTCACAGGCGTCGTTGGATGCGGATACAGAGGGGCATGTGGTCAGCACACCGCTCTCCCGGCCGTATATAAGTTGATGAGACCGGAGCCGCTACTTCTCAATCAAGTAGCTCCTCAGTTGGCCTCACAAGGGCTGAGTGCACCCCGCTTGCCAACAGCACTCGGCAGACCGCATGGTCACCCATCCAAGTGCTAGCCCAGCCCGACAGCGCTTAACTTCGGTGATCTGACGGGAACCGGTGGGACCACTGCGGTAAAGCCGTTGGCGACTTTAACAAAGGGCAGATTATTATTACAAAGGACCTGTGAACGAGTGTGTTAGAAGTAGTTATCTAGTCACGAAATTGAAGTAAATAGTTCCTATGAGCTAGTATGGGCAGGGGTCATTTTTGGCAACCCGAATAAAATAATACCGAACGATACAACTGCTGGAAGATTCCAAGAAAACTTGAGTTCAATTTCAAACACGTACCCGACTCATACAATGGTTGTTGGTGGTGACTTTAATTTACCATCGACATGTTAAAGAAAATACATGTTTAAATCCGGAGGTACGGAGAAGTAGATATCCTCGGAGTAGTGAAGAAACTTAAATCACTTAACAAAACCAAGTCTTCCGGTCCAGACTGTATACCAGTTAGGTTCATTTCAGAGTATGCTGGTGGAATACCTCCATACTTAACAATCAACCGTTCGCTCGACGAAGCAGCCGTTCCCAGAGACTGGAAAGTTGCACAGGTCACTCCAATATTCAAAAATGGTACTAGGAGTAATCCACTAAATTACCGGCCCATATCGTTAACCTCGATATTTAGCAGGATTTTAGAACATAAATTGTGTTCGAACATTAAGAATTACCTCGAATAGGACGGGCTATTGACAAACAGTCAATACGGATTTAAGAAACATCGTTCTTCTGAAACACAACAGGCTCTTTACTCACATGAAGTGTTGAGTGCTATTAACAAGGCATTTCAGATTTATTCCGTATTTGTAGATTTCCAGAAGGCTTTTGACACTGTACAACACAAGCGGCTTGTAGTGAAATTGCGCGGCTGATCCCGGCGGAGGTTCGAGTCCTCCCTCGGACATGGGTGTGTGTGTTTATCCTTAGGATAATTTATGTTAAGCAGTGTGTAAGCTTAGGGACTGATGACCTTAGCAGTTAAGTCCCATAAGATTTTTTTTAAAGTTAAATTGCGTCTCATTTATGTGACTGGATTTGTATTTTCTGTCAGATAGGCCACGGTTTATAGTAATTGACGGGAAGTCAAGGAGTAAAACATATGTGATTTCAGGCGTTCCCAAAGGTAATTTTATAGGCCCTTTGCTATTCATTATCTATATAAACGATTTAGGAGACAATCTGAGCAGCCGTCTTAGGTTGTTTGCAGATGATACTGTCGTTTATCGACTAGTAAGGTCATCAGAAGATCAATACAAATTGTAAAACGATTTAGAAGAGATACCTGTATGATGCAAAAATTGGCAATTGACCCTGAATAACGAAAAGTGTGAGGTCATCCACATGAGTGCTAAAAGGAACTCGTTAAACTTCGGTCACACGAAAAGTCAGTCAAACCTAAAAGCCGGAAATTCAACTAAATACCTGGGAATTACAATTACGAACAACTTAAATTGGAAGGAACACATAGAAAATATTGTGGGGAAGCCTAACCAAAGACTGGCAGGACACTTAGAAAACGTAACAGACCTACTAAAGAGACTGCCAACACTACATTTGTCCGTCCTTTTCTGGAATACTGCTGTACGGTGTTGGATCGTTATCAGACAGGCTTGACGGAGTACATCGAGAAAGTTAAAAGAAGGGCAGCACATTTTGTATTATTACGAAATGGGAGAGGGTGTCGCTGAAATGATACAGGATTTGAGGTCGACATCATTAAAACAAAGGCGTTTTCCGTTGCGGCAGAACCTTCTCATGAAATTTCAGTCACCAATTTTCTCCTCCGAATGCGAAAATATTTTGTTGACGCCTACAGAGGAAGAAACCATCATTATAATAACATAAAGGAAATTAGAGCTCGCACGTAAAGATATAGGTGTCCGTTTCTCCGCGCGCTGTACGAGATTGGAATAATAGAGACTTATGGTGAAGGTGGTACGATGAACACTCTGCCAGGCTTTTTAATGTGATTTGGGGAGTATACATGCAGATGTAGATGTACACGCCTCGGCGACCAAATTCGCCTGACGTAAATCCGATGGAACCCATCTGGGTCATTATCGGGCGCCATTTCCGCGAACACAAATCAGCGACCCGTTATTTAAGCGAGTTACATAACCTGTGCGTAGACGTCTAATGCCACTTACGTCAAGAAACTTACAAACTGTCGGATGCTTAATACCCATAGTAAGTGAGGTATTTCGTTCCAAAGACGGAAAAACAAGCCATTAAACAGACGGTCTTATTGCTTTGGTTCATCAGTGTACACAAAATGCTATAGAAAGACCCAACGTTCATAGTCAATCCAATGTGACAGATTATCCGCGAGAAAATTAGACTCGCCAAAAGTAATAAGATATGGTAGACAACGCTCCTGTAAAACCTTAGGAGAAGGTTAAAAAAAATAATGAGAAAGAATTTTATGTAATGCCACAATGGTAGGAGATGTGAGAGACATTAACTGAACATCAGCATGTAGAGGAGAACGCCAGTAGTGGGATTATGGCGGTGTTGGTGTAATTTTGATGTAAGATGCTATGCAAATTAATTAAATTGATCAAGTAATTACCTCTACCCGCACCCCAGATGATATCATGTTTTTTCCTCACCAAGCACGTGGGGCCCAACACCTTGCCTCATTCTACCCTTCCACCTCATCTACATCTACATCTACATGGATATTCTGCAAATCAAATTTAAGTGCCTGGCAGAGGGTTCTTCGAACCACCTTCGCCGGCCGCGATGGACACCTATATCTTCCGTACGAGCTCTGATTTCCCTTATTTTATAGTGGTGATTGTTGTTCCCTTTGTAGGTCGGTGTTAACAAAATATTTTCGCATTCGCAGGAGAAAGTTGGTGATTGGAATTTCGTGAGAAGATTCCGTCTCAACGAAAAACGACTTTCTTTTAATGATTTCCAGCCCAAATCCTCTATCATTCCTGTGACACTCTCTCCCATATTTCGCGATAATACAAAACGTGCTGCCTTTCTTTGAACTTTTTCGATGTACTCCATCAGTCCTATCGGGTAAGGATCCCACACCGCGCTGCAGTATTCTAAAAGAGGACGGACAAGCGTAGGGTAGGCAGTCTCCTTAGTAGGTCTGTTACATTTTCTAAGTGTCCTGCCAATGAAACGCAGTGTTTGGTTAGTCTTCCCCACAATATTTTCTGTGTGTTCCTTCCAATTTAAGTTGTTCGTAACTGTAATACCTAGGTATTTAGTTGAATTTATGGCTCTTAGATTAGACTGATCTATCGTGTAACCGAAGTTTAACGAGTTCCTCTCAGCACTCATGTGGATGACCTCACACTTTTCGTTATTTGGGGTCAACTGCCACTTTTCGTACAATTCCGATATTTCTTCTAAATCGTTTTGCAGTTTGTTTCGATCTTCTGATACAATATACGTTCCAAAATCCTGCTGCATATCGACTTTAACGATATGGGCCGGTAATTTAGTGGATTACTCCTACTACATTTCTTAAATATTGGTGTGACCTGTGCAACTTTCCAGTCTTTGGGTACGGATCTTTCGTCGAGCGAACGGTTGTATATGATTTTTAAGTATGGAGCTAATGTATCAGCATACTCCGAAAGGAACCTAATTGGTATACAGTCTGGACCATAAGACTTGCTTTTATTAAGTGATTTAAGTTGCTTCATTACTCCGAGGATATTTACTTCTACGTTACACATGTTGGAAGCTGTTCTTGATTCGAATTCTGGAATATTTACTTCGTCTTCTTTTGTGAAGGCATTTCGGAAGGAAGTGTGCAGTAACTCTGTTTTGGCAGCACTGTCTTCGATAGTATCTCCATTGCTATCGCCGGCCGGAGTGGCCGTGCGGTTCTAGGCGCTACAGTCTGGAACCGCGAGACCGCTGCGGTCGCAAGTTCGAATCCTGTCTCGGGCATGGATGTGTGTGATGTCTTTAGGTTAGTTAGGTTTCAGTAGTTCTAAGTTCTAGGGGACTGGTCATGGTCATCAGTCCCCTAGAACTTAGAACTACTTAAACCTAACTAACCTAAGGACATCACACACATCCATGGCCGAGGCAGGATTCGAACCTGCGACCGTAGCAGTCGCGCGGCTCCGGACTGAGCGCCTAGAACCGCTAGACCACCGCGGCCAGCGTGTAATGAGTACATTACCTGTAAGCATACATCTGAAAACTGTGTCTATCTCTGTTTGACAAAAGGGTTCACTACAGATGCCCCCACCCCCTCCCCTGCATTGCTCAACAATCATCCTGCAGCTCAGGTAATCGAAATTCAAGAAAACCAATATATGCTACCACAACTGGTGGAAAATGCTTCACTGGTCTAATTACATATCTAAATTGTCATCAAGCAAAAAACCAGCTCTCATAATCAATGTATCGTAATGAAACACATGTACAACGGCCTAGGAAGAATCGTTGTCCCAAAAGATAGCACAAAGAGAGAGGTAGTTGAACGTGCATTCTCCTCAGTGTGCCGTCACGAACTATCGAACTTAAAGCCACTCTTACCTCCCCTCATCCCTCCCTCTCCCTCCCTCTCCACATTACAGGTGAGGATACAGGCTTTTTCAGATGGCCAGCTGCCACAGCTTCTGTGCGCTGCTTATTTTGCCCACAGCCCACCCTTTCATGTCTGGTGGTAGAGTCTTCAGTCCAATGCTCCCCTGGCGGAGCGCATGGTCAAAGGTCCAGGCAGTCCAAGCAGAGGCTCTGCTCTAACGATATTTGCATACACAATACTACACAAAGCTGGCGACACCCCGAACAAAGCGAGATAAATGATGGTCATCCTGAGTGCAACTTTTTGATCTAAAATGTAGCTTCACCACATTGCAACCTTACTGGACCACAGCCACCTCGGGCTAATAAACGCGCTAGGTTCAAGATGGTTCAAATTGCTCTGAGCACTATGGGACTTAACGTCTATGGTCATCAGTCCCCTAGAACTTGGAACTACTTAAACCTAACTAACCTAAGGACATCACACAACACTCAGTCATCACGAGGCAGAGAAAATCCCTGACCCCGCCGGGAATCGAACCCGGGAACCCGGGCGTGGGAAGCGAGAACGGTACCGCACGACCACGAGCTGCGGACACACGCACTAGACCTGCCCCCCCATAAGCAACTGCAAGATGTTCTGCAATGGAGAAAACTTTTATTAATATCAACCTACCTAAAATAAGCGAGCATCTATTAAAAAAAAAGAAAACACAATCGCAATGATATTAAGTGTCCTATTTCCACGAAAATAGGTGCATTCCATTTTCTTTCAGTTTTACGTGCAAAATCTGTATAGCTTTTACGTTCAACTGCAGGATACAATTCGCATCTCTGTCTCTCTCCCTCGACCTCCTGTTATTTTGTGACATCCAAATAAGCGAAAAGAATTACACCACGGCCGTCGATTACAGAGGACCAAACTGCATATGTCAGAAAGATTTCTTTCAGTTTCGTGGTCAAAATTAAATGGCTTGAGAGCGTCCCTCACATTTAGATCAGTGTCTGTAAATAAAATGTCATGCACATATCTACTACAGACATTTCAGATACATGAAATAACATTACAGAATACATGAAATAACATTACAGAATACATGAAATAACATTACAGAATACAGACTTTCACGCCATCTGCTCACATGTCAGGAAAAAAAAACACAATCATGTATGTTAGGCAACAGCAAGCTGTAATTCAAGAGGATGTTCTACCATTGTGATGCTATATCGTACTGGCGCTTACGAAACAAATCGTGAGAGTATTTCGTACAATAGAACCTCCTAACGTCAACTAGTAAGAAACCTATAAGATTCCTCTGACAAATCTAAAACAAATAGTTCATGCATGATGACAACTGATTTTTTTTGCTATTTTACTTGCTTCTAGTGACCTATGTCTAAGGTTTGTATCATCCAACAGACAAACAATCGCAATAGCAGCAGATTCTTGAGTTCTAGTTTCGTAAGCAATTTTATCATCACAGAACAGCTTGTTTCACGTATTCTACTCACATGCCGGGAAAAACACTTTCTGATTCCACAACGAGCTATAATTAAGTGGTGTCTTCTTTATTAGAGGATATGAAGTATGAAATAACACATGACTTCTGGTAACACCTATTTTTAAGCACCCAATCGTTACGATAATAATAAAAGCAGTCATGATACCATGAGAGTAGATACAGTCGATTTCTATTAGTTTTTATGAGCAGAATCTGTTTAGTTTGAAAACATTGCCAGTCTTCAATGTACAAATTGTTACGCATAAGGGCATTACATTCATTTCAGACACATGAAATACCGATATAGATCAGCATCTATACAGCCATTTAGTACATTTGAGAGCACTCCTCATCTTTATTTTGTAACATCCGGAGAAGGTAAAAAACAAGGAACTATCTGCGCCCAAACCTTAACGAGTCATCCCCCTCCTTGTAATAGAACCTCCTATAAGATTTTACAGCTTCTCTCTCTTCTGATATATCGAAACCAATTACCGTCTGCATGTTGACCTTGGACATAATACATATACACATATTGCACCATTGGAGAACTTAAACAGTGGTCGAAGTCACTTGCACAGATATGTGTAAAGTTTTGTCACCCTAACTGGAGGAAGACCATATCCAACAGACTATCAATCATAAGAGAGGGTTCCTGTGTAGTTCTTTCATGAGCAGTCTCATACATTGTTTTTCAGCTGTATCACATCCAAGCAGTGTATTACTATAGCTTTCTACATCGTCATACATTTGGTCTTTCTACCACGACTTCAAGGTCTGTGTCAGGTGCTAAACCGATATTAACACGTTTTGACCAATCTTCTTCCATAGAAAGCTGGGCATCGTATGGTGTAAATTAAGCTACTCCCACAACACAAAGAATGGTATAAATAAAACACATAGTCGATGTTTCTTATGGACAAAAATGTGGAAGTCATCGCAGCATGTGGAAACTAAAAGTGTCTGCGTCAATGTAGAGCATTTCCGAACCGTTATCTAGAGGTGATGACCTATATACAGTTAATTGCATGTTCAACAGTGATGGGGTACCAGATGCACCAGTGTCAGTTTCGAAGAGAAGAGTTTCCTCTTGTGGTCATGTACATGATTACTGTTCTGGTGTTGACCATCGGCAGAAGGTACTGTTCAAAACATGCCTGGGGTAGTAGAAATAGAAGATGCACTGTGATCTTATCGGTGAAAAACAATGTGGAAGGCATCGCAGCATATGGAAATAGGATGAGGCTGCACATTGAGGAACGCTTCCAAACAACTGTCTAAAGGTTATTACATTTCAGTGCTCGTGGTCTAGTGTTTCTGCCTCTGGATCAAAGGCTTCCAGGTTCGATTCCTCGCTGAGTTAGAGATTTTCTCTGTCTGGGGACTGAGTGTTTGTGTTACCCTCATCATTTCATGATCATCATTCGTGACAGTGGCTCGATTGGACTGAGAAAAAATTCGACTGTGTAAAAGGTGGGACTTCGTACAGGTGCTGATGACCAAGCAGCTGATGGCCCCAAAAACCAAACATCATCATTATCTATATTTCAGGGTATCAGTGGAGGGACTGGATGAAAAAGACACCGTCAGTATGGAATGATGTACTGCAATAAGCACCACAGCTGATAGCACGATCAGTTTTAGTAACTTTACCAGTTGTTCCATAATTTGAAGCCAGCCTATGACACTGCACTATGCTTCCCAATTGCCCGAACATCGCTAAATCACGCCTCCACTACTTTGCAAGTACCATATATTAGAAAGCGAGCGCAGGTAGATGACTGTACAGTACACCCATCCAGTCAAGTACACCAAAGTATACCAGACAATGCCCTATACCGATGCAGTTAGGTTGTCTACATATTTATAGCACATCAGTCACAGTGCAGAATTTACGATTACGACTATCCATTTTTTCCTGTGTGGTTGCGAGTCACAGAGTATTCTCGCATTCATAGGATAAAGTCGGAGATTGACAGATTGCCCTACACTGTCCTTGACCAGTCCTCTCTGTAACACGGTCACCAATTTAATCTGCAAGGGTCCAGAAGTGTCAGAAGATTTTACCCACCACATTCCATGACTCGTGAAGGAGCAGAGCAAGCTGTGTCTATAACTGCTCTTAAGCGAAGACTGTTCTGAAAAAATCTTACCCACAGCTCCCTTTCAAGTGCACAGGATCACTCCAGATGTATACATGTCGAGGAGATTCGCACGATTTATTGGTGTATAGTAAACATTAGAGTGTGCGGTGATATAATTGGTGGGCAAGGAGAAATGTGTGGTTTATACATTATGAACCTCCACAGATCTGGGGTTTGAAACATTTCACGTAAATCAACTGTGCTACCGATTCTGAGATATTAGTCCAGGGTCTGGAGTAAGTACTAAGGGTCTAATTGATGATAGAACTGATCATAGAGTATAAACACGTACTCCTATGGGTGCACGGTTCTGCTCCTAAAAATGATAGATTGTTTAAGTCATATGATTTCTGAAGTATTAGTCGTGCGGAATGTAACGCCCTTAATACTGTAACGCAGGATATATTTGACCAGCATCAGACATACAACCACCCTGTAAGTTCCCTACCTAAAACACTAGAGTGACATACTTTAAAATGATAAAAACTACTTCCTTCTACACTTTCTGGTATATCTGCCGCACGAGCTGGTTATAAACCAACTAGAACGCAATCAGGAGACTGCTGTTCTGTGTCTTAGGAAATTAATTTACGTTATACGTCTTTTTAAGTTGGAAACGTATATACCCTCAATCACACATCGCGCATCAGCTTTGCTTATTGTTAGTAGTAGCAGTATTAGTAGCAGTAGTAGTAGTAGTAGTAGTGGTTTCAGGGATTCGGCTGTGCCTCACTACGAAACAGAGCGTGCAAAATACGACATGAATAATTTCGATAGTTGATACATTGACTATCACCCACGCTCTGCTGCACGAAATGCACACGAAGAAGCGACAATTTCTTATGAGGGAGTAAGCATCACGATCAGTAGCCAGTGATGATGTAACAGTGTTATTGTTGTTTACAGTAGCATCACCACGGCTCTGGTAGGATTCCTCTTGCACACAGAAGTCCTGGTCTAATGTTAGGTCGTTTGTCTCTTGTGTAGGATAGTATAGCAATTTCGTCCTAACACCACAGCTCTAGAGCAGCCTCTCCTCACAGTGTGAAAGGTGATATATGTGGCGACAGTGCTCTCTCCTACAGAACACTCTAGGGAATGGTTTAAGCCTGATAAACGCATTGATTCTTCTCCTTAATACTTACGGAATAACATTGCTTCTAAGAACCAACTGTAATTCGATGTTATCTATATTCAATTGCTTGTTTGAGAGCACAGTTCTGGAATGGGTTACTTATGTTTCGACTGCTTTAATATAGTGCCTGTGTGATACTTATATCGCCTTTGTTGAAGTATCTGTTACAAAGACACACGTAGTTTACAGGGGGATGGGGAAGATTGAAACTGAATGCAGACAGAGCACAATTTTTAAGCTTTTTGTGGTCTTGAGTGTCTGGGTACCTCTAACCCACCTCAGTTTCCTGCATTTCATGGTAGTTTTTCTCTAATGTTATGTATTCCCAGTCAATTTACGTAATTTTTCTTGGTTTTGGCGATTTTACATATTTCGCCGTATTTCCCTCAATTATACGTAATTTGCATCAATCTGCGTAATGGCACCAGGTTTTCCTGGATTTTTACCGATTTCATGCCATTTTTCACATTTTTTGATAGTTTTCTGTATGTCTGTGTAAGTGCGTGTGTCGTGGATGGCTCCAATAAACCTGACCCAGTCCTCTTGCTGATAGATCCACCTTCGAACCCTATCCCAGACATACCACATTGCGAAGCATCCTCTAGACACCGTTGTGGATATAATGTGTGGGGGTCCACCTTCGAACCCTGTACCTGACATAGCCTATTTTGGATTCACATCTAGACAGCTTTCCACAAATGCACGGAGTGGATCGAACACTAAGTCAGGCCCACCCAGAGTCATGGGATCCATCCACAACACACGCATAAAAATAGAGCAAATGAAATGCAACTGCAAATACATGCTTGTGAGTGACTGGGTGCTTTGGACTACAGAGCTATACTATACAGTCCCACTAATGTACTGTTCTATCTTGTACGTAAGATTAATACTAACGAAGGACTGTCTCCCTCCTTTCAACTGACACAAAATAGCGGAACTGGGATAATCATGCGCCGTCATGATGGATATTTGATAGTATAAAAGGAAGTGTGATAGACGCAGTAGGATGCCTTAGTCTTTTGTTATTACTGGAGAATCTAGACTATATTGATACGAATTATCGGTAATTCAAACTGAGTCGAAAATTTTGCAGTCCTTAGTAGGACGAATTTAAAAATGCTCACGTACCCTACAGAATCACTTTGCGAAGATTTTTTTGCTATTTGCATGCCTGTACCGTTTTCGACAATAAAGAGCAAGTGGTTTAATCCGGGACTTCGCAATTGGTGATAGGCATGTGTAGTCTCTATATGTATGTGTGTAGAGCTGTCTGCGGTAGACGTTTGATGTTCGAATGCATAACTCGCTAACTTTTTGTCTATAAATTGCGTTCCTGATGACATATACTCTGTAGTTATGGAGAAGGGGAACTCTCACATTCAAAGATGCTAATTGCAGTCAACTCACTGTCAACTAACGAATAACTTATTATTGGAATAAAAAAAAAATACCCGAAATCTATGGTCTGTAGATGTCCCGACAGGATTGTGGGATTTGGAAGGTGGAACAAAAAGTAGCGAAACTCATCTGGTAAGCAGTAAGACCATATACTTACGGGAAAAATATCAGAGCAGCATCAGAAATAAACTCCGTACACATGTCAAATTCCTGCTGCAGTTAACTACAGGGTAGAGTGGAAGTCAAATGAACAAGTAGAACTGTGCCAGACATTTAGTTTCCATCAAGTGCGAAGCTACATGAGTCTGCTAACAAGCTCTCTCATGTGTCGCATAAGTACACGGAATTGTTTCTAGATATCGAGTTTCCCATCTGCACCACTCGTTGAGCATTATCTAGGTATGAGGCGATTGTTACTATACTTATCATGATCTTTCTATCGAAACTGCATGCATGTAGTTTAGCGGGAAGAGGAGAATTCTTAGGATTTTTCAGTAGGCTGGTGAATAGGACACGTAAAAATCAAAGAACTCATGGGCATACCAGCAGTATGACCATATAAAACGTCAAACCATCGAAAAAATATAAAAAATGAATTAAAATTGATATAAATCGAGTAAAACCTGGTATAAGTACGACAAGTCGATGCAAAATACATAGAATTGAGGGAAATACGGCGAAATATATAAAATCACCAAAAACAAGCAAAATTACGTAAATTGACTGGGAATACATAGAATTTGAGAAAACCTACAGGAAATTGAGGTTGGTTATGGGTACCCAGAAACTCAAGACAACGAAAAGCTTAAAAATTATGCTCTGTCTGCATTCAGTTTCAACCTTCCCCTTCCCCCTGTAAACTACGTGTGTCTTTGTAAAACATACTTCAACAAAGGCGATGTAAGTATCACACAGGCACTATGTCAAAGCAGTCGAAACATACGTAACCCATTCCAGAACTGTGTTCTCAAACATGCAGTTGAACATAGATAATATCAAATTACAGTTGGTTCTCAGAAGCAATGTTATTCCGTAAGTATTAAGGAGATGAATCAATGCGTTTATTAGGCTTAACTCATTCCCTAGAGTGTTCTGTAGGAGAGAGCACTGTCGCCACATATATCACCTTTCACACTGTGAGGAGAGGCTGCTCTAGAGCTGTGGTGTTAGGACGAAATTGCTATACTATCCTACACAAGAGACAAACGACTTAACATTAGACCAGGATATCTGTGTGCAGGAGGAATCCTACCAGAGCCGTGGTGATGCTACTGTAAACAACAATAACACTGTTACATCAATACTGACTACTGATCGTGATGCTTACTCCCTCATAAGAAATTGTCGCTTCTTCGTGTGCATTTCGTGCAGCAGAGCGTGGGTGATAGTCAATGTATCAACTATCGAAATTATTCATGTCGTATTTTGCACGCTCTGTTTCGCAGTGAGGCACAGCCGAATCCACTAAAACCACTACTACTACTACTAATATTGCTGCTACTAACAATAAGCAAAGCTGATGCGGGATGTGTGATTGAGGGTATGTACGTTTCCAACTTATAAAGACGTATAAAGTAGATTAATATCCTAAGCCACAGAACAGCAGTCTCCTGATTGCGTTCTAGTTGGTTTATAACCAACTCGAGCGGCAGATATACACCGACGTTGCCTTCGTAGTGAGGAATAACTCGGTCACATCTTAGGACGCCAGAAATTGTAGAAGGAAGTAGTTCCTATCGTTTCAAAGTATGTCGCCTCAGTGATTTGGGTAGGAAACTTAAAGGGTGGTTGTACGTCTGATGTTGGTCAAATATATCTTGCATTACAGTATTAAGAGCATTACATTCAACAAGACTAATACTTCAGAAACCAAATGCCTTTAATAATATAGCATTTTTAGGAGCATAACCGTGTACCCATGGGAGTGTTTGTTTATGCTCAATGATCATTTTTCTCATCCAGTACACTCTTGGTACTGACTGCAGACACTGAACTAATACTTTAGAATCAATAGCATTGTCGATTTACGTGAAATGTTTTAAACTCCAAATGTATGGTGCACCTTAATGTATAAACCACACATTTCTTCTTAAAGACCAGTTATATCTCCGCAACAATCTCATGTCTACTATACACCGATAATGGTTGCTGCCCTCCTCGACGTACACACTTCTGGAGAGATCTTGTGTACTTGAATGGGTTGCGTGGTAAGACTGGTGTGAGACTGCCTTCGCTGAAGAGCAGTTACAGACACAGTTCGCTCGGTTCTTTCGCAGGACATGCAATGTAATCGGCATAGCACCCTCATACTTCTGGTCAGTTGCAGGGAGGATTGGCCAAGGACAGTGTGGGGGAATCTGTCAATCTCCAACTTTATCCCATATAAGCGAGAATATTGTGTGGTTCAAATTCACACAAAGGAAGATGCCCAGTCGTTATCGTAAATACTGCAGTATGATTGATGAGCTAGAAACACATAGATAACCTAACTGCATCAGTATAGGACGCTGTCTGGTATACTTTGATGTGCTTCACTGAATGGACGTACTGCAGAGTCATCTATCTGCATTTGCAATCTAGTATATGGAACCGGCAAACTAGTGGAAGGGTAATTTAGAGATGATAGTGAAATTGGGAAACATTCTGCTTTGTCATTTGCTGGTACTGAAATTATGGATCAGCTGGTAAAATTGATCATGCTATCAACTGTGGTGCTTATTACAGTACATCGCCCACACTGACTGTGTCTTACCCAAAATGAGGAAACATCTGCCTTCGAAACGGATACCTCATTTGCTACCCCACCACTGTGGAAAAAGAGGTCATCACCATCAGATAGCTGTTTGGAAACACTCAACATTTCTACAGACTCTTCCAGTTTCGATATGTTGCGATGTCTTCCACAATTTTGTCAATGAGAAGCATGGCTTTTGTATTTTGTTTCTACCATCTAGTGTATTGTGGGAGCAGCATAGTTTACACCATGCGATGTTCAGCTTTCTGTGAGTGCCAAGGATCGAAAAATGTTGTTGTCAGTTTAGCACCTGACACAGATCTCGAAGTCATGATAGAGAAACAGACTGTATGGCAATGGACAAAGGTGTAGTCATATACTGTTCCTATGTGTTACAGCTGAAAAACAATGTATTAAACTGCTTATGAAAGAACAACACCGGAAGCTTCTCTTGTGACTGACAGTCTGTGGGATACGGTCTTCTTCCAGGACAGGTGACAAAGCTTTACACACTGGCCACCTGTTCCAATGGAGCGATATGTCTATATGTAATATGCTCAATGTCAATATGCAGATGGTAGTGTTTCCGATACGTCAGAAGAGAGAGACGCTGTAAAATCTTATAGGAGGTTCTATTACAAAGAGTAATATACTGGTTACAGTACAGGTGCGTATAGATCAGTTTCTACCTACATCTACATCTATAATGTCATCTGTGTACTTTAATGCTTTATTTTCTTGAGTTTCTGCGTGTTAATTTAATATCCAATAGCCACAGTTCTCGCGTTTTCGTTTGAGACAGAAAGTGAACCCATTTTGTGACATATTAAAAGTTCCTAATCAGGGTCAAATTATTTAGTTTCACCTGAGTGCATCGGTAGTTAGGTTTTCAATTCCTGCGTATTAATATAATTTATTAGAAACAGATCCTTAGTTTTCGCCAGGGTCTGCAGTAGATTTCCGTAGCGCAAGTCTATAGTCGTTTGTATCTTTGTTTTGAAAGCTAGTGACAGCTAGAAATCGACTGTATCTATTCTAATGGAATCATGACTGGTTATATTATTATCATCATGATTTCTTGTTTAAAAATTGGTGTTACCACAAGTCCTGTACTATTCCATACTTACAGTACCTAATTATAAAGTAGACACCACTTCTGGAACCTACGAATGATAGTGTTTTTCCCGACATGTGAGTATATTGCGCGAAACCGGCTATTCTTTGATGATCAAATTGCTTACAAAACTAGAACCCTAGAATCCGATACTGTTGCGAATGGTTGTTGTTTTCTTTTCACTTCGTCGGACATAGCAAAATAATGGGAGGCAGAGAGAGAGAGAAGTGCGAGTTGTATCCAGCATTCCAATGTAAAACTATCTCGATTTTGCTCATAAAACTGAAAGAAAATGGAATGCAACTGTTTTCGTGGAAATAAGGCATGTAAATGGCTCTGAGCGCTATGGGACTTAACATCTGAGGTCATCAGTCCCCTAGAACTTAGAACTACTTAAGCCCAACTACCCTAAGGACATCACACACATCCATGCCCGAGGCAGGATTCGAACCTGCGACCGTAGCGGTCGCGCGGTTCTAGACTGAAGCGCCTAGAACCGCTCGGCCACACCGGCCGGCTAAGAAGGAATCTATTATCGTAGTGATTGTGTTTTCTTTTAATAAAAAAGGTTCACTTATAGGAGATACATTGATGTTATATAGAACTTTTTCCATCGTAGGATGGAACACCGTTGCGTGTTGGAGGAGGGCCCAGTGTTTGAGGTCGTCCATGTGGCTGGGGCCCGGATGGAGGTGCTGTGGTGGAGCTACGTTTTAGACGAACAGATTGCACTCGTAATGGCCATCATTTATGTCGCTTTGTTCAGGCTTTGCGTCCTACTGTGTATGCTAACATCTTAGCGCAGAGCTGCCGCCTGTACCATCTGGACATTTGGCCACGTGCTCCATATGGAATGCCATGGACTGAAAACTCTACCACCAGATGGACGAGTTGGGCTGTGATCAACATGGGTGGTGCACAGAAGTGGTAGCAGCTGACCATTTGAAAAAGCCTGTACCCGAACTATTGTGTGGAGAGGGAGAGAGAGGGAGGGATGAGGGGAGGTTAAGAGTCGCTTTTATTTCGGTAGTTTGTGACCTCACATCGAGGAGAATGCACATTAAATTGCCTCCCCTCTCTTGATGCAATCTTTTGGGACGACGATTTTCCCTATGCAAACATTTTCCATCAAATTGTGATAGCATGTATTGGCTTTCCTCAATTTCGATGACCTGAGCTTCAGGGTGAATGTCAAGCAATAAAGGAGGAGGCGTCTGTAGCAATCTCTGATGTCAAACAGAGATAGACGTAGTCCTCAGTTGTATCCTTGCAGGTAATACACTTATTAAACTCCTCTCTGTGCAACAACAGCACCCCCACAGTTGAACATATTCCCTGCTAAAAAATAGGGATAGTGTCTTCTACTCCAGCCTTTTCTCCCACCAGCTTGTAGAAGAAGGGTAGAGTTTGAGTATGTCTGCAGCTAGTTTCAAGAGGTATTGCGAAATTTTTTCCCACCACCAACATCAGTTGTATGGTATGATCAATTTTTGAGCTGTATTGCGATTTTAGGCGCTCCTTGTGATGCGCTATGGATATAGTTGTATAATTAGGACCGATATTTCTTATTAATTATGTAATTCTGACCGTTCTTTACTTCAGTTTTCTAACCAAAATAAATAATGTACACTAACCTAACTTCCTCTCCTGCATCTGGACCGTATCCACATGTTGGGGGTTGAACCTGGGCTTTCTATCCAGAAGCACAGGGGTTGGAGTATCAGAAAGGACTCCACTATTTTTAATTTCCAGCCATTTCCCGGGTGGGAGGTGGAGTGGGGCGTTAGCACAGCCCTGGGACAATGTAATTCCAACCAAAATTCGAAATTAGCGCCAAAATTCGAACTTCCCACCAACATTAGAAATTCCCGACCAAATTCGAAATTTCTGCCAATAGAGTAGGTGGGAGGAGGAGAGAGGGAAGTGTCAGGAGGTGGTTTGGGTGGGAATCACATGCTGGCAAGGGATAGCCCATAACGTCGACCAGGGGTGGGGATGGGGGTGGGGGTATTTGTAGGAGGTAATTAATCTATCACTTTAATTAATTTGCATATCAATAACGTCCACTGTCTCATATTACCGCCCTAATAGGATGTCAAGGAAAATGAGCTGCTGTGTAAGGGTTCCCATTATAATATAAAATAAAAAGCGTTACTACAACAAGCAGTCATAATCATAACCATAAGGTAAAACTAGCAACCCAAACAACTTGTACATGGCATGAACATTAAAAAGATGGTAAACTAACGTGTAATGGAGAAAAAACAATCAGTATACCAAATCACACCCAACAACAGGGTGAAATGCTGTAAATATGGAGAGGATGATAAAGATTCATTACAAAGCAAGAACATTACGAAAAACAGAGATAAACACTGAAGTGAGAAATGCACAACTGAATGCCCAAGAACTACTGAGAAACGCTACTGACTAGCCAAGAAGCAGCATGCACATGCAAAATAGAATTAGCACATGGACACGAAAGCAGCAACAATATGGAATGTGTGTGCCAAATTGTCGAGGGACAGACAAAGAGGTCTGGTAGATTCCTTACAATCAGCATAAACGTAAAATGTTAATATATGCCTAAATGAATCGATGATGTCTTATGTCAATAAATAGAGGCACAGAAACATGGAAAAGTACAAAAGGTGTATAGTTTATGTTTGTACTAAAATTACAAATGAAAAATTAAAACCTGAAACAGCGGGCTAAGCCAGAAAATTATTTATTATATGAGAACGTGCAGGTGGCAGCTGAACCTTGCATAGCAAATTACAGTGAGGGTATTTGAAAAAAACCTTATATAGACCGATATGAACTGATGTGGTGAAGGAAGAAAGGGATGGGGTTGGGGAAATACCGGGCCAACATTGTTTGCCTCAGTAGTAACTGATTAAACAAATCTACGACATCCATGGATACCATTCTAGCCCCTCCTTACGCTCTGATTTATTGGCATTATCCTACTTTTTTAATTCCTATCGCTGATACCTTTAGAGTTACAAGTGTAGGTCGCTTCGCGCCCCCCTCCCCCCCTCCACACACACACATAAGCACACCCTTTTTCCTCCTCACATCACTTCAGATCGGCATGTGTCCCTTTTTAAAACAGTAACATCATTATATGGTAGGGAAGGAGAATAGTCGACTTCGGTTTTTTGAGAGAATTTTAGGAAAAAGTGGCTCACCCTTAAAGGAGACCGCATACAGGACGCTACCAGGTCGGATTGCAGGAAGACATCGAAGCAGTTCAGTGGTGAGCTGCTAGATTTGCTACCGGTAGGTTCGAACAACACGAAAGTGTTACGGAGATGCTGCAGGAACACCAACTGGAATCCCTGGAGGGAAGGCGACGCTCTTTTCGAGAAACACTATTGAGCAAATTCTACAGCCGCCAACATACATTGCGTGTAAGGAGCAAGAAGATAAGATACGAGAAATTAGGACTCGTAAGGAGGCATATAAACAGTGGTTTTCCCCTTCCTCTATTTGCGAGTGGAACAGGAAAGGAAATAACTAGTAGTGGTACAGGGTACCCACCACCACGCACCGTACGGTGGCTTGCGGAGTATCTGTGGGAGGACCTAGAAACGACGGAGAGGCTTCGTCCCGCAGTAGCCCTCAGTGGTTCACAACCCCACAACAGGCCACAGGAGTCCATCCACCCCACCGGCCTGCCGTTGTGGCCTATCGGTTCTATGCGCTTCAGTCTGGAGCCGCGTGACCACTACGGTCGCAGGTTCGAATCCTGCCTCGGGCATGGATGTGTATGATGTCCCTAGGTTAGTTAGGTTTAAGTAGTTCTAAGTTCTAGGGGACTGATGGCCTCCGATGTTAAGTCCCATAGTGCTCCGAGCCATTTTGAACCACCCCACCGCCGCCCCACACCAAACCCAGTGTTATTGTGCGGTTCGGCCTCCAGTAGACTCCCTCCCCCCCCTCCCCCCTCCCACCATCACGCTGGAACGTCTCGCAGCAGACGAGTGTAACCCCAAATGTTTGCATGGTAGAGTAATTGTGGTCTACGTGTACGTGGAGACAGTATTTGCGCAACAATCATCGACGTAGGTTAACTGAAGGGGAATGAGGGGAACCAGCCCGCATTCGCTGAGGCAGAAGGAAGACCGCCTTAAAAACCATCTACAGGCTGGCCGGAACACCAGAACTCCACACTAATCAGCCAGGCGCATTTGTGCCAGGGACCGGCACGACTTCCCTCTCGGGAAGCAGTGCGCTAGACCTATTGCTACTATGGCAGCAAAACTTTTTACCTAGTGGACTGTCACCTAGGTATCATGACACAGTGGGCGGTCATGTCTACATTTGACCTTCAGTTAATGGCTCTTACATCTCTCTCTTATGCATTGTGACATTATGTAAGATTCTTCTTTGGGGGAGCGTCCACCATCATGCTGTACTACTTTTCGGACACACGCCTTTTTTTGCCGATAATCCATTTAACGGGACTGGCCATGAGCACTAAATCTGCCCATAATATGTTATGTATATCACGACTTGACTCCAGTGAGTGCACTTTTCATGACGATTTCGTTTTATTTTTTGGATTATTTATTTTTCTATGTGATTGTCTGTCGATTTATATACAGATTTTCCCCTGAAGAATTTATTGCAAGTAGTGTGAAACCGGTAGTGCCTTAGAATAAAACGACTTTACAGCTTAAGAGTTTCTATGTCTCAACATAATATTAAACTATCAGATACAAGAAACATTATTTAAGGAATTAAAATGTTTTCGTAATTAATCTGAATATGAGTTTAAAGAGTAATCTAAAAATTGAGGACCAACCACCCCATTTTATTACAAAATCAAGCAGTATTCGTCTTCGGAACATGGAAATGGAAGTTCTGGATATATCCTACCGTCTACATATGGACTCAAGTTAATAAATCCAAACAACATTAGTAGTTCATTTAAGAGACCATCAATGTTAACACTCACAAGCAGTTTTTACCATTTGTAAGTAGGCTGTTTATGTTTTCTTATTGGCAACGTTACGTAGCGCTCTGTATGAAAATCACTGGCTGTGCTGTGTGCAGTCTGTGGCTAGTTTGCATTGTTGTCTGCCATTGTAGTGTTGGGCAGCTGGATGTGAACAGCGCATAGCGTTGGCAGTTGGAGGTGAGCCGCCAGCAGTGGTGGATGTGGGGAGAGAGTTGGCGGAGTTTCGAAATTTGTAAGACTGGATGTCATGAACTGCTATATATATTATGACTATTAAGGTAAATATATTGTTTGTTCTCTATCAAAATCTTTCATTTGCTAACTATGCCTATCAGTAGTTAGTGCCTTCAGTAGTTTGAATCTTTTATTTAGCTGGCAGTAGTGGCGCTCGCTGTAATGCAGTAGTTCGAGTAACGAAGATTTTTGGTGAGGTAAGTGATTTGTGAAAGGTATAGGTTAATGTTAGTCAGGGCCATTCTTTTGTAGAGATTTTTGAAAGTCAGATTGCGTTGCGCTAAAAAATATTGTGTGTCAGTTTAAGCACAGTCTTGTATAATTGATCAAAGGGGACGTTTCATATGTCGACCATTAGCCGAGGATACCTCACTGGAATCTTCTGATTTTTTTCTTGTAGTTTGTGTAATTACTGTAGCTATTGTTTATTGCTAGTGCGTAATTGTAGAGAGAATCTCCTTTGTAGTTGCAGTCTTCCATTGTTGTTGTGACATGCATGTAGATTCGCACAAAGTAATTCGCAGCTGCGCTTGCAATTAACTAGATATTATTTTCAGTGCTATGTTAATGTGTTTTCTTATTTTACTCTTCAAATTGTGGTTTTCTGTGTTATCGTGTGAAATATTGTGACAATAATGGCGTGTGAAAAACGTAACACTAGGCTCCAAAGTAAACTGAGAAATAATAGTGACGACGAGCGTAGCGTATCAGCACCACTGTGTAATGAATTAACAGCAAAGTAGTAATTTGGTAATTGTGCATAGGGAAATGGAGCGGGCGGCAAATAATGGTGTAGACAGTGAAACAATTAGTGAACAGGGAAGCATTATGGATCGATCGGTCGGCAACAGCTCGCCTCAGGATTCCGAAATGACAGGACACAATCTTGCAAATACTGTAGATTCAGGTTTTGCGTCCTCACCGTTTTCTCAAATAAATCAAGACACATTTTCTGCTTTTCAAAATGCGAATATTGCCGGTTCAAATGCACTGCCGAATAGCACTGAGGAACACGTTTCAGAGACTAGCGCATTGTTATTACAGTTAATGCAACAAATGGGACAAAGGCTACAAAAGTTAGACACAATGGAACAAAATCTTCAAAAGTTAGACACAACGCTTGAACAAAATCAGAAAGAAATGGGACAAAATCTTCAAAAGTTAGATACAATGGAACAAAATCTTCAAAAGTTAGACACAATAGAACAACACCAGAGACAAACACAGCAACAGTTAGACGCAATGGAACAAAATCTTCACACCATACTTGAACAAACACTGAAGATTTAACTACTGAGTTACATAAAATCGAATCGAAATGTCAAAAAGTCTGTAACGACGTAAAAACACAAATTTGTGAGCATTTCCAACCTATTTTTTCGCGTCATGAAAATGCATTACAGAATCACGAAGCAGCCATAAAAGAACTGCAATTTATTGTTCATGAAAGTCACGACACCTTGCAAGCTAAATTTGACTCAGTTGCATCTACCGATTCGGTTACGCAACTTGCAAAAACTCAGAAAAACTTAAAAGACACAGTAGATACGATTTCAACAGAAATGGACACTCTGAAACTTGCTTCAGCAAAACACACAGAGGAAATAATTTCACTAACGGATAAAGTAGCCGAACTTTCAGATCAGTTCACTAACTTATCTACAAAGGTAGATGATGATCTGAATGACACAAGACCTGTAGCCTTCTCGGACACTTAAGAGTATGAACAAATTAGAAAATTCAAATAAAATCAAAATCAAATCAATACACAGTACAAAAGAGAAATCCGGGAAGTACAAGATCAGTTGGCACAAGTAATACAAGAATTACATATTTCAGAGGACACTCGCGCTCCGCCGGCCGGTGTGGCCGTGCGGTTCTAAGCGCGTCAGTTTGGAACCGCGTGACCGCTACGGTCACAGGTTCGAATCCTGCCTCGGGCATGGATGTGTGTGATGTCCTTAGGTTAGTTAGGTTTAAGTAGTTCTAAGTTCTAGGGGACTGATGACCTCAGTAGTTAAGTCCCATAGTGCTCAGAGCCATTTGAGCCACTCGCGCTCCAGTACGGGAAGAGGGACATAGAAATACGGAACAACCACAAAATAATAACACAGGACACTTCGGAAATTATGAAAGGCAAGGCGAATTGGATTTTGAGATGGAACCGCCGAAATGAAGTAACAATGAGCGATGTGCGAATCGCCGACACGATGATTTTGACTATAAGCTGTTCATTACTACACGTAAGTTGAAAACATTTAAGAATTCTGACAACGACATTCATCCACAAGCATGGGTTCATCAATTCTCTCATTGATTTCCTCCCAACTGGTCACTGGAGCACAGGTTAGAATTTATGTGTGGCTATTTAGAGAATGAACCAGCTGTAAGAATGCGAGCGGTCATTCACGATTGCCACAGTGAAGGAGAATTTTATTATGCCTTCCTCTCAGCGTATTGGTCTCAAGCTACACAAGACCGAGTGAAACAAAGCATCATAATGATGAAACGTTTCGAACAATCTGAATTTTCCAGTCTTATGACACATTTTGAAGACATGTTGCATAAGAATCAGTATCTTTCAAATCCATACAGCCCCTCAGAACTCATCCGCATTTGCTTAATCAAATTGCCTGAACATTTGCGACATATTATTTTAGCAGGACGTTGCAAAGACGACATTGAAGCTTTTCAGGGACTGTTACAAGAACTGGAAATTGACACTGACAATCGCGGAACGCGGAAACAGGAGCACAACAATTACAGGTCACATCTGTCACAAATCCGCGATGACAGAAATAATACATGACAAGGCTCTTCTTACAACGTAAATCGTGACCAAAACAGACACCACCCGTATGACAACCGTTGGCAGAGTAGTAATAATTACAGGGAAAGATCACCTCTCTGCAGTAATGACTATCACAGAGACAATCAGAGAAACAGACAATATGGGAACCAAAATAATTATTATCAAGGGAGAAAGAATAACTTTAGATGCAACGGTCCAGCGCGCAGTTACGATTCAGGGAGAAATTCTCCACCACGTGACCGACAAGAAAGAAACTATGGAATCTACCGACATGACGACAGAAGATATGATCGTAACGACAGACCTGAATTGCATCAGGACTGACGGGATTCAAACAGAGCAGGGCCCTCTCGACAAGGTGAATTTGTAGAAGTTAGATCTCCAAATCCCAATAACGACTCGCGCCAACAAAGACACAATAGGCAATGACTCATACCGCTGGCAGCCACAAAACGTACTTATGAAACTGACGACGCAGCTGCCGTAGCTAGTAATTACGTAAAAATGGAAGACATTAGGGACATCTTACTCCAGGAACACGACGTAAAACATAACAACATTGCATATCCTGTGATTCACATTGCAGTAAATGACGTAAAATTTACAGCAGTACTTGACTCTGGCAGTCCCATTTCAGTAATTAGTGAAACAGCCTTTAGCAAATGCAACAAATCGAACGATTGCCCCACACTTCCATTATGTAAGATTAAATTACAAGGAGCAATCTTTGGAAAAAGTGTAGATGTACGCCAACAAACCAACTTAGAATTCTGTTGTCAGAGCCACAGCTTCTCTATGAACTTTCTTATTGTCCCATTATTGTCGACGGAAATTATATTGGGATTAGACTTTTTTAATGAATACAAAGCAATCTTAAACTTTCACGATGCTGAAATAAGTTTAGAGAAAGAAGGTAAGTCAATAGCTTTGAAATTTGAAGATTGGCTCTCAAACCATGACGAGGAAATTAATCGGCTTTACCTTCTATTAGACAACAGTTCGGAATTTTCTACGGAACTAGACACTAACAATCACTGTGCAAGTACTGAAAGGGATGATATCGACGGCATATCTGAAACTAATGAGTTAATTCAGAATAAAATTCAAACAATTGACAATTGTAGTGACAATGATAGGGAGGACCTTTTTGAGATTTTACAAGCACATTCCACAGTTTTTACTCACAAAACAGGAACAATCAAGGGATTTCAATACCAATTTCGTGTTCGTGAGCATACTAAATTTTATATTAGACCATACGTAATTCCGGCACATTATAGGGACCTTGTTAGAACAGAAATACAATCTATGCTTGACGAGGGCATTATTGAGCCTGCAGTAAGCTCATACAACAATCCATTACATGTTGTTGAGAAGAAATATGGATCGATCAGGCTTGTCGTGGATTCGAGACAAATCAATACTATCATCATTCCTGAAACAGACAGGCCGCAAACGTTGGAAGAACTTCTTCAAAATTTTAATGGTGTAAAAGTGTTGTCTTCTATTGATCTCAGATCCAGCTTTTATCAGATCGAACTTCATCCAGAATGCAGAAAATACACATCTCTCCTTTGTTTCGGCGTTTGTTATCAGTTTCGGAAACTTCCTTTTGGTTTGAACATTTCTTCGGCAGCGTTCATTCGCGGGCTAAATTCCATATTACCTCTTAAAACGTCACATCACCTTATATGTGGACGATATTCTGATAGCAGAAGCCTCATGGGAACAACACAATCGCATCCTCAACAGCGTGTTACATATTTTTGCAGAATCTGGAATTACAGTTAACTTGGAAAAGTCTCAATTTGGTAGGAAAAAGGTGAAGCTTTTGGGACATATTATTTCTTCTGAAGGCATTCAGCCGGATCAGGAAAAGTTAGAAGCAATCAGAGGCATTCCAGTTCCATCCACAAAAAAACAAGTCCGCAGTTTTCTAGGTCTCGTAAATTTTTACCGTTGTTTTCTGAATATGCAAATTCTTGTTACACCAAAACTTTGTTCTCTCACTGGAAAAAATACTATTTGGAACTGGGACGAACAAGCACAGTTGGAATTCGATTCTTTGAAAGAAGCGTTACTTATCGCGCCAATACTAGCTCATCTAGATCTGTCACAAGAGTTCTGCCTTAGCACAGATTCTTCTAAAGTCGGTCTTGGTGCCCATTTATTTCAAGAAGCCATAGAAAATGACACTACTGTTCAGAAAACCATTGCTTTTGCTAGCCGAGTGCTAACAAAATCTGAAAAAAAATTATTCCGTTACTGAATTAGAAGCTTTAGCTATCGTTTGGGCATTTAACAAATTCCGTTTCTTTCTTTCTGGTAAGCACGTAGAAGTATACAGTGATCATCGTGCATTGCAATTTCTTATGTTTTCAAAATTAAATCATGACAGGTTAAAACGTTGGGCATTGTTTCTGCAAGAATTCCACTTCACAATAGTCTACATTCCCGGCAAGGAGAACATTGTTGCGGACTCACTGTCACGCGCACCGGCTGGGCTTGAGAAAAGTAACACAGAAGGCAATCTCGAGAAAAATTTCAGTATTCTTTACATTCAGAAAGTCGCCTTTGAAAACTTCATCACCACATCTTTAAAGGACATTGCTCATGAACAAGATAAAGATCCGATTTGGAAAGACATCAAAAGTAAATGGCATGAAAAGACACACACACAGATTCGACATTATTATCTGGTTAGAAACAACATACTGTTCAAACACTGCACTGTTGATGACAAGCTATGGGTACTTTGCATTCCAGATGATTTTGTTAATAAGCTCATTTGGTACATTCATTTCAGCTACGCACATTTTGGTCCAAGAAAATGTTATCATATTCTTCGGACGACTTGTTATTTTAACAATATGGAAAAGAGAATTCGAAGAGTCTTGTCTATTTGTAAACTTTGTCAAAAGGCGAAACCATCTACTATCTCCCATCGTGCTCCGCTGTTTCCTATCATTCCTTCTAAATTAAAAGAATTTGCTGCTGTTGATCTCTTGGGACCGCTTGTCAGAACATCTTATGGATTTTCGTACGTTCTGGTCGCTGTTGAACTTACTTCAAAATTTATTTCTTTCACTCCGTTACGTAAAGCCACTGGACGGTCTGTATCCAACGCCTTTGTTACAAATTTCTTACGTGAAGTTGGACACGTTAGTAAAGTCATTTCAGATAACGGACCACAATTCAGATCTGCTGTTTGGTCACACATGCTTCGGATCATCAAATCAAACCTGTTTTTATTTCATTGTACTCACCACATTGTAACCCCTCCGAACGGATTATCAAAGAAATCAATAAGCTTTGCAGACTTTATTGTCACAGAAAGCATCAGCATTGGGACAGATATTTACACTTATTTCAAAACGTGCTGAATGAAATGCCTCATGACTCCACTGCTTTACCACCTACTCTTGTACTGAAGAATGAAGAACCACCGAAGAGAATCAGAGAGCTTGTACCTTTCCCGAATACACGTAAACTTCGACACAAAGACATAATTGATTTGGCTATTATAAATATAAAATCTGCAGCAGACAAAATGAGAAAACTACACGGTAAAGCAAATGCAAAGAAATTATATATTGGTCAGAAAGTTCTCATTAAAGCTCATTCATTGTCACGTAAGAAGAAACACTTGAGTCACAAATTCTTTCTGGTTTACAATGGACCTTACAGAATCCGACGTACGCCACATGATAATTGCGTTGAAGTTGAAACTCTGCGTACTAGGAAGAGTAAAGGTTTACACCACATTTCACATGTAAAACCGTTTATTGAAAGATAATCTGCTTTTTAACTTTGTTTTTGCCATATAACTTTTCACGTGCATTATGCTTTGTCAGACTTAGAATCTGTTAACATGCAACAATGTTTGAAGTTAAATATCCAGTCAAGAACCAAGAGAACGTATTTAAACAGAAATTACGAATGCATTGTTATTGTGAACAGACGACACAGTGTTATTGTGTGTGTACTTTCTTGCTTGTTAGTTGCACAATTACGTAACGACTATAAGGCTCACACCAGTACTGCTAATGAGATTTTAATGCAACATTTTGGTTTACTTGAAAATACATACTGGATTTAAAGTACTTTCTGTGAGATACCAGATGACACAGTGGTTAGTTTATGTGACAGCTACACGATTTTATCACGACGCTACTAATGAGTGACAATTTACAATGTTGCTTTTGCGCTGTATCTGTTTTATGTCTGCACAGTTTTTCTGTATTATTCTGGAAAGTAAAACATGTTTTAGTAGTAACTTTTGTGGTATAGCTACAATGAGATAGCCTTTTCCGTAGCACAACAATACGTTACATTATAGTACTTTCTTCATCACGGCAATAAGCATAATAACTATGATATCTATACTTTTGTTTATGATGAGGTGAGTACATTGACTTCAGCAGAACTTTGCTTACAGAGGACGATAACTACGACACTTCAACAGAATTATCCTACAGCAAGACGCACATTTAGCGCTACAGGACACGCATTTCAGTGATAAATTTTGTACTTAAAACATTTATTTTTAAAGATTTTGGAATTACAAAGGAAGTTTTCCGTGATACATTTCATTCTATTGCTGTAATCTGTAACACCTGAGGGTATAATTACATTAATCCTCAGGGGGGTACACGCTTACTTTGTGTACCATGTGTTTGGCAAGCACAAGGAGCCCTAGCTAATATGGTATTTGCTTATACAACTTTACACTTCGGTACCATATTTCTCTAACACATAAATTACACAGCTATCTGATCATTTAACTGAGAGACAAACATTTTTTTTTTTTTACTACATCAGTGACACATGTTTACGCAATTACACAGTTGGATAATTTCATGCTTATGAAATTGTATTTTGTCTGTACTTTGTGAACTGTTCATATTTTTTCGGAACCATTGTGATACTATGAGAGCTTTGAGTGATTTATTTGATATGGGATCATGATTTTTATAGTACGTTTGAGGTAGATGACACTATTTAAATGAGCAGAGAATTTTCTTTAGGTTTTGAAATTATTGCAGAAAGCTACGACGTTTTCAAGATTTGACTGAGGTGTTATGATGTTATTATTATGACGACGATGTGTATTATGCTGCAGAGGTATGTTTATGATCAATAAGATGATGCTACCGTAAATGAGGAATTTGATTATGCTACATATTTATTTTGATGAAATATTGAAGAAGTGTCGACAAACACGTATATGAATAATGAGTAGTGGTTACGGACTCTGATTTGTGGAAAAGGATGTTGGAAACCAAGAATCGTACTTTAAGAGTTATGAAATGTGTGTAAATGCGCGAATGTATCACAATGCCGACGAAAACTTTTTGAACACTGTTATATTCATAGCATTTTGTTTCTACACATTTGCAACCCAAATTCTCGAGCTGTGAAATTTTTGATGTGAGACTGTCACTGTATTGCAAACTGGTGTCGTAAATATTTCGGTAAGAAAGCCAAGTGACCTTGACGTAATGCGTCTTGAGTGGCCAGCTGTGTCAGACGCCTGGAGAAAAAGCCATTAGTGTGTGCCTTTTCAGAGGCACAGGTAAAAAAAAAGGGGGCCATTATCCTCGCTATTGACATTCCTTTGTAGATAGCATCGCAAATACGACACGCTAAAACTTGGAAACATATGATAACACTGTGGAGCTCTTAATTTATGATATTTACTGAAATGCCTAATGAAATGACGAGAAATATTTTTATGTCTATACACCTGATTATGACTACTGTCTTTCTAGTTGAGAGATTTTTTTTGCTACCTTATGAAATGCCATATGGCTAATGAATGATGTTTCATGCCTTCCTTTGTACATACTTGCTCATTTTCTTTAATATCTAGTTTCTAGCTGCACTGCAGCATTGGTTATTATAAAATATAATAGATGTACTAATATCACTATTTTCTGTCTACAGACCAGTAAAGAATACGTTTCTCATATACTTTCATAGAAAAGAGAGCACAAATAGACATTTCCCTTCACAGGAACTGCAGAAATAATTTTTTTAATGCCTTGGTAACTTTCTTGCAGAGTAAGTTTTCGTGATGCATCACTCTAGTGTTAAGATGTGACATAGGTATTGGACATGGCCATTTTAGTGTAATATTTTTTCTGCTTGAGCTATGTCATGTTTAGATATAAGTTATTGCATTTGCTGCTGCTGTTTGCCAGAAATAGTGCTACTGAATTTCACTTTACATTACTCTGTTAAGCCAGTTTTACTACGAATTTATTTTTCTTGTTTGCTGTGCATTGCCTTATATTAGTTTAATATTGCATTTGCTTTGCTAGTTTATGCTGCTTGCTTTGCCATTTGTATTTTTTTCATTGCTGTTTGTGTTAATTGTTTTGTGCTGCTGCATTGCCTCATTCTTTAGTTTAGCATCTGAGCTCAGTAGATTTAAGTTAGCTTAAGATGGGGTAGGCTATATAGGAGAACGAGTTGTGATGAATGGAAAGAAATGCATTGAGAAGCTATAAGAAAATGGTTTGGCCAAAAAAAACTATTTTTGTAAGAGAATGTGAACAGAATACAGAAATCATGCTTGGATAAGATTTTTTTTTTTTTTTTTTTTTTTTTTTTTTTTTTTTTTTTTTTTTTTTTTTTTTTTTTTTTTTGGCTGGAGCAAATGTCGAAATAAGAGGGACGATCTATGGAATGAAGTTTTGGGTTGGACTGCAGTACCAAATGTTACACTGAAAATGAACCCTGTCCTTTCCTTTTGTGTTATCCCAGTATGTGTTTGTGTACCCTTGTGTGTTTGTTTTCTTCCTGTCTCTGTGTACAGTTTCATAGAATTTTTTTCTCTTCTAATACTAAGCTACATTCACTATGATGAGGAATACTGTTATCCTCAAATATAATTTGCATTAATAATATGTTATTTACTTTTTAAAGATGTTTAGACATTATTTATTCTTTTCTGTTTTAATGCTCATGTGTGAAGTTGATGTTTCAAAAGTTATTCTGATCTTTTATGTATGGACTTACGTCATAATTCCTGTAACACTGATATATATGTTATTTTGAATCTTTTGTAAAGCCTGTACGACAAATGTTATCTGTATTGTTATGTTCTTTAATGATGTATTTTGTACCTTTGTAATTGTATTCTTATGTTATAAAATTGTAATTGACACCAGTTCATCAAATTAAGTAACTTGTAAGTTCCATTTCACTGCACACGTTTCTGTTGGTAATAGTATATAGACAATATGTGAGAAGTAGGGACTGTTAGTGTTTGCACATGTGTTAAAAATTCAGCAAGGGACTGGATAACAGCATTGCTGGTTCTAAGAACAATTCCAAAAACTTTGTGAGTGCACAAGTGGTGTTTATGGACTTGCTATATTGTCTGCAAGACCCTTCGATGGTGATTGTGCACCTGCACAGTCACAGCAGATGGTTGCTGGCCATCTCTACAAGCACTACAGTGGGTCTACACCTTTGATGATCAATCAATACCATTATTTCTACAAGGACTGCAGTGGGTCTGCACCTCTGGTGGCCCACCAATACGGTAATCTCTAAGGACTGCAGTGGGTCTGCACCTCTGGTGGCCCACCAATACCATACTCTCTACCAGGACTACAGTGGATCTACTCTGTGATGACCTACCTACCAATATTCTTCAAAACTTCGACTGACTCTGCGGTGGGTTTGCTCTGTTGTGGCCCATTACCTGTCTGCATGTCAAGAGTCAGCACTGTCTTTTCGTTGGAAGTACAACACTACTTCTTCAAGACTGCATGGAAATCCACTACTTCTGTGTGCATTTTCTTCTACTGCTCAGACTTTGAGAAAAACACTGCCATTTTACTGTGATGAATGATCAGGGCTGTCTTTATGGACTGTGAGAAAATTTTAGCTTTTGACCGACATTGTATCAATAAGTGTGTGCATTTGATTTCTTTGTTACTGTAATTATGAAAAATTTCAACAAATATGTATTGGCCAGTGCCCAAAACAATTTGTAAAATTTTTTGTGGGGAGCATGGGGGCTATGTATGTAGGCTGTTTATGTTCTCTTATTGGGAACGTTACGTAGCGCTCTGTATGAAAATCACTGGCTGTGCTGTGTGCAGTCTGCGGCTAGTTTGCATTGTTGTCTGCCATTGTACTGTAGGGCAGCTGGATGTGAACAGCGCACAGCGTTGCGCCGTTGGAGGTGAGCCGCCAGCAGTGGTGGATGTGGGGAGAGAGATGGCGGAGTTTTGAAATTTATAAGACTGGATGTCATGAACTGCTATACATATTATGACTATTAAGGTAAATACATTGTTTGTGTTCTATCAAAATCTTTCATTTGCTAACTATGCCTATCAGTAGTTAGTGCCTTCAGTAGTTTGAATCTTTTATTTAGCTGGCAGTAGTGGCGCTCGCTGTATTGCAGTAGTTCGAGTAACGAAGATTTTTGGTGAGGTAAGTGATTTGTGAAAGGTATAGGTTAATGTTAGTCAGGGCCATTCTTTTGTAGAGATTTTTGAAAGTCAGATTGCGTTGCGCTAAAAAATATTGTGTGTCAGTTTAAGCACAGTCTTGTATAATTCTTCAAAGGGGACGTTTCACATTTTCCTTTATTTTAAATCTTTTTAGCTGATGTTTCTGTATAGTGGGTTACTATCCCACGTGTTCTATGACAGCCCTTTTAGGACCAGCATTTGCACTGAACCTGGTAAACCACCACTCAACGTTAGGTGCCAATTCCTCAAGTTGGGGCAAGCATATAAGGTGTATTCTTTACGAAAAACACCTGTGCATGATACCTCCTTATCTGCTCAGTCAGTTTCTCCTGACGAAGACGAGGGAGGTAATCGTCGAAAGCTGAAGGTTTTACACTGTATAGACGAGGCAAAAAGTCTGAGAATGTTTTATACAACAGTGTCTTCGCCAAAGACAAAGTTCTCATATACACAGTGCCGTTGGTCGCCAATCCGTGGAGAAGAATTTAAATAATTATCTTATAGCAATAATGTCATTTCCGATTTGTGGAAACAGCTAACTTTTAGAGACTGGTTTTGTCAAATATCTATGTTTTACCTCACGATTTGAACAAATAACTTTCTTGGCTTCTGAAGAAACGTAGAAATGACGAATTTTTAAAAAGATAGCACGTCCGGCGTCGTTTTTATGCCTTTCTTAATTATATTGTACACCAGCACCACAGTTTTATTCCAGTGTGGACTAATGGGTCTACGCAGGTCGGTTAACTTGACCACTCAGTGGTTTTCATGGTCATGTCTTCAGGATTAACATACCATAGCAATTTACGGTCCTAAGCGCAGAAGTATACACACTGGGGAAGATGAGGCATGAGACAAGGAAGAGTTTCCTCATCCGCTCCAATTCCCTCAGTGCCCTCCAACTGATGTCATAGATGTAGCCGCAAGGGAGGTTGTTTCAGATGCTCCAAAATCCTTCCTGCACCTTCATGAGCAGGGGAAGGGTGTGTTATTGTGCTGGCTGCTGAAGCACATCGGAATCCTGGGAAATGAGAAAGCTGACATAGCAGCCAGGAAGCTAGTTACGGAAACACTGCATAAAAAATGTGCTGCACCAAGCCAAGCCATTTCTTGCTGTTGAGCCGAAGTGTTGTAAGGTACCTGGGGCCTGAGTATTAATATGTGTCAGTGAATAAACTGCAGTATGTGGAACTCATTGCCCGGCCATGGCGATCATCTTTCCTATCAGAGAGACGGGATGAAATGGCATTCAGCTGTTTCCGTATATGTCACTGTCCTCTGAGCTCTGGTTCCAGCCAGAAGACCCATCAATTAGTGTCGCATGTAGAGTATATATTTCAACACATCATGTTTTAACAGATTTTATTTCATATCCTCAGGACACGCTGTTCCAACCGAGCTCCAGGGAGCCGGAGCGCTCACTGCGGCAGTTCGGAGCCCGCGTGGAGCGGGAAAGCGAACTCACTGCCCCCTAGCCGCATGCAGCCGCAACTGAAGCAATAATCCGTGTTCAATGACAGCTATAACTAGCCGCGGGAGCTCTGTACCTCTATTGGAGGATACCTTTCTATTCATTGAGAGGGATGGTCGTCCGCAGTGTCTTGTATGTCATAAAGTATTTAATTCTGCGAAGAGGTACGATATACAACGACATTATACACGTCTTCACGCAGCGCACTACGATCAGGTAGAAGGCGTTGCACGCATAGAACTGGTAGCCAGGCTTAAGAACTACATACCAGGAGACGTAAGTTTAAAAACGGTTTCGTAATACGGAGGCTATCAAAACATGCAACATAGTTCGTGTTCTGTAATGCGTTTATAATTTTCAGGTGAATGAGAGCGGAGAAAACACTACTGAATCTGCAATTCGAGCAAGCTACAGGGTCGCTCACATCATTGCGACGACTGGCAAGCCGTTTTCGGTGTGACCACTCGTAAAATCGTGCATGGTAGCAGATGCAGAATGTTTGTTTCCAAGGGAGGTGCAAGCAATTGAAGGGGTTTGCCTGTCGAAGCAAACAATGTCTCGTCGAATCCTGGACATGGTAGCGAGCGGATTTAGAGACACAGCTCAGGATAAAGGCGGAGAGCTTTGTTGCATTTTCGCTAACGCTTGACGAAAGCACCGACATATCGGACTGTGCTCAGCTTGCCTTCTTTGTGAGTGGTGTCGACATGGAGCTGCAAGTAACAGAAGAACTCTTGGATGTGGTACCGCTCGGTTACACCGCAACAGGACGTGGCATTTTTCAAGCTGTTTGTGAATCAGTGGACAATATGAATTAGCCGTGAGATAAGCTACATTGTGTAGCGACAGACGGTGAACCACAAATGATCGGGCGTCACCAAGGTTTTGGTTCTCGTTTGAAAAATAAACTCAGGGACGAATTCGCGAAAGACATTTTGACTCTTCATTGTTTTATTCACCAAGAGGCACTTTGTGCTGAAACAGTAGAGCTAGGTGGCGTAATGAAAGATGTCCTGAAGTGTGTGAATTTTGTGTGGCGTCACGGTATGAATCATCGTCAATTCAAAGGATTCCTGAAAGACATGGAAGCGGAGTGTGGGGATATTCCTTGCCTCAGTACAGTTCGTCGGCTGAGTCGGGGAAAAGTTCTTGATTTTTTCATTGCCATTCGTGAGGAAATATCCATTTTTCTCGAAATGAAAGGGGAAGAAATGCGTTGTCTGAAAGATATAAAATGGATATCAGACCTGGCGTTCCTAGCTGACATAACTATGCATTTGAATATATTAAATCTGTCATTGCAGGGCAAAGGGCAGCTAATGGTTGACATGCACGACCAGATCAAAGCGTTCATGGAAAAGTTACGTTTATTTAAGAAGCAGATGAGTAATGGACATTTAACATTCTTCAATCGTCTTGCTTCTTTAAAACTACCTGAAGGTACTACTTTCGGCGATTACCAAGCAAAGTTAAAGCAGCTATTTGAAATACGATTCCGAGACCTCACTAGTTCACTTCAATTGGAGATTACTGATTTGCAAAATTCAACTTTGTTGAAAGAGAGGTACTACAACACGTTGGATTTGTCACGATTGTATCGTTCATTACAGTAAAAAACATTTCCCAAGCTTCACAACAATGGCAATCAGATTATGTGCATGTTTGGATCTACGTATTGTTGTGAGCAGCTTTTCTCAGCAATGAAAAGAGGAAAAAGTAAGGAACGATCGTTTCTACAAGATGCAACAATGAAGGCCATCCTCCGCATTACCTCTATGAACACTTTGACGCCTGATATTTCCGATCTTGTAATGAAAAGAAAATGTCAAGCTACAGAGGCCCAATAAATTTAGTATGCAATTTCTTGTAAAACAGTTGTTTATTATTTATTTCCTGAACATCGTATTTCCTGGTGTAGCATATCACCACGTCTTAGCAGCTAAGAGTATGAGGTTTTCGATCTTGTAAGACGCAGCTGGCACATCAAAACGCTTGTCTTGCCGCCTGCCTCACCTAGCAGTGCCACGTGCCGGCGTGCCGGCCTACTTGAACGGTCACAGCGAGTGACACGGCTGCCTGGAGCGGGGAGCGCTCCACGGCTCACAACGGAGCCGACGAGCTGGAACAGCCTGCCTTAGGAGAAGGCAGATAACAGCAGCAGATTTAAGTGAGGACCTGCCCTCTGTTTTAGCTGATACCGCAATTTAAAATTTACCGAACTGTGTAGACTTTAACCCTAACTGTCAGGTTGGAGAGTTTAGTGTGTTACAGTTTGGCTGGTGTAGCTATGTTTCGTTTAGAGATCAGCCAGTCACGTGAATCTGCTATACTCATTCAATAATTTCTACTATATTTTCCTTTTTGCCTATTTTTTTTTAAAGTGATGCATGTTCCACCGGACTTTAGCATAGGTGCAAAAGACATCGATGTTATGTGCCTAAGCATTTCTGTCAGTATCGACATACAATACGCCCTATTTAACTAAACTGTCCTTGGATCCGTCTTCAGTCTCCTAAGGCTCTCTACTCACACGTACAATACCGACGTCGTAGAGGAACAATTTCTTCATCCGGTCTCTTCCACTCATTCATATAGCCCTAGGTTTCTTTCCATTGGTGCATAACAGGTCTCTTTACTGTTTTCGCAACCTCCTCATAAGAATTCTCCTTGTAAGTCTCAGTATGTGCATCCATGCATGGTAGGCTTTCCCTTCTTTCTTGCAATTCGTAAATTTTACATCAGAACATAGCTCAGTGCATGGGCTGAAACACTTAAGATTGCAGGATTCGCTCCGCTCGTGGTCTCCAATAGTTAATGAAGTAAGTTGTTTCTTGTCTTGTACTTCTGCTTCAGTCTCTAAGTCATTTTTGATGGCAGGGAGTGTATATAATTCAGTCGTAGCCATTTATATTCATGCAACTGTTCACCCTTTGTAAGAAATTGAAGAAGACCTCACAACTTTGCACATAATGGATAAGGATAGGAAATAGGATCAATTGTTACAGCTAGAAACATATAAGGAGAGAAACGAAAATACCTTCATTAGACAGATTATGGCTGATGCAAACAAGAATTTCAAACTTCTCTGAGCTGTTATAATACTTGCTTTTGCTTAGCTATGTCCATTATAATAATGCTGTTGTCATTGACTGGTGACGAGATTCGATCTCCTGGGTTTCTCTGTGATGTGAACTATCTTTGATCATTGGTGAGAATATCTTTGATTTCTTAGTTATGCACACAAAGAGTTTAGTCGTGCCATATATGTATTTGCATCCAGATGTATCTCTTCTGGAGGAGTTCAGACCATGTATGCAAATGGGTGTTGCTGTGACACTGCCTACGTTCGCGGGTTGCACGTGATAATTTACTTTGTTTTACTTCACCGACAGGGCGAATGATGTTGGAGTGCATTTTAGGAAGACACATTTGCAAGGGAAGTGACCATGAATTTTTAATATTTTATTTTTATTGTTGTCACTTTTATAATTTCCTTGTAGTGTAGTTCTGATGATGAAGGCTTGCTCCTTCGAAATACGCCAGCCTTATTGCTACTGCATTGTGAAAGGTGGTTGAGCCTACATTTTAACGCTAAATTTACCAAGCACAGCCTTACATCTATCATGGATGAAATGAAAGATTGTTATTCGTTCCTCGGATTTTGGAAGATGGTTTCCTCTTATTGGCAGGGAAATGCTGTGACTGGTGTATGGACACCAGGATGTATTTCTTTTTGCTTCTGACATCAGTACTCCATGAGACGACGGTAATGTTTTTCAACTTCAGATTAGCCACTGAATTAAAATCACAGTGGAAAATGAAGCTCTGTTCAGCTGTATTGCGTTTTGTCTCTAGTACACCCATATATCATGTCATGTAGCAATTTTCAGTACTGACTCTGCACTGAGAAAGTAAACATGCCTAGATATGTAGTATCTCCCCCGAAAAGACTGATGTCCCTGCTGAGGGATTCGCCTGATTTCATGCAGTCCAGATAACGTAACTGTAATGCGTTTCCTTACTCGTGACAGTTTTCAGTCGCGCAGTCCAGGTGCAACGAAGACGTTCCTGCAGTATTTTCGATGGCAAGTTTTTGATCATCCACCATACATCCCGGACTTGGCTCACTCTGATTTTCATCTCTCCGGTCACATGACCTGCTGCCTATAAGTACAGCATTTTGGTACAGACAAGGTGTTGCAGACCAGCGTAGGGAAATGGCGGAAATCACAGGCAGCTGCCTTCGATAATGATGGAATTGGAAAGTTAGCACCATGCTGCAACAAATGTCTAAGTCGGGGCGGCGACTATAACCAAAAGTAGGTAAAAGGCGTGGCTAAATGTTCCAAATAAAACATTTTTGAATTTCCCTGTGGTTTCCATTTTGCAGCAAATTAGAGGTTGATAAAGATAGCCCTCATGTATTGGTCACTGATTTGAGATTATTAAATGGAATACAGTTTGTGAGTATGGTGAACTTCGTCATTGCTAGCATCTGGAAGCGTCCTATACGTCATCGTCTTCTTATTTCATACACAAAATTTAGAGATCTTTTATGAACATTGTTATTCAGAAAACAGTACTCAAATTTTGAGGCTCAATGAGAACAGACTTCTCGGTATAGAATTACACATCATGAAAGATCATCCTATGACTAACCGAAAGTAACAACAAAAACTCACCCAAAAGGAATTCAATATCTTTTCTTGCATATCAGTTCACGTAGCGCTACGCAGATTCTGTAATCTAAGGGGTTATGGGGTCGGTAGGGGTAGTGGCTAGAATTTAACTCTTTCTACCATTACTACATAAACATGACGGGAAGGGAAGTTCAAAATGGTTCAAATGGCTCTGAGCACTATGGGACTCAACTGCTGAGGTCATTAGTCCCCTAGAACTTAGAACTAGTTAAACCTAACTAACCTAAGGACATCACAAACATCCATGCCCGAGGCAGGATTCGAACCTGCGACCGTAGCGGTCTTGCGGTTCCAGACTGCAGCGCCTTTAACCGCACGGCCACTTCGGCCGGCGAAGGGAAGTAATCAGCAATTTGTAAGCGCGATTACCTTCTGATTCAGTGTACGTAGATGTTTAATTGTGCGGAATGAATGCGGCGTTCTCATTTTAACACAAGCAGTTAGCCTCCTGCTTATAACATACATTTCTGCGGCAGCTACTACATCACTGTTTTTGTTTAATATTTACATTTTCTGAGTAAATAAAAGCTACCTGAAATGAGTCGTTTTTCTATGAGAAAGATATTTATTTAAAACAAACATTTTATTTCATTGTTAGTGAGATAATTTCGCGACTTTTGACATTATCGTGCAACGTCCGCCAAAAGTTATCATTTGTTAGGATGACATGATCCATATAACAGTGAATAATGGGGTTCTCTACTGTATTTATGGGTTCTCTACTGTCTCCAATAGTGGCGACTTATATACGAAATATTTGAGAAAGTTTCATTAATTTTAACCCTCTTTCGCACGTCTTCATGTTATCGTTATGCTGAAGACACGTTTGTGGGGTATTCACATGGCGTCGAAGTTCTTGAGCAGTTCGTTGAACACATGAACAACATGTACCCAAACATCAATTCACTGTCGAGACAGGGATAGAAGGGAAGTTGTCATTTGAAGATGTTTTGGCACAACGGAAATCAGATTAGCCTCCCGGACCTTCTGTGTACCGGATTCGAACCCACATTGATTTATTTTTCAGCGCGCAGAGTTTCCACCATCCAGTCCAGAAGAGAATCGTTGTAAATACAATGACAGAGCTAAGACTGTTTCTAACGAGGACAACATGGATTCTGGATTTAAACATCTGAAGTGAGTGTTCCGAAAGAATGGCTTCAGTTCACGTGATTATGCTGATCAGCCAGAACATTACGACCACCTGCCTAATAAACGGTATGTCCATCTTCGGCACGGATGACAGCGGCGACGTGTCGTGGTATGGAAGCAATGAGGCCTTGGTAGGTCGCTGGAGGGAGTCGGCACCACATGTGGACACACAAGACACCTAATTCTCATAAATTCCGGGTAGAGGGGCGATCAGCTCTGTCGCCACGTTCAATCACATCCCAGATGTGTTCCATTGCGTTCAGATCTCGTGAGTTGCGGGGACAGCGCATCAATTGCATCTCGCCACGGTGTACGTCGCTCCTAGCCTTGTGACGTGACGCATTATCTTGTTGAAAAATGGTAGTGCCGACAGGAAATCGTCATGAAAGGTTGTACGTGGTCTGCAACTAATGTACGATACTCCTTGGACGTCATGGTACCTTGCTCGAGCCCCATTGGACCCATGGAAGCCAACGTGAATGTTTCCCATAGCATAACGGAGCTTGTTCCCGTCCCACAGTACAGGTGACAAGAACGTGTTGCACTGGAAGCCGACGGACATGCGCCCTTCCATCGGCCTGATGAAGAAAATATCGGGATTCATCTGCTCTTGCAGCGCTCTGCCACTGTGCCAACGTCTAGTGCCGATGTTCACGTGTCGATGTTCATTTCAGTCGTAGCTGCCGATGTCGTGGTGTTAACATTGGCACACAGATGGGTCGTCGCCTGCGGAGGCCCATCGTTAGGAGTGCTCGGTACACTGTGTGTTTAAACACACTTGTACTGTACCCAGCATTAAATTCTGTTAGTTCCGCCACAGTTTCACACCTGTACTGTTTTATAGGTTTGCTGAGCCTACGACTTCCGACATCTTTAATGAGGGGTGGCCGCTCTCCCCCACGACGTCTGTAAATGGTTTCACCTAGGTTTCGCCACTCTTCTAACACCTGAGAAATCGTGCAGTTTCCGAAATACCCGTGCCGAGGCTCCGGGCCATCACAATCTGCCCTCGGTCAGACTAAGGTATATCGTGCACCTTCCCCATTCTACACATGGACAGCACGCTCACTGATATTACATGCACCATGTATGTGTCTGACTAGAAATCATTCCACTCCAGGTGACGCTGCTATCTCCTGGACGGCCTTATAACGATAGTAGGTCGCTTGTCATAATGCTCATGCTGATCTCTGTATAGTTGGCGCTGTCCAGGAAACGGAAACGCGAAAATATTGAGGAATAACATGGTTAGGAACGGAACGTGTTCGTTCCTATTTGCGGTGCTACATCCAGCAAAATAGGCATAATTCTGGGAACCTGAGCAATAAGACCTATTTTTTGACCACCTAGGAAGACAAAGGAGATTCTGCGCCCGATTAAAGACGGGGTACCTGGGATTTACAATATCCCCTGCGAGTGCTGAAGCAACCACAACGGTCAGTTCATCCGTGCCGTTTTCGAAAACTGCGCAGAGCGTCAACGGCACATTAAAAATTCAAAAATTTGAGAAACCAGCAGTTGCTGAACAGAGCTTTACAAATAAACACAAAATACTCTTCAGCGAAACATCAGTTTGGTCCTAGGCACTGTGCGGCTGGTCCTGGCGGAGGTTCGAGTCCTCCCTGGGGCATGGTTGTGTGTGTTTGTCCTTAGGATAATTTAGGTTAAGTTGTGTGTAAGCTTAGGGATTGATGACCTTGGCAGTTAAGTCCCATAAGATTTCACACACATTTTTTGGTCCTAGGCTTCTGCATACTGGGATTCTGTGCCTGAAGAGGCGGTAGGAATAATGTTGCGTCAGAACAACTTCAACCTTGACAGCGGATATAATCATTGTGGTAGGTGTCAGATAGCTCCCGACGCTAAGAAGAAACAGAGAAATTTGTGGCATGGTTTACGCTCCTACTGGAGCGGCGGTACCACCAGCGCTGACGTTGACACCACATACACTATGTGATCAAAAGTATCCGGACACCTAGCTGAATATGACTTACAAGTTCCTGGCGCCTTCCATCGGTAATGCTGGAATTCAGTATGGTGTTGGCCAACCCTTAGCCTCGATGATAGCTTCCGCTCTCGCAGGGATACGTTCAGTCAGGTGCTCGAAGCATTCTTGGGGAACGGCAGCCCATTCTTCACGGAGTGCTGCACTGAGGAGAGCTATCGATGTCGGTCGGTGAGCCCTGGCACGAAGTCGGCGTTCCAAAACATCCCCAATATGTTCTGTAGGATTCAGATCAGGACTCTGTGCAGGCCAGACCTTTACAGTGATATTATTGTCGTGTAACCTCTCCGCCACAGGCCGTGCTTTATGAACAGGTGCTCGATCGTGTTGCAAGATGCAGTCGCCATCCCCGAATTTCTCTTCAACAGTGTGAAGCAAGTATGTGCTTGAAACATCAATGTGTGCTCCATACCCACATCCGGCCATCGGATCGCCATATTGTGTACCGTGATTCGTCACGCCACACAACGTTCCAATATTTACTTTCCTTACACCAAGCGAGGCGTCGTTTGGCATTTACCGGCATGATGTGTGGCTTATGAACAGCCGCTCGACCATGAAATCCAAGTTTTATCACCTCCTGCCTATCTGTCATAGTACTTGCAGTGGATCCTGATGCAGTTTGGAATTCCTGTATGATGGTCTGGGTAGATGTCTGCCTATTACACATTACTACCCTCTTCGACTGTCGATGGTCTCTGTCAGTCAACAGACGAGGTCCGCCTGTACACTTTTGTGCTGTAAGTGTCCCTTCACGTTTCCACTTCACTATCACATCGGAAACAGTGGACCTAGGGACGTTTAAGAGTGTGGAAATGTCGCGTACAGACGTATGACACAAGTGACGCACAATCACCTGACCACGTTCGAAGTCCGTGATTACCACGGAGCGCCCCATTCTGGTCTCCCACGATGTTAATGACAACGGAGATCTCTGATATGGAGTACCTGGCAGTAGGTGGCAGCACAATGAACCTAATGTGAAAAACGTAAGTTTTTGGGGTTGTCCGGATACTTTTGATCACATAGTCTATGTTACCATGGCGTACCCGACAATCTATCAGAAACAGAACATGGTCTTTATTACGCCATCATAGCAGCAGCAAAGACAGTTAGTTGCTCCTTACGAAGACGATTACTGTCATCGTCCAGCACTTGAGGTTTTACTCAAAAATAATGCGGCACGGAGGCTGAGAATATTTCATACAAGGGTATCGTCGGAATGATCTTCGTACTCACGAAAAAAAAAATTGAAGTCTGTAATATAGCACATCTCAAACACTACAAGAGGATTTATTTTTAGTGAAGATAAGTAAATCTACACAACGTGTTCCGAATACATTTTGTAGCGTTGGCGGATAAGTTTTGTTGGAGGGTGTACTTTAAAACCGAGCGATAACGGGATATCAATAATCGTGGACGCACGATGCATTAATGAACTGAAAATTACGATATGTTAACTAAGGGACACCCAATAATATTTAAGAACATTCATGCTTGTTAATAAGTAACATCGAGGTTGATTATGTAAGCAATAGCAACATACTATACAGCACGAGAAGCTACTGTGTTACATGTTGTTACTTCAGTATCCATTAAAGCGCATTTACTAAACCTCCTTGAGCAGTTAATAACGCTTTTCTTTCAGATATAGGACAACAATTTCTTTTAGTGGATAACACCGTTATTGTAAAGGTGACTGTTAGCATGTGTCTGTATAGCCACTTCGTGTTAGTAATTCACAGAAAGCCCGCATCTCGTGGTCGTGCGGTAGCGTTCTCGCTTCCCACGCCCGGGTTCGATTCCCGGCGGGGTCAGGGATTTGCTCTGCCTCGTGATGGCTGGGTGTTGTGTGCTGTCCTTAGGTTAGTTAGGTTTAAGTAGTTCTAAGTTCTAGGGGACTTATGACCACAGCAGTTGAGTCCCATAGTGCTCAGAGCCATTTGAACCATTTTGAATTCACAGAAAACAATACCATTAACAGGGTAACAGGCATAATGAAGCTGTTATCAGTTAAACATCTATAAACTACATGTCTGCCACCAATACTACAGACAGGTGATTCATGTATTAACTTATAAATGTTATGCATTTCTTCCGGCAAACAGATACACTATTACTGGCGTTGCGCGTGCGTGTGCTACACTGTTTCCAAATAACGGAACTTACAAATATGTCTCAAGGAAGCCAACTATAACACTACCGCTGCAATTTGCCTAAATATGCTTTAAATGCGCAGTACGTGTTACCCTCTGAGAGGATTTTGGAAGTTTTGACCGTGTGTCACCCAACAGACAGGGGAAATCGAACATGAATTTCGTAACTATGGCTGTTCGTAGAAATTAAAAGGACTTGAGTCTTCGCAAGAAATTACAATAACAGATTCAACGTAAATGAAATAATAAACTGACACCAGCGTAATTAGGCATAATAATGTGAATACATTATCTCCAATAGATTTGTCTTTACTCTGGCAAAAGGGAACTTTCAAAAATGGTTCAAATGGTTCTAAGCACTATGAGACTTATAACTACTTAAACCTAACTAACCTAAGGACATCATACACATCCATCCCCGAGGCAGGACTCGAAGCTGCAACTGTAGCAGCAGCGCAGTTCCGGACTGAAGCGCCTAGAACCACTCGGCCACAGCGGCCGGCAGGGAACTTTCGTAAGCACTTTCTTTATAAAGTGCAATGAACACCTGTTACAACTAGACGAGCTGCACATTGAGTAGCAGTAGTTACCAACAACATATGTAATTAATCATAGAAACATATATATATATATATATATATATATATATATATATATATATATATATATATATATATATATATATGGACTTTATCCCTATTGACCATAATATTCACTTTTATCTTTCACTATCTTAGCAGAATTGTTCCCATGAAGACTTACACAAGATTAAGTGACATCTGATAAGAATTAAAATTTGGACAACACACATATACACATCATAAATGCAATAAAATAAGACTGAACACATCCCTTTTACATATATTCTTTTAAATGGTTACTTCAGGTTTCTTGCCGGCCGAGGTGGCCAAGCGGTTAAAGGCGCTACAGTCTGGAACCGCGAGGCCGCTACGGTCGCAGCTTCGAATCCTGCCTCGGGCATGGATGTGTGTGATGTCCTTAGGTTAGTTAGGTTTAAGTACTTCTAAGTTCTAGGGGACTGATGACCTTAGAAGTTCAGTCCCATAGTGCTCAGAGCTATTGAACCATTTTCAGGTTTCTTTAGCTAGAAAACAACTATTCAGTATGGTTTGTTCCAGATCTAAAACAATGAAATGTGGGCCCACAAACTAAACTTTCTTTATATATGCAAACTAAACACACATTTCAGAAACATTTTGCATTATGATAAAAGCTGAATTACTGCCTCACGTAAGATCATTATCTTGCAGAGTTTTAGCATTATTTGAACTGACAATACTCTCTACAACTACAGAAATGACTTCAAGTAAGAGTTCAACTTCAGTTAACTTTAAGACCAAATGCTTTATAATACCACTTGTGAAGCAAGTGATTTTCACTAACAATTTTTATACTGCTGAACATTAAAACACTGATATTTGTAAAATTGAAACCAAACTGAAATACAATGGAGATTTTCATGGATTCAGTAATTAATATCTCCCTTTTTATCGCTGAAATTAATAATCTAACTACTCACTTCTTTATATTTTTGAATTCAGAACTATGCATTGTCAAATAACACAGATGATTATTATTTTCTCACGTACACGATACTAGGATATTGGTCATTATGAGGAGAGAACCCTGAAAGGTACCATGAAAGGAAAGAAATTCATGGTTCGAACACAAAGTTCAGTATTATTTGCATTATTAATGCAAATTAATTCACACAAATACACTGGTTCATACTGATATACAGATCTAACCTCTGGAATCTGATGAAGTGGTGGCGCAACAGTGGTGGCGAACACGTGGCGGCTACCTGGTCTCCCCTTTAGCAGTAATATGCTCTATTTAGTTCTTATTGGCAACGTGAATATCATTTTTAGAGCCATTTCCAGTGCGAGAGCACCATTTTACAGCCAAAATTACACCCGAGGCCATTCAATCTAAAATTAGATACTGTATGCCTCGCTCGGCACCTGCGCTGTTGACTCGTCAGATGCTAGCTACTGACTCCTTACTGTGCTCTCTCGCTTGCCACCCACATTGAGCGCCAATTCCACCTTTAGGCTTGCGCCAACTCACTTCTGTTGCGGAGTGGAAGTACTATGTCTTTTTCATCATACCATGCAAGTTCCTAAGTATGAACACTTTTTTCATTTTTATTTCCCTTACATAAACAAATCTATTTTAAAAAGTCTTATTATTGAAATACACAGTTACAGTTCTGCAAAACATATTTCGTAAAACTGTTTTCTTACAGTTAATCAGTTACATTAACCATTAAAGAGAGAACACTTTACATTTCACATCATTAATTACACTGAACAACTACTCCCTATCGATCATGGTGTTACAGTTGCACACAAAAATTATTTTACCTTTAATGTGTGACCATTTTGGGCGGGCTGGGCGTTATACGAGACTTATTTTATATTCAACAGATCAGCTGAATTGATTAGGGAACTTCTTGTGTGGTGTCACCGCCAGACACCACACTTGCTAGGTGGTAGCCTTTAAATCGGCCGCGGTCCGTTAGTATACGTCGGACCCGCGTGTCGTCACTATCAGTGATTGCAGACCGAGCGCCGCCACACGGCAGGTCTAGAGAGACTTCCTAGCACTCGCCCCAGTTGTACAACCGACTTTGCTAGCGATGGTTCACTGACAAAATACGCTCTCATTTGCCGAGACGATAGTTAGCATAGCCTTGAGCTACGTAATTTGCTACGACCTAGCAAGGCGCCATTACCAGTTACTATTGATACTGTGAATAATGTATCGTCAAGAGCGACGTTCACCATTAATGGATTAAAGTTAAGTATTCCACCAGCTAAGTCCGTTTTTTTTCTAAATTCTAATTTCCTTGTCCTGTTCCAGACCTCACGCCAGCCTGCGTGAGCTAAAACGCGTACCTTTCGGCTTCCTCTAGTAACACGGTGTTGGCTCTCCTGCCAACCATAACATCTTGTCTTTCGCATTCATATATTTTGAAATTTTTTCATCATAGGTGGAGGGTATAGTAACTTTTGGTGATCTGAAAGTGACGAAAATTTCGTAACATATGTGGTCTCAATATGGAAGAACATGTTGCGCTATCTTAAGCTATTCCATTCGTTATGGGTGAAACAGCGCTGTCAGAGCTAATGTATAGAGGGGCTCCTTGCTGTAGCATTAACAGTAAAATACTTATTATTGACATCTTTTTATGCTGGAAAGCCAAGAGAGTGACAAAGCCAAAATCACAACATATCGTTGTGTTTAGTGGCTGACATAAAAAACACACTATGAAAAGTAACGATAAGCTACAAAATATGTAATTCCTGAACGTTTTTGCAAATTTAAATGAAAAAGTGATACATTCTCCTTACGTCTTTGCGATCAATTTTGATTTATTTACGAAAAAACATAATGACAATAACTACTCAGTGATGTACGCTTTATATGCCGTTTACTATTCTCATATTATACGCTAAATAAGTCTTTAAACGACAGATGAGTAATTATTCTCTGGTTACATGAAGCCCAAAATTTAATATATCTAATCGATATTGGACTAATATATTGCCGTAATTTTGCATAATGGAAACCATAATCGTTTTTAAAAATCCTGTTATTCCTTTTCATGTTACTGTAGTTTGTTGTTTGCAAATAGCAGTCCATTTAGAACCGGTTATGTCAGTTTTCTCAGAGTTCTCTGAAGCTTAAAGGACAACTGTGTTACAATCTTTTCACGTTGGAAGTTTCAGTGTATATGCTCGAAGAATTTCATATTCACTTAATATACCATTGGTGTTAATTTGGTTCATACTAACTGACAGCTTATTTTACAACATAGATGCTGTACACGAACCAGTAATTACCATATCATAGGTAACAGTAATGAAGGGAACACAAATTTTTTTGAAACAACAAGTCATTCAAAGTCCCTAGACAATCGCATGTCAATATTGTTTCCTTTGAGTTCAGTGGACAACCGCTACACGTCGAGAGGCAGTGGAAAGAAATGACTGTTCTAGCTGATTATTAGGAGACTGCTAGTTTAAACTATTCTCTACTTACTGGAACCCCAACGTCTGACTGATGCATGTTGTAAGAAATTAGGACATAGATATTGCGAATCGATACAGCGGATTCAAAGGTACTTTGCCGCACGAGACATACAAATCGAAGCATATGCTACGGATCAAGATACATTTCACTCCTTCACATCTTTTGGAGACTGAAAACCAGTCAACGTTGAAAAACATTAAAAATTATAGATATTAGTAATAGAATCGAAACTTTCCGTTATAGGAGTCTACACTGCAAGTTATTTAAAAGTAACCCTTGTATCACCTTACGAAGTGTGTGTGTGTGTGTGTGTGTGTGTGTGTGTGTGTTTGTGTATGAGAGAGAGAGACAGAGAGAGACAGAGAGAGGGGGGGTTCGAGGGAAGGAGGCAGGAGGATGGGGATTTCATTGCTTAAATTGCTTAACGTCTTGTTGATTCTGTGAAAATGTAATTCCTCAGAAATATTCCGTGTCTATTAACAATACTGCAAACATTTTGTTTATACGACATCTAGCTGCGTGATGTGTACGACATTGAGATGTTTGTTAATGAGCTACGACAACAAGAGGCAGGCTTACGTGAAGATAGCAACCTCTGCACCATATCTCAGTTTCTGCCCAGAGTAATCGCCTTAAGTGCTGTTAAGCTCCTTATGTCCATGGACCTGCCTCCAAGTGATAAATTACATAGCTGACTTGTTGTTGTTGTCTGCTTGCTTAGGGTGGTCAACGTCGTGGTTGTCACCACCTTCACGTATAATTTGCGAGATCGATGTGGGTAAGATATATAAAATGCTGCATGAAATCATATTTGCCCTACTCTTTTTCGTATTAGCACACAATCTCTCTTACGCGTATAAAGCCGAAAACTGATAACGATCTGTGCCGTACGTCGCATCATTAAAATATGAGTAGCTGACCTGAAACAAAGACGAACAGCGAGTGCGGAAGCAATTATTGTCTGGTAACCGATATACTAAACGGATGAGGGGTCTTTTTTCTGCAGACAAAGAAATCTGCTGCCTATCAACTTACTTCGAAGGTCATTCATAACAAAATAGCCTAAAAACATGTCTCTTTAACCTAGTTGCCATTTAAAATTTAGGGCAGGACTTCTGATAAGTAGCTTGTATCCTCCTGCCACGATATATAATGCACTCACTGAAAAACTGGTGAACTGTAGTCAGTATACTTGCAACATCACGAACTGGTGGCTCTTCACAACTGAGAAAGAAGTCATGCATCATGAGGCTATACCTTACTAGGAAACGTGTTAAGCAGACTTTGTCAGTTCTAATTGGCATCAGCGAGGCATGCCATGATCTTACGATAGATTTTATTCATCGAATCTAGTTTCCCATCATGCTTAGCTGCACTTCCTCCTAGAGATGCTTCATTGACGTTTCCAGAAACGACATCATGACACTCAAAGTATACGGTCCAGTCACATTAACGTTACCACTGCCATTATTCGACGTCAACGTGCAATTACCATTCACAGACAGCACTTGATAGCCCTAGCGGTAGAGGGGATGTATAAACCGTGTCAGGGCGGGCGGGTACATAAAACGACGCAGTTGTTTTCGTAATGAGGAAACGGAGCGATTTATCTGACGTCCGAAAGGACATGATCATTGGCTTTCAGGCCAAGGGAGGAAGCATTTCCGAAACTGCTAAGCTTGTAAATAATTTGTCGCGCACCGCGGTGGTTAAACTACACCCTGCATGGAAAAATGACGCTATCCAAAACCGTTGCCGAGTCAATTGTGGTGCGGCCTGGGTCATAGTTGACGAGGGTGAACGACAGCTGCGGAGATGTGTACGGGCGAATAGACGTGCTACTGATTAGCAACTGACTACCCAGAAAAACCAGTGGGATACCAACACAACCTCTTCAACGACCGTTCAGCGAACGCTGATGCGTATGGGCCTCCACAGCAGGCGCGTGTTTGATGCACTCCTGATGACTGCTCTTCATCGGCGAGAAGGCTGGAATTTGCACGCCAATACCGCAACTGGACGTAGACTGAGCGGCGGCAGGTGGCCTTTTCAGATGAATCACGTTTTATGCTGCATGGAGCAAATGGCCGTTGGCGCGTACGGCGTGAAACGTCTGAAAATAAACACGCTGCCACAATCGCTGGTAGGGTCCTGGCCGAAGGAGGGAGCGTTATGGTCAGGGGAATGATTTAGTGGCTTTCCGTGTGTGGTCTCACCATTCTGAAAGCCATAACGGATCAACAAAAGTGTGCATCTATGCTTGGGAACTATGCCAATCCTTATACGCAGTTTGTTTTTCCTCTGCACGATGGCATTTACCAGCAGGACAATGCAACGTGTCGCACAGCTCGCAGTGTACATGTGTGTTCCAAGAGTAGCAGAATGAAATTACCTTTCTTCCATAGACATCAGTATCCCTGGACTTAAACATAACCGAGAATCTTTCGGACATCCTCTATCGATCAGTTCGCGCCATGGATGCTCAGCCGATTAACATAGCGCAGCTTTCCAACGGCACTTGAGTCGGCATGGTTCCACATCCCTCTTTTGACAGGTGGTCAGATTAATGTGCCTAGACGTTGTATACTGGATCCTACGAGGAAGGGCATGCCACATCTTGACTGCGCTCTCAGATGCCTTATTCCTATATAAACTCACGTCTCCTAGTGCACTGCAACCTCGCGTTTGATTGGTTTGTTACGTATTCTATGTGCCCCCCTCCCCTCTCCCCCCTCCCACCCCCCGGTAGTTTCCGGTCCAGCCAGAGATCAAGGTTTCTGACTTTCGCACAGAAACGTGTTGGGCGCGTCTGTAGTGTTACTTGTCTAAAGCGTTGATATTTGCGTAGCTGTTTCGGTTTACGAGTGAACAGAACTGCTACGCACTTGTCGACGTTTATTTTAACACACCATCGTGTGGCTGGGTAAGATTTCTCACCAAATTGCTAACCTCTTCAAAACATACAACATAAAAATAAACGTCTTCACCATCAATGAAATACGGAATATTATGATACACAGTACCAAAACCACTATACAACAGCATAAAATGTCCGTTATATTCGAAATCGTGTGCAACTCATGTCCAAGCTCCTACATGGGACAAACTGGTAGAAGCTTCACAACAAAATTTAAGGAGCACGTGGATGCACTCTGTCTTAATAATTTGAACAAATCCAGCTTTGCCACACATCTTGCCGAACACAAGCAGCATAGAACAGAACCTCAATATACTTCACCTTCCTAAGAAAGGTATGATGCCCGACGTTCATGAAGAAATGAAAATCTTTATCAACACAAATACAGGACGGACTACCTATACGATGACCAGTCTGGAATGGGAAATAAATTTCTTCCTCAGAATTTCGAAGACTTAGTAGTTCAAAATAGGTAATCAGTCAACCAACCCTGACCCCCTCCCAAACCCTCAATACACCCTAGCCTCCTCTATCCCTCTCTTTACATCCTAACTACATTGATGTCAACGTAAATATCCTACCACAGAGTATATCCTGTACTATATGTCTAAAGGCCCAGTCCTCTAAAGCTAATGTAAATCATTACTTTTACACATATCAACGTTAGTTGACATAAACAGAACCTGCCTCTACTAATATTCCAGATCCTGTTAATCTAAGAACAGAAATAAGCAGCAGTTCATTTGATTAATATATCGACTCTGTGGCTCCATGTCCAATCAAAATTATCAAGGTGAAAAATGTTTAGTAAGAACGTTAATGTGGCCGCGCGGGGTAGCCGTGCGGTCTAGAGAGTCTTGTCACGGTTCGCGCTGTCCTCCCTAAGGCATAGGTGTGTGTGTGTGTGTGTTATCCTCAGTGTAAGTTAATTTAAGTTAGATTAAGTAGTGCGTAAGCCTAGGGACCGATGACCTCAGCAGTTTGGTCCCATAGTCCTTACCACAAATTTCCAAGAACGTTAATGTTATGAAAAAGTTAAGCTACATGTAGCAAATTTCAGCGTATGCTTCACCGATATATTAAATAGCAAGTGGTTCTATATGCAGATAAAGATTCTCATTAAGGTAGTACTAAGTAACTGCGCTTTCAATGAAAGTGTTGTAACTTACGTCGCACTGGGCGTAGTGTATGGCAAAAAATGCAGTAGTAGAAAAGTTCGTTTCAACTGATAGATTTTATAAAAGATACATTGTTGGACAATATTTACGATTTTTACATAAAATCAGATGACAATAAACGAGGATTTTGTAAACTACACATAGATAAAAAATATTGATGATTTTTAAAACTCGTTTGACGATTTTATGTTATAGTTAAAATCCTGTCACTGATGAATGTGAATGATGCCATTGTGTAATTATGTTGCTAGGTGAGACATGAAAGAATTGTCATGATTAAAGTGCGAGGATGAGGATTACTATGTGGCCCTGTATTGTAGCAGTTAGCGACTAGTAGTGAGCAGTTGGGATGATGGGGGAAGAAGATAATGGAAGTATGGTGTCAGGTGGAGCATTGTAATTAGGATACGAAAGAGGGGTTTATAATGGAACGAATTTCATTGTTGAGGAGGAGGAGTTGATTAAAATTCGGGCGGGAGAGGATGGATAAGTCACGAAGGTGCATGGAAGGTGAAATACGGATGTAATCGCGCAGGAGCGTTCCTGGGTTGGTTATGAGTGGGTGGAAAACTGTGAGCTGGGATTGAGTTCTACGATTTATGTATCGGATTTGAAGGTTCTCTAAAAAGAGAAGAAGGTGTGTGAAGTGGACGATTAGGTAGAAGGTGCGAGTTGGACAAGGTAGGTGGATGCGAAGGCGAGGCGGAGTGTATGTCTTTCCAGGATTTCAAGGAATATAAAGGAATTTAGGCGAGGCAGAGTTCCCGTAAACAGTGGCACAAGTTAAGATGGGGCGGATGAAGGATTTATAAGTAAAGGTAATGCTAGAAGGACGTAGGCTCCAGGAACGACCTGTTAGTAGTTTTGGTAGTTTTGTGCGGTTTCATGCTCAGTGTTGGATGGTAAAGAGATGTGCGTTCCATGTTAGTTTCCTGTCGAGGGTTAGTCCTAAATACTTTACTGTGTTAGTCAGAGGGGTGGGTTGGTTGTAGATGGAGATCTGGACGACGAAAGCACTACATCATAGCACAGATGAGTTGTACGATATAAACGGAAGTTTGTACGTGTGTTTCTATACCTGAAGGATGACGTATGTTCAGATTTCTCGCTTGTAGCATAAGAATGGCGCCAGTAGTGCAACTAAGAGAATGCAACCCTTTACTTTAAATACTCGCTGTAGCGGTCGTGAGTGTTAGTTAACTATGAGTTTGGACGCGATGAGTTGGTGTCATTCAAGAATACTTTTAAGGTGACAATGACGCCGCTACCAACACCTCACTGAATTTGAACGAGGTCGTATAATAGGACTCCGAGAAGCTGAATGATCCTTCTGCGATGTTGCACAAAACTTGTCAGGAATGTTGCTATTGTACGCCGTGTTCGGCGTATTGCCCTAGCGCATCTGCTGCAGCAATCTGAGTAGCAGTTAGCACCGTATCGACTCAACGAACTGTTTCAAATCGGTTACTTTAAGGACAGCTCGGAGACGCACGATCGGTAGCATACATTCCACTGACCTACATTCCAAGTGAAATCACATTTTGAGGACAGGGTTGAGGTCTATTGCGTTTTCTGGTAAAGGATGAGTCTGCCTCGGTGCCAGTGATGGTCGGGTGTTGGTTAGAAGGAGGTCAGTTGAGGGCCTGGAAACAACCTTTCTGCATGCCACACCTGGTATTATGGTCTGGGGTGCAACTTCGTACGACAGCATCAGCGCTCTCGTGGTTATCCCACACACCCTGACTGCAAATTTGTTCGTCATTCTGGTCATTCGACTTGTACTTCCATTCATGAACAGCATTCAAGGGGGTGTTTTCCAGCAGTATAATGCTCGCCCACATACCGCTGTTGTAATGCAACATCCTCTGCACAGTATCGACATATTCTCTTGGCCTGCTCGATCACCAGATTTCTCTCTAATCCATCACTTATGGGTCTTCATCGGACGGTAAGTCCAGTGTCATCCACAACCAGCGTTAACCGCCCTGTATTGACCGACCATGTGCAACAGGAATGAAACTTCATCCCACAAATTGACACCTGTCACCTGCTTGCATTCACTATTCTGTCTATTCCACCGGTTATTAATTTACCAGCATTCCACATTTCCAATGTTTTACCTCGCGCTTACATTAACCTGTGATTTTGCAATGTTAATCACTTAAATATGTTGCCTAGACAAATGTATTTCCCTAGTCCATCATAATCACGTTTTGGTGTTGCGATTTTTTCACCTTATAAGGCGGAGATAGTAAACTGAGTGTGCACAGGTCTGTTGCTTGAAGAGCTGCTCAGAATGCCACACTCGGTCGAGGGCTTTTTGGATATCAAGGGAGATAAATATGGTGGACTTCAGTTCATTCAGTTGGTGGTAGATATGATAGATGAGGTAAAGAAGCCGGTCGTCGTTGGAATAGTTGGCACGAAAGCCACATTGGATACTGGGAATGGGTAGGTGAGTTGCAAGGTGACGATTAATTCATTGGGTAACAACGATTTCAAAGATTTTGCTGAAAATTGTAATGTGGCTGGTAGGTCGATTTGATGAGGTCTGCAAGGATGGTTTATCAGGCTTCAGGAAGAGGTGTGCTTTGGACGTTTCCCTCTGCTCTGGTAATAAGCTATGTAGATAATGGTGTAGTAAAGTCTGGTGAGGGTTCCTTTATAGACTCTAGAACATTCACTTAGGTTGCGGTAGGTAACGGTATTGTCACCAAGCAAGTGTTCCGCTTTTAGCTTGTGTTCCTGTAACGTCGTCAGCTGTTATTTGTGTGTTTAGTCTTGTTCGTGCAGTGCTGTGTAAGAACTGGAAGCGTGGTGAAAGAGGTGGGATAATTGTGTTGGCACGTTCATACACATAGGAGTCCATCGGGTAATCAAAGTTGGGATCATGTGGGATGGTGAATGCATCTTTCAGGTAGGGCACGAAGTGGTTGTCTTAGGTGAGGTTGTGGTCTGTTGTTATGTAAAATGGGAAAAGTGTGATTCGGATTGTTTCCGGAGAGTCTGTGGAATGCTTTCCAGTACTTTGCGTAATTTCAAGTTTTTTTTACCCCTGAATGCTACGTTGTTATCTTGACATATACCTTCCACGTATGCCACGCAAAGTCGTGGCCGTCAGCACACATCTCTGTGTCCAACGCCCTGTTCGTGCACCATGTCTTCTTCTGCAGCGCAGACAGTTCGGGTTGACACTACTGTTCTAGACTTGTGCCTTTTAGGTTCCTTGTTGCCATTAAGTTTTACTGATAAAGCTTAAGCTTCAGGTGACGGAAAATGACTTTTATGTTAAATAAGTGTTATACATATGTAGTCTTTGGTGTATACTGCAGATTCGCATTTTGTTACTCTTCAATGTAGTTTTATTATAATGAGCATTAAAAGACTCTTGTAAAATCTACCATATGCATTTTTCATTTACGTGTGTCTATATTATAATTAATCACCAAATCAACCCTTTGTATTTTAATTTATGCACTGAAGATTTGTGTTTGTACTGTAAGAAACGTTTAGTTTTTTCAGTCGCCATGTCGAGCTTTTATATTATGTTTTTTAAAATTTTTGCTCTCATATGACTGAAGAGCAGCAAATTGTGTCCGCTGGCAGCCCTCCCCCCCCCCCCCCCCCCCACACACACATATGGGTCAGGTGAGAGAAAAATCTGCCATATGCTCCCACACCTTTCTAGCCACCCTCGCAACTCTTTATACTGCCCTCCACAGGTTACTATCATGAGCGGTGGAAAACATCCGGATTTCTAGTTTTCCTCAGACTACACATACCCCTACTGATACCTCATCCTACCGCCCTATATGCCACACATTAATGTTCAGGAAGGTCTTTGAATCCATCGTGTGGGCCGGCCGCGGTGGTCGTGCGGTTCTAGGCGCTCCAGTCCGGAGCCGCGCTGCTGCTACGGTCGCAGGTTCGAATCCTGCCTCGGGCATGGATGTGTGTGATGTCCTTAGGTTAGTTACGTTTAATTAGTTCTAAGTTCTAGGGGACTGATGACCACAGCAGTTGAGTCCCATAGTGCTCAGAGCCATTTGAACCAATCCATCGTCTCCCGACGTATCTATAAACTCCTTCCCATTAACCATTGTGGCTACCCCTCTGACGAGCAGCTGCTGCACCTCACCCATCTCTTATCCCATCAGCTCAAAACTCATAAATGTTTGTCTTCCTCGACCTGGAGAAAGCCTACGACTCTGTATGGCATTCAAGGTCTCCTTACAAAGCTCCCAACCTATGCACGTTCGGTTAATTATATCCGCCTTATTGCACCCTTCCTCTCTAATTACTCATCCTTTGTCACTATTAACAACACCAATTCCCATACCTTCTGTCTCACTGCAGTTGTGTCCCAAGGCTCCGTTCTCTCTCCTCTCTCTCCTCTCTTTATCTCCTTTACACTAGTGATACGCCCAAACAACCTCCACCAGTCCACCTCCCGCAGTATGCTGATGACATTGCTTTCCTCGCCCTTTACCCTACGCTCCAGGAATCCCAAACGTACTTCCAACCCCCGTCAATCAATTTACCTCCTGGTGTAACCAGTGACCCCCGAAAATCAATCGTTCCAAAACTCAGACGATAATTATGTGATGCACCACACGCACCTTCCGTCTCCATGAATTCCACGTGAACATTTACGACCGTCCTATCCATCCAACACACTAAAAATCTTGGACTAACTATCAAACGGCAACTAACATGGAAATGTCAATAATGGTTCAAATGGCTCTGAGCACTACGGAACTTAACATCTATGATCATCAGTCCCCTAGATCTTAGAACTACTTAAACCTAACTAACCTAAAGACAGCACACAACACCCAGTCATCACGAGGCAGAGAAAATCCCTGACCCAGCCGGGAATAAAGATAAAGGAAAAATCTAACATATGTAAGAAGAAATTTTGTTTACTTATCAGGTCATCAGATGATGGGCTAATCCTGAAACGCGTCTTAAAACAATAAGGAAATTAACAAAAAACAAACAATATTTATGAACAACCTTACATTTCTAATGTCTGTTTCATAATCAGTCTGATAATGATTGCATTCTTCTTTAAGAATTTTCAATTCAATTTAGATTTGATCTTATTATGATTCATATTTTACTGGGGAGGGTATACTAAGGCTTGTGTCAGGCTGATAAGTGCAGCAGTAGCGGGTTGATTTGGAACAGAAACTCCCTATGTACGCTTAGGCTACTGCTCGATAGCGGTATTTTTTTATGTTTCCGGCAATAAATGTTTTTGTTCCAGTGAGTTTATTGCACAGTCACTCTTATTACAGTCGTAATATTCTACATGGTGATGATAATTAATCAACCATCGTGGAGTGCTCCGTAGCTCTTTGCGTTGACAAAATATGGAGAGGGCAATTACGTACACAATGTGATCAGAAGGATCCAGACACCCCACAAAAAATACGTTTTTCATATTAGGTGCATTGTGCTGCCACCTACTGCCAGGTACTCCATATCAGCGACCTCAGTAGTCACTAGAGATAGTGAGAGAGCAGAATGGGTCACTCCGCGGAACTCACGGACTTCGAACGTGGTCAGGTGATTGGGTGTCACTTGTGTCATACGTCTGTACACGAAATTTACACACTCCTAAACATCCCTAGGTTCACTGTTTCCGATGTGATGGTGAAGTGGAAACGTGAAGGGACACGTACAGGCCGACCTCGTCTGTTGACTGACAGAGACCATCGACAGTCGAAGAGGGTAGTAATGTGTAATAGGCAGACGTCTATCCAGACCATCACACAGGAATTCCAAAGTGCATCAGGATCTGCTACAAGTACTATGACAGATAGGCGGGAGGTGATAAAACTTGTATTTCATGGTCGAGCGGCTGTTCATAAGCCACACATGATGCCGGTAAATGCCAGACGACGCCTCGCTTAGTGTAGGGAGCGTAAACATTGGACGATTGAACAGTGGAAAAACGTTGTGTGGAGTGACGAAGCACGGTGCACAATGTGGCGATCCAATGGCACGGTATGGGTACGGCGAATGCTGTAATCTACCAGAGTGCGTAGAGCCAACAGTAAAAGTCGGATGCGGTTGTGTTATGGTATGATCGTGTTTTTCATGGAGGGGGTTTGCACCTCTTGTTGTTTTGCGTGACACTATCACAGCACAAGCTTACACTGCTGTTTTAAGCACCTTCTTGCTTCCCACTGTCGAAGAGCAATTCTGGGATGATGATTACATCTTACAACACAATCAAGCACCTGTTCATAATGCACGGGCTGTAGCGGAGTGCTTACACGACGATAACATCCCTGTAATGCACTGGCATGCACAGAGTCCTGACCTGAATCAAATACAACACCTTTGGGATGTTTTGGAACGCCGACTTCGTGCCAGGCCTCACCGACCGACATCGATAGCTCTCAGTGCAGCACTCTGTGAAGAATGAGCTGCCGCTCCCTAAGAATCCTTCCAGCACCTGATTGAACGTATGCCTGCGAGAGCGGAAGCTGTCATCAAGCCTAAGGGTGGGCCAACATTATACTGAATTCCAGCATTACCGATGGAGGGCGCCACGAACTTGCAAAGTCATTTTCAGCCAGGTGTCCGGATACTTTTGATCACATAGTGAAGATGAAAATCGTCTTACAGCCATAGGGAAAAGGAACTGTATTAATGAAATTTGTTCGCTGGGCTTTACTCTTAGGTGCTTCATGTGCATTGGAGACCCAAGTCAACAATCAGTTTCTTCTTCTTTACGAGCTGCAGTCTTTAAACTCTTAGTTTCCATAATACACATTGGATTTTGAAGAACAGTCCATCATCATAAATGATAAAAAAATTATGATATGCTTAACGTTTCGGGATGTATTTGAGGTGAACAGTTTAACTGAATCACTCTGTGTGTTTCTCAGTCGGAGTAACCTTGGAGTAATGATCTTTGCTGTGGTGTATTGTGATTTAAGTCAGAGTAATGTCTGGGAAACATATGTGTGGGTCTTTCAAATACAGCACCTCAGATTAGAATTGTAGGGAGTTGGCTAATTTAGGTTATCTTTGCGCCCGATGATTCTGTGACACACAGGTACATTATCGCTTTCGTAGAACTCCCTAACCTTAAAATGGTTCAAATGGCTCTGAGCACTATGGGACTCAACATCTATGGTCATCAGTCCCCTAGAACTTAGAACTACTTAAACCTAACTAACCTAAGGATAGCACACAACACCCAGCCATCACGAGGCAGAGAAAATCCCTGACCCCGCCGGAAATCGAACCCGGGAACCCGGGCGTGGGAAGCGAGAACGCTACTGCACGACCACGAGATGCGGGCTCGCTAACCTTAGAATTGTTTAATGCAGCCCTATAAAGTTTAAGGCTTGGATTTGCATACTAATCGACTGCGATTCTTAGGCCATGTGGAATATTGAATTTGAAGTTTGAATGAGATTCGTCCATTCCTACTTGTATAGAAAATGATGGTAGTGTTGTATGGTAACACGGTGGATGACTAAGCAAAGGTGCACTAAGTATTCTCCTTTAAGCTTCATGGAGACAAAGTGTCACTCATTCCCTTCTGATACAGACACCGAGAAGATCAAAAGGACAGAGAGCTCAGGTTAGCAACGGCATGCAGCATGAACCGTGTCATCTTGAGTATCTTATTGCATGTTCCAGAGTTCATCATGTAATACATAAGGTCGAACTGATTATGACATTTAGTTAATACCAACTGGCCTCCTTACAAAAACCTTTTTTGACAGTTCCAGCCCTGGTTCGTTTACTGTTGATAATTACCAGCAAATTTACGGATATAGTATGAGAGTTATTCATACATGGAGACGGTACTGCAATGTTATACTACACTCCTGGAAATGGAAAAAAGAACACATTGACACCGGTGTGTCAGACCCACCATACTTGCTCCGGACACTGCGAGAGGGCTGTACAAGCAATGATCACACGCACGGCACAGCGGACACACCAGGAACCGCGGTGTTGGCCGTCGAATGGCGCTAGCTGCGCAGCATTTGTGCACCGCCGCCGTCAGTGTCAGCCAGTTTGCCGTGGCATACGGAGCTCCATCGCAGTCTTTAACACTGGTAGCATGCCGCGACAGCGTGGACGTGAACCGTATGTGCAGTTGACGGACTTTGAGCGAGGGCGTATAGTGGGCATGCGGGAGGCCGGGTGGACGTACCGCCGAATTGCTCAACACGTGGGGCGTGAGGTCTCCACAGTACATCGATGTTGTCGCCAGTGGTCGGCGGAAGGTGCACGTGCCCGTCGACCTGGAACCGGACCGCAGCGACGCACGGATGCACGCCAAGACCGTAGGATCCTACGCAGTGCCGTAGGGGACCGCACCGGCACTTCCCAGCAAATTAGGGACACTGTTGCTCCTGGGGTATCGGCGAGGACCATTCGCAACCGTCTCCATGAAGCAGGGCTACGGTCCCGCACACCGTTAGGCCGTCTTCCGCTCACGCCCCAACATCGTGCAGCCCGCCTCCAGTGGTGTCGCGACAGGCGTGAATGGAGGGACGAATGGAGACGTGTCGTCTTCAGCGATGAGAGTCGCTTCTGCCTTGGTGCCAATGATGGTCGTATGCGTGTTTGGCGCCGTGCAGGTGAGCACCACAATCAGGACTGCATACGACCGAGGCACACAGGGCCAACACCCGGCATCATGGTGTGGGGAGCGATCTCCTACACTGGCCGTACACCACTGGTGATCGTCGAGGGGACACTGAATAGTGCACGGCACATCCAAACCGTCATCGAACCCATCGTTCTACCATTCCTAGACCGGCAAGGGAACTTGCTGTTCCAACAGGACAATGCACGTCCGCATGTATCCCGTGCCACCCAACGTGCTCTAGAAGGTGTAAGTCAACTACCCTGGCCAGCAAGATCTCCGGATCTATCCCCCATTGAGCATGTTTGGGACTGGATGAAGCGTCGTCTCACGCGGTCTGCACGTCCAGCACGAACGCTGGTCCAACTGAGGCGCCAGGTGGAAATGGCATGGCAAGCCGTTCCACAGGACTACATCCAGCATCTCTACGATCGTCTCCATGGGAGAATAGCAGCCTGCATTGCTGCGAAAGGTGCATATACACTGTACTAGTGCCGACATTGCGCATGCTCTGTTGCCTGTGTCTATGTGCCTGTGGTTCTGTCAGTGTGATCATGTGATGTATCTGACCCCAGGAATGTGTCAATAAAGTTTCCCCTTCCTGGGACAATGAATTCACGGTGTTCTTATTTCAATTTCCAGGAGTGTATATATACAAACCTTTCTTTCAGAAAAAAAGCTAAAAGACTCTTGAGATTTGGCGTTTGGTTGAGTTGCGAGCACTGTCTGCAGCAGCTGAGACTGTAAAGAAGTTCTCTCTTCTGAGCTTCTCTGATAAAAATAAATAAATAAATAAGAGAAGAAACTTTGTGTAACTTCTGTGACTCATGTTGTGCGCATTGCTTCGTAAGCCTTCAATTGAGCGATCACAATTTCCAATCTACTATTAAGCGATGAGAGAATTTCTTTGATCTAGGATGTCACACTCCTATCGACGTCAACGGCAGCATCCTTCGCTACCATAGATGATCTTGTGCAATAGAACGTTCCGTTGTGTCAGACCACAGCCATGCGCTCGCTAGACCTACTGGATGGCCATCTTTCCCGTGCAACACAAATCAGTTTTTCACTTCCTCACGGTCTTCTGGGGAGTGATATTCGTCACCAAACTGATGCAGATATAATGGCATTTGATAACTTCAAAGGGGAAAACTAGCGGCATGAGGCAGTAATACCGGAGGCAGTGAATGCAGGCTTTCGCGAACTGACGTTGCGACATACATGGACCGCAGTGTCCCGGGCAGTGTCGTCCAATGTAGTGTCCTGGCCACCAGCATAGGGTCTCCTTTTGGGCGGTTAGACACTGCACACATCCAGTTATCGCTGTGGTACGTCGGTACTAGTGAGGCAATGCTAAGTAGACAACGCAGCACAGATGAACACTTACTGCTGGCAGAGTAGGGTAGAGCACACACTGCCTTCTCGTCGGCGGATGGTGGGGATTCCTTTCAAAGTCATTGCGGAGCGAACAGCTTCGTTACTAAAAAAAATGCTGACACACAAGCTACGGCGCTGATGAGCCAGAGAGAAAACTTTGTTTTCCTGAAGTACAAGATCACTTCAGACTAGAGAGAAAATTGGACTGGGAGATTAAATGGGTAACTTTTCACTTAATCCACGTATCACCCCTTATTTTCACCGTCATATTTATTCAGCTCGCAAGACAATAAATCTTTGTTAATACACACTTACGCTTTTTGAGAGTCATGCAGTCAAAATTTGGTTTTCCATCCTTAAACCGTCAATTTAAAGCACTTGAGCGTACAAAGTAGCCGTCATAATATAATGTTATTTGAAATAAACTGAATCACTTGAATAACACAAATTATAAATTACTGTTAACAGAGCTTATACCTTGAAAATGAGTTTTTGCAACATTGTTTGCTGTTTCTAAAGATATTTATCTGATTTGTGTTTGTCTTTCATTTTAGAATTCCAAAATCAAATGGCTCTGAGCACTATGGGACTTAATTTCTGAGCTCATCAGTCCCCTAAAACTTAGAACTACTTAAACCTAACTAACCTAAGGACATCACACACATCCATGCCCGAGGCAGGATTCGAACCTGCGACTGTAGCGGTCGCGCGTTTTAGAATTCACTTGTGCTCTGAAGTGCCCCCTCCCCAAGCAGTTGCTTCGATTATTGTACAGCTACGAGACCAAAATTACAAAACTAATTTTTATAAATAGTTAAATCTTCATGTATTTCATTCATTTCGCTTAGATAGATGGCCCCACGAAAAAGTTACAGTGTTATTCATACTCAAGCAAATTTATCGAAATTAAGAAGAGTGTCATTCTAGATGTCACCTTTTAAACACAAACTTTTTATTTTACTTTGATTGATGAGGACAAAATATTCACACCTTTGCATTTTGATTATATATCTTAATTTCGCTCAAGAAAATTACAGATGTTTCATATAATTTGCTTATTATTTTGCTAGATTTTTGCGAATGGAAGAGAGATCCATCATTTTCTTCATTTTTCTGAGCCTCGTATCCTTATCCAAGTGACGTGAAGAGAATATTATAAAGCTATGCATCGTGTGTTTATATTACAGATACTTGGCCCAGTTAAGATAAAAGTTCTTCATTATTTATTTTTGATTTATGTAGAGGCTGTTTCAAACTTTTAAACTGAAAGGATAACCATTTTCAGACTATAGATACGCAACATGCGTATTTAGTAAATGATTAGCAAGTGTTTTCACTCTGCAGTATGTTTATTTATGACTGTAACTAGGTTCAGGTTCCATAATGTTGCATTATAGAAAGACAGACTTTCGTTTATCTTTCAAAAAGTTTATAGTAGCTCTCCTACATGAATTGAAATAAATACAAAGGTCATATAGATTATAAATCTACTGCTTTAGAACACTTGTTAATATGCAACGTCCGATGTTAGATAGAACTGAGAGGAAGGTCACCACGTCTCTTCAGCAAGAATGCAAGGTGACAGTTTTCCCTATTTTACGGTCTTCAGGTGGTGTGATAACAAAAAAATTGTAATCATGGCACACCGCCAGAATGAATCCTGCCTGGTGGCGTTGTGGGACCGTGACGCTGTAAGAAAAGTATATAGCGCAGCAGAGACGGGCGGCAAATGGCTGAACTCTATCTTCCATTCCTCGGAATATTTTCTATTTGGTTCATTTCCGTACGGGGTGTTAGGAAGGTCCTGTTTCCGATAGCTAAACAGTAGTCACCCCTGTTATTAATTAGGTCTTGCCTAATATGAAATTCTGCAATGTCTTTCCCTGTTTGCTTGATCCAAAGCAATCCAGGTGCCCTACCCTTGTTGGCTACTTCGAAGATCTTATAAAACAGCTTATGGGTTTAAATTGGAACCACACTTCGTGCTGCCAAGAATTAGTTCTTAACTTGTAGATTCTTCAAACACCTGGGTGTGTATCCCTTCGCTAGAAAGATCTCCACCTGTGAGGCAGTCTCAGGACTTCCATAATAACAGGATTTGCGTGTCTTAATTAATAAATTCTACGAAATGACGTAGACGAAACTGAAAATGTACGGATTGACTTATTTACTCGCATCACAAAATTAACACTGACAGTTACCTGAACTGAAACACTAAATCTCAATACTAAAATGATTGGCTGCTGCCGTTGCTTACATAATTTTCAATAAACGACACGTACAATTATTCATAGTTTCAAATAGTACTTTTGAAGTTTACCATTAAGAGTTGAAGGTGTTTTCTAAAATAATTTATAGAATTTGGATATAAACTTTCCAGAATAATAAACATGACTAAGTAATACAGTTATCATTGCCAAAATACATGAAATGGTTCTTTATAATAATAAATCGTTTTACAGCCTTTGAAACTTATATAATACGGGCTTAATTTCGATGCTATCGTGAATCCTGCATATTTACTCATCGCTAAACAATAATAACAATCAAATTTCGTAAATACAAGTTTCTGCATTTGCTTTCATTGGTTACATGGAATTTTGGATAGAAACTGTAATGCAACTTAGCTTTACTATGCTTCATCATTATTATGTTCCATTTACCTCAGTCTCATTAGTTTAGTCAACTAATGTGGTTGAAATGTGTGTTCATTAAGTTATGTAAGACAGCGTGTATATCTGGAGCTAATACTGGATTCTGCGTTATGATTTAGATCGCGCTCATCTTTGTGGCACCTCATTCTGTTACTTTACTGTGCTCATTCTGGGAATGTTAGCATAGAAAACCAGTCTCTTTGTTCTGATGGCAGTGGTGACGTTTTCTTGGTAGTGGTATCAACTATTATGTTTGTACCATAGTCTCACATCGGATATGTTCCTTGGTTCCACTATCTTTCGCAGGAATTTCCTTTTTTGCAGTTCGAGAAGTCTTAGTGGGGTCTTCTTGGTTCGAGATACGCACTCTGCTGCATAGAGGACTGACAGTTTGACTACTGTGTTATAATGTCTTCGTTTAATATTCATTGACAGGTGTTTCGTGGCACACACTCTCGTATAAGCATGTCTAGTTTGATTTCCCTTTGTTCAAGAGCTACAGTTTCACTGAGCTCCATTCTCCAAAGTACTTTGTGGTTTTGACTCTCTATATATGCGTGGTAACAGTGATTCTCTTCGTTCTAGGGACGACTTAAGTATTGATAATGAATTCAGTCTTTCTGATGTTGATCAATAAACTTGTTTTTTCCGCTGTTAAATGCAATGCCTGAAGTTGCATGGAAGCCTCTTGCGTGTCGTTTGCTATTAAAATCAGGTCAGTTATGAAGACCAGGCATGGGTCCTTTGGTTGTATGCTTTGATACACGTCCTTACACCGGTGGTCGCTGATAGAGATCTGGTCAATTCACAGACGATTTTTTCCAGGACACAGTTAAAAAATATACAAGAAATACCGTTTTATTGCCTCACATCTGTATGGACTAGAAATCTCTCTGAAAGTGGTCCTCGAAACCTTGCTTCAGATTTAGTATTGTACAGGGTGGCCTGCACCAACCCACTGAGATATTCGATGAGACCTACTTCTCTTAGTGTTCCAAAGAGAGTAATGTCTCCACAGACTCCCCCATGTTTTAGAATTATACAAAAATAGCTACCTACGGTGTAACTGGTTTCTTCCTATATTTGAGGATGGTCTCGATGTTTGGAGACACGGAACGATAAAATTTGTATGGGCACACGAAACAGAAGACTTCTTCGGCAGGTGCGGCATGACTTTTTATGTTGATAACTGTAGAGAGCCGATATGTTCCTGTCTGCAACTCGTCACGGCATTCCCTATTCACCAAACAACGGAGTACAAAATATGACGAGATATCGCAGGTTCAGTGTACAAGATACTGGAATTACCAAGCAACTGTAGTGACATTGTTGGGATGAAATGCATTTCGTGACTCCAATACTTTTCCCGAGTGACTGAAGGCTCAGTCGGTAACGTTGTTTTGATATGTAGTTTTCCATTCTTCAGGAAGATTCAGGCAATCATTGCTTCCAACACAGTTTTACCTTTCCGTAATTCGTCCATAGATTACGCTTTTATCCCATTCACCTGAACTAATCAGTATTTGCTGGAACTTTCAAGTGTTAGATCTCTACTGCCCCATGTCAATAATTGTTTGTCTTCTAATTCTTTGAATTTATTGTGACCGAATAGATCCTGTAATAATGAGATATTCGGATGTGTTATCAGGGAAATTTGTAATGAAGCGGGATTAATGTTGTCCAGTGTTTCGTTTCATAGTTAGACGATGACCCTGTTATTATCTTTTCTAAGGTGAAAAACCTAAGTCCCATATTTGCTAGGGCCACCGGTGTCCTATTGGTTATCCATTGTGTGACACCTTTTGCTTTGGTGCTCATGATCCCATAAGGGGCAATCTGACTACTGGGAGAGCCAACCGATGTGTATTACTCTTACATCCACAATAGTGTATGGGACCCCTGATACTTCTACATACGGCTCTGACAGGTGACACGTACGCAAGCATCCTGCATCTTCACCTGCATCCATTCATGTCCATTGTGCATTCCGATGGACTGGGGCAATTCCAGCAGGACAATGTGACACCACACACGTGCAGAATTGTTACAGAGTGGCTCCACGAACTCTCTTATGAGTTTAAACACTTTCGCTGGCCACCAAATTCTCCAGACATGAACATTATTGAATATATCTGGGATGCCTAGCAATGTTCAGAAGAGATGTCCATCCTCTCGTACACTTACGGATTTGTGGACAGCCCTGTATGATTAATGGAGTCATTTCCCTTTAGCACTACTTCAGACATTAGTCGAGTCCATGGTACGTCGCGTTGTCTGAACAAACAAAACGCTCAATTATTGAATTCAGAATTGATGATGTCTGACCAGTATGTGTGTCACATAGGCCAAGCTGAGAGTCACATGCATTGGTCTCTCCACCATCCCTGTCTGATCGCTGTTGTAGAGAAATTACATATTTTACGTTAGGTTTTTAATAGCAACATTCACTTTATTTTCAACATACATCGTAAACTTCGGTGGGAAGTTGAAGTGCTTGCGTCTTGAATCATTACTTATGATACCTTTTGTAAGCTATTTATGTTACAACATGGAGTATGCACTCCATCGTTGCTGTTTAATCAGTGACACTGCATCTTGATAAAGTCATTTTCTGTGGATCTGGGTAGCTTCGCAAAAACAGTTCTCTTCACTTCATGACAGGATTCCCATCTGTGAACGTAATTTCCAGCTTCATCTCTCTAACTAGTATGTGGACAACGTCTATTAGCTGACTTCTACACTCCTGGAAATGGAAAAAAGAACACATTGACACCGGTGTGTCAGACCCACCATACTTGCTCCGGACACTGCGAGAGGGCTGTACAAGCAATGATCACACGCACGGCACAGCGGACACACCAGGAACCGCGGTGCTGGCCGTCGAATGGCGCTAGCTGCGCAGCATTTGTGCACCGCCGCCGTCAGTGTCAGCCAGTTTGCCGTGGCATACGGAGCTCCATCGCAGTCTTTAACACTGGTAGCATGCCGCGACAGCGTGGACGTGAACCGTATGTGCAGTTGGCGGACTTTGAGCGAGGGCGTATAGTGGGCATGCGGGAGGCCGGGTGGACGTACCGCCGAATTGCTCAACACGTGGGGCGTGAGGTCTCCACAGTACATCGATGTTGTCGCCAGTAGTCGGCGGAAGGTGCACGTGCCCGTCGACCTGGGACCGGACCACAGCGACGCACGGATGCACGCCAAGACCGTAGGATCCTACGCAGTGCCGTAGGGGACCGCACCGCCACTTCCCAGCAAATTAGGGACACTCTTGCTCCTGGGGTATCGGCGAGGACCATTCGCAACCGTCTCCATGAAGCTGGGCTACGGTCCCGCACACCGTTAGGCCGTCTTCCGCTCACGCCCCAACATCGTGCAGCCCGCCTCCAGTGGTGTCGCGACAGGCGTGAATGGAGGGACGAATGGAGACGTGTCGTCTTCAGCGATGAGAGTCGCTTCTGCCTTGGTGCCAATGATGGTCGTATGCGTGTTTGGCGCCGTGCAGGTGAGCGCCACAATCAGGACTGCATACGACCGAGGCACACAGGGCCAACACCCGGCATCACGGTGTGGGGAGCGATCTCCTACACTGGCCGTACACCACTGGTGATCGTCGAGGGGACACTGAATAGTGCACGGTACATCCAAACCGTCATCGAACCCATCGTTCTACCATTCCTAGACCGGCAAGGGAACTTGCTGTTCCAACAGGACAATGCACGTCCGCATGTATCCCGTGCCACCCAACGTGCTCTAGAAGGTGTAAGTCAACTACCCTGGCCAGCAAGATCTCCGGATCTGTCCCCCATTGAGCATGTTTGGGACTGGATGAAGCGTCGTCTCACGCGGTCAGCACGTCCAGCACGAACGCTGGTCCAACTGAGGCGCCAGGTGGAAATGGCATGGCAAGCCGTTCCACAGGACTACATCCAGCATCTCTACGATCGTCTCCATGGGAGAATAGCAGCCTGCATTGCTGCGAAAGGTGGATATACACTGTACTAGTGCCGACATTGTGCATGCTCTGTTGCCTGTGTCTACGTGCCTGTGGTTCTGTCAGTGTGATCATGTGATGTATCTGGCCCCAGGAATGTGTCAATAAAGTTTCCCCTTCCTGGGACAATGAATTCACGGTGTTCTTATTTCAATTTCCAGGAGTGTACTAATAGGGAATCCAAGATCCGCTTAGCTAACAGAGCTTCACATTCTTCACCCAGTATACATCTGTCATTAAGATGGGTATTTTGAAGAATCTACAAAAGCTTGAAGCATTTAATTTTGTTAGTACTTGATAATATTCTTTTCTTTTTTTCCCATGTCAGTTGGAAAACTGAAATGAAGTAATATGCTGATCAGGTAAAGCAGTGACAGTTGACAATTCTAAACAAATATGTATTCAAAACTCAAACAGAATGTCCGAAAACTTGATAGTAGGTGTCAGATACTGGATCTTAAGAGGTAATCCAACACCGTGTAGATGTCAGCTACTGGATCTTCAGACTGTATTGTATCGATATACGTTGACAGTGTGTATGTGCAGTGGATGAAAGCTGCTGGATATTAGGTAGTATTCTATCGCAGTGGATACTGTGTATCAGCTACTGGAGGGGTCAGCTATTGGGGTTGTCAGCTACTAGGTGGTGTCAGCTGCAGGGGTTGGCTGCTAGTGGGGGATGTCAACTACGGTGGCTGAACTAAAATACTGACACCAGAAGCTGCAGCGTCTGGTAGCTATTGAATTTTGAGCCTGAAAAATCACTTAAATTTATTCCGAGCTGAAGAGCTTGTTGTGTTAGTAAACATCTTTGGCCACTACATATTTCTAATTCGATAATTACTTTCCATAAGTGAACGTTAGTTTTTAACTATTTATGGAGAAGGTGATTTATCTACTTTTTCATATAAAAGAAATACATCACAAATCGTATTACATGCTTGTAGTGTGAACTGAAATGCATCACAGAATATACACATTTTCTGGTAACAAATAGCTTTCGGCATGTACCTTACATGATGGACAACCCTTGCAGCCCGAAATTGTTTTCAATAAGAGAGAACTCACTTAATTCTGAATATTCAATACACCTCTTCCGGGCCGCTGTGCTCTCGAAGTATCTGGAAAAATTCGATGGACACTGCATGATAAAAAGTATCCGGACACCTGACTCAAAATGACTTACAAGTTCATGGCGCCCTCCATCGGTAAAGCTGAAATTCAGTATGCTGTTGGCCCACCCTTAGTCTTGATGACAGCTTCCACTCTCGGAGACATACGTTCAATCAGGTGCTGGAAGGTTTCTTGGGGAATGGCAGTCCATTCTTCACGGAGTGCTGCACTGAGGAGAGCTATCGATGTCGGTCGTTGAGGCCTGGCACGAAGTCGGCGTTCCAAAATGTCCCAAAGGTGTTCTATAGGACTCAAGTCAGGACTCTCTGCAGGCCAGTCCATTACAGGGATGTTATTGTCGTCTAACATCAATGGAGGCCTGTGCTGTGATAGTGCCACGCAAAAGAACAAGGGGTGCAAGCCCCTTCCATGAAAACACGACCGCGCCATAACACCACCGCCTCCGTATTTTACTGTTGTCACTACACACGCTGGCAGATGACGTTAACCGGGCATTCGCCATACCCACACCCTGCCGTCTGATCGCCACATTGTGTACCGTGATTCGTCACTCCACACAACGTTTTTCCACTGTGCAACCGTCCAATGTTTACGCTCATTACACCAAGTGAGGCGTCGTTTAGCATTTACCGGCGTGATGTGTGGCTTTTGAGCAGCCGCTCGACCATGAAGTCCAAGTTTTCTCACCTCCTCCCTATCTGTCACAGTACTTACAGCGGATCCTGATGTAGTTTGGAATTCCTGTGCGATGGTCTGGATAGATGTCTGTCTATTACACATTACGACTCTCTTCAGCTGTCAGCGGTCTCTGTCAAACGATGTCAGCCTGTACGCCTTCCTACAGTTTCCACTTCACTATCATATCGGAAACAGTGGAGCTAGGGATGTTTAGGAGCATGGAAATGTAGCGCACAGGCTTATGACACAAGTGACACCCAATCACCTGACCACGTTCGAAGTCCGTGAGTTCCGCGGAGCGACCCATTCTGCTCTCTCACGATGTCTAATGGCTACCGAGGTCGCTAATATGGAGTACTTGGCAGTAGGTGGCAGCACAATGAACCTAATGTGAAAAACGTATGGTTTTGGGGTTGTCCGGATACTTTTGATCACATAGTGTAACAAGACTCAGCGACTACATCCATGTTTTCCTTCACTTTTCCGTGCTGAGCTCTGGTTTACAATCTATTAACATCAATTTCAGAGTAAGTGATTTCAATTTTTTTCTTTTAAGTTTTGCATAAGCAGACCTGTTTTTCCACAGCTCATCTTTTCCTCAGAAACGCTTCTGTGTTTCATTTCATGTACCCTATGTCTAAAAAGTACGTACAACAGATTTTTCCCCAAGGGTTACTGTCTGTATTTAATACTGTAGCAACAAAAACTGATCCATTAACACAGATCTGAAAACTCCATCAGTCAGGAATTGTATAATCAACTTGTGCTTCTTTCCCTAGTAATTTCAACATCCGAAATGCGCGTAATACTACTAGTGATGAGTGAGTTGTGAGAGATGAGTTTTTACCGTGAGAATAACCTTGTTTACTTTGGTAAGTCTCGTCAATAACCTTGTTTACTTTGGTAAGTCTCGTCCACAACTGCGTTTTAAGGTATAACTTAGATGAGGAGTATTACCCAGGTCTCTTTTACAGTGCACCATGCGAATCGTAATACGCAGAGACGAGAGCCAAATGCATTGCGTGCCAGCAAGAAAATACTTCTCGTAAAAAAAAATTAAAAATAAATAAACTCTCAGTCATCGAGTTATGTGTTGCTAGTGCCTGGCTCCATGCGTTGTGAGGCTTGACAAGCATTAGAGAAAAATTTAGATGTGGAAAATAATTGATTTGTGGTTCCGTTGGCCCTTTACTGCCTTTGATAAAGAAACTGAACTTCACCTATACGCAAATGCTGCATTATGTAGTTTTTGATAAATAGTTTGAAATATAGCTCTAAAAATTCAACTAGCTCTGAGATTTTTGAACATCCTGTAAATTACAATGAAATACTACATTCTACACCTTTTACCTAAATTTTTTCTTGAATATGGAGAAAGAAAAATTCTGAGCGTTTGTGTTCTTTTGAGCAACCACTGAGGTACTTTGAAACCATACAGTCTTAAAGAAATTCTTTGGTTGAATGTAGTGTAGAAAAAAATCTGAGCATGCGGGTAAGTTTGAACATCTAGCAAGGTACTTTGAACTACTGCAAGCTACACCCTTTACGTAATATTTTAGTTGAACATAAAGTATGAAATCAGTATATTCCGATCCATTTGAGCACCCTGTAAATTAGTCTGAATTACTGCAAGCTCTCACCGTTATGTAATTTTTGGTGTATTCTTATGAAAATATATTGATAGATAATCGAAAACTTTTCATAAAATGAAGTGTAGAAGATATTTGTGGAAATACTGTATTAAAATTGGATACTTTCGAACATGGCTCAAAAAAGTCACCTGCTGAATGGCGCCATTTTCACGCAATTCGAGTGAACAAGTTTACATAATTTTTTGTAAATACGGAAATATTTTCATACATCTCTGAACATAGCAACAATCCGTGTGAAGTTTACGTATGGAAACACTATATTTGGCAATTGCCTTTGATTATAACACCATTTTTACGCATGTCAGTTGGATCTTGACAGCTACATTATTATTGCTCTTGTGCATTGACTTGTTTCTGTGTGACAATTAAAACTCTACGTGTGTCAGGTAGTACATTGATAAACAAAAGTTTTTACTTCTGTTATCATATACTGTATACCATTATAGTTTCTCCTCCTGTCTATGATACCCATTGTATACTTTAATTTTGTGCATAGACAGTAACGAGGATGGGGTGTATGCTCCATAAGTTAATATCAGAATGTATAAAATATTTATTATACATATAACATTAGCAGTTTGAAGCAGTCATAAACATGGTTTTTTTTTTTTTGCTATTATGTACACATATTACAGCAGCATATATCATTTTTTGTTGGTATTTATTGCCATTCATCAAAAACCGTATAAAAGGAACAGTTGTTTCTAATTGTTACAGTTCGCTACGACAAAATTCTGACCAATAATTTACTGAAAGAAGCTATAATCGCACTAAATATAGGACACTCACTGATGGTGGGATGAGGAATTACTAGCCGAAATAGACGTTGTCAGAAGCGTATTTAACTATTGTGAAAGTTCAAGACACTTTCATATTTCCGCTGCTGTTCATGATGCATATAAGTGACTTGTAGATAACGTCGTTACTTATTTGCTCACAATATCCATGTAGGGTGTGTGGAAAGTGTCACTCAGGTTATTCACGAAGCTATGACTACATTGCGGGATAAAGAGCTGACGAAGACGACCTGACCTGAAAAACCAGAAGAAAGTAAATATTATTTTCAAACTAACACCTGCATGTGGAACATAGGCAATGCTGTTGAATACGGCGGAAATTAACGTATCACCATTTCACCCCGTTTTAAGGCATACATGACGAATAGTCAATATTCTGGGATCTGGCAGGAACGATATGTTGCACAACAGATTCAATTCCTCGGAGCACATATAAATTCTTAAGGTTATTATCTGGCGCATACCGCAGAGAATCAGATACAGCTCATATCATGTGTCGCAACCAGTAGCTGAGGCAAGCAAAGAGTGCCATGTTGCAGTAGGCTTGGCGCCGTTCGTAACACATTTCCAAGCCGAGCCGAGCCATATTCAAGAAGCGCAAATGGCACAGAAAGACAGCACCTGAGTATTGACTGTTTGTCGTGGGACGCCATGTATAGACGCGAGAGTTACCGTTACAGGAAGTTTTTCTTTTTTCCTAATAGATGAGATAAGATTATAGTATCTCAATATGGTTCTATGAACATGTTCTCGTAGCTAGCCTAATAACATTTGAACAGCGGATCCAGGTGCGTTTCGTTGTGATAAGCAGCGTTTCATGGTGATGACGCAAACGGTATCTGTTTTGTCCGTATTTCACAACGGTTTAGTGCATAGGCCTACAGCGTAGCCAGCACGTGCCCAAGTACTTGCGTTTACAAGTATTGGTCGCGTGCTGATGTGTTTGGAATATGCTCGTTCTTGGGTCACTGTGCGAGTTGGTTTGTGATATCGATCACAAGCCAGTGTAAGGAAGTTTTGTAGTTAGTGGTGTCCAGTTGTCTGTGGTTCTTTGTAAAATTCCTATTTTCTCTTGTCTATCGTATTTTTGCCATAGTTCTCGACAGTGGGCGCTACTACCACAGAAAACACGGTGAAACATGTGTAACAGTCATTCATCGCTATCAGTATTCAATGCTAAAACTAAACATGATATTCTCCGTAGTAAAATTCTATCAACATAGTTAGCGAACTCTTTCACAGATTATTTACACGATCCTCACGCAAATGACGTGGAGTCTCTTCACACCCTACGTGTGCATTATTTTGGCGCAAGTATAGCTGCAGACGTTCCGTTTACTGATATTTAAGTAGGTTAAACTTAATAAAAATTAATGTAGGCACTATTAGTCTCTGCCACCACTAGCGTCACAAGGAAAACATGAATTTAACAGCAATGGAAACATTTGCTCACTCTGTTAACGTGCTATTAGTGTTTAATTACATATTCGCTTTTAAAATTAAAGAAGCTGACAAGCTGCCCGGATAGCCGTGCTTGTTACAGCGCCGCTCCTGTGATTGGGAGATACGGCGGCACGGGATTGAATCCGCCCGGAGGATTAGCGACCATTGTCGGTGTTGTGGCCAGCCTGGGTGTGCTTTTTAGATAGTTTCCCACATCTCAATAAGTGGTTATCGAGCTGGTCCACGCGTGCCATCTCAGTGAAAACTTAAGCATGCTTCCACACCAATGCCACTACACGCAGACGGTTGGAGTCCACCCATTCCGTGCCAGGGGGTAACACGGTGGCGGCAGGAAGGGCATCTGGCCATTCTTTAAACTAACAATGCCAAATCCGTTAATAAATGTGCCGACCCTGTGCCGACCCGGGCACAAAGAGAAGAAGAGGAGAATAAAAGGAGCTGAAGAGAAATATTGGTTTCAGATTCGCTGAAAATAAAATTTCATGCATCTCAGGCTTTTCTGTTATTAAACAAATGAACCAATCACAGCTTTTTTTTATTGCATATAGAAGGTTATCTTTCCTTCTATGGTTGTAGCTGTGAACATTATCACGCATTTCGACGAATATTCAAAAAACTTGGATATTCTACTCTATTCATCGACTCTTTTTGATGTATTGGAAGGAGAACGTAGAAAGGAGATAAAATAAAACAACGAAGTGGTGTAGTGACTATTATTATATCAAAGGGACTACTAATAGCTGAATAATAATCAGTAATGTATTTTCATTTAGTTTCAAACACCATGTCTTTACGGAATGAAATCAGTTATTGTCTTTTAATAAAAAACTAATTCCTAAAATATAAATCGCTATTACTTGACGTCATTTATCAATCTCTGTAACAAACATTGTTAGACATGATTTAGCCTGTTAAAAGAATGGCAACAGATAAAATCTGTGATTAGTGATTCAGAATTATAACTGACTGTATAAACGTGTACAAGGTACAAATTGATATTAAGTTATGGTCTAGCGAAGCCACCGATTCACCAAGGAGTCTTACCAAACCTAACTTTCATCATCTTTGATGACTTGGGTTTATTGTTGATCCGTTTTTTTAATTCAAACGCAATTTAATACACTCATCGTGACGGTCACTGGTAGGTGACATTTATACATTTGCTGCTCTTCAGCCAAAACCATTTTTTTAAAATAAAGGATAGTTTTAAAGTATTGTAGTAATATTATGTTGCGATGTCTTTTTAATTACAAAAACGAGTGGAGGTAGGTTATATGGAGATGTTCAACCTACATTAAAATATATCGGAATTTAATGAGTCACTTATGGATTCGACTAGGTAAGGGCAAGCGTTTGAGGTACGCAAGATGGAATGTATGGATCTGTGACTGACACAAACTGTATGGAGCTGCTATCTGGCTACATTGTCAGAGGAGAAGATGAGTTGATTCAAGACCTTGTAAGTGTGTGTAATGTAATGTCCACGTATGGCGGATTAGTAGTACTTACCTGGTAGACTTCATGTGTGTACACATCCGTCGTAATCTGGATCTCCACAGCGATTTTGATTCTTGCAATCGTAATATACGAGTGCGTGCTGAAAAGTAATTCCTTTGACATGTCGGTGCGCGAGAAACAGCGTGCTGTTATAGTGTTTCGAAGTCGAATAGTTCGCCCACACATGGAGCTCCCTCTCCTTCAGCATCACAATGACAGATCACACACCAGTGCTGCGACATCTGATACAATCCGACGCCTTGTTTTCACTGTCATCGATCGTCCTCCCTACAGTTCCGACTTCACTCTATCAGATTTTCATCTTTTTTCGTAACGTAACGAACACGAACGTAACTTAAAATCGCCAGGGTGACTATGTTGAGAAATAAATACACCGGTCTCCACAATTACAGTAACAAACCACTATTTCTCTGTCCTGTGTCTAATTCACGATATAATCCTACAAACTATCAACATATGTCCGTATGCTCGTGTCCCGCATGGAAGATGGCATTCTGGTCAACGGACAACCACGCCAATGATGACATCAGGGCACCTATCAAACGGGATATTGTTTCTTGGGTAGTCCCACATCCACAATCGCTGAGTACACAGTCACGGATGGTGCAGTATGGCACAAAGAAGACGCCTACCAGGCTGTCTGCGTTGGAGGGCCATGGGAAGAATGGAAGTGGGACAGTCGCAAACTAATGTGGTCCGATCGCTTAATGTGAATCTTTCTGTTGTTTTTCGGATGTGGAAACAGTTTATAGAGATCGAAACTACCTCGAAGATCAGAGCGAGTCCGACCACGTGTAACATCACAAAGAGAGAATCGTTATTTGGCTGTAAGGGTGCAACGGTACCGCCTTAGTACTGCACGCCAACTGGCATCTGACCTCGCAGCATCCACTGGACGTGTTGTATCGAGGCAAACGGTGTACAGAAGGCTTCGGCAGAGTGGCCTTTACTGTCGGAGACCTGCTGTATGTTCACCTCTGACGGTGCTTCGCAGAAGGGAACGACTAGAAGTGGAGCCATCAACATGCCACCTGGACAGTCGAACAGTGGACCAATGTTCTTTTCACAGATGTGTCCCGATTTTGTTTGGACAGTACACGCATGGCGTGGCCTGCTCCCTCTCCCGATTTGAATGTAATAGAGCACATCTGGGATGCACTAGGCAGCCGGCTTGAATCACGTCAGCATCCACCAACCACTACCCAAGACCAGTGACCAGCGCTGCAGAAAGATTGGGTGTTATTGCCTCAACATGAGACTGATGACATCTTTCATACCATACCCCGTCGTTTGTCAGGTCTGTATAGCTGCCAGAGGTGGTCATACCCCATACTAAGCGAATTAACCAGTTGTCGGAATGTGTGTATAAATCAGTTAAGTTGAAAAAAAAAGAAGAACATTATTGTCTGCCGTTATGCATGTTGCAGCTGTTAATGTTCTGTGTTCTTTATATTGTTTCTACTTTACTATCATCGTACTATACTGTTTTGTGACAAAACAAACGAAATCTTGGAAAATTTTTGTTTGTTGCTTTAATTTTTGACACTAGTGTATGTAGACATGAAGAATAAAGATGTAAAATTTTAATAACGTTGGTTTTGTTTAAAAAGCTTCAAGAGTATTCACATAAAAATTCGGAGGCGTTATTTTTCAGCAGACCCGTCTAGCGCATATTTAGACAGAGGTGAACGGTCAAATAATCTGTGATTTAATTCAAGGAACCACTCCCGCATTCACTTAAAGTGATTTCGGAAAATCTTCGCTAATCTGTTTCAGAACAGCCAGAGGAAGAAAAGCGTAACGTTCAAGGACACTTACCATGATGTTGCCAAATCGAAGACCCTGCAGGCGTGCCATTCCTAATATTGTATTATTTCCATTACAGAATACTCGAATTAGTCGTAGATTTAAGTTTAGCACTGAAGTAATGCTTTTTTCTGGAGGGCTATTTTCTGTTATTAATATGACGCTAAATGCATGTAATAACTGAATTTCCTAATGCTGTAATAAAATACGTATATCGAATGAACACTCTCCTATGTCGTGATACTTCACCTAGGCTTTTAACGTGTTTCGCCTGCTGCTGTAAGATGTGGTGACAGGATAAGAAGGCGAGGGGTAGAGAAACGGTATAAGCTTCGTAACTTATTGACGGGTAAGATGTAGGTAACGGTTGCCAGGATTTATCCCAAGGCGCACGAGGAAGAGCCGGTACGCGCTTAGCGCAAGCTCGTGAGGGGCGGCTCAGGAGATTTCCAGGGAAGTGTATGCCCGGGTGTCAGATGTAATCTCATCGCAGGCGTGGCACGCAGCTCAGTGCAGAAGTGCAGAGAGACGTTTTGTGCTCTTCTTCATTAACATTCTAGCAGCTGCTCAGGAAGATGCCACAAATTAAAGAATTAGGAAAATAATTATTACCTTTACAAGAGAAATAGCATTTATCCTCCTCTTTTCTTATTGATTCATAAACTGTATTGAATATATTCTCCAAATTGTGCAGGTCTGCTACTTACTGCGCAGTGCTGCGTCTTGTTATCAAATATATTGTATTATTAGCAGCTTCTCAATACTATTAACATCTCTGCCTTTAGCGGGCAAGTGCTTTACCAACTGAGCTACCCAAGCACGACTCACGACCCGTCCTCACAGCTTTAATTGCGCCAGTACCTCGTCTCTTACCTTCCAAACTTCGCAGAAGCTCTCCTGCATACCTTGGAGAACTAGCTCTCCCGGAAGAAAGGAAGGCAAGCAGGAGAGCTTCTGAGAAGTTTGGAAGGTAGGAGACGAGGTACTGACGGAATTAAAGCTGTGAGGAGGGGTCGTGAGTCGTGCTTGGGTAGCTCAGTTGGTAGAGCACTTACCCACGAAAGGCAAAGGTCCCGAGTTCGAGTCTCGGTCCGGCACACAGTTTTAATCTGCCAGGAAGTTTTTATCAGCGCACACTTCGCTGCAGAGTGAAAATTTCATTCTGACTATTAACACCGACACTCTCGGTTCTGAAGTCATAGTCCAACAAGATATGTGTGTGTACAGGATGAGTCACTAACTATTGCCACCAAGAATAACTCCGAAAGTATGATAGGAGTTGAAACGTTTGTGGGACAGAAGTTGCATGGGGCAACGGGGGCCATAATATGACGTTGGTTTCTTGTTGCTAGATGGGGTCGCTTCAGAGATATAAAAGTCAACTTTGTTTCTTTTTTAAATGGGATGCTACAGTTTCGTACATATTTTCTGAGAGTGGCTAGCGAGACGAATCCAATGATGTGTAACAGTAAGGTCAACGATGGTCACAAAGGTGGTATGAACGTCCATTTACAGAAGGTGCTCGAAGTGATGACCATTGGTATCAATGCAGAGCTACAGTCTTCTTATTGTAGATTGAGTAGTATTCCTTATCACTTCGGCACTTACCGAAGCACATGCTCTGACAATTCTCTGTGGCATATCTTCCAGTGTAGTTGGAACGGCCTGCCGTGGTGGCTGAGCGGTTCTTGGCGCTACAGTCTGGAACCGCGCGACCGCTACGGTCGCAGGTTCGAATCCTGCTTCGGGCATGGGTGTGTGTGATGTCCTTAGGTTAGTTAGGTTTAAGTAGTTCTAAGTTCTAGGGGACTGATGACCTCAGAAGTTAAGTCCCATAGTGCTCAGAGCCATTTTTTGTGGTTGGAACGTCTTTATAAACAATGTCTTTTACGAATTCTCACAAGAAAAAATCCAGAGGCGTCTAGTCTGGCGAACGAGCCGGCCACGACACATCTCCTCCGCGTCCAGTCCAACGATTTGGGAATTAGCTCTGCAACTCATTTCTAGCCATCAGCGAAAAATGTGCCGGATACCCATCGTGTGGAAACTACATTCCGTTACTTGTTCCTAAAGGTATTTCTTCCAATAACAGACCTAATGTTTCTTGCTGGAATGTGGTGTTCTTCCTACCATTAAGATTTCCATCGATGAAATAGGGGCCTATAATTCTGTACTTCAGAATCCCACACCACACATTCACTGACCACAGTTTTTGGTGTGCAACTTGCTGCAGCCAACATGGATTTTCAGTTGCCCAGTAATGCATGTTATGCAAATTAACATTTCCATGGTTCGTGAAAGTAGCCTCGTCAGTAAATAAAATAAAATTAATAAAAGTTGACCCCATCGGCAGATTTAAATCCGACGCATCGAATCCGTACCAGGCAATTCTTTGTGGAGACTGTTATGGTAAGGATGATATTTATGGCGATGCAGAACACGAACAACACTACTCTGGCTCATGTCAGATTCTCTTGCGATTTGACGCGAACTAACACAAGGATCTCGAACCATAGTGACAAGAGTACCAATTTCCGTTTCCTAGTTAGTAACTTTCTTTGCCGGATATGTTTGCGACACTTTAAAGATCCATTTGTTTTCAATTTATCATACACATATTTAAATGCACGACGTGTGGGTGAGTACACTGAGGATATCTTTCAGTGTGTAAGTGTCTAGCGCTCACTGAATTTTTTTGGCATTCTCCGTAAATGAGAAACATATCGAGGAATGCATCATTCACATTCACTTCATTCGATGATACTAGTTACCATTCCCATTAGTGTTGTGTTGCAAAACCGTCGAATGGTGCTTACATCGTAATGGCACGTTGTCCGCCCCCCGCTAGATGAGTGGTAAGCGCGACAGAAAGTCAATCCTAAGGGCCCGGGTTCGATTCCCTGCTGGGTCGGAGATTTTTCTCCAGTCAGGGACTGGGTGTTGTGTTATCCTAATCGTCATTATTTCCTCCCCATCGACGCGAAAGTCGCCAAAGTGGCGTCAAATGGAAAGACTTGCATCCGGAAACGGTCTACCCGACGGGAGGCCCTAGTCACACGACGTTTACATTTAACTGCACGTTAGATAGAATATTTACTATTTGCACAATATTCGATTGAGAATTGTCAGGGCATGTGCTTCGATATGTGCCGAAGTGATAAGGAATACCATTCAATCCATGATAAGAAAATTGAAGTACTGCATTGATACCAATGGTCATCACTTCGAACACCTTCTGTAAACGGACGTTCATACCACCTTATTGACCTTCGTTGATCTTCAAAGACCTTACTGTTACACATCATTAGATTCATCTCAATAGCCGCTGTCAGAAAATAAGTACCAAACTATAGCACACAATTTAAAAAAAAAAAAAAAAAAAACAATGTTGCCCTTCATATCGCTGTTGCGACCCCATGTAGCAACAAAAGCAACCAACGTCATATTACAGCCCCCATTGTCCCATGCAACTTTTGTCCCAGGGACTTTTCAGTTACTATCTTACCTTCAGAGCTACTCCAAGTGACAATAGTTAGTGACTCACCATGCATAATCCGGTATTCTGCAGTGTGATGACAACAATGGACATTGTGATGCGTGTCTTGTGCAAAGTTTCTTTTCATCGTTCTTGAATGATTAAGGGATCCTATTCCTTTTCTTCTCAGCTAATTGTCCTCACATTTCTTTATGTAGACAGTTTACCTTGCGGCAGAAAGTACTGGGATAATAACCAAATGTGACAGTGCCAATAGTGTAGGTCAAGGGACACAACTCATGTACGCCGTTTATCTGGAAGATAGTTGTCTATTCGTAGGACAAAATTTTGTGTCGTTATCTTTGGTGTCAGACCCCTTAATATAATTTTACTTTTTACCATTATAACATTTGCATACGCTTGTTTAAAATCTTGCGTTATTGTGGGCTGCGACATCGAAGTTCGCTTTATTAAGCGTCATAGCAAACCCAAACGTCAAGTGAGCTGTTAGCTTTCCTACACGAGATCCCTGAATTAGGGCTCTTCTTGCCTGCTTATTCCACCGTGCTGCCGGACTCGCTTCACCATGAAAATCCCAAACTTTCATTTTGATTGCGATATTCCCTTTGCCTGCTGTGCAGACTAACCACTTGAAGGAACTTTCCACGTGAAACTCCTTTAGATTGGAAGTGTTGAGATTGTTATTACAGTCGACCATCATTGCCAAATCCTAGCTCCTAGGCTTTTGGTCTCACAAAGGGGATGCGGAAATTGGAATGTGGTACCATTACTGTCTCAGTCTCTGTCCCATATCACACGCTCCAGCTCTTCTCTTTCTGGCAACTGGCAAAATGAAGGCACGCTCTGCATAGGAAAACTGATCCTGCTCGTAACCCCCCCTTCTTGATAAACTTACATTCAGGCAGAAAGTGTCGCTGACGCTTGTTATAGCAATTCTTGCTGTATTTCCAGTATCCCAACTTAACAGCGACCCAGGTTCCTACTCCGGTATAAACAGCGAGACCACAATCGCTGACCTATGCCGACGCCAGCGCTAGACTGTGCTCACAAATACCGCGCTAATATGCATCAGCAATATGTATGTTAGTGCTTTCAATGACGATATGTTGTACGTATTTACGAACTCACGTTGTCTAGACCTCTTGAAGCTTCGCGACATTACCTGATTGGTAGATAAAACCTGCCATGCTTTGGACGTGGATTTTAGTGTATTTTATTTGGAAGACAAACTGTTTTGTGTAATACAAGTTAGTAGTAGATTTGTGGACATTCTGGTTGAACTGTCTTGTTCTGTTTTAGTTCTATTGGACCTCGATTCGGTACAGGCCGGTAACAGTATTACTGTACAGTGTTTCAATTGCAAATAAATCAGAGTATTCTCCAAGAATTGTCAAAAACTCCAGGACTTACTTTATGTCACCCATAATAGTCATTAAAACAACTAATGGCCTCACCATTCGTACACTAACATGAAAGTCAATGCACACAGCAAGGCACATGCTTCATACTGATGCGGCAGAATGACGCTATTAGGTGGCTTGGCACGTGGTACACTGCACCTTGCTATTACCCATCGCCCCATCTCGTGTCTAATTACGTGTGTATTACTCTAGCGCTTCTCCAGAGAGGTGACTGCGTCCTTCGTCACTCTTTCACATTTCCCTCAGGCGAAATGAATTCACTAAGGTTCCTTGAGACTGTACGGCGTCTGTTGGAGGTTAAGTGTACTCGCCTAGATATCGTATGGATGTGCATCTGACTATATCGAAGCGCGTTTAAACGGATACTGATACTTATATTGTGCTTCGCGACAGTCTGTCATGACTTTGAAGATATTCTGGTGCGGCTCAACCAATAAATAACCTCTATACGCAACTAACGGCCAGTTTCTATCCTTAAATGGGACAAAGAAACTAAATCGTAGATACGTTTCCTCAGACAGGTACTGATAATGCCACACCACCTGAGAAAAACAACGTAAGAGTTGGGTAAGTGCAGTTTCGTCGTTAAGCAGCGTGACTTAGCAGACATTTACGAAACTGACCCAACACTGATAGACATCGTACTAAGTCATAAATAAGTTAAAAATCCGGACTAACGTTAATCTCAAAACTTACGGTACGTTTATGTGTATTTTCTTCTGAAAGGCCTGAGATGCGGAAATTAGTCTGACTAAGGTAATGAAAAATGGAAACCACAAATAAACTTCTGATTTATTAGAATAATTACTACGACAAAACCTCGCATATATTAAGACAACACGAATCATCTGCTACACTTAATAGAGTCTTATTCTGCTCGATTCCTGAATCGAAATATGTAAAGAAAAAGAAAAACACAGAAATATTACCAATCTCTTTGGTGAATGAAACAATGACTTACTAACTCCCAGTTCCAGGTTAAACATTAGAATTGAAAGTTATCAAAATGCTATATGTTGATTTCTCCCCAGCCGTCACTCTCCAACACGGTTCGTATGGAAACCTAATCAGTCACACCACTTCTCCATAATACACCAAACCCTGAGGATAACAATAATACATTACCACGTATCACTGAGCAGAATAAAGTGCTTGTCGTAGACAGTAAAAGAGATGTTGCTCTCTCTCTCCATATATAATAGTGTAGCCACTCTCAGTACCAACTGCAATATTATGCATTCCTTCGCTTTAACTGAGTGGAATCTGAATTAACAGACCACAGTTTGTCTGATACAAACAACTTTCAAAACTGCCTCTTCCAGGTCAGCACTGCCTGCTCAAACTCAATAGCAGGCACTTCACATGTAAAACTGTTCAAGGCCAACTAACTCACAACAACATGCACTGCATTACATGGGGAGACCACTTAGAACTGTCCACGTCTGACCACAACAGACTTAAGATGAATAGGCCGTTTGCATGATCAGCATGAAAGTGGGCAACACAGAGGTGGCAGTGTAAGAAGCAGCGTCCACTGAGACCAGCTCAGCCCTGCCATGCACAGCGGCTACCATATAGAACTGTTCGCCATATTGCATAACAGGATAAAATTAGTGAGTTCAGAATCGAGTGTCATCTGCATACTTCTAACTGTAAATGTTTATTTTGCATCCGAGAATGTAAAATCTTGCGTATGATGTGACAGGAAAAGAAATTTTCATAGATGTTTCAATGTCTGTGCTTATACAGTGTTTGTATCTTCTATTAAAATTACAAGGAACGGACACTGTTCTGACAATTTTAGCTGTGGTAAACATTGCGAAATCGGTTTGCAAATCGCGAATCAGGATTGACGTCAGCCGTTTGCGATGCAACAAAATTAGTGCTGTATGGGGACTCGAACCCGGAATTCCTGCTTATCGTGGGCGGTCGCCTTAGCCACATTTTTTTTTTTTTTGTTTTCCTTTGTAATCTCATTTTGCTCGTTATTGGTCGTTGTATTTCTTCGGGGCGGACGTCCCATGACGCTTGTTTAAGTTCATCGTTGATCCATTCACTCAGTGTTTTTATTACAGAGGGCACCTACCCTCTGACCGAACACGCTGCACTACCGTGCCGGAAGACGCTGTCGCTCTCCTTTCACGCCTCACGGACATATTCAACCCTCAAAATGTCAAGAAGTTGACAACCCTTGCGCTCACGCATCCCTGCATATGTAGCTGACTGATATGCAATGTAATTCCCATTTTAAAGACAAATATTTTTGCGTTAAAACTATCCAGGATGTTCAAATTGTTTTCCTCATCTAAAGATTGGAAAATTTTGGAAATTTATCGTAAGGACTATGGGACCAAACTGCTGAGGTCATCGGTACCTAGGCTTACGCACTACTTATCCTAACTTAAACTAACTTACGCTAAGGGCAACACACACACCCATACCCGAGGGAGGACTCGAGCCTCCGACGGCGGGAGCCGCGCTACCCTGACAAGACGCCTCAGACCGCACGACTACCCTGTGCGGCATCTGAAGTTTCCACGTCTCCATAATGAGGTCGCAAAACTGCTACATTTTTCAGTAAACATACGCGTGTGGAAGACCTTCGATTACGAAACTAAATAAGTGACGATTATGTGGTAACCTGAGTGCGAAAGGCTGTGATATTGTCTGCATCTGTCCGCTTGTCAACAGTTTGTACCAGGTAAAAATTACACTCCTGGAAATTGAAATAAGAACACCGTGAATTCATTGCCCCAGGAAGGGGAAACTTTATTGACACATTCCTGGGGTCAGATACATCACATGATCACACTGACAGAACCACAGGCACATAGACACAGGCAACAGAGCATGCACAATGTCGGCACTAGTACAGTGTATATCCACCTTTCGCAGCAATGCAGGCTGCTATTCTCCCATGGAGACGATCGTAGAGATGCTGGATGTAGTCCTGTGGAACGGCTTGCCATGCCATTTCCACCTGGCGCCTCAGTTGGACCAGCGTTCGTGCTGGACGTGCAGACCGCGTGAGACGACGCTTCATCCAGTCCCAAACATGCTCAATGGGGGACAGATCCGGAGATCTTGCTGGCCAGGGTAGTTGACTTACACCTTCTAGAGCACGTTGGGTGGCACGGGATACATGCGGACGTGCATTGTCCTGTTGGAACAGCAAGTTCCCTTGCCGGTCTAGAAATGGTAGAACGATGGGTTCGATGACGGTTTGGATGTACCGTGCACTATTCAGTGTCCCCTCGACGATCACCAGTGGTGTACGGCCAGTGTAGGAGATAGCTCCCCACACCATGATGCCGGGTGTTGGCCCTGTGTGCCTCGGTCGTATGCAGTCCTGATTGTGGCGCTCACCTGCATGGCGCGAAACACGCATACGACCATCATTGGCACCAAGACAGAAGCGACTCTCATCGCTGAAGACGACACGTCTCCATTCGTCCCTCCATTCACGCCTGTCGCGACACCACTGGAGGCGGGCTGCACGATGTTGGGGCGTGAGCGGATGGCGGCCTAACGGTGTGCGGGACCGTAGCCCAGCTTCATGGAGACGGTTGCGAATGGTCCTCGCCGATACCCCAGGAGCAACAGTGTCCCTAATTTGCTGGGAAGTGGCGGTGCGGTCCCCTACGGCACTGCGTAGGATCCTACGGTCTTGGCGTGCATCCGTGCGTCGCTGCGGTCCGGTCCCAGGTCGACGGGCACGTGCACCTTCCGCCGACGACTGGCGACAACATCGATGTACTGTGGAGACCTCACGCCCCACGTGTTGAGCAATTCGGCGGTACGTCCACCCGGCCTCCCGCATGCCCACTATACGCCCTCGCTCAAAGTCCGTCAACTGCACATACGGTTCACGTCCACGCTGTCGCGGCATGCTACCAGTGTTAAAGACTGCGATGGAGCTCCGTATGCCACGGCAAACTGGCTGACACTGACGGCGGCGGCGCACAAATGCTGCGCAGCTAGCGCCATTCGACGGCCAACACCGCGGTTCCTGGTGTGTCCGCTGTGCCGTGCGTGTGATCATTGCTTGTACAGCCCTCTCGCAGTGTCCGGAGCAAGTATGGTGGGTCAGACACACGGGTGTCAATGTGTTCTTTTTTCCATTTCCAGGAGTGTATATTCTTCAGAGCGCTAAACTTAAATAATACTGACAATTTGTTCTTTTTGGTATCTATGTTGAAGAGAAATGTGAAACATAAAACCAGGTCGTAGGCAATGCAACAGCATGGCCATTTAAATTCTGCACGTTTGCAGTTTCGTCTTCTTCCCTTCTTCACGCTCAGACAGTATACTATGACGGTGGAGAAGATGTGCTGCCGGGGAGAGCACAGTGGCACGGGCGTTGCTCACGAGCCGAATTCTTGGCCGCCCCTACTCCAAAACGACGAAAATCTGCTCTAGAATTAAACGAACAGGCATTACAAAAAATACAATAAACAAATAAATACCTTATAAACACAAAATATCTTCGTACACAATTGAGTTAATCTTCACCCACGCCACATTAAAACGTCAAAAAATACTAAAAACCCTAAATACAAGTGAAACATATGCAAATGCATTTGTCGACAGCAAATCTGCCGCTTCTGGAAAAGAATGCATGAAAGCGTAGCGGTGACCGCAAAGAGGTAGTTACAATAATATTCTGCATACTAAATTACGCCTCACCGTGCCGTATATGGCTGCGTTTATCAGGCTATTCCAGAGGTAGGATTCCTGTATCAGAGTCACCTTCAATTGTTTATGCTTCTGGCTGGCATATCATTGTGATGAGCAGGGGCTCCGCAGTGAAGTTTGCAAACAGCATACCCCACTTACGCGGACAACACCGAAACGTTATGCACTGATCAGCCAGAACGCTAGTATCACCGACCTACTATCGACATAAGCCCGGGTAGGCGATAGCAGCGTCACCTGGCGAGGAATGAATGCTGCTCAGACACACGGCCGGACATATAATATCAGTAAGCGTCTTGTCCATGTGTAGGATGCGGAAGGCGCATGATCTATCTGAGTCTGACCGAGGGCAGATTGTGATGGCCCGGATGCTAGACAGGAGCATTTCGGAAACTGCACGAGTTATCAGGTGCCTGAGGAGTGCTGTGGTGCGCGTCTTCAACACGTATCGAAACCAAGATGAAGCCACGTCGAGACGTCGTGTGTTTGGGCAACAACCCCTCATTACAGATGCCTTATATCATAGGCTGGCTATATCCGTAAAACGAGACCGGCGGCGAACTGTGGCCGAACTAATATCAGACTTTAATGCTGGGAAGAGTACAAGGGTGTCTGAACACACAGTGCACCGAACACTTCTAACGACGGGCCTCTGCAGCCCACGATCCATGTATGTGCCAATGTTAACACCACGACATAGGCTACCACTAGTGAAATGGGCACTTGCCCTTCGGCACTGGACGTTGGTGCAATGGCAGAGCGTTGCGTGGTCTGATAAATACAGATACCTTCTTCATCTTGTTTATGGGATCGCGCGAATCCGTAGTCTACTAAGGCAATATGTCCTTGACACCTGTACTTCGAGACGGAGACAAGCTGGCGGCGGCTCCATTTTGCTTTAGGGAACATTTACGTGGGAATCCATAGGTCCAGTGGAGCTCGTGCAAGGCACCATGACGGCCAAGGAGTATCGTACACTGGTTGCAGACCACGTACACCCCTTCATAACGATCATATTTCCCGACGGCCGTGGCATTTTTCGACAAGATAATGCTCCATGTCACAAGGCCAGGAGTGTGATGGAGTGGTCCGAGGAAAACAGTGACGAGTTTCAATTGATGTGCTCCTCCCCTCCCCCTCCCCCCCCCCCCCCCCAACTCGCCAGATCTGAGCCTGATCGAACACATCTTGGATGCGATTGGACGTTACGTCCGAGCACATAGGCCCCTTCCCCGAATTTTACGGGAATTAGATAACTTGCGTGTGCAGATGTGGTGCCAACTCCGTCCAACGACCTACCAAGGCCTCATTGATACCATGCCACGACGCATCGCTGCTGTTATCCGTGCTAAAGGTGGGCATACTGGCTATTAGGTAGGTTTTCGTAATGTTCTCGGTGATCAGTGTACAAGCTAATAATGTATGTCTTGTATAACACTAACCCTAGCAGCACCAAAGTATTTTCGATAACGTGCATTACCAGTGGGGAAGGAACACTTTATACCCCTAAAAACTGAAACGGAAAAACTACATTTGTTAGTTGTTGCTGAATTATATTAACAACATACTTTTTAAACACGGGCAGATGTGTAAGTAGGGCCCAGAACCCGAAAATATCTTTTGGCACTCTCTCAGCATTATCAACGTACATTCAGTAACGTGAATTACCGAGGGTTAGGGGAGGGTGGGGGAGGGGGGATTCCTTAATTATCACCACAAAAATGTAAAAAAAAATGCACATTTCGGTGATTGTTGTTCGATTTTCTTCTCAAAATACTCTTGAAAGAGACATTGATGTGTAAGTAAGTTCTTGCACCTGGATATATTGAATATAACATTCACTGGGATAAGTGACATCTGCTACAGAGACTTCAACTTTTTGATAAAACTTAACTGAAAAAATTTAAAAACACATGTGGAATCTGGTAGAATAATTCATTAAAAACAATACATTTCTTAAAAAAGATTTTAAATTCTGAAGTAACTGAATAGATTACAATATTTTCGAAAGGTGGGCACAGAGAACACCCCCGCCCCCCTCTGTATAGTGTGCGTTAAAGCATGAAACTCTTAGTTACAGTAACTTAAACTCAATATCATCTCAGCACTGTAGTACGTGACCAAATGAGAGCAATTCTCATTAATCGGTAGTGATGCAAATGAAGTAAATATCCTACATTACACTTTTGATGTGCCATGTAGGGGTCCCTGTTTTACAATGGAATGCCGCCACTGTGGGGTAGAATTTACCTATGCTAAAGAAGCCGTTCATATTAATATTTTAATTAGTGTCACCTGACCAGGACTGTTGTAGCACAGAAGAGAGTACAATCCTCAGATTTATACTTGAGTTTATTTTCTCAGGTTTGTATCACAGATAAATGAAGCACAAATACTTATTTGAATCAAAAGTTGAATACCAATTCGCTTAGTTGTCACAAAGATAACTGGTTTCTTGAAGTGCCAGGTAAAATGTTCTGTATCTCAAAATTAGTTCAAGAAAGTTAATTCCATGACGGAGTAAACGTTGATGTACGCATAAAGACAATAAACGGCTGCTTGAGTGAAGCTCAGTTGATGTCGAACGTAGTGTTAACAACTGATATGTATCTCAAACTAATTGGAGGAATGCTACGGATCCATAATTACCTTCCCAAATAGGTGCAGCTTGCAAAAGCAAGTTAAAAACGGATCGATGATCAGATAAGTGAAAGTTGCGGAATGGACCTCGCAAATTGTGAGCTGTGTAGAGGGAAAGCGGCGCTGGCGCTAAAAGCGAAACTTACTCAAGAATCAGTAAAGTGTGACGGATTGCGATCTGGGGCCTCTACCTCGATATGACCCCACGGCCGCGCTCTCCACACTGTCTCCTCCGTCTTTTCTACTTTCCTCTGCACTCCCAAAAACCGGCAACTTAGAGGGGAGGATTCACGATTTTCGCCACAACCACGTGCAAGAATTTCCCACAGTGCATCAAAACGTCTCCACTGTCTTTTACTATATGTCAGTTAAGTAACTAGAGGTTGGTACAGGATAAGTGTCGTATCGCCAGTTATTGGCTCAGACATTGCTGTCACAGCGCCTATGCTGCTGATCCAATTGACTGGCTGACAACATCCGGAATGTGATTCAAAAATTTTCCACAATGGAGACGAGAAAATTGCGGTTTCGTGTGTTTGTAACAAACTACAGGATGCGCAGATTCGTTATACTAGCAGTACTCGTGAGCCCAGCGGTTGCTATTCTTTGATTTCGAAGGCCCATACTGATGTCCAGACAAAGGAAGAAGACCAGCTTTTGGCCAAGCAGTTTTGCGAATACACAGCTCAACAAGTGATTGAAAACCGTTCGACGCTCCAAGTGCCAGGACCGACCAGGCTTCACACAGAACATATGCTTACCTGTCACACGAAAGAGAAATTCAAAAATCTCACTCAGGAAGCCACTAGCTACGTATTTCCTTTGAGAAAAGTTAAGAAAATACAGCTACGAAATTTACTTAATATCGCAAAGCGATATGTGACTGCACCGCCACACTTTGAAAATAGTGGTTCAGTTCCGAGTATGTTTGTGAAGGATGATTCAGGATTAGGACTTAAAAGTCAAAACCATCGTTAGAACAATGTATGAAGTCGCTGGAAACATTGGAACTCTAGGAAGGAAAATTACCGATAAAATCAAAAGAATTACTGAAGAAAACAAATTTCTGATAAAAGTGAAGCCTTAGGAAATAAGAATTCTGAAACTTTGGACGTAGCTAAACTGGAGTTAGTATGTCAGTTTCTGACATTCTGTAATGTATTAACTAATCCAATTTTTGCTGTCAGGAACGAATTAAATGGGAAAACTGAAAACGTGAATCCTACTGCAGTGCTTCGATCAGAGACTAACTCATTCGAAAGTAAATTTACGAGGTGTAATTTCATAAGTAGAACATAATCTAGGTGAATAAGTTGCTCATGTTAACAATATTTATGAAACAAAATTTCATGGTGTTGAAGAGCTCATTCCAGAAATTGGTAGTGAATGTAAAAATTGTGTGTCATGATTAGAGAATAATTTACGTGATGTGAAAAAACAATTACGTAACTTACACGGATGTATGGCGACAAAAAAAAAAAATTAATTTAGGTTGTAATGGTTTGACCAATATGTCAGTGAAATATTACCTGGAGGTGGTAATTTGTACCCTTTAGATTTTTTACAACAATGTAAAGACAATTTCACTCCCAAGCTGCCTTATAATATTAATATTCAATTTGTGAAAAGATGTTTTGATGGTAAGGCTCTATCTTTGACAAACACACAAGATTTGGCAGATCTAGAGATTGAAAAGAGTTACCTTAAAATGTTTTGAACAGAATCGGAGCAATCTATACGTAAAAGCGAATTTCCTAATGGGCCAAGTCACATAGTACACAGAGCGGGTATGGAATTTTTGTAAAAATTTATTGAAGAAATTTGTTCATTTCAACCAACCTTTTGACGAATTGACATAATTCGGTGCACTGAAGAGAAGGTTACCTGAGAATATTCAGTGGAAGTAGGTGATGGGCCTGATTAATCAATTTAGCAAATCTTTAAATATGTATAATTACTAAATAACCAAACATTCAACTTAATAATGAGTGAACTCATTAATTAAAAAAGTAACTGACTCACGAACCTATTTTTTTTACTACATTCGGAGTAATCACTTTTGTTTGTCGAGAAGTCTCACAACTGAGGTGCTTGCTTAATTTGAGTCTTTTTGTTTCGCGTGGAAAAACGTAGAAAAGGACATTCATAAATGTATTGACTTAAATCACATTGTTCACACCTTTATTTTATTTAGGAATATCGCAGCTGTTACGTCGTTCACATTTTTAGAATTATGTACGGTAATAGATATCCCACTCAGCCCTGATCGATAATCGATGCTCTTATCCAGCCTTTGCTGATGAGCGGTGTAATGTTTCGAAGTGCCGCCGATACGTAGCGCAGGGACGAGAAATTCGCCCTTTCCCGCAATAGGACTGGGCGTTAGAAATTATAAGCATTAATGCAATAAACACACTGTATCGTTTACCCGTTTGAGCATTCAGACAGCAATACATAGTTTATAACGATTGTCTTTTGGACGATTTATGTTTGATTACCTTGTGTGACTGTGATCGTGGCTTTTGCTCGCTACCAGTCGCGTTTGACGCGGAGTTAGTATTGGAAACAAGCACACGAAATTCATTTAATTCCAAGTATTTGCAAATAATCAACAATAAAACGAAACCGATCCTTCCTTTCAGGTCCACCAAATCTTAAACGATAATACGTTCTTATCTAGTTAGCGAGTGGGTTAGTCTTTTCCTCAGTTAGTACTTTACTTTGTTTGCTCTGTTAGTTAATGAGTTTACTCGTTAGTAAGTAGGATGTTTGGTTAGTTACTTAGCTAGTCAGATGATTTGTTTAGTGATTAAAAGTTTTGTGGCCTCATGACCACGAAACACACAAAAGTTATCCGAATCTTCGGAAAAAATTAATACAGTATTTGAGACAACACTCTTCTCTCTCAAACCTCACCCTATGGGGAGAGAGGGAGAGTTTTAGTTTTAGTGAATCAAAATCTACGAAGTAAACAAGAATTTGTTATTTATCCGTAACCATTTTCCACGCAAATAGAGAACATGGATTTTCTTGAATTACAACGCGAACTACCAAGAATCAAAACAAACGTTGAGGACAAAAAGTACGTAGTTTTTTTTGTGTAGAATCTGATTCTGAAATAAAAAATGGGGATTCCTATTTGAAATTTTAAAGTTGCCTTCCGCCCCACCACCAGGGTGCTGGGGTGGCGGGCTAATTTTAGCACTAGCAGATGTCCCCCTCGAAAATAATCAACTTTGGAGTCTACACATTTTTTCGTGTCAAGCTTATTTTTGGAGTTATTCTGGTTTGTCAACTTAAAATTTACACCCCGTAGACTGGAGCCACCTGCGCCTTTTTCTAGTCGCTTGGGGCTTGCGTTGCACGAAGATTCACGATGAATGCAAGTTAAATAAGTGGCCAGTACCGTAGCGTAGCATTTGTAAACCCGAATTAGGATTCCATTCTGACCTGGCGATATATTTGTTTCCAACTCTTTCAGTTGATATGCTATGCCAGGGAAACCTACTACTATGTCTTCCATATGGGAATCTGTGCGATGGTCAAGCGACGGTATGTTTGTACGAGTCTCCTGTGTGAACAGGCACGCGCGGTAGTCGCGCGGTCTAGGGCGGCTTGTTACGGATCGCGTGGCTACCCCCGTCGGTGGCTCGAGTCCTCCCTCGGGCATGAGTGTCGTCCTTAGGGTAAGTTAGTTGACGTTAGATTAAGTCGTGTGTTATCTTAGGGATCGATGACCTCAGCAGTTTGGTCCCCTAGGACCTTACCACAAATTTCCAAAATATTTTCCTGTGTGAACAATTTCTTAAACGCTAAATTTAACACTTCACGTTTCCTTTTGCTATCTTCTATTGCCACACCGGATTGGTCGACGAATGATTGGATAGAAAAATTCGCCCAGCTTATCGGTTTTGAGTAGGACCAGAATTTTCTTGGCTTCCCGGCTAGATCGGTTGGCATAGTGCGACGCCTTTAGTTCTTGTATGTCTCGCCCATTGAATTTTTTGTAGACGCATGAATCTGCGGTTTGGGGAAGGGGGACGGGGGGGGGGTTGGAGACGGAATGGGAGAACATTTCCATTCTTAATCCGTTTGCTCGGCACATACGTCTCTAGGGTACGATTTACAATCTGTTTAAACTTTCCGCATAACTCCTCAAGTTCCATAATACTGGAACTAAACTACGTCCATTCATTGCCTAAGTGCGATGCCAGCAACTGCTTATCTGCCCTTTCTGGCAAAAATACTTTCTTAGACTTCTTGATTGATTTATAAATTTTAGCAACCATCGTCACTGTGATGACATCATGAACATTAATCTCTGTCTCTATTCAGACACCGTCTATAAGAATGGGCCTGTTTGTTGTTAAAAGGACTAAAATATTTTCGTTGCGTTGGGCTGTCGAACTAGTTGCTCAAGCCGGCCGCGGTGGCTGAGCCGTTCTAGGCGCTTCAGCCCAGAACCGCGCGACTGCTACGGTCGCAGGTTCGAATCCTGCCTCGGGCTTGGACGTGTGTGATGTCCTTAGGTTAGTTAGGTTTAAGTAGTTTTAAGTTCTATGGGACTGATGACCTCAGATGTTAAGTCCCATGGTGCTTAGAGCCATCTGAACTAGTTGCTCAAGGCAATTTTCCTAACAAGCGTTCAAAAGTACATCGCAAGGCTACTTGTCCGTGCACCCTGCAATGATGGTTCAAATGGCTCTGAGCACTATGGGACTTAAGATTTGCGGTCATCAGTCCCCTAGAACTTAGAACTACTTACACCTAACTAACCTAAGGCCATCACACACATCCATGCCCGAGGCAGGATTCGAACCTGCGACTGGAGTGGTCACGCGGTTCCAGACTGAAGCCCTGCGATGAATCCGTAGACATTCCAGTCTATACTTCGTAGGCTAAAGTCACCTCCAACTAATATTTTATAATCTGAGTGTTTGCACGCTGCTGAGTGTAGACTTTCTTTGAATGAACCTAATAAAACTGTCACGGCAAAGTGAGGTGTCTTGTAAAACATTGAACAATTTACTTGATTTCACCTAGATCTGTTATACGAGTGCAGATAACTCCAAAGTCACACCCCAAATCGACCTATTGGAGACTGTGCTTCGAAGATGCCTAAGATACAGAGGACAATTTTCCGGAAGACATACGGCCAGACACCGACCGTGTACCAGGAAACGACCCAATTGACGCTAAAGGACGTGAGCCACACAGACCTATTATCCTCTATAAGACAAGTGATGGAAAATAAGCCCGGCTGTAGCCTATCGTCGAGTGGTACATAGGGAAACGGTCGGATCAGACCAGACGTGATCGCCGCCGACCTTAACATCCATAGTCGTTCAGCCCCCCAGTTACGGCAGTGGCATCGGTTCCTCTCCTCCCTCCAAAGCGACCTCGTCCCCACTCCCCTGCACACCCACCCTGAATCCCACTCCACTCCCGATGTCATCCTCTCCTCTCCTAACCTTCTTGGCCACATAGCAGTGGATGTCCTGGACCCCATTGGTAGTGACCATCTCCCTGTCCTCCTCACCGTTTCAGACGGTCGTCGCCCCCGTCCCGACCCTCGTACTGACCCTCCCCTGAAATACGTCCATGATTATTCCTGTGCCGACTGGAATGCCTACCGGGATACCCCCTCTACCCAGGTCGATAGCCACCCCCTCACCTACCACCACCCTGATGATGTTACCCGTACCACCTCGTTTCTCCTTCAGACCTTGTCAGAGGCGGTGGAGGCCCACGTCCCTCCCATCGCCATCCACCCCCACCATCCTACTTTACTCCCACAGGCCGTCCTCCTTCTCCATGAATCCCGCCGTCTCTACCGTGCCTTCCTCCACATGTGTGACCCGGACACACTATGATGCCACCGGCAACTACAGTGACACATCAGGAACTAGCTCGCGGCAAAGAAACGCGGGGACTGCCGACAGACACCCACCCGTCTTAATGCTACACTTCCTATCAACTCGTCCAAGTACTGGTAAGCCTTCCGCTGCCTTACCGGATGAAAGCCCCCTCCCTACTACCCTCTCCTTCATGATGATCAACCCTTCCCTGATAACCTTAGTAAGGCCAATCACTTTGCCTCCTACCTTTCCGATGTCTTTACCATCCCCGACGATCCCCAGTTCGATGACTCCCTCTTCCCGGATGTCCGCGATCGAACTGACACCTCTGTCCCTCCCCTCGCCCCTGGTTTCCAGTACTTGGACAACATTGCACACACAGAACACAATGCCCCCATCACTACTAAGGATCTCATTGCTACACTCCACACGAAATGCACCACTGCTCATGGTCATGATCGTGTCACCTATCGCCACCTCCGTGAAGTTCCTGCCTCCTTCCTCTCCAGTCTGGCCAGGCTCTATAATGTGAACCTGTCCACCAGCTGCTACCCTGACATGTGGGAAACCTCCCTCATTCTGATGTTCCTCAAACCCGACAAACTGCCGTCCGCTGTCTCCTCCTACTGTCCCATTAGCCTTACCTCGGTCTTCAGCAAGGTCGTGGAATCCATCCTTACCCGACGCATCCACCAGCATCTCCGCCAGCACCGCCACCTTCCCATTACCCATTGTGGTTTTCGGCCGTTCTTCTCTACTGATGACCTTCTCCTTCACCTCACTCATCTCCTCTCTGAACAACTTAATTCCCGTCGCTCCGCTATCTTCCTCTCCCTTGACCTCGAACGCGCCTATGACCATGTGTGGCAGTCCGGTCTCCTCTTCAAGCTCCAACCTTTCACCCTTCAACTACGTCCGTCTGATCGGGTCCTTTCTTTCCCAACGTCCCTCCTACATCACCATCCACAACACGGATTCCTACACCTTCTTCCCCTCCGCTGCTGTGCCCCCAGGTTCCGTCCTTTCCCCTCTTCTGTACCTTTTGTATACGGCAGATATGCCGCCGGCTTCACCCCCCATCCACCTTCACCAGTACGCCGATGACACCACCTTCCTTGCCCTTGCCCCCACCCTGCAGCGCTCCCAACACCTTCTCCAGTCCCATCTTGACCGATTCACCACTTGGTGCAACCAGTGGTTACTTAAGGTCAATCCTTCCAAAACCCAGGCGATTATAGTAGGCAAAACCACCCCTTCCTTCCTTCCACCTCCTCGATTTCTATGTCACTGTCTATGGCAGTCCTATCGCCCTCACCCCCACCCTTAAGTACCTTGGCGTCACCCTCGACTGTAGCCTCTCCTGGACCCCCCACCTCCAGACAATCCAAGCTAAGGCACGCTCCCAACTCCATCTCCTCAAGCTCCTTTCTGGCCGTACATGGGTTGTGGACCCCTCCACCATCCTCCATACCTATCAATCCCTCATTCGCCCTATCCTTTGCTACACCCACCCTGCCTGGATCTCCGTTCCCCCTAACTTTTACAAATCCCTTCAGATCCTAGAACGCCATGCTCTTCGCCTCGCCTATCGCATCCATCTCCCCTCCCCCACGTGGATCCTGTACGACCTTATTCCGTTTCCCCACCTCCTGCTTTTCCTCGAACGGATATGGATCGTCTACATCTCCCGTAAACTCGATCCTCCTCACCCGCTTGTCTCTCCCATCCTCTCCCACCCCCCCTCCGCTGCCGCGCCTGTCTTTCCACGTCCCACCTGCTCTCCATCTCTCCATCTCTCCACTCTCCATACCCTGTCCCAAGGTGGCTTCCACCAGCTCCCCCTCCCTGATGATGCCCTCCACCCCTCCATCTATCCCTCCTACCAACTTTGATACTCCCTCCCTCTTCCTGTGTTTGTTGCTATGGGCACCCCCTCTCCCTTCTCTCCCCCTTCCCTCCCTCCTCCCCCTCTCCCCCTTCCAGCACCAGGCTTCTCCTACCCCCCATACCTTCATTCCTCCCCCAAGTCCTCTGCCCTTGGCATCTTTGCTCTCCCCTCTCCCTCCCCCACCACCTTCTTCCCCTCTTGACAGGTCCCAGGACTCGCACACGTAAAGAGGACATTCACGTGCTGGAGATCATCGCCATCGTTTTAGTGTGTGTGCCGTCGTGTTTGTGCCTCAGTGTTTTTCGCCGCCCACGCTCCAGCGTTGACGTGCCGTCTCCGTCATCAGTGTCCGTGTGCAGTGTCAACCGTTTCTTTAGGTGTCTTTGCGTGTGAACGGCTACGTGTTATTTGTTTCAGTGTCTACTGTTTTTAGCCCCCCCCCCCCCACTTTGTTCTGTGTGTCTCCATTGTATTTTCTCTGTAAAACTTCTGGCTGAAGAGCAGCGTAGTGTGCTGCTGCCAGCCCACCTTCTTGTAAGGTGTCAAATAACAACAAAGCAAAAAAAATCAGACCAGACCTGTTCGCTCCGAGTGCGTTTCCTTCGGCCAGGTGCTAATTCTGCAAGGATTCCATCAATCAGGATGGTCACTCGAGAGCAGCCTCCTCAACGTTGCCGCCGTTCGTGTTTGGCTTCGCGACTCCGGGACCTCCCAGCCGTGGACTTTAAGAGTGTTCGTGGCCACCTTGCCGAAGAAGACGTGGGCTCTGTCGACGTGGAAGACTTGTGGACGTAAATTTATTCCTGTTTAACTTTCAAACAGCTACACGCCGGACTCCGACATTTTTGCTTGCTACTGGACTTTGACTTTTATTAGGTGTGCGTTTAATGAACGTAGGCGCAGGACAATCCAACTGTCCTTCAGTCGCCAGAAATATAACGTTCTGTATCAACAAGTGACTTATTTTATACATTGGTTTTTTCACGTCGGAGCATATGTGGTATTAATCTTTGATAAATAAAGTTTTTAAATCATTTCTAACTGTATATGTTTTGTGCCCGCATCGACTGGCATATTATTCACATCTTTCCAAATGTACTAAGAAAATCGTGCTCCAGTTTTGTCAAAAGGGAACATCTACCGCATGTGCCCATTTGTTGACTAGTCACTCCGTAGTTTAATCAATGTGTTACACTGGTAATGGTTCTCACTTCGTTAAGAAAATTTTAAAGTAATAGCAATGAATGGAGTGCAATCCTCACTTGATCCACCTCCACTGCTGCCACATTAACTTCACGAAGACGATGGTACATGATAAATCATTGGTCTTCGTTGTAGTGGAATAACTCTACTATTGTCGTTTTTGAGACTGTAGTTACATTTTCCTCTTTTAGTTTCACTGCCAGTGTCACGAGTACCCAGCGACAGCTTCTGTCGTGTTAAGACTACATAGGAAACTGGCCCCGAATTAGCTATAGCAATCTTCCTGACACTAATGCAAGACGATATAGATAGGCCACGAGTCATCAATATCAATGTGGGAATATGGCTTTTCCCAACATCGGCTGGCGTTTGTGTACCGCTGCAATACTTTCACCAGCTGATATTTCATCATCAGAGAGAAAGAAAGAAGAAAAAGAAAGCAGAACACCAATATTTTGATTCGACTCAGGCAAAAAGGAGTGGAGACCAATTATATGGACGCCACAGCACGCCTCCTTTCGCACGTTTTAAAAATATATTCAGCAGACAGAGCGAGAATTATTATGAGCACTCTGACATACATTTCAGGTAGCTCCGTGTAATAGTCACAAGACGCTTTCATTTCCCAGCAACAGATTTAGATGGAAATTTTTTCATCCATGAATACTTTAATGCCAACGGTCGGCCACGTTCGCGCTGCATGCTGTTGTTGGCTACACGCAGACAGTGTTCATTTAAATGCACGCTGTAGGAAGCCACAGAACTAGCAATCACAAACGTCATAGCCCCGCCACGAAAACAAGCATACATTATTGCGTGGGGATGGGTTACATTTACAATCAAGTGCAACTAGTTTTACTGCTATTGACACACTTATTCCAGTAGTGTAACGAGTCTGTAAAAACGATAAAATTTATGCCGATTGATATGAAACACTTTCTTGTAGTATATAAAATTTGCAAAAAGACTCTAAAAACTGAATAAGTACAATATTGGAGGAAAGAAATTTCTAAATCGACTCATCGGAACATTTCATTTCATTATACCTGTTTTCAGGTAAACGGAAGGATAGTCGGCTCTTTTTTGTGCTTCTCCTTCTATTAGTGGACCAAGGTGAACAACGTACTTAATATCCATCCAGCATTAGGGTCTCCATTTAATTATTGTCATTAAAGTACATTTCGCTCCTTCATTTCTCAGTGCTATTTGGTAAGTTCTCCTAATTGTCCGGGTTCTGAGCAACATTCGGCATCAGCGCCCCATATCCAATGCTTCTAGTCGTATCCTATCCACCTTCAGAATGGTCCAGGTTTCTGGTCAGTATCAGTAAGTTTCCACATGCAAAACAAAGTATGTAATTAAATATTTCGTCACAATTAGTGGGTTATTGCTAGATGTCGGCAGACTGTACTTTATGCGGAATTGTTTCTTTGGTCAGAGAACTAGTAAAGCCGTCTCTTTTACATCTTACTACACGTGATGTAAGACTCTACAAGTATCAGTTTACTTGTGTGTTTCCAAAACGTTTCAACTTTCTGTTTATTTTTTCATCTACATTTCATTACTTTGATTGTTATACATACATATTTACATCTATAATTTTTGAGATAGTAAGCTATTTTTTTCTTTCAGTGAATGTTATGGTCCTCATTTCCTGCTATTAACACCGTGTTGTCTGAAAATCTGTTAAATCTTTAAAAATTTCATTTATTTTAATAACGGCGTTTTCGGCTTGAAATTTTCAAATTACGTCCTCCAGTAGGGATAAAGTTGCAGTTTTGTCGTACTAGTTTAGCTTTTCTTTCTTCTAATTTGTGTTCACCATTTACTGGCAGTTCGTGCTTAGGCAGCTATAAATCGTTTCCCTATAGCTGTAGTGTACTTCTCAGTTCTTCAGTAATTTCAGTATCACATACCACGATCGTTTTCAAAAGTTTTTCGTATCCTGTCAAAAACAACAGAAGATCTTCGTCAACTTTGAGAGTTTTTGCAATGATGATCAGACATTTGACGGAAATTCAAGTGCCTTTGCTCGCTTTGAAAAGGGACTACGTCTGTGAATGAGAGACTTTTATTAGCCTTTTCCACATATCGTGATACCTTAGTCTCGTAAGTATTTTAGAAGTGTGAAATATCAGACGTGGTGTGTCATTTTTTAGGAATTCGTAATACTATGATTTGCCTGAAGAAATTAGTAGTTCTTCAATCATAGACATGTAATTTATTAATCTCTATACTGATTTTATTGCTCATAACATAATTTTTGTAATAAATTTTGTAATATATGAGCTAGTTGTTTCCTAGCTTTAGCTCTTTAAAGGCGTTGTAATGTTCTTCTCTAGTACTGGTCAGCATAGTTGCTCCTACATCAATGTATTGACTTCTGAGGCTTCTATTACCTACCTGTCCATTTAGCTTTTATTCATCTGATAGTTGCCTGAATTACGGCATTATTACACTTTCATCTCGTTTATTATTGATTTATGGCTGTGCTCCCTCTCTTAAAGTGTTTGCGGACTTCTGAGTAATCGCTTTCAAGGTTGTTCTTGCACATATTTCTGTATAAGTATGGGCACTACTTCTCCATGTTGTATTCCTATCCTTTCTTCACTTCTCCATATCTTGTGTTTCTTAATATCTTAAATTCTTCTGGGTTACAGTTGTTTTTTGTAATTCTGAGACCTTATGATCACTGTAACCTTGCTGGACTGCAGGGGAGTTTAATCTCCAGCAAATGAGTAATAAATGTGTCCGTATAAAATGTTAATTTCAAAATGCTATTGTAATAGAGTAATGGGGGACGTTGACTGCAGGAGTTAGGAACCGGTCAGGCGTTCACCTGGAATAATTTCGAAGAGAGAACCACAGATTCAATTGAGCTACTCCAAAAATCGCTTGTCGCTGTGCACAGACAATGGAAAGGGTGCGGGGCATAGTTATTAGGCACGTAATGCAAGACGTAAGGTCTCTAAGTAAGATGATATGTGGCCGACAGCAGGAATCATTAGCCAAAGAATCTTCCTTAGTGTTGAGATACATTTCAGGTGACAAGTTCTTCTCCACTTTTGGAAACTTTTACGCAGTGTACAACTGATATGTGATGTGTCTGGCATAGTTCTTCGAATGTGGTCTATTGAGAGAGTTGGTGGCATTTGTATGGCTGCAGTACTCGATTGGACACCAGTAAGTTCAGTAGTATGACGCATCAGGTCTTCTCTCTTAGTTTGTCTAGACGATTCTGAAAAACAATCAGCAGTCTCAAGCTATGTTTCTAGTCCCCGCGAGGTCAACTGATGTTAGTTCTTATGACCTCTTACCCAAAAGACTAAATGGTACCTGTTTATTCAGTACTTTCATTTCTACCCATTACAACTTCTTTCTAGTGTATCGCAATGTTTATCTTTCTTATACTCTGCGAATCAGCTATAATCGGTTTTGATCAATAGATGCAACCACTGCAGCAATCTCTTCGCGTAGAGCTGTAGCAATTTTAAGTATTCTGGATTCAGTTTCACTGTCGACCACAAGATTTGTTCGGGGGTGTCAGATTCTGAGGTTTTGGCAGTTTCAAAGAGTATTTGCGTTTCTGTCTTCTGCTTCCAGATTGCGAGTGTAGCCTCTACTGCGTTCTGATGTTGACAGGAAGACTGTCTTTGTCTGGTGGAGATCCACACTGCCCTGCACATTCTACAGTAATTAAAGAATAGGGCGAGAGTATTTCAATATATTTACTGCCCTTGAACTTCCTGAGAGAGGGGAGGTTAGACTGCCATTGCTTGGCTGAAACTATTCCACGATAAGGCATATAGCGCTGTACTTGTGCGTAATGAAATGAGATATATGTTTGTTAAATAATCGTGAGATACGAACATGATGTTTTTGTTTGTCGTCAATATGAATCTTCTACTTGTAGGTTTGAGTGCCTATGCTGGTTCCTAAGCTTGTTTGTGAGCTGAGATGGTAAAAATTTTTATTGCTCTTATACTTTCGGGTTTATTTCAAAGATACATGAGCATTATCTGTTATTTAATACCAGAGACTGTTCCACGTCGTAGAGGAGCCATATTGTTACTGGTGTGAGCTCGCTTCACGACTCAAGCACATTCTGATGGATAGAAAATCGTCTGTTGAGCTGTCACTAACAATTATTAATAATACGTAGTTCCTTTTTGCATGTTAATACACTCCTGGAAATTGAAATAAGAACACCGTGAATTCATTGTCCCAGGAAGGGGAAACTTTATTGACACATTCCTGGGGTCAGATACATCACATGATCACACTGACAGAACCACAGGCACATAGACACAGGCAACAGAGCATGCACAATGTCGGCACTACTACAGTGTATATCCACCTTTCGCAGCAATGCAGGCTGCTATTCTCCCATGGAGACGATCGTAGAGATGCTGGATGTAGTCCTGTGGAACGGCTTGCCATGCCATTTCCACCTGGCGCCTCAGTTGGACCAGCGTTCGTGCTGGACGTGCAGACCGCGTGAGACGACGCTTCATCCAGTCCCAAACATGCTCAATGGGGGACAGATCCGGAGATCTTGCTAGCCAGGGTAGTTGACTTGCACCTTCTAGAGCACGTTGGGTGGCACGGGATACATGCGGACGTGCATTGTCCTGTTGGAACAGCAAGTTCCCTTGCCGGTCTAGGAATGGTACAACGATGGGTTCGATGACGGTTTGGATGTACCGTGCACTATTCAGTGTCCCCTCGACGATCACCAGTGGTGTACGGCCAGTGTAGGAGATCGCTCCCCACACCATGATGCCGGGTGTTGGCCCTGTGTGCCTCGGTCGTATGCAGTCCTGATTGTGGCGCTCACCTGCACGGCGCCAAACACGCATACGACCATCATTGGCACCAAGGCAGAAGCGACTCTCATCGCTGAAGACGACACGTCTCCATTCGTCCCTCCATTCACGCCTGTCGCGACACCACTGGAGGCGGGCTGCACGATGTTGGGACGTGGGCGGAAGACGGCCTAACGGTGTGCGGGACCGTAGCCCAGCTTCATGGAGACGGTTGCGAATGGTCCTCGCCGATACCCCAGGAGCAACAGTGTCCCTAATTTGCTGGGAAGTGGCGGTGCGGTCCCCTACGGCACTGCGTAGGATCCTACGGTCTTGGCGTGCATCCGTGCGTCGCTGTGGTCCGGTCCCAGGTCGACGGGCACGTGCACCTTCCGCCGACCACTGGCGACAACATCGATGTACTGTGGAGACCTCACGCCCCACGTGTTGAGCAATTCGGCGGTACGACCACCCGGCCTCCCGCATGCCCACTATACGCCCTCGCTCAAAGTCCGTCAACTGCACATACGGTTCACGTCCACGCTGTCGCGGCATGCTACCAGTGTTAAAGACTGCGATGGAGCTCCGTATGCCACGGCAAACTGGCTGACACTGACAGCGGCGGTGCACAAATGCTGCGCAGCTAGCGCCATTCGACGGCCAACACCGCGGTTCCTGGTGTGTCCGCTGTGCCGTGCGTGTGATCATTGCTTGTACAGCCCTCTCGCAGTGTCCGGAGCAAGTATGGTGGGTCTGACACACCGGTGCCAATGTGTTCTTTTTTCCATTTCCAGGAGTGTAGATTCCAGATACTGATAAAGGTAGGTTGATAAATGCTGTGCTGCTGATTGCTGTTTTTCAGATACTGTGCGACAAAATTTTGTCTGCCACTTAAGAGTTACGTGCGGATGAGAATCAAGATGCAGTTGTTCTCTCAAATGATTTAATTACTATTTCGCGTCAAATCGGTGACCAAAAAATTGAGGAAATAGTTTCACTGCACCGCTAGAGGCTACAAACAGAAGGCAAACTTCTTTCATTGTCTTTACGAGTCAGTATTCAATATGCTGCATACAACTTACGCTTGCCCATTACGTTCCATTACAATGGAGTCATAGAGAACAAGTTTTTTATGTGTAATTATTTCCATTGAACTTTAAGAGTCACGTAGCATACCAAATCGCTTTTCTGAGCATTAGAATTATACATTTTACATATCATGAAATTATCAGGGCTTAATTATCACTACTTATGAGACAAAGCTTGCCTAGCTACACACACACACACACACACACACACACACACACACACACACACACACACACACAAACAAGTCTTTCAAGAACTCTGTGAGAATTATCAACATCAGAAGGCTCAGTGACCATCCCGGTCACTCCGTGTTTTGGAGTTTATGTCCCACTTAGTTTGTCCTGTCACCAAAAGCGTCTGATGAAGGCTGCCAGGAAGGTGTTGGTAACCCACTTGCTCTGAGTCAACATCATCATTATACACACTATCAACCTCGTCACTGGTAATTCAGTCAGTGACAAATGAAGATCTGCTCTAGACCTTCTCATGCAGTGCGGTCTTCTGCTGTATAAACCCATATTGCTCATGCAAATTTGATAACGTCATTTACCCACCTCCCACTGAGTCACAGACGGATCGTTACTTACCTCTTGGAATAAACCAAATGAATTTTATGGTTTACGTACCATCCATTCTCCAGTTTGCGGTCTGATACCCCGTTCGGAAGCTAAACTTACTAGCTTGCGAAATTGAGCTTGTGGAATTCCACGAACGATCGATATTTACAAGATCTTGATCGGTCTATTCGTCTCTGTACGACCGTACACAAGTGCAGACTAGCTTCAATGCAGCATATAGTTTATAACATTCAGCTCAGAATACGAATTGCATAAAGTTATCAAATCACAGCTTGAGTGATTTTGAACTATTTCTGCATTACAATCCCGGGATAATTTTGGACTGATATTCTTTATTAATCAAACTCTCGTGTACGTTTCTGGAAAATAAATGCTCTTTACTATTACAATTCGAAACTAAAGATCATTCATACGTTTATCATCCAGGTAGCTAATTTTACTATGTCCATAGCTCGCCTTTACTTCAGATATTTCTAATTAACTGTGCACACACATCGTCTTCACTGTACCTAGAGCTAGACGCATATCCCGCCTCGTCGAGTTCAAAGAACGGAAGTCCTGTGTTTACCACGTCCCTAACGCACCTCCACTCTTTATGCTAGCCCAAACATACCAGCGTTCTGGCTTCCCATAGACTGTAATTCCACTGCTCCGTACCTAGCCACAACAGTCATCTGCGACGCCATGAAATTTCCTACTTTCGAACTACCAGGCCGATTTAAAATAAATAGACGTAATTAAATGCTCACTGATGCGCTGGCCATTTTAATATAAAGCATGACATAGTAAACTGCATTCTTATTTATGAAATGACTTATTTAATATTTACAATTTTCGATGATTGGAACACTGATCTTAACTTGTAACAAAATAATCCGGCAAATACACGTCGCCTGATACATCATTTTACATTTACTGTTTATCATGTTTCGGCTGGTACTAGAAAAACTTTATGATCTGGCACTGGTTATTACATCATCGCTAATTTAGGATAATATGGGTTAACACAGACGTAACTAAACATATTCAGTGTTACACGGTAATAACGGTATTAATAACGCAAGGAACATTATGTATAGGGTGGTGTGTTATTATTTGGGTCTTACATGTCGGTGTTTAGACTATAAGTGTGATGTAAAATTAGTTGCAGAGAGATTCGCGTGGCACACGGCAAACAGTTACATCAGGTGGGCATCTAGGCCTACGTCAACGGAAATGTCTCCTCTACTTCCTTAATTACGCAACAACTCACCGCTCAGTCCCTTTTAAGTCACGTGCCGTCGCTTAGCTCCTGGTACGAACCTTTCCTGCCAGAATTTCAGCGTGGCCATTCTCACGTTTCACGTTTAAGTATCCTGCCCTTCGCTATTACAGTTTCGTTACAGTCACGATTACTTATCTTCTTTGCTTATAGGGCATACATCACTTTTTGAATGATTTTCACGCTAAAAATCCATGCTTTAGTAGCGTTAATCAAAAAAATGGTTCAAATGGCTCTGAGTACTATGGAACTTAACATCTGACATCATCAGTCCCGTAGAACTTAGAACTACTTAAACCTAACTAACCTAAGGACATCACACACATCCATGCGCGAGGCAGGATTCGAACCTGCGACCCAGTCGCGTGGTTCCAGACTGCCGGCCGGAGTGGAGGAGCGGTTCTAAGCACTACAGTCTGGAACCGCACGACCACTACGGTCGCAGGTTCGAATCCTGCATCGGGCATGGATGTGTGGGGTATCCTTAGGTTAGTTAGGTTTAAGTAGTTCTAAGTTCTAGGTGACTGATGACCTCAGCAGTTAAGACCCATAGTGCTCAGAGCCATTTGAACCATTTGGTTCCAGACTATAGCGCCTAGAACCGCTCGGCCACCCCGGCCGGAGGCGTTAATCAAATCTGGTATTACACACTGACAGCCATCCTTTTGTTTCACACACACTGGACATTTAATTTTGAAAAACATATTTAGTTTACTACAATCTCACCAGGGCATATGATGTCTTCTGATTTTCTTTTGCCGGCCGAAGTGGCCGTGCGGTTAAAGGCGCTGCAGTCTGGAACCGCAAGACCGCTACGGTCGCAGGTTCGAATCCTGCCTCGGGCATGGATGTTTGTGATGTCCTTAGGTTAGTTAGGTTTAACTAGTTCTAAGTTCTAGGGGACTAATGACCTCAGCAGTTGAGTCCCATAGTGCTCAGAGCCATTTGAACCATTTTTTTGATTTTCTTTTGCTATGTAGAGTTGTCTTCAAAGACTCTTAACACAGAAATTTATCAACTGGTACAGTTGAGAAGCTATACTCTTACAATTATCTTTTTAAAATGTTTTCATTTCGGAAATTATTAGCCTATTATGGTCGTCCATCTTTTGCTAAATTTTATCTGCAGTATTGACAAACAGTAGGACGTAGCAGAAAAATGGACGTGGTTCAGATATACTCTATTGAGATTTTTCCAAAGTTTAAGAATGAGACAGGACGATCTGCAACTTCTAAGAGTAGTTTCAATGATTTATTTATGTTTTTCGGTAAGCTAAATATGTTAAATAAAGGATTTTATTGCCCGCCGCATCCATAGCATTCGGTAAGCCGCACGTGCTTTCTGGGTCGTGACAAATGCCGAGCACCTCATGGCGCTCAGTCTCCGACATCCAGGAGCGGATTTGGAGAACCTGAGTTTCCTCTGCTGCGGACTGGTGAGTGCCGCCAGATCTCTTTAACCAAAAGCTCTTGGCATGCTTCTACAACCAGTGAGCGGTGCGGCCATTGAATAAAGTGTGTCACAGGTAACGAGTTCCTTGGCTTAACCACCTGGGTCACGCAGATGCTATAAACCCACAGAAAAATTTTAATGAGAATAGATGACCAATAAAAATCCTGGTGCCCTTTGCATATAAATGTGATATTGAACTATATGATGTCACTGATGTCACAGTCAAAGAAAACGGTCACTTGACTTTGAAAGATTTATTGAACCTGCCTAAATGCACGATCAGTTTTATGAATGACGTCATCATGGCAGACCCCCTCTCCTTCCCCACCCCACTACAGCCGACCCCGGCCTAATATTAAATATGAAATAGCCAATCAAAACCCAATATGGTGGAACAAACCCAATTCTCAGAAAATTAAAAAACCCTCCCCTCTCCAGAAAATCGCAGAGTAGTATCTATATAAGGCAGCAAATTAGAATGTAGTTTCGATAAATAAATGAAACAAATTTAAAATAAATCTAACTGTAGTAGTTGTGCTTTGTACCCCTTCCCTCTTTCCCATGCCGCCAGCCTCAGTGAAGAACTAATCTAATGAGTGAAAATAGTTCGGAGACATGCAGTATAAAATCACGTAACCTTTACTCGAATATCAACGGCATACATTATTTCCGTAAAAGTCAATAATATTTCTGTACTCAGACATATATATGGTCTAAAATTCAGTATATCTGTAACAACTCCAGCCCAGTTTGTTTACCCTGTATGTTCTGACCAACATCGGTTACATCGTTAAACTGTGTGATTGTCCTGTCCACCACATCGCGAGCTACACCCTTTTATCTGTGATGTCATCAAGCCCTTCCCCATGTCCTACATCCCTACCATCCTCCTCCTCCTCCTCCTCCTACTCCTCGTCCTCCTCCAGTATGCCTCCTTCCAGGTACCGTCTCCACAGCCTAGTATTAAAATGAGTCAAGCAGTCACAATGAAGATGTATCCTTTGGCTTCTAGTTCAAAGATGTGCGTTATTTCTGAAACCTGCTCTCCTGAACATCAAAAATATTTGCATAAAATTGCATACATATGTATACCATGTATGTCTACTTCTGTGTATAGAAATTTTACGACTATGGCGTGTGGGGCTGAAGATGGCATCAATGTAATGCCGAAATTTTAGAGCACTCTCTAAAGTACTTATGTGTGTGTGTGTGTGTGTGTGTGTGTGTGTGTGTGTGTGTGTTTACACATGTGCGTAAATCAGTGGGAAACATCTTGCATCTCTTTATGTAAATATCTTTGAATTTCATGTGAATGTTACAGAAATACCGCGTTTCTTGAAAGATAGTACTACTTTTTAGCAATTGATTGCATTATTTTTTAATTGCCCTGATTAAATACAGATTTTACGACTATGACGTGTGGGGCATGAAGATGGCATCAATGTATTGCCGAAACTGGTAGCACCTAAGAAGTTCATAAAATAAATCTCGACAGTACATACCGCTGTTGGTAAGTTATTGCATCAACAAATACATGCCAGACGTTGTTCCACGGTCCATAATGGATCAATGAAGATCAGATTTAAGCAGGTGATGTTACTTTAGTTTTCCAAAGTGCTTTACAAAGTTCTCAATACTGTTTGAATGTTCTGCTTTGTGCTCGCCAGATTCAGCCTCCGACATGAGTCTAGGATAGATGAGCGGAGGTGTGGTGGTGGTGTCCTGTTGGGCACTGGGGTGCCAATAAGACTTCCTTCACTTAACAGACATTTAATAAACGTGAACATGGTCCGTAGTAGGCTGTAATGCGATGTTTATTTAATCGTGCTATTAGCTAATTTCGTCTTATGAAAATGACATGATTACAGACGTTACAAACGTGCTTGACAGTGACGCTTAGTCGAAATAAGCTAATCGCAAGATTAAATATACATCGCAATACAGCCTACTACGGACCACTTTTACGTTTATTAACCCTCTGGAGGCTGTAGATCCCCTCAAATACCAAATTTTAACAGACATTTATTTCCAAGAGTTTTACACTCACTCCACCTATTTTCCACTGATACCTAGCAGCAGCCGCGTTGAGCCCACGTGCTCGAAGGTGCAGAGTAGCATGTAACTGCCTGGCCGGCAGTCTGCGGGCACAGACTCTGGCGTTGTCAGAAGTGATTGCCATAGCCCCTTCATAGGAAGGTCCAGTGGCCGGTGCGTCGCTACATCCCGACGTGTCTGTGGAAGTCTGTCAGAGCCTCAGTGCTCCCGTTGAGGGAAGCTGTGATTGGACTTGGTTCCAGAAACCTGCATGCTCCTATTGCCAGTTGCTGAAGAAGACGCAACAATGACACATACGACAGCCCGAAAGGCAGTTTCACCATACAGCTGGTAAGGCAGTACTCGTACAGCCCGGGAGTGATGGCACAGGCGCCCTTCTCACAGATAAACAGCTAGGAAGTGGGCAAATCGGTTCCTTATTCAGGGATGATTGGTCTAGATCTCATCTCTGGTCTATCACCCTTGTGACTGGCAGGAATGCAGCTCGCAGAGTTGAAATTCCTTCCACCGTCCGACGGATGCGGTCTCGTAACAGTGGACTTCAGGCTGGAGTCGGCTGTAGGCACGTTGTTATATTCATCAGCGCATCCTCCAGCTAGAAGAGCTGACCTTACCTCTCTTCCAATGAAGCAGATGAAATGGCCTAACTCTGAGGGTAACTAGAGGAAAAGCGAGGGTTTTGTGGTAGTCGATAATTTGATTCCCCCTGTACTGATAACCGAATGTGCTCCCACTTTCCGAGCCTGTCGGTGCTCTCGGCTGGCCTAATCTTTCACTTCAGAACTTTGGAGTGTTCCTTCATGCAGAGTTTGCAACCTGTAAAGTGTTCTTGTGTCATTCCTATTTGAAATTACTACACGTAACATCATTACAGAAGAGCGTTGTGTCTGCTCTGCATTGTTGTCTATGTGCTGAATGATGTGTACCTGACGTTCTGTCTCGCACACTATGAGCTCCGTGTCTATTTGTACTTCATCTCTCCGTGGCTGACATTAGTCACGCCACCGTTGCATGGTCCATGGATCTGTGCAACTTAGCGTCTTCCCAACCAGTTCCAATAAAATGTTATTCCTAGAGTTAATTACTATTCTGATGATCAACAGTATTTATGGAAAATTCGAACGGATAATTATTTTCAAATCGAAATTACTGTGAAGTGTCATGAGATAGACATGCAGGAATCACATACTGAACTCGCTAACTGAGCGTTTGGCTTGTTCCAGCAAGTCTTGACTTGCTGACCTCCAGTCTGCGTAATACGACATGCATGCCATTTTGCGTAACACACATGGGCAGCACACCTTAAAGCCCACCTGTCGACGAGAGTAAATAACGTTATTCTCTTATCGGAAACTCGTCTTTCATTTTATACGCGTAATATTCTACCGTATCTTCCTTCGCCATCGGCGTTGTCGTTGTTACTGTGAGACACCGTTATACCAAGATGAAAGGCGCGTCGATCTTAGAGCATGAGATATGATGACCTAAAGCCATTGACAACACACAACGGTCACAGTAGCACCTGATTCCAGAATAGCTGCAGTAGTTAGGATCTACGAACTATCCCCTCTTGACCAGGTCCCCAAAACTTAACTCGTAACGAGATCCCTTCAAAGCAAATTGTCATAACGATCGTCTATAAAGGCTTCGTACAACGAGAAGAAATGTTACAGTTTATGGAATAATAACAGATACGACCAAACTGTCTTGCCTCTTCTGCTTTATTTAACATAACTTCGTTCACAGTTTCATTTCGCATTCACCACTCATTCACCGAAACCCTTTGATGAACAGTTTTGGTTGCTTGACACCAATAGTCAATGATAATGATATAGCTTTTCTCCTTTTTATAAGTTGAAGCCCGCTCTCCGCGATATAATTAAAAAAAAAAAAACTGTCTCAATACCGCGTCCCTCCTGAGTTGCGAGTAGACTTATCCCGGAATTGACCGCCCTGTAGGTGTATTCAATTTAATGACCACACTTCGCTATCCGCGATTTCGTGTAACTAAATGTCCATTTGTTAGTCTGATAATACACCGTAGCTATTTAAAATTCGCCCCTATATTTTTCACAACGCACAATTAGCACTTCTTTACTTGTTTTTTTTCTAAGAGTAAACGGAAAAAAAGACGCCGTATCATCGGCTTAGTCGATATAAAGCAAAACATCTTAATATGCCCAATTTTACCTCCTCTTATAGGATAGGCTACCTTATTCATTAATTTACTACATATTATTTCCAATAACACTAAACAGGTACCGCGTTATATTTTAATTGTATTCAAAAGCATGTTACTACTATTATGACCGACCAAATCGTAACAAATCGCGCGGCCTGTGTTTTAACGATAACTTTACGCTATTCAAGTTCCGTTACAGCTATCTTGACTCGTAATGTTACACGACCCCCCAGACTTCGATGTCTTGAAGAGGATTCCAGACAAAACAGGCTTATTTTTTTGTGTACTGTGACAGGAGAGGGTATTTGTTTCGGCGAATACACTCACTCTCAGATTCACTCAACAAGTCAGTACATACATTCTACAATATTTAAGTTGAGTTAATGGGCCTAGACAAAATGCCCTTAACTAAATTCCACTTTTGTTTATAGGTTGTCTTAGAAACACTTCGCACTAGTCACTTCATATTCACACCAATTTTTTTTTTTCTTGGATCAAGCCCTCAGTTCTTCAACCGACTGTGCAAGGCAGGGATCACAGCCGGGTTCGACAATTGGCATCCTAGGCCAAAACCCTTATCAGGCCACTTGTTTAACCAGAGAGGATTTGGTCCTTTTCTTTTCCTCTTAATTCTACTTTTAAATCATCCATCCTCACTGTTCGGTGAGAGGATAAATCGTATTTCAGCGTCGTCATTGTTGCTGATACCAAGAAGGTATCTCATGGAAATCTTTGGTACATTCTTTAATTTTCTTTGTAAGTTAGTATAAGTACGTATTTATCCACTGGTGCTTTTATTTATTCCACTCTGAGTGTAGTCTTGGTATCATTCAGTGTTTCTTGAATCTATATTTCGCTCATTATTGATAATACTTCTTCAGGTCTATGTGAGGGAACAAGCCCCTAATTACATCAGTATCACAATCTGCCAGGAGGTAGCTCCCTTCAGGAGGTATTTTCATCATTTTGTATGGACCTGTATATAAATATTGCCATTTCTTATTCAGTCTTTTCCTGGTTGATGCTTTTGGGTGATTCTCTCAATAAAATTTCTTCCCCTACATCATATGTGACTACTTTCTTCACATTTTTATCAAAACGGGTTTTTCTCAATTGTGCTTGATGCTTCAGGTTTTCGTAGCCCTTCTTCACCATATCTTCTTTCTTGGTAATCTTTTGTTCTATCGCAGGTAATTTCTTCATCCATTCTGGCACAATACTTTCACCAAATACTATTTGGTTGGGTGAATAACCTGCCGATAAGTGTGGTAAGTCATTATACACTTTCTCAAATTCATAAATTCAATCGATCCATTTATAATGTTGTTTGGGTATGTACGTCCGTAAAAATCGGTGCAACTCTCGGAAGATTCTCTTCAACCGGATTTCCACAAGGGTAAAATCTTGAGATGTAAATGTGCTGGATTCCTTGTTCTTTCATAGTGTTTCTCCATACTTTGCTTGTATAATAAGCAGCGTTGTCTGTCAAGTTCATTATAGGTTTGCCGTGCTCAGTTATATAGTTATTGATAAATTTGCGTAACATGGGTTTAATGTGGAGATTTTTCATACGATATAATTTCACATATTTTGAAAAGAGATCATAGAAAGCCAAAACATACTTGAACTGTCCACGTGTCATGGGACATGGCCCACAGACATCACATGACACCAACATTTAAGTTTGTTGTGGGATGATCGGATGTAATTCTATCTTCCGACAATAGTTTATGGGTTTTGCATTTTGACATTTTTGCACTTCTTAAGAATATTTTAAGCTAGATGTCCCAAATTTGGATGACAGCAGTATTGTGCTATTTTGGCTGTACATTTAGCAGCACCAAAATGACCCCAATTCAAGTGAATCTACCATACTAGTGATTCTAAATATTTATGTGGAACACAAACTTTCCAAACATCTTCTTCATCCTTCCTCCGATACAATATTCCGGATTTTAATTGATACTGTTCTTGAGAGTGACTTAGCGTTTTGCTTTCAACAGCATGTCTAATGGCTTCCCACAACTTATCATCTTCTTGCAGTTGTCGAAGACTTCGACATAGCTGTGAAATCTGCCTCTCACAATATTGCCTTGATAAATTCATGACTTCAAAGTCAATAGTCCGTTCTTCACACTCATCGTCATTCTTTCTTTTCGGTAGTCTTGAAAGAGCATCGGCTATGATATTGTCTTTCCCTCTGATGTATTTGAGCGTAATATCATATTCTTGCAGTAGCAAGGCCCACCGGGTTAAACGTAAATGGAACATCCTTCCTGTTAAAATAAAAGATAAAGCTTTGTGGTCGCAGAATACAATGATCTTCTTTCCGTATACAAAATATCGAAACTTTCTAAGGGACCAGACCACGGCCAGTACCTCCAATTCAGTAGTACAATACGCACGTTCACAGCTAGAGAGTGTTCTGCTGGCAAACCCAATTATTTTGATGGTACTGATATCTTCTGGATTGTCCATCTGGAAAAGAGTGGCACCCAATCCTGTTTCAGAAGCATCCGCAGCAATATAAAAGTCTTGATCAAGTCTCGGATGATGTAACAGTGGAGCATTTGTCAAAGCATCGCGGATGTTATCAAAGCTTGCGTGCATTCGGAATTCCACTCCCACATGACATTTTTTCTTAACAGCCGTAACAAACAGTCTTGGCTTCCTAACTGATTGGGTAAAACTCGTCGAAAAAATTAAACTAAACCGATAAATGACTTTAATTCCGTTCTATTCTTTGGATAAGCACATCTGTTAATTGCATCCATCTTTTTAGGATTTGCTTTTATCCCTTCAGGAGTAATTATATGTCCAAGAAATTTCAATTGGTTATGAGCAAACTTGGATTTGCTCAAATTTACAGTAACTCCGTATTCCAAAAATTTCGCAAAAACTCTTCTTAATAAGTCCAAATGTTCCTCCCAAGTTTCAGAAGCAATTAGCAAATCATCCACATACAAAGTAACTTCATTCAAAAGGTCTCTGCCCAGTACGGTATCTAATGCCGATATGAAAACACCACCGCTTATTTTCAACCCAAATGGCATGACGGTAAACTGGTAACTTCGGCCCAGAAAAACGAATGCGGTATATTTTCGAGATTCTTTCGATATTCTAGTTTGCCAATATGAACTACGCATATCCAAAGAAGTTAAGAAGCGGGCACCATAAAACGTTTGTACTAACTCTTCTAGGTTCTCCGGTCGCGTTTGTACAGGTATAATGATCTTATTGATCTCTCTGGCATCCAACACCAATCTGATGTCACCATTGGGATTAATTACCGCCACAAGAGGGTTACAATATTCGGAATCTGAGGGCTCAATAATACCCCATTCTAACATTTTATTGATTTCCCTTCTGACTACTTCTTTCTTTGTCCATGGGATAGAATAGGAAGTACGACAAAAGGGTTTATGTGCATACGTCTTTATATGGTATTCAAAGTCTTTTATTATACCCAGACGTTTACTAAAAATCGACTGATATGCTTCCAACAAGTAGTACAATTCGTCCCTTTGGATAACAGATAAATATTCTGATTCTAACACCTTTTCCTGCAATGACATTTTATCCATCATTTCTCCAGAACATTCAATAAGGCAGATATCATACACATTTTCATCATCAATACTGACATATTTTACCATTAGATTCATACACAATTGATTTGGAATTACTCGGCCCTTTCTCAGGGTGGCTGTCAAAACATTACCATTGGAATTAAATATACATTCACCTTTCTCTAAATTAATGATTGCACCGGTCTCACATAAAAAATCCAAACCCCAGATACATGGTACAGTCATTTTAGGAACAACCAGGAATGTACTTTCTATTTGAGCCCCCTGTATTGTAACGTCGACACGTACCTGTTTCACAACTTTTTGCATTTTTGCGCTGAACGCGCCAGACACGGTACATCCTGTGATAGGAAAAGTGGGCATTTTTACCCCTCGGCTTATCTGTTTTAAACAGTCCAGCGTCATGACACTAATAGTCGCTCCAGTATCAATTAATATTTCAACATCAACATTATTTATACTTGTTGGAATTATTGCCTGTAAAATTTGTGCGCATTTATTAGAAACTTCAGATTTTTCTTTAATTAATTCATTCATTATATCCTGATCATTATTGTACTTTAATACTCTCAGTTCAAATTGATGCCTGCCTTCCTTTTCCTTTCTAGTCGTCCTAGGAAGGCATTTGGTGACTGGTATTCGTTGAGTCATCGGTGGGGGTTCATGAACTTCCACAATCCGTACAGTATGATCCGAGTTATGGTATTCACCCAGTTGCACATTGGAGGCTCCTTCGCCCTTTGGTATAACTCCTTGTGCTGGATGAGAACTCGAGGCATTTGTTCCATCCTGTCGCTGAACATTATGCTTCGAATTATCTTCCCAAGGTCGAATACAATTGGGTTCATCACTTGGGTACCGGTTACTCTTATTAATATCACTACTATGCACGTTCGCGTCACCATATCGAGGTTTACCTCTAGCACAGTAAGTATCTCTTCTATGTTTATTATAATCATTGTTTTTATTGCAACCATAGGATGAAGATTGTCCACGCTCCTGTGATGCGGGTTTGACCTGGTTTTCAGTATTATTATTGTCATACGTTAAATTATTATTATTATAATTGTTCGTATTACTATGAGTGTGAGTCGACATTTGATTACTACTCATTTGTCTTGCGTCTTCCATAATCATATCTATAGAGTCAATCAGCGACAAGAATTGTTCTACATCGTGGTCAGGAACATTTATTAACTTTTCACGTATATTTATGGGCAACCTTCCCTTCAAAATTCTGATCACTTCCTTGTGAGAAATTGGATCACTCCAATAGCGTGTCTTATTTATGTACTTTTCAAAATATTGCCTTAAAGTACTCCTTTTACTGTTAAAATGCTCAGGTTGATAAACCTCTTTTCTTAATTTCTCTTGTTTACTCGACGACCAGTATTTAGCCAAAAAAAGTTGTTCAAACTCAGCGCAAGTATGGCAACTTTCACTTACTTCGGCGGCCCATAATGCGGCTTCTCCGGTAAATTTGGATACTATAATTTGAAGTCGGTCGTGTTCTGACCAGCTACGTGGAAATATTCTTTTGAAATTATTGATAAAGATTTTAGGATGCAGGTTGTTCTTTTCAGTGGAGAATGTTGGGAATTGTTTACTTTTAAAAATGCTGTACTCCACCTTTAAAGAAGACAAATATCCTCGCTGACCAAAAGAATCATCATCTTTACCAACCGAATCATCAACTTCCCAATGCAAATTTTCACCACAATTGTACTTCGTATTATCACATGTTCGGTTGTTTTTCGACCTATTCTCCGAACGTTCGTCCTCTGTCAACAAATTTTGTGATGACTTTCGTTCTAACTCCGCCAATTTATGATTGGTTTCCTTTTGCCATTTAGGTAACTCATCAACTATTTTGTCTTTTATTTTCTGAATTTCGCTAGTGAGGAGCTTAATTAATTCATCATTTTTACTTAGGTGCTCATTGATATTTTCATTTGGCTGGGATCCAATAGTAGTCTTAACCTTGTCTACAATTTCATTTCCTTTTATTTCTATCCATTCAGATAGATCTTCGTCAAGTCTTTTAGTTTGATCTACTAAATACTTGGCAATCCCCTTACGAACATCGGACTCAAACTCGACTATTTGTTTCGAAAGCTCTTCTATCTGTGCGCTAGCATTGAAACAGCTGCTTTCACACTTAACCATCCTATTGGACAGGCCATCATAACTCTTCAAAACTACCTCATATTTCTTTTCTACGTCATGAAGTTTTCCCATTAAATTATTATATTGCCTTTCTAAGGTGTTAGAAAACTCTACATCTAGTTCTCCAAATTTCGCATTTAATTGAGTCTCCCAGTCCGCCTTTAATTCTTTCTTAGTATTTTCCAGTTTTTAATCAAAGGTGTCCAGTTTGTTTTCCAAAGAATCCATTTTAACTTCTAATGAACCAAATTTGGCCTCAAATTTTTCATTTAAGTTTTGATTGTCCTCTTTTAATTGCTTATTATCTTTTTATAGTGAACCAAGTCTTCCATTCATTACACCCATTTGAGTATTTATTGATACCAGCATATCAAACATTTTTTGATTAATATTTACATTTTGAGGATCAACTTGCTGATCTACTTCCGAAACCTCAAGATCTTTATGTTCTCCCACGCTGCTTACCTTACTTATCATTGTATTTGAATCTCCTAACGGTTCTAAATCAATAACTGTATTATTATCTGTACTTGTCTCCTGTCCCACATTGAGCTCATGGGATGCATCATCCATATCCTCGTCACTTTCCTCTCTCTCTCTACTCATTACTCTACTCAACTGCACATTATCATGTATTCTTTTCGTTCGTTTTGACATGATTATTCACTACCAAGACATACACTTATTTTCACTATGTATTTATATATATTTATCTACCAAAATCACAAGTCTCAACTTCCTTTTTTTATAATTATACAGTTATTTTAATCATACCTGGTAGTATCGCTCACTTTTAGCGATTATTGAAGAATACCTCTTTCATTGGACAGACTCACTGGCTGCTACAATATTTTCCAACTCTAGTGTTCGTGAATCCGGATGACACTCGACTCGATGCAGCAATCCTCCTCGATCGAGCCCCACGTTGGGCGCCACTTCTACCGTATCTTCCTTCGCCGTCGGCGTTGTCGTCGTTACTGTGAGACACCGTTATACCAAGATGAAAGGCGCGTCGATCTTGGAGCATGAGATATGATGACCTTAAGCCATTGACAACACACAACGGTCACAGTAGCACCTGATTCCAGAATAGCTGCAGTAGTTAGGATCTACGAACTATCCCCTCTTGACCAGGTCCCCAAAACTTAACTCGTAACGAGATCCCTTCAAAGCAAATTGTCATAACGATCGTCTATGAAGGCTTCGTACAACGAGAAGAAATGTTACAGTTTATGGAATAATAACAGATACGACCAAACTGTCTTGTCTCTTCTGCTTTATTTAACATAACTTCGTTCACAGTTTCATTTCGCATTCACCACTCATTCACCGAAACCCTTTGATGAACAGTTTTGGTTGCTTGACACCAACAGTCAATGATAATCATATAGCTTTTCTCCTTTTTTATAAATTGAAGCCCGCTCTCCGCGATATAATTAAAAAAAAACGGTCTCAATACCGCGTCCCTCGTGAGATGCGAATAGACTTATCCCGGAATTGACCGCCCTGTAGGTGTATTCAATTTAATGACCTCACTTCGCTATCCGCGATTTCGTGTAACTAAATGTCCATTTGTTAGTCTGATAATACACCGTAGCTATTTAAAATTCGCCCCTATATTTTTCACAACGCACAATTAGCACTTCTTTACTTGTTTTTTTCTAAGAGTAAACGGAAAAAAGACGCCGTATCATCGGCTTAGTCGATATAAAGCAAAACATCTTAATATGCCCAATTTTACCTCCTCTTATAGGATCGGCTACCTTATTCATTAATTTACTACATATTATTTCCAATAACACTAAACAGGTATCGCCGTTATATTTTAATTGTATTCAAAAGCATGTTACTACTATTATGACCGACCAAATCGTAACAAATCGCGCGGCCTACGTTTTAACGATAACTTTACGCTATTCAAGTTCCGTTACAGCTATCTTGACTCGTAATGTTACAATACGACGCATGTTTCAGACGTTGAACCTCCTACTGAAAAGAACAGGTAAAATTCTGAGTGTGTGGAGTTTTCAGTCCTATGTTAATGCTTTAGTTTTTGATGCAACGAAATTTAATACAGATACTGTTCCAGTGTTTGAACTGTAATAGATCTCTTGTACATACCTTCCAGATATTATAAATATGACAGCGTTTTGATGAATAGATGCGCTACAGTAACATAGATCTGACTATACAAAATTTTAAAATATTTCAAAATGTTTGGTCTCAGTTTGATGGAAACTAGAATTCAGCACTGAATACACGAATCATTTCACCTGTAGACCCACACACTCTTCACCCTTGGATTTGTGAGGACGTTTTTGATATAACACCATCAGTAACGCTGTACCTTGGTGACACTGTATGAAGTGAGTGTCCTTGAACACATGATACCATCAAGACGGTGGGTGGCAGGAAATTTAAAAAGTTAAAGATGCTGATGGGCTAAATTGTGTTGCAACAAGAGAAGCCTCACTTAGGTCTGAAAATTTAATGTAACTTTCATATCCTTTTGCCCCAAAAATGTATCATTTTGCTCCTATAATTTATGAACTCACCCCAGAAACGAGAGAAATATAAATATTAGAAATTGTAGTAAATACTTGTGGCGAAAATTGCAATTAATCACAGAACATATAAGGTTTTAAGCAACAAATAGCATTTGCTGTCTACCTTGCATGAAGTATAGCCCTGGAATATTAAATGCTCAGAAAGATCTTAGGTAATTCTCAAAGCTCAATATAGCTCTCACTGATCCACTGGTCTTTCGAAGAATCTGGAATAGAATCGAGGTATCAGGACTCAACCACTGTATGCAAGTGTTCCTTGACCTTACCGTGCTTGATTCTAGTATACGTATATTCCAGGGAAAGTATTTGGAATTTCTTTTTAAATTTCGTATAATCAGACCCGTCTTTCTACAGTTCACCTATTCCTCAAAAACGCCGTCGTATATCGGTCTGCAATATATGTATAACAAATCATTTACAGTCCACACATACACATACAATCCGTATTTCACCCTGTGGTGCACCGTGTCCACCGCATTGGACAACTGTGAGAAGCTGCTTCTTTGCCGTTTTCAGTTACTCCTGAGGCTGCAAGTGCACGCAGTCCACTGTAGCGGACACTCCCTACTGCCCTACTGGTGGTGCGCTCTGCATGCATTTGCAGACTCATGACTGACTGAAAAGGCCAAAGATGCGACCATTATAATCTGTCCATTGCAGTGGAAATGGTGCACCACGCAATTAATTCCTTCGCATAAAAACTAATGCATAAACGCAGGATCGAAATTTCCATCCAGTGCGCGTTTTACCCGTTCTTTTCAATATTAAGTTCAACTACCAAATTATGTGTCAAATTATGAGTATGAACGAGTACAAGAGACGAGTTTTGACGTGAGAATAACGTTGTTTACTCTCGTGAAAAAGTTGACTTTAACCTGTAGTGCCAATATGTGTTTTGCAACGCGGCATGTGTGTCATATTACACTGATTGGATCTCAGCAAGACAAGATCTGTCGGAACAAACAAAAGGCACCTTCAGCGAGTTCACTCTTGCAGATTCGTGCCCGTCTATCTTATGACTTTTTGGCTTCATTCGAACATTGCATGTACATAAGTGATGCTTAACGCAATTTTTTGGATAAATACTTTCGAAAATGGCATAAAAAATGGTCTGGATACTTCTAAGCATTCTGTAAGGTACTTTTAAATGCAGAAAAAACGTCGTTTACGTAACTGTTCGCTGATTCCTGCAAAAAAAAAAAAAAAAAAAAAAAAACTTTTCGCTGCATTTGAGCACTCTGTAAAGTAGTAGGCTGATGCATAAGTTCGTAGCATTTTTGTTCTGAATGTTGGTATTTAGGTTTTTATGGGTTTATTTAACGAGTGTTATTTTTTACATGTAGTTCGCTGTTGCTGTTTGAGTTCAGATGTTGTCATTTTGTCATTTGTAGATGGCGACTGGGGCTGCGGACCCTAGAATATGGAGTTCCAAGTGGAGAAATCGGAAGATTTTCGACATATTCTTCTGTCTGAGTTCAGTAGAGGGGTCATAGCAGCGGAGGTAGGCAGAAACATTAGCGCTGTTTATGAGGGTGAGGCCATTGCACAGAGCACGTCAAGAAAATGTTTTTCTCATGTTAAAGAGGACAGTTTTGACATTAGTGAATCTCCACATTCAGGAAGACATTCCATGTTTGATGAAGATCGTTTAAACGCATTAACACACAATGATCCACCTTAGTGTACTCGAGAACAGGAAAATGTGACATGTCATCATTCCACCATCGTGGGACATTTGCATGTAATGGGGAAGGTTCAAAAGTCGGGTGTGTGTGTACCGCATACTCTAAGCCAAAGTTAAAAAAACCAACAGGTCACCATTTGTGGGTCTCTGCTTCCTCGTCATCAATTGGCTGGTGAAAAACACCAACCATTCCTATCACGTATCGTTACTAGCAGCGAAAAATGGTGTCTTTATGCTAAATAAGGAAAATATAGGAACGGTTGGCTCCAAAAAAAGTAGCAACTCCTCGTACAGAGACCTGAGTACACTCTTAAAAGATGTTATTATGCATCTCATGCAGCAGCGACAAATTTCTTCCCGGAGGTGTAACCATCACTGCTGAAATTTATTGCCAACAGCTGACACATCTTGCAGACGCAGTTTAAGAACAACAAAAAGGAAGACTGCATGAAGCGATGATACTTCACAACAACGGTCTCCCGCATTCTGCTAGACTGACAAAAAACACTATACAGGCGTTGGGTTGGGAAGTCATAAAGCAGCCAGCTTATTTAACTGATGTTGCACCCTCAGTTTTCCGCTCTCTATCGAACAGTCTTAAGAAACTCTCTTTTCGGATGAAAATTCGCTCCGAATATGGCTCGACGAGTTCTTTGCTCGAAACCATGTGATTTCTACAGTAGTCGAATGGAAAATTTACCTCAGAGTTGGCAGTCTGTCGTGAATAGTGAATGTATTATTGTTGTGTTTATTATGGAAAAACACTACGAACTTCTGCACCAAACTAATACTCGGTGTGTGTGTGTGTGTGTGTGTGTGTGTGTGTGTGTGTGTGTGTGTGTGACTGAGTCAGTGAGTGAGTGAGTGTGAGTGCGTGGGCACGCACTTCAGAGGAAGTTATTTTACGTAAATATTTTTGAGTATCATTTGAATGTTACGGAAATAAATATCGTAGAACATGACACAATTTTTACCTAGTTCACTGCATCATTTTATTAGTACGCTAATTAAATAGAGAGAAATGGATGTCTACAGAATTTGACCCAAGTATCCTGCGCTTTCAACACAAGGTTTGACGCCAGAAGCTTCCATCTTCATTCTAATTGTTTGCTTCAATTTAGTACTGCGCAGTGATTGGCTAGAGATCTGAGGACGGGCGGGAAAGAGATGAGGATGATCGATGGTGAGGGGGGAAGGAGGAGGGGGACTTACGATATGAACAAGGGGGTTCGGCTCATGAAGTTATGGATACGTCAGAAACCCGGACCACGTGATCTAAACATAATTTGGCAGAACACACAACGTAAGCAAAATAGGCTGGAATACTCATAGATACACCGATCAGCCAGAACATTATGACCACCGACCTCCTATCGATACAAACAAGTCATGGCGATAGCAGCGTCACCTGGCGAGGAATCAATGCTAGTCAGACACGCACGGTACTTGTAGCATCAGTGAGCGCCCTGTCCTTGTGTAGAATGGGGAAGGCGCGCTATCTATTTATTTGACAGAGGGCAGATTGTGATGGCCCGGAGGCTAGACACGAGCAGTTCGGAAACTGCACAACTTGACGGGTGTCTGACGAGTGCTGTGTTGCGTGTCTTCAACATGTGTTGAAACCAAGATCAAAACACGTCCAGACGTCTTGAGCTTGGGCGGCCACCCCACGTTACAGATGTCGGACGTTGTAGGCTGGGCAGACCAGTAAAACAGGACAAGCGGCGAACTATTGCCGAACTAACATCACACTTTAATGCTGGGCAGAGTACAAGTGTTTCTGAACACACAGTGTACCGAATACTCCTAACGATGGGCCTCCGCAGGCGACGACCCAAGCATGTGCCAATGTTAAAAACACGAAATCACCAACTACGAGTGAAATGAGCACTTGACCATCGGCGCTGGACGTTTGCGCAGAGGCAGAGCGTTACATGACCTGATGAATCCCGATACCTTTTACATCATGCCAACAGGACGGCGCGTATCCGTCGCCTTCCAAGGGAACAGCTCCCTTACACCTGCACTGAAGAACGGAGTCAAGCAGGCGGGAGCTCGACTACGCTCTGTGGAACATTCACGTTGGCATCCATGGGTCCAGCGGAACTCATGCTAGGTACCATGACGGCCAAGAAGTGTCGTACACTGGTTGCAGACCACGTACACCCTTCATGACGATCATGTTTCCCGATGCAGTGGCATTTTACAACAAACTAATGCACCATGTCACAAATCCCGGAGTGTGATGGACTGGTTTGAGGAACACAGTGGCGAGTTTCAATTGATGTGAAGCCCCCCAAACTTGCCACATCTGAACACAGTTGAACACATCTGGTATGTGACTGAACATGGCATCAGAGCTCATCGCCCCCCTCCATGGAATTTACGGATATTAGGTGACTTCTGTGTGCAGACGCGGTGTCAGTTCTCTCCAACGTCCTACCAACTCCTCATTTATTCCATGCCATGACACGTCGCCGCTGTTATCCGTGCCAAAGATTGACATACCAGCTATTAGGTAGGAGCTCGGAATGTTCTGGGTGGTCAGTGTATACAACTAATGTGTGCTGCGAGCTGTTGAAATGGATGGCTGTTGAGGCCAAAAAAGTCGATAGTGTACAACCACTGAGAAAGTTGCTGCACATTGCTCGTATAAGGCTTTCACAGGCAAATGGGGGCTCTGCCGGGGTGGTACAATGATTCACTACCTTGTTGTGGGACGCAAATTGCTCACATTATCAACGGAAGTGCCTAGTGGGAGGGGTAGGCTGATAGAGAGTTTCCACACGCACTCCACAAAGAAACCTTGGGCGGACAGCCCTCGTGAAACATCTATTTCCAAACTGCATAATAGTAACAGAGCAACGCTGTTGCATAGCAATGTATTTGTTGTTGTAAAGAGAAAAGAGGGCACATTCTATAGACTATCCCATACTGTGTAGGAGAAAATGCTGGGGATCCTTAGACTACTAAACAGTTATGAAAAGGTACTCCGCTAATTGAGATAGTGATATGCAGTCAAACGCCAAAAATACTACAATGCAGTCCGCAGCTCGTGGTCGTGCGGTAGCGTTCTCGCTTCCCGCGCTCGGGTTTCCGGGTTCGATTCCCGGCGGGGTCAGGGATTTTCTCTGCCTCGTGAGGACTGGGTGTTGTGTGATGTCCTTAGGTTAGTTAGGTTTAAGTAGTTCTAAGTTCTAGGGGACTGATGACCATAGATGTTAAGTCCCATAGTGCTCAGAGCCATTTTTTTAACCACAATGCAAAAACCTTGTCAACTTTCCCATTGCCGCTAGAATGCACAGTTCTCTTAATTAAAAGCCTTTTATGGTTATGTCACCTTGTGTATACGTAGTCCCTAACGAACTTAAAGATGAATGCGTAATCGACGTGTAGAACATGCTGAGCCGGCCGGAGTGGCCGAGCGGTTCTAGGCGCTATATCTGGAACCGCGCGACCGCTGCTGTCGCAGGTTCGAATCCTGCCTCGGGCATGGATGTGCGTGATGTCATTAGATTAGTTAGGTTTAAGTAGTTCTAAGTTCTAGGGGAGTGATGACCTCAGATGTTAAGTCCCATAGTGCTCAGAGCCATTTCTTTTTTGTCCTGTGCGTGGCTCATACTGCACGTCTCTTCACTGTGTAACGATCTCAATACGCACGATGTAAGGCGCTAAGGTTCGAATGGGCTGCACTATTTATTATTCCACCGCTGTTCCGTTTAAATAGAAGTAGTAATAATGTGAAGTGCCTGAAAGTATTAAGTTCCTTCCGCCAGTTGTATCAGGTGTGAAGAAAATATTTATTTTCGTCATTCAACTGATAGTTCACCTTATTGTGACGACGAATAAACAAGGTATTCGTCCTTACCAATATATACAGTATTCAAACATTATCGTAAGAAATGTGCTACAGGAACCAGTGTCTGGACGGAAGACCACAACACAGACTAATACACTGGCATCAGTATATTATACCTACATACTATGACATTATAGAGGAATTGTGTGTGAAGTACACTACTGGCCATTAAAATTGCTACACCAAGAAGAAATGCAGATGATAAACGGGTATTCATTGGACAAATCTGTTATACTAGAACTGACATGTGATTACATTTTCACGCAATTTGGATGCATAGATCCTGAGATATCAGTACCCAGAACAACCAACTCTGGTCGTAATAGCCGGCCGTTGTGGCCGAGCGGTTCTAGGCGCTTCAGGCCGGAACCGCGCTGTTGCTACGGTCGTAGGTTGGAATCTTGGCTCGGGCATGGATGTGTGTGATGTCCTTAGGTTAGTTAGGTTTAAGTAGTTCTAAGTTCTAGGGGACTGATGACCTCCGAAGTTAAGTCCCATAATGCTTAGAGCCATTTGAACGTGCTGAAACGTATGAATGCTGAATGAGAAGAAAAGAGAAGAAAACTTGGTACTGACCTTTAACTTACACTCATTACGTGATTATATATGGGCTGGCTTCTTACGTCTCAGAGTCTGTCCATATGTCCAAAACCCTATGCACTGCTTTCAACGCCAGAGATCTGTGCACACTGTCCCAGCATGCTGGTCAAAAGACCATATGATACATGTTGTTTGCTCACTCATAATGTTCACTCAGAGTGTGAATTTTACCACCATGTTGTGTTAATTTCTCTGGCACCTATACTGAATGGAAAAAGGACTCCAATGTCTACTTACAAAAACAAAACATACTGGAACTCTTTCTTGTAAGACAGTTACCATATATGGAGGGAAAATATATTTTCAAGGCTCTTGAACCTCCAGCGTTCACAGCCTCACTGTCCACCAACGTATAGCAACTACTCCCGAAATCAGACAGCCCAACGCGAACGTTCCGTGCAGACGCTAGTATACTCACCTGTTTTAGCTGTGATTGTAAAAGCGTTGCTGCAGTTGTTAATAGGGCTGGCAAACCAGCGTTCAGTACAAAGTAATATAGGCAAACTCCGCTCATGAAACGAAGAATTAAACTGCGATATCTCCATCTACTTCTTTACCACTCTCCTATCAGAAAGCAATAACAACAATCAGACCTAAAAATCCGTTAGCTGTAGAGCGTCAGTTATGTCTTACGGGAAAGATCGTCCGAAGTACATAGAAATATGTTTGGACGATCCACCAATTTCATCTCTCCCCCCCACCCCAATGACTTTGCATTTCCCTCGTAGACTGCAAGAATCCACGAAGCTTAAACCCAGTGGTTAAAATGACTCCCAGCCTTTCGTGACATATCTGGAGGAATTGTAAGTGCTATCTTACATAACAAGCTTGTGCATGTACCTTCAAGAGATGCATTTAAAAGCCACAGATAATTCTGTGCTGTTTACACGAAAGATAACGTGAGTGGTGAATTGTCAGATTTCACCACCGAATTACAAGTGGCTATAGGAACCACTTGACAGCACAATACTTACAGATTTCGTTATTAGACAACTCTCTATCCCATTCCTTTTACTAAATGACATGTATGAACAAAAGTAGTTTGAGCTCTCCTACAATCTTAACCAGGGTGGAGTAATTGAGAGGCTGTTAGATGGCAGAGGATGTCTGCATATTCGACACAACATGAAGCATTTTTGCCCAATCTCAACCTGCCCTCACAGACACTGTTGAAACTAATCTGCATTTGTAAATGGCTCTTTACTAGATTTAAGAACGTGCGAGCGCTACAAACTCGTCACCACAACTGACAGATTTGCATGTTATGCGACATTCCACTCATAAATTGGTCTCTGCGCAGAAAAAAAACACCATTAGACTAAAACAGCTCCTTACTGTATTCCTGATAGTACTGGATAAGTAAGGATCGCTCGATCACAAGAAATTGGAGGAAGTAAGGTTTATATACGGACGTTCATTTTATAATTACCAAACGTTTATTCAGATTTAAAAATCTAGCATCAAATTGCACTGTGACACTAGACAAAAAAACACACAAAATTTACGTTAAGTACTGAAACTAATTATGTGGGACTTTGATTGACATCGTTAGTAAGACTGAAAGAAGAATAAAATCAAAGCTCCTCATCCCTGCAACTCGCGTTTTCAAACTAACAAGAGAAAATAACCCAAAGAACGCCACATTCGGGATACACGAAGAACCAGTTAAATGCGAGTTCTTCAGCGGATGGACTCTAAAACTTGAAACTAACACTTCATGCTACTAACAAGAGTGCCACTAACATCTTTAAACAGCAGTCAGTACGGGACGACAGCCAGGAAGCGTTAGATAATAATTCCAAGTCTTCTGTTCTTTGCGCAAACTCCGTTGGCTTCCTTAATATGCCATATAAGTACACATAAACAATTTATTAGGTGGATTAATTTGAACGGTGTTTTACCATTGGTTGATGTAGCACACAAAGAGTCTAGTAGGGGACGCCGTACACAGGATAGGCCAGACTGAAATTCTGTTGAAATGAAAAGAAATTTCTCACATTTCATCGGAAACGAAACAGGCGGTATTGTCGTAGAAATCCTTCCTGAATAGATACTCACCAGATTTCAAGTAGGGACTTGGAGACGAAGGCAACCATGCAGCTTTGTGTATGGGACTAACGTCCGGAAACCAATACTTCAGAGTATCGCGAGCAGGTCTTGGGAATCTCCCCAGGACACAGCCTTATTCTTGAGTAAAGCTTTTCCGCCAGAGATTTTCAGCGGTATAGCAACATCTGTGACTGGTAAATCATATCACAAATGTCATCCTCCATACTACTAAGTCGTCAAGTCCTGTATCTTCTAACCATGGTATTAGGAAAGCCGTCCTTTTGTGGAGTGAGGAATATCTGTCAGCTATTTGGGACACATGAGTTGCATTATGCAGGTTTAAGAATAGGCCAAGTGGAAAGACTCTCGCAGCCTTTCTGAAGGCGGGGGCTAAGGTTAGCCGAATCATCATTGTTAGAAAAAAGAGAGATGGAGAGTGTTTTAGACTTCTCATAACCGTTCGAAACGGCAATGGAAGAGTGACAGCAATTAGGAGGCTATCAAAGAATAGAAGTCCTTGCCCAGTGTCTGCCATACTAAACAATGATGTCCTATAAACAACACCTAGGAATATAGGACAAACGACGGCAAAGCACCTTTATGATTTGACTTCCACCTGATATATGAATCCACACTCCAGCAACACAGGGATTATATGGAAGAACACAGATTAAACTTCCCATCTAACGAATTGGAGATCTGCAACTGTCCCTTCTCCACGCGGGAAGTACAACTGCTCTAATTGTGGTACATTACGCAGCTTCTTTACCAGACAGGATTCGATATGGAATGCTACAGCACATAGTCATGGAGACAAGAAAAGTACTACTATGCCTGTTCAACAAAATATTGACTGCAGGCTACTACTCGGGTGTGTGGCGAGAAGTATGTATGACGGAATGCGATTATGAAACCCCTTCTCAAGCCAGGAAAGGACGGATTATCTGCAGGTAGCTACAGAAGTGTTGCGCTCATCAGTCGTGTGGGAAAGACTTCTGAGCGCACGATTGCACGATGCCTGGTATGCACTCTCGAAACCGGGGTATTCATCAGCCACCTTAAATCTGGTTGGGATTCCGTGGGCGTCTCCTAATATTGTTGCTATTCATACTCGCAGAACGGTGGTGCTTCTGGCGTATAGTCGGTGAGTCATATTCCGATCAGTTTTCTCGCCAGAATGGTTTTCCGAAGGGTTCACATCTGAGTGTTACCCTTTGTACTACAGTAAGCAGTAGTACTCCCCACATGATACAGGGCCTAGTCAAATACTCATTATCTGAGAACGACTCTTCGCTATTCTGTTCTTCCTCCGTTCTCTGAAACACTAAGACAAAATAAAAGGCGCATCACGAGGGAATTATCCGAATGAGGCGGAATGGGTAGATTTGATGTACATGTACAGACAAACAAATGATCACAATTTCAAATAAATTGTATGAAATATTCAAGAGAGAGAACTTCGCAAATTGGGCAAGTCAATAACGCGTTGGTCCACCTCTGGCTCTTATTCAAGAGGTTATTCGGCTTTGCGTTGATTAATAGAATTGTTGGATGCCTTCCTAAGAGATATCGTGCCAAATTCTGTACGACAGGCGCCGTCAAAATCCACAGATGGTTGGACGGCCCCGCCCATAATGTTCCAAATGCACCAGTTGGACATAATTTGGCACGATATCCCTCAGGAGACAGCCAACATCTCTGCGATTCGATGCCAAGCCGAATAACTGCTTGCATTAGGGCCAGAGGTGTACCCAAAAATTTTATGTTTTTTTTAATCGTTCACTTCATTATTTAAATTACCATAACTTCGATGAAGGGCAACATGCTAGGTTTTACAACGGCACTGGGGTTCTTGGGCCTATTTTTGTTCAGAGGCTAATACAGCTTCCATGGATCCACGATATGAAGTGTAATTGTATGAAGAAACCAAATATTAAATTGTCTTAGCGACAAGACCTGGCTAGTAGATCACTCTACCCCAGTCACATTTGGCAAGGCCTTTACTCCTACGTGACTTCACTATGGCTGCATAGTGTACGGATCAGCTATACCTTCCTATTTAAAGATATAATATGAAGTCCAACATGCTGGCATTAGATGTTCTTCGGCAATTGTTCGTCGATATGTATCACGTACGGTACTTTTATCCCTATGGGTACATATTGACAGTGGATGTTAGTGTTGTTGCCAACATTGTTTTACATCCAGTACATTTCCTGGAATTAGCGAATACATGGGTGATTTGTTTTGTTGTTACTTTGGCGATATTGCATATTTGTGGTCTTTTACTTACACAAATTACACATTTGTTATGCTAGTGTGTTTATGGAGTTGAGGGATATGACTGGATTGCTGTATAGTAATATCAATGGAGCATGTGTTTTTTTTTTTTTTTTTTTTTAGACTTTAACGCTATTTGTATGCTAGGTTTTAGACCGTGATTTACATTGTTTATGAATTGGGGGTTCTTAGAGTATATGTGATATTATTTCGGTGGATTTGCATTGCCCAATGAACATTTGTTTATTAGATTTTTGTTGTATCTGTTTACTCCAGCTGTTTGATTTTATGTTGTTAGGTTGTTTCGTTATATTGCTGGTACATCGCGTATTCGTAGGTGTTCCAGTTATGGATATACATGAGTTCGCTTGCTTTGCTGGTATAATTCGTTGTACGTGTGGGCTCTCCTTGTGTACATTACATAATTGAAAAACGTAATTATTATATACAAAATTAAGCAATATAAATTAGACGTTGAATTTTGTTTTGTATGGGTACCTGAAGTATGTCTCTACCATATAATTTTACGATGTGTTTTATCCCCGTGATTTTTGGTGTCAGTACTCTCATTATACTTTACTATCACGCTATGTATGTTTCCATAAAAGAGGCCCGAACATGATGCTTTTTCACGTCGATACTGGTAGTATGTTTTGAATAAACGACGTTTGAATTACAATACAGCTGTAGGTTAAAATTTTCATTATTTAAGGATATTTTAATGTTTTTCTGAATAGCTGGTTCATCCGAATAACTGCGGAATCATTCTGCCATATTTTATGCAATAAAGTGTTTATCGTTGCTTTAAATTTATATCAACTGCACCATCAGAGATACTGGTAACATAACGTGCAACACGTCAATGATTGCTTTTGTGGATATGTAGTATTTAATGTTAATTGTAACTATCCGTACCTCTACACTGAAAACGGACGCTGATGACTTATCAGTTTACAGCCCAAAATTAAATTCATCCATCCATCCATCCATTCAGCCATCCATCCATCCACCAATTTGTTCATTCATCCAAGTTATATCAATGTCGTGACCCCCAAGAACTCTTATTTCTAAGTTTTTTAGAAAAGAGGCACGTGCTTTCTAAAAAAATCAATAAATACTAAGAAAATTGCAATTCATACTTATTACTCCGTCCTGTAATTTCATTTTCGAATTGTAACTGATGCATTATGCTGTATGGACTTCTAGAGCCCGTTTATTCCCGTGCTTGATTAAGAATTAAAATTTTTTTATGAGTTTGACGACAACTGCAGTGAATATCTTGTATATTACGAAGAGGAGAAGGATAGATTCTACTAATTTATGTGTTCTGTGTCTCCCTCCTGTTTCGTTAGCATAATGATCCCAGAACTGGAGGACTGTCTTTTTCCGCAGACATTCTATAAATAATTTTGTCTGTTTACTTTGTATTACTATGACTTCAGCTTTGACCATTTATGAAGAAAATCTTTTCTCCTCGGACGCATGTCTTTTCTTCTAATCTCCAAATGTTTTTGCCATCTTATTTGGCATTAATTATGGTGTGTCATTATGTCATTATAAATTAATTGTGTTTATGGTGAATCTCTTGAGTTATATAACTATTTAAAGAAATCATCAAAGACACGTACAGTATACTCTCTACTGTTAGTTTATGTACCAACACAAGTGAAACATGACGCCTACGGGAAATAAAATTATTTTTTCTTTCTTTCGATCTCTTACGGATTACAGTTGCATTCCTTTAAGGCAAGCTGTGCGAGCCTTTTTTTATTGTTCTCAGAATGCTCTATCTATCTATCTATCTATCTATCTATCTCTGTCTCCCTTCCTCCCTCCCTCACTCCCTCCGTCGCTCTCTGTCTCCTTCCCTGTCTCTCTTTGATGCCTGGATAAATTCTTTACATGCACGTGCAACATTTTATAGTAATTTTTAACAAATAGCCTCCTTACCAAGTTCATAAGTGTTCACATTCTAGCAGATATTAGAATGTAGTTTTATCGGTGTGAATACGCGATTTTGTTCTCTTTTAATAGATTCATAACAAGTGGCTCGCTTTTGCGAGATGTATCTCTTTGTCCTTTTACTCCATTTGCAGCTCTCCTAGGATAGGGGAGTACTAGCAAGGAAAGTGCATCGGCCAGAATGCTCATAAATACAAGAAAATCTGTTTAGAATATAAACTGCTCATTACAAAGACAGTCCTATGAGCCATTTGCACGTAAAACGTAGCTGTTGTCAGGTAGCGCCATCCGACTGTAGCATGTTGTAGCCTATCAGCATGTTGTTGCTGAATACTGAAACGTAATCGGAGTCGAGGATACGGAGTTGGCGAATATGGTGAATAACATAATAATTCACAAATACAAGAAAAAGAAAATACTCTGGATTGGTATAGTGATTTTAATGTACAGGGTGCGCTTATACATGATGTTGGCTCGTCCAGCAGTGCAATATTTTCATCTCCAGAGCAGCAAGAAGCTTCAGGTGCAAGGGAATACGAACCATAACCACCCAAAATATTACAAGATATAAATAACGATAACAGAGCAAACTTATGAGACGCTGTAGGTGCATTCGACGTAAATCAGACAGCAAGCAATATTAGATTATGTGACTAGGAAGAGGAGAGATCGAGCTGTCTTCAAGGGAAACAGGTTGTGACATTTGAAATTTTTAAAAGAGAATGTAATGCCACGATTTAATATCGCAAAAGCTTATGGATATGCTGTTCACTATTGGCATCTGACAGTGTGAGCACTAGAAGAATCTGAAGTGGTTGGCCTGGAGAGTTTCGTAGCTTCAGTTACTTTCATCAACAAATTTTAAATTGATAATGGAATTTCTTCCACGCAAATTACTACATTAGTCATTTACAAGGACGTAGAAGAAGATCATACCATTCGTCAGAAGGCAGAACGGTTTGTGAAAGAAGTGAACAAATATGTAACACACTGAAGTCTAGAGAAAGAAAATATTTGGAACAGTGACCAAAGTTAATTTCATTGTGAAAAGTCTTCATTATCAACACTATTCATCAGAGGTGAGAAAACAACAGCTAGTTTGTTGCAGTGTGTCAATAGGTCTTCACATACCTATATATATAACTGACGTGGTTTTATGAATGATTTGTGGATTATCTAACAAGCTCTACATCTGTTTTCAAGAGCAACAAAGCACTTTAGGCCCAGATGTTTCAAAGGAACTTGATACAATATGTCCAAGAAATATTCACGTGGAGACAAGAAAAAGCGGAAAAACGACTAAAGAACTTGTGCAATGTTTTCTAACTAAAGTCCTTGGTGAAAATGGACGTCGATACGAAGAGCCTATTACTGTATGATTGCTGGTCACGCCATGAAGATCGTTCTCAGTAATATGAAAGTTATGCGCACAAGGATGTTACGCTCAAGATATTGTCTCATAAGACAAAAAATACTGTCCACTTCTTGAGGTGTACTTATTTAGTCAATGTAAGCACAAGATGAGAAGGATCGTTCATTTTGTAAGACTACAAAGTGAAAAATTAGAAGTAAAGATTCATCATCGTTATTTCAGTGTCAGACTTCACTCTGTGCTATCAAATCAACTTTCTGCACCGACGTACTAGTCCGTGTTACAATATGCTTAGTAAAATACATGCTATGCCGCTGACATGCCAATACCATCATTTGAAAACGTAATTAATGTGCCGTTTGATATTGGACTAACTGAATGTGAAAGTGATGTTCAATGCGGAAAAGTGGCTTTAGTCAGATGTAAATACTGTCCTGTACCACTTTGCTTTGACCGCTTCATTGAAATCCCACATCTGCACTTTGAAGACTGAATAGCTGTGCAACACTATCAGGTAAGCAGAAACAGTTTGTTGTTTAGATAATGTCATTATTTTAGAAGAAAATATATCAGTGTGTCACGACATTGAAATATGTGCGTTTTTGGTCCTATTTTATTGGTATTTACTCCCTTCGCGTCATCAAAGTTCCGCTCTAACAAGCAGACCACATGGCAATCGGATTTTTGTAACTTTTTTATGCTTACGTTAAGTGATGTGCGGAGCTCGAATATCAACATCCAAAGACAGTTAGATGCAATTTGTGAAATGTTGAGAAAATCGAGTTTAAAGGTTTCGAGCGTCATTACTGCCGTAAAGTGAGGTTTGATTTTAGACAGGCAACGCTCACCTGATAAGTACGGTGTCCAGGTTGGATTATCCGTTAATGCAAATTTTGAAACAAAGATGCATGTTCTGCGAGCGTTTCCGCAGGGCTTTAACCACACAAACAGGGGAAAAATCAGCAGAGTAATCATTAGAGTGCAGATTCGAATCTCATTCCATCATATTTGTCTCGGTTTATACGTGAAGAAAAGAGTCAATTAAAATTACATAATTTTATTTGGAATATGTTTAATGAATACAGAATTATACTATTAAATATTGTACCCCTTAACAGTTTATCAGTTTACTATAAATCATGATGGACATTGGCTTTTCTAATGAGCTGTCGGCTTTGTTCAAACATTAGCCTATCTTTCTCTCACCATAGCAGTTATACTTGTTACCAAATGTTGAACAACATTAATGTGCCCATCGTGAACAGGAAACACTCTGAATTCATCGTCGTTTTTACTAGTTTCGCAATAGATTTCACCACATCCAACTCACTCATCTTTATCCCTTTCATCAAAGTTGCTTTTGTAATCCTCTACAATGACTTCACTGTTGTAGCTTTCTGCGTGTGATGAATACGGTGAGCTGTTTAAAGTATTTTTCTTTTTTAGTTTCATCTGTCTGTTTCCCTTTTCATTAGTACTTTCCTTTGCCGTTCTTTTGTGCCTTTTTTCTGTATCATTTCTTTTCTTTTCTTATCCCTCTTTTTCTTTACGGTTCCAATATTTTGAGCAAAGGATAGCACTTTGGATACTGTTGTTGCCTTTCTCTTAAAACTCATGGTTTTTATCAGTAGGAGGGACACGGTGATATTTCTTCCAAAAGTTTTGTCTGTGTTGGCTTAGCAATCGTCAGCAGTGCTGAGGCAGCTCCTAGATCATCTGTAAACGCCAACACATTTTCCGTTGTCTTGCCCAAACAGGGGTTAACCTAATTGCGGCAGTTGGTTCTAGCGAAGGTGCAATTAAATCTGGAATAAGGCCTACCCAGCCGGCCAATTGCTTCTGCGTGTGTGTATCTAGTGTAGATTGAACCACCTCTTGCGAGGAGAAACCCTGTGTACCTGTCATTGTGGAACCGTTACCCATCAAAAGAAATTCAGCAATAGAGAAAGCACAGAGACAACAACAATATCGGCAATCGTAATAGTATCACATCACTTCTAGGTGTTTCATCTGATCGCAAGCTACCTTGATGCTATAGACGGCTCAGCAAAATGACTGTAGCGTTGTAATGTGTGCACTGTGAGCCAATATGTTGGATTGTGTGCACCTCACTGGCAACACGCCAGAATAATCTTCCCTAGTGTTTCCTTGGAAAGATCGTAAGGTTCTTCAGGCCTTAGAAATTCCACCTCCAACTTTCTCTAACAGTCTGCTTGCCCAAAAATTCTTCTTGCACACGGGTGGGAGGGGAAAAAAATGTAAAACCCACTCATCACACTGCGTTACTGAAGCTGTGAGTTGGAGCTCGTTAAAAGACTCAGTAAACAGGTACGACGATGACATTTTTACAGGTCAGAAGAGTCTTAGATTGTGACCTAAATTGCCAGTGGCCTCCAGAGGTAGAAAATGCTGTTTTATGCCTATCTTCCGGTGCAACTTCCAATTGATGATATCCGCTAAGTAAATCGATTGTTGAAAAGTATTTACTGTTACCCAAACTGTCAATGATATCTGTAATGTTTGGAAGACGATAAACATCTGAGATTGTTTGTTAAGGTGTCTGTAGTCACAACAGAATCTATATCGTTTCGTACCGTCGGGAGACTTCTTTGGAATAATTACAATATTTGAATTATAAGGCGAATCAGAATATTCTATAATTCCATCTTTTAGATGCTGTTCTAAAAATTCATCCAGTACTGGCTGTAAGTGATGTGGAACTCTATAAGGCTTCCTACAAACTGGGGAGCTATTTCCTGTTGGGATCCTATGCTGTGTGATATCTGTTGCTGGAAATGGACCTTCTGCATTAAATAAATCTTGGAACTCAACTAAAACTGCTTCTATCGTGTCTCTATCATTTCCTTTCAAATGCTCAATCTTCTGGCGTAATGCGGTTTTATAGGTGTCTGGTTTCTGACCATCATTAATACCTGACCAAATGAAATCTTATTCTTCAAAAGTACTGACTGTAGCTACTAATATTCCCTTATGCAACTCTTTGTCCTCCACTCCGAAGTTGTCAATATGTACCGGTACTTTTCTTACTCCCTCAACGTCTTGAATCCGTAAAACACTTCGACGTACAAAACAATGTGATACGTCTAATTCCTCATTTTCCTCTAGTGGCTCTATTAGACACACTGTATCTGTAGGTACCTCGGGGTCAACGGTCATCCAGAAAAGTTTTCCTGAGCCAAATGGTATCTTATCCCGCGAATCAACCTTCAAGGACGTTGCACGCAGTTCAGTTGATTTCGCTTTCCGGTTGGGGAAATCTTGCGGCAGCGGGCCCTTTGCAGCGGTGTCACTTAGCTGAAACACTATTCCGCTAAGTTCTACAATTTGCTGTCTGAGGTCGATTTTAGCGTGATGTCTATTCAGGAAATCCAGTCCTAGGATCGCATCGTACCCGTCAGTTACCTTTGTTATCACTTCTACATCTCCTTGAAATTGTACACCGTGAATATAGAAAATCAATGATGTACATGCTAATGACTTCACTGTACCTCCTCCTACCCCACTCAATCTATACCTTGGAGGGTCATATTTCTTTTCTCCAATACATTCATTACTCACTATTCATACGTTTGCGCCTGTATCCACCAGTATCCTTGCCTCTTTATCCTGTATGGTAGCAGATAACCAGCATTCCGCCTTCACATTCGCCTTAATGGCATGAAATTTTATTGGGAACGCCTGGCGGCGGCTCCGACATTCCCGTTGGAGTTTAACTGATTTCTGTTTCCAAAAACTTTCTTAGACCTGCATTCCTTGAATGTGTGAACTATTCTTTGACAATTAGTGCATTGAGGTTGTCTGCAGTTTTTTTCTATATTTCCCTGTCGATCGCACCTAAAACATCCTACTCCTGCTGAAAACACATTTCGCTTCTCCTTGTATCTGGTGGCAATGTCTATTTCTTCGAAAGCCGTCGCCACAGATACAGCTTCTGCTAAAGTTTTAGGAAACTCGGCTCTGACACGACGGGACGTTTCAGGAGGTAACCCACGTAAAAATGTATCCAGAGCTCTATCTTCTGCCTCTTGTAAAATAACTTTATTTGCTTCATCACTAGTTGTCAACTGATAGGTGTTAATATTAACTATTCTAACCCTATCTACAAAGCTTTCTAACGACTCGTTTTGCCTCCGAGTGGTAGTGTTTAACTGTTCCCTATAAAATCTACAGCTGTTCTGTTTTTGAAAACGTTTAAGTAAACCTTTCTTCAATTCCTCAAATGTTAGAGCATTCCGTAATTTTTCATGGTATAATACACTCCTGGAAATTGAAATAAGAACACCGTGAATTCATTGTCCCAGGAAGGGGAAACTTTATTGACACATTCCTGGGGTCAGATACATCACATGATCACACTGACAGAACCACAGGCACATACACACAGGCAACAGAGCATGCACAATGTCGGCACTAGTACAGTGTATATCCACCTTTCGCAGCAATGCAGGCTGCTATTCTCCCATGGAGACGATCGTAGAGATGCTGGATGTAGTCCTGTGGAACGGCTTGCCATGCCATTTCCACCTGGCGCCTCAGTTGGACCAGCGTTCGTGCTGGACGTGCAGACCGCGTGAGACGACGCTTCATCCAGTCCCAAACATGCTCAATGGGGGACAGATCCGGAGATCTTGCTGGCCAGGGTAGTTGACTTACACCTTCTAGAGCACGTTGGGTGGCACGGGATACATGCGGACGTGCATTGTCCTGTTGGAACAGCAAGTTCCCTTGCCGGTCTAGGAATGGTACAACGATGGGTTCGATGACGGTTTGGATGTACCGTGCACTATTCAGTGTCCCCTCGACGATCACCAGTGGTGTACGGCCAGTGTAGGAGATCGCTCTCCACACCATGATGCCGGGTGTTGGCCCTGTGTGCCTCGGTCGTATGCAGTCCTGATTGTGGCGCTCACCTGCACGGCGCCAAACACGCATACGACCATCATTGGCACCAAGGCAGAAGCGACTCTCATCGCTGAAGACGACACGTCTCCATTCGTCCCTCCATTCACGCCTGTCACGACACCACTGGAGGCGGGCTGCACGATGTTGGGGCGTGAGCGGAAGACGGCCTAACGGTGTGCGGGACCGTAGCCCAGCTTCATGGAGACGGTTGCGAATGGTCCTCGCCGATACCCTAGGAGCAACAGTGTCCCTAATTTGCTGGGAAGTGGCGGTGCGGTCCCCTACGGCACTGCGTAGGATCCTACGGTCTTGGCGTGCATCCGTGCGTCGCTGCGGTCCGGTCCCAGGTCTACGGGCACGTGCACCTTCCGCCGACCACTGGCGACAACATCGATGTACTGTGGAGACCTCACGCCCCACGTGTTGAGCAATTCGGCGGTACGTCCACCCGGCCTCCCGCATGCCCACTATACGCCCTCGCTCAAAGTCCGTCAACTGCACATACGGTTCACGTCCATGCTGTCGCGGCATGCTACCAGTGTTAAAGACTGCGATGGAGCTCCGTATGCCACGGCAAACTGGCTGACACTGACGGCGGCGGTGCACAAATGCTGCGCAGCTAGCGCCATTCGACGGCCAACACCGCGGTTCCTAGTGTGTCCGCTGTGCCGTGCGTGTGATCATTGCTTGTACAGCCCTCTCGCAGTGTCCGGAGCAAGTATGGTGGGTCTGACACACCGGTGTCAATGTGTTCTTTTTTCCATTTCCAGGAGTGTACATGTGCTTTAGCCTCTCCTAGCAATCTTAACTTTAACATTTGTAAGAGCTGTTCATCTGACCATGATCCTAACTTTACAGCTGCTACTAAATCATCAAAAAAGGCTGTTATATCGTCGCCAGGTTTACCTGAAAAAGGAGTTACCAAGGCTGCTGCTGAGGAATCTAGGATGGGAGGGATTGAACTGGTTTGCCTGAAGTCACACAACTGTTTAAATAATGTATTATTATCACTTTTAAGCTGTGCTATCTGATTAACTAAGCTCTGAATAACTTCCTCGATAGAAACCGCTTGTGGCGCTGACTCTGACTTTGTACGATTTCGTGTCATCATTTTACAAACTGTTAGTTACACAATCTTACTACTCTGAATTAATAAGATGTTTAAATATTTTCGATAAACTCTTAAAATTATGGCAGAAAATACACTTCTAAATAAAGAAAATTATCCAACTGCTATGCAAACCTTTATCCTTTCACACATTAAACAATACTAGCTGTGGACCTTTAGTGACTGTCATTCACACCTCATATTGAGCCAAGGGTATTTTCTCTGACACCAAATGTAACAGTTCTGATACTAAATGTAACTGGGTTTTCTCTTTTGATGCTAGTCAATTGTCAGGATGAGCATTACTCCTAAGGGCATTTGATTCTAAAGCATTATGTCAGGGTGATAATAGTAAATAAATTAATTTTTCTCTCTTAACAACATGTGGGCAGGGTGGGTTCTTCCTTGGCTCGGGTATGAGGTAGAATAAAACAGCATTTTTACATAAGATAACTTTTATTGAAGATTTGTACAACTGTTTCCTTACTCGATGTCCTGGCTCTGAGAGCGGCAGCTGTGTCGTTTGCGAAGCCTTCTGCTGCGGCAGCGGTGGCGTCTGATTACGCGTGGCAGTGTGTATCTCCTGTCGCCGTCTCGCCCAGCTGATTGGAGACGCGCAGCGCGAGGTGGCCCGTTTAATTATTGCGAGCGAAGTCGTGCATCGGATGGTGATACCTTGGATGTGGCGTCCCAGTGTTTCTCTTCTCTAAGCGGCCGCGTGTGTTGTGCGTCGGCTAGCGGAGCGGCGCGGCGGGGGAAGGCCAGTGTCCCGGACTCGAACAACGGACTCCCGCTTGCCAGTCTTCGGCTGTCAGATCTTCATCCCAGCTCACAGGTGACTGCTGATGTGAGGCCGTCTCCTTCCCGTCCTCACGAGTCATCCGGGTACGTAAAAATGCAGCAAGTTTGTTCCACAGTGGATCTCAAACTTTAAGATGATTTGCACTTATGAATAAAAACTGTACCTACCACACACAAGGGAGAATCTCTTATGGGCTTTCAGTTGGCTTTACTGATTTTCATCATATTCTCCTTCTTGTTGCATCTCTCCCTTTGGAAGGAATTCAGTACAGTTTTCCTCCCTTTTCGCCTCGAAAAACTGTATGGAGCAGATCGTCGTGTATGCGTATGGAGACAACCTCATGAATCCATAGACCCTACATGTCAGCAGGAGACTGTTCAAAGGCTCTGTTATGTTGTGGGGCGGGGGGGGGGGGCGGGTGCAATTGGAATAAGACTCTGACAGGTGACACGTACATAAGCATCTGTCTGATCACCTGCACCCATTCATGTCCACTGTGCATTCCGACGGACTTGGGCAATTTCAACAGGACAATGCGACGCCCCACACGTCCAGGCTTGCTACAGAGTGGCTCCAGGAGAACTCTTCTAAGTTTAAACACTTCCGCTGGCCACCAAACTCCCCAGACATGAATTTTATTGAGCATATCTGTGCTGCCTTCCCACGCGCTGTTCAGAAGAGATCTCCACCTCCTCGTACTCTTACGGATGCATGGTGCCAGTTCCCTACAACACTACTTCAGACATTAGTCGAGTCCATGCCACGTCGTGTTGCGGCACTTCTGCGTGCTCACGAGAGCCCTGCATGATAGGCAGGTGTACCAGTTTCCTTGGCTCTTCAGTGTATATCTTCATTTAGCTTCTAGTAGCAGGAGTTCACAGTCATTTAAAGGGCTGTAGAGTCATCATAGTCGCTTTTAAATGTAAATTTATTTATTTGAACTATTGCAGTTTCGACCATACGGCGATTATCAAGTGGTGTAACTTTGCTTTAGGTCACAATCTAAGACTCTTCTGACCTGTAAAAATGTCATCGTCGTACCTGTTTATTGAGTCTTTTAACGAGCTCCAACTCACAGCTTCAGTAACGCAGTGTGATGAGTGGGTTTTACATTTTTTCCCCTCCCACCCACGTGCAAGAAGAATTTTTGGGCAAGCAGACTGTTAGAGAAAGTTGGAGGTGGAATTTCTAAGGCCTGAAGAACCTTACGATCTTTCCAAGGAAACACTAGGGAAGATTATTCTGGCGTGTTGCCAGTGAGGTGCACACAATCCAACATATTGGCTCACAGTGCACACATTACAACGCTACAGTCATTTTGCTGAGCCGTCTATAGCATCAAGGTAGCTTGCGATCAGATGAAACACCTAGAAGTGATGTGATACTATTACGATTGCCGATATTGTTGTTGTCTCTGTGCTTTCTCTATTGCTGAATTTCTTTTGATGGGTAACAGTTCCACAATGACAGGTACACAGGGTTTCTCCTCGCAAGAGGTGGTTCAATCTACACTAGATACACACACGCAGAAGCAATTGGCCGGCTGGGTAGGCCTTATTCCAGATTTAATCGCACCTTCGCTAGAACCAACTGCCGCAATTAGGTTAACCCCTGTTTGGGCAAGACAACGGAAAATGTGTTGGCGTTTACAGATGATCTAGGAGCTGCCTCAGCGCTGCGTTGCAGGACAGACGAGCAATTATTATAAATGACCAAGTTGTGCTTAAGAGGTGAAGCAAAGGCACAAGTGATGTACCAATAGAACTTGAGGAATCTGCATACATCACAAAAAGTTCAGGAACGACGCAAGCAGAGCTACAAGAAACTGGATAATACAAGGCCCTTTCGTGAGCTGCTGAGCGAAGTGTCACCATAGGATGAGAAAGATCAGTGTCGATACCTATCAGCTGATGGGTAATAGCGAGACAGACACAGTTATTCTTCAGGGAGCAGGACATTCGATGCTCTCCTAAGTAGGTATCCACCCAGTATGTCAAGGATGGTGCTTAAATAAAACCTGAACGACCTGTCTTCTGCATCTAGGCAGCCACAGATCTCAAAGAAATACACATAGTGGGGTGGATATAAGACAAAAGGGGTTTCTCTTCAACAGATGTAAGGAATTCTAGATATGAGCATACAGACCACATTCAGAAGCAGAGGTGCCAACAACAATGGAACAACTGCGGAGTGGTTGGGCAACAGGATTGTTGAATTAAAAACGGAAACTGGTAACGACGAAGTTATCGTTCGTTGTCCACGAACGAGATCTCCAAATCTGCCATACGACGTTCCCAATTAACTTCAGTTGTATGAAGACGTATGCAGACGCAGAGTGTTACTTAATTGGAACAGCAGATAGTAGAGAGTATACGTTACTGTTGGATATAAGGGCACACATGTTTCTGGCGAATCTGCATCCTTTCAGTAAGAGGAAGTTCAAATGTCTGCGTTAGAGGTTATGTGGGGTAGGAAATAATGATACGGCATTGCTATGTTTCAGAAATACTACGTTTTCACGTTGGATCAAACCAGTTTCGTGGGGTTATGGAAGTTTTGCCCATGCATGTGAAGGGTTCTGTGCAATCCTAGGGTTGGATTTCTTAAATAAACATCATGCCAAAATTGATCTTTCGCAGCGTATAATGCAATGTTCCAAGGCTATCCTGCCGTGAAGACTGAACCAATTAAACGAAAACATTCATTAAGACTCGATTTACTTAATAAGTGCTGCTGGGATCGGGGTAATTACTTTGGCTTAGATACAAACTTACTGACCAATATCTTATATGTGATAGGGACATTAGAGGACAACGACGAAGTAGATTCATCGCAAACGTTCAAACTAGCAGTTAAGAATCCTTTAGTCAGATTCACTACATTGGTACCAAAATTACCCGTACTCATTAGAATCACACGTTCCTCATCTACTTCTTGTACTCTTACAACACTGCTGTAAGTTGTAGGCGTAGAAGAATTAGATGAAGAACACGTGATTCCTGTCAGTATGTATAATTTTGGCACTGATGTAGTGACATTGACTAAAGGATTGTTAGTCGCCATTTTGAAAGTTCTGGATGAGAACAATTTAGACAGGTGAAATGTGGACCTTAGCCATAAACAAACTGTCAGTACAGCTGTATTATGCACAAAAGCTGTGTATTTGAAACGAGAAGATAGTATAGTCATGGAAAAGGTATTAGTAGAGTTTGAGGACTTATTCAATCCTCTTGAGCCATTACCTGCAACACCTACAACACAGAATAGCATTCTGTCTGAAAGAAAAGTTCACATGTGTATTGCAAACCATATAGAGCAATCCATCACTTCTAACAAGTAATGGAAGCTTTTGAATTAAGGCATAATACGAAGGTTGTCCAGAAAGTAATGCACCCCTTTTTTTCTCAGCCAAAAACAATGCTACGAAGGGGAAACGTTACGTATGTATTATTTGAAGTCTTCTGAGTGAGCGCACCAAGTTTCCGTACATCCGACAGCGCAGCTGCAGGACAGTTTCTTATTAGCGTCTGTAGGTGATGTACGTTACAAGCAACGTGCCGTCATTGAATCTCTCACTGCAGAGAAAGAAACTAAGGGGAATATTCACAAACGCTTGTGCAAAGTCTATGGAGCATCTGCTATCGACAGAAGTACAGTTAGTCGCTGGGCACGGAGGGTGAGGTCATCAGAAGACGGTTCGGTGGAGCTCCACAATTTGCAGCGGTCGGGGAGACCATCCATGGCTGTCACACCTGACTTGTTGCAGCGAGCTGATATTGCCATTCGCGAGGACGGACGCATTACGGCTCGGCAATTGGCAGACATTTTGAGGACGATGAGGAGGTGATTCACACAGTGAAGCACTGGCCCCGCCACTAGGTCAAGGATTGGTACCGGCAGGGCATACACGCCCTTGTTTCGCGCTGGAAGAATGCCATAACACGGGACGGAGATTACGTGGAAAAATAAGGTGTGTAGGTAATACACCATTCTTTCGTGTGTGTAATTCTCATTATGTTCAATAAAGAATTGTGATAAAAAATGCGGTGAATTACTTTCTGGGCAACCCTCTTAGAAGGAATCACTAGCCCCTGAAGAGTGCACAACAAGGTGACTGATGGATCAAAGAAGTGTAGGATGTGTTGTGATTATAGCTACGTGGACGCTAGAATGCTTACATGTGCATATCCAATACCAAATATTACAGACGCCATGAATAACTTGGCTCAGTGCAAACGTTTTTGCTCAACAGACCTGAAAAGCTGTTACCATCAATTAGAAGTAGTAACAGAGGACTGGCTAAAGACTGCGTTTAAAGTCCCTTGGGGACATTACCAATTTAGGCGTATTTCGTTTGGCTTAAGGGACGCATCAGTCACATTTCAACAATTGTTGGATTGAGTGTTACGAGGTTTACAGCCTCATAAGTGTTTGGTGCATCTGGATGACATTATTGCACTTTCAAAAGATGTGAAGGAACACACACAATGATTGAAAGAAGTCTGTAAGAGGATGTATTCGACGTGACTGGCTTTGTATATCGAGAAATGCTATTTTGTGTTAAGAGACGTGAGCCACCGGAGACACACAATATTGTCCAGGATGATGTAAAAATGAATTCAACAATGATACATGCGCTACATAGTTTGCCGGCACTGCAGAAGAGTAAAGAGTCACTCTTCGGAATTGCTAACTACTGTAAGAAGTTTGTTGCAAGACTACCAATTCAGTTGTTAAAGAAGAGCGTAAAGTTCCAATTGATGGCAAAATTTCGTGTCACATTTGAGAAATTGAAGGAAGCACCATTGACTAGTCATTTTTTAGCATTCCTGTAGTAGAAGAATGAGTTAATCATGTCATGCAATGCTACTAGACAAGCGATAGTGAGTACTGTTAGCTAAGAAGTGCAGGATAAAGTACACCCATTCCATTATGCTTCATGACAATAGAATAAGAGCACTTGATCACTGAAAAGGAACTGTTAAGTTTGATATCTGTCATCGCATACTTCAAATGTTATTTATACCGTAAGAAATTCGATGTACTGAAAGGCCATGCTGTGTTAAATTGGTTGTACGTGTAAAGGGCCCACCGAGCAGGCTGACTTGGTGGGCATTGAAAATCAGTGAATTCGACTTTGAAGTGATTTACAAACTTGCTAAGAAATATGGTCATGTAGATGGACTCAGCTGAAATATGGGTTGAATATGAGCACTTTGCTGTGCCCTTGTCGAATGGCAGAAGGCGCAAACCTCTGATCTTGGGCAACGGATTGTAGTTGCTGCTACACTACAACACAGTGTGTTACAAGAAGCACATGATCGTGTGTGATCTGGACATGGAGGATGCAGAACAATGGATCATAGATTGGCTGCACTTTACTGGTGAAGGACACAGAAGCAGAATGTCGACCATTATGCGAGGAATTTTGTGCCATGTGCACAACATGCAGAGTTACGTTATCAGCAAGTGCTGCTCAGTAGATTACCAGAGGCAACCAAACATTTTAGATGACTGCAGTGAATATCTTAGTTCCGGTTAGCCAAGCATCAATGGAGAATCGCTACGTTCTGAGAAATATAAATAATTTTTCGTGATGTGTTGCAGTTAATGCTATTCCAACTTATCAAGCAAACACAGTAGCCCGTGTGATGATAAATAATTAGTTGTTGTAGTGGAGAGATGATAATCATGGACCAAGGCAACAGCCTCATGTTAGATCTAATGAATAAGATGTGCCAACTGTCTCTACTCTAAGAACTACCCTCTTGCACCCTCAGGTTAATTAAATGACTGACCGCATCCACCGAGCGATCGGCAAGATGATGAGTGACTATATTAGTAATCACCATAATGACTTGGATATTTACTAACTATATATCTTACAGCAGCAAATAATTCAAAAGTGGATGATAGCGTTGGTCTTTTGCCATATGAGGTATTGTATAGAAGGTAGATGTCATCACCGTTCGAAGTTATTGAACCAATGATTGGAAATAATTGGGAACTTGTACAGAACTTTGCTATAACATTGAAGGAAACGAATCTATAAGGCAGTGGATGTCTTAGGCCTGGTTAGCCACACCAAAGGAGAACCGCTACGTTCTGACAATTGTAGATCATTTTCCGTGATGTGCTTGCAGTGGTTTCCATTTCCAAAAATGGCTCTGAGCACTATGGGACTTAACATCGTTGGTCATCAGTCCCCTAGAACGTAGAACTAATTAAACCTAACTAACCTAAGGACATCACACACATCCATACCCAAGGCAGGATTCGAGCCTGTGACCGTAGCGGTCACTCGGTTCCAGACTGAAGCGCCTAGAACCGCACGGCCACACCGGCCGGCGTTTCCATTTCAAATTAACTGTAAAACATCGGGAGGAATTAGAAAGGCATTGAGGTAAATTACCAGAATGTCAGGTTGGCCAGTGGATGATGTTAATTAACCTACATGTCCCAAGGTGTAAGACAAAGATTTGCATCACGTTATAACTGGCGCCATACCAAGCTGCGGAAATGAGTTTGCAGCGAATGTTGAATTGAAGGTGTCAGTGCTGACAACTGTTATTTACGTGGGGAGAATTTTCCCTTTTAAAGGTATTCCAGATACTTCCACAGTTCCAGCGCCACTTCCTGGAAAGAAATAAAGGAAAAGATTGAGTAAGGATGCGGAAACTCTCACGCAGGGAGCACGCAAAATGCTCTACCTGTTGAGAACACAACAATAGGTACAGTACGTACGCTATTTTGTAGCAACTGGACATGGAGTTTATTTTGTAATGAATTAATTAAGGCGAATGTATGTTTACATAACGGAAGGATTTGTCTCATTCATAATGGTCTGGATATGGATCATGACTATACAGTCTTTTCAAGACGGGGTGGGTGAGCGACTGTGGCTTCCTTTTCCTAGATGGCGTTACCAACAAGAGATCCATGATGGATGTCATGGTTCTTCACTGGAGAAGAGGGAGGGAAATTGCAGAGTCCGAAACTGAAAGGAGAGAAGCTGTTCTCCAGACACAAGCATACGGATTAGTAATATACAGTCTTTTCAAGACAGGATGGGTGAGCGACTGTGGCTTCGTTTCCCCAGGTGGCGTTATCAACAAGGGATCCACGATGGATGTCATAATTCTTCACTGGAGACAAGGGAGGCAAATTGCAGAGCCAGAAACTGGAAGGAGGGAGACCTCCAGACACAAGGATGTCATATTACACTGCCACATTTGGACACTTCAGCTAGTATCCATGGCATGGGAAGTGAGGAACAAATAAGGACGCTGGACGTGATGTTAACTCACTTACATCTAAAAGCCGAGAAAAAGCGAATGTTGGAGGAAGTACAAGGGGAGTACTAGGGATTACGTCTCTCATATGAGTGACTAAAGCAGCAGTTACACCAAGCAACAGATATGGTGCCATACACACTGTGGTGTACATTGTACGTACATGTCGAACTATGAAATATGTTGCTAAGAACTTTTACAGAAATGTAAAAAACGACAATCCCGAGCGCTTGATATCCAGAAGGGGAGAGAAGAATTGGGCCAGGGTTCTACCTGGTGAATCGCAAGACTCTTGTGGTCCACACAGCGAAATGATGGACTAAGATGCCACAAGACGTCTCACTAAGTACACTCGTGGATGGATATGTATTCAGGCCACTGATATTGCAGAAGTCGCCAAACATGGTTTCTGAAAGGAGAAGTTCCGACACCAGTAAAGTACCACCAGGCCTGTGGAGTTACTGATATGATGGGAAAACTAGAGGAGCGATGTTATAGTGGCTCAACAGGCAGACTGTGTGCCTTTACTTGGAGGACAAAGCCACTATGGATTAAAAAACGGTAGTGGACGCAGCTAGCATATATATTGCAATATTTAGATACTCAGTGCCAGCCACCACCAGCTACTAATCATCTAGTCATTAGAGAAGAACCACACCAGCCTACAGGCTGAAATGAATCATCAAGCTCCTACTGACAGACACGATCTACACCAGTGCTAAGTCTGAATGCTACCGATTTGACACCTTCTCACCAGCGGGGTACCAACTGGGTGTTCATCACCTGCTGCTGGCAAACTTTGTGGGGACTGGGGTTCGAGCTTCCTAGTCATCACAATCCAAGTGGGCACTGTTGCTCTTCATCATCTCGTATTGGCATAAGCTATCACTGTTCGCCATTTCTCTGTACCAGCATATACACCTGACATAATCCATGCCGTGGGCTGTGGTTTGATCCTGCGTGGTCCAGTACACTTCGTGTGGTGCAGAAGGAGCAGGCCAACTACCGTGGTTGGCAGCACTGTCTGACGCGCACCACTCCACTCCACACGCGATTCAGCGTCACAGCTGTCATCCTGACAGCCTCACTTTGCCGTTTACCGCCACCATTTACTGAGAGAAAACTCCACGTGTTGTCTGTCTGCTGGGCCGCTGCTGACACCAGCATACTTCGCTGGCCAAAGCCAGCCTGTGTCATGGACGGCATTGGCCACCTTCTCAGTATCATTCTCACTGTTTATGAAATAAAAGTTTTTTTCCAACCAGAACTGTTTCCATGACGGATTACCTCTTGCTACATGTCTTTACATCACTGAATTGCGGGCGTCCTCTCCTATCACAGCCAATCTCACCACTAACAGTACCCGACACTCAGCCCGGCTCCTACAGCATAGTACATTTTAATGAGATGATGTATGGGTTAACATTTTAATCAACGTCGGTTATGTTGTCCCTGAAGTGAACAATACAGTCTGGAGGATATTAATGTATTGGGAGTTACAGTCATATCATAAAAAACGAGTGCAAGCAATGGACGAAACTATTTTAGACCCAAGATTCACTTATGTCAAAGAATTACTTTGTTATGATGATCATCCCTCTCAACATCTGCTACGAGCTCTAGTTCTTACTTTAGGATACGAACTGCTTATGTAAACAACAAAACTAAACATTCATCTCTGACTATTGGTTCTTCATTTCGCAGTATTCATTTTAGGACACTCCGCCATCTATATGACTTAGAGTCTGAGGGACAGCATGCGCAGAGTTTTAATAAAACTAATGATAATCATCTTGCTCGGGTTGGGAGCTCAGGTTGACGTTTTTCCTTCGTCTTTGCGACTCAAATTTACGTTTCCTTACTCCGCCCTCTGCAAAACTCAATATTTTGTATATCCTCGTCTCCAGTTTTGCAAAGGCCTCGTCGCTACTGCTGTGGAGGCCGTGTTTGTGAGTTCGTGAACCGGCTTCTGGTGCAGTACGCCGCTAAGACAATTTCTATGCCCCATGGTCAGGTAACAGGATAGGAAAACGAAGGGTCTACAACACTCCAACAAATTACTAACAAAGTCCAAAAATGAGTTAAAAAGGTTTACTTATCTTGTGGACTAGCTGAATTTGGAAGTCTGCAACAGAACCGCGGGACTGCTACGGTCGCAGGTTCGAATCCTGCCTCGGGCATGGGTGTGTGTGATGTCCTTAGGTTAGTTAGGTTTAAGTAGTTCTAAGTTCTAGGGGACTTATGACCTAAGATGTTGAGTCCCATAGTGCTCAGAGCCATTTTGAAGTCTGCAACACTGCTGGCCTCGATGGCTAAGAGCAAATAATCGTAGGTAAACGTCACAGTACATAGCAAACGCAATTTACAACAACTGTCTATTCTCTCCTAAGAGTTCAGTAAGCGACGCTCCCTGTCTAAGTCAGCCCTGGACGGTGATTAACCAAGTGGGCAAGAGCTGCTCTTCTATCTACCGAGTAGGCTTCTGTCCGTTGTCGTCCGGTCATCGGTGGATTGTATTCGGTCTGCAATTGGCTGAGGCGAAGTCGAAATCCTCATCCTCAGCGCCTCTCATGGCGCTGGCAGAACTCGCGCAAGTGGTGAGTCTGTATGGCACTGGCACCAGCTCGCATCTTTGCGTCTGCGGTGCTTTTGCCCTGGCTGTGTCTTGTTCGGACGACACAACACAATGTATTTCTTCTTTTCATTTGCCCAAATATATTCGTATTATGTGTCACCTTTATATATGTAGGAGCATTGTACATAGTTCATGGCACCTTTTCTGTTTTATGTCTGTAATTATAACATGTGTATTTCTTATTTTGTTTTAATTTCTCACCTTAAGCTACATTAAATATTACGCTATCAGTGCTATTCTCGAAGAAAGCATTCAAAAATACTAACTTTTTAAGCAAAGTTTCTAACTATTATGCAGATGACATACATTCAACCAATGAAAAGGCATGAAGGTAAGCCAAAGGGCAGAAATTCATTTTCACCATCACACTTAACTACATTCGTGGGTAAATGTATTATCCTACGCGTCACCCTCTGGTTTACAATTCTGTTCCAATTGGAACGTTGGCACTCCGCATCTATGTAATCTTAGTACCGGCTGTGGTTTTGCATTGTGCAGGCGTGTGCTAATCAGCGACCGTTATTTCCATAGTTCCGTACCACATGGGGCCAAAAGATACCCACGAAGTTGTAAACGCTTCTTTTAGCCGTTTTTGACATAAGTGAGTGGTGTTTGAACAATGATCAAATTCTTGAGTTATTGTTAGCTAATGAAGACACTGAAACAGATACTTCAAGAGGCGGCCGAGTTTAGCGACAATGAAACAGAAGTGGAATAGAGGACTTCCACCAAGGAAGACAGGAAATAGTAAGACAATCTGGCTATTTTTATGGATTAAAAGAATGTTTTGACTGTGATGATAGCCGGCCGCGGTGGCCGTGCGGTTCTAGGCGCTGCAGTCCGGAACCGCGGGACTGCTACGGTCGCAGGTCCGAATCCTGCCTCGGACATGAATGTGTGTGATATCCTTAGGTTAGTTAGGTTTAAGTAGTTCTAAGTTCTAGGGGACTGATGACCAAATATGTTAAGTCCCATAGTGCTCAGAGCCATTTGACTGTGATGATAAAAATAAATTCCATAATTTGGAATAGGTTACTGTTCGTTGCTTTAGTTGTCTTTTGTTAGAAGTCATTGTTTATTTTTTTCTTTATAGTTCGCTTAATTGATCATTACTTGATATCAAAACATTTCCAAACGTTGCTGAAGTAGATACTTTTTTATTTTTTGAGTTAATCCTAAAAACTATATTTATGAGGTCAGTGTTAATGTAAGAGCCTTAATTGCTGGTAGAAGCCTGTTTTCCTTTTCAATAAAGGTTGATTTTTCATAATTAAAAGTCTTTGAGTCCTTATTGATTCCTTAACAGTGGTTTAGATTAACATGGAAGTAAATAGGTTTCACATGGTTTGTGTGTTTGTGGTCGAAAACTACCCCATGAATCTGCTAACGGCAGTTTGAACAGCCAGTGCAGTTAACGATTAATGTAGTTATAGGCGGCAACCGAAACAAATTAAAATGTACACTGCGTAATACATTTGAAGGGTCACTTTCCAAAACCACGTAATTGCCCCCATTGAGACGCATAGTTTGAAACTTCACTGGAAGGTGTCTACAGTCTTCCTCTGTAACGGTGAAAAAGCGTGGAGCCATGCGATGTCACCCTCGGCCTCAGGCAAGCTTCAAACTGCAAGGTGTTGACACATACGAAAAAATTTCCAGGGCTCAGTTGTTCGCATGAGGTGTAAATTAGGTTCATGATGTCACATTACCACTAAATTTCATCGCAATTCCGCTCACTGCCAATGACTACACATCAAACGATGGGAACGTCGTCACACCCCTCTTACCCACATTATGCAACACTTCTCTTGATGCCTCTGCGATGGAGGTAATAACCCCAACGCTCATCACTGAAATAAAGTGCATTTCTTGTGGGGGTTCGAATAAAACATTTCAGACACACAAACGCTCAGAATAGACACGAAAAGCCATCAGGGGGTAGCAGAAAAGGCGTCAAATAGGCCACCCTCTCTCTTGGGGAGTTGATTCCCATACATTTAGCTGTCGAAAACCACGGTTTACAATGCGATGGGCAAAAGAACGAAGTTCCTGACAATTTTTGACACAGCTTTGAATGTGATCTGGAAAAGCAACGGGTGATTATGCTTATTCGGCCCTCCTGTTCTGCACTACCCTGTGGCGTGATGACGTGGGTGTGCCTCATTGACAGATGTATAAACAATTTAGCAAAGGGTTGCTCAGAGACCTTCCAATTCGAAAACAGCCTCGGTGCCACCTGTGCACCTGTTTCAGGAATTAAAAAAATGTCCAAATGTGTGTGAAATCCTATGGGACTTAACTGCTAAGGCCGTCAGTCCCTAAGCTTACACACTACTCAACCTAAATTATCCTAAGGACAAACACACACACACCCATGCCCGAGTGAGGACTCGAACCTCCGCCGGGACCAGCCCCACAGTCCATGACTGCAGCGCCGGCCCGAGTGGCCGAGCGGATCGAGGCGCTACAGTCTTGAACCGCGCGACCGCTACGGTCGCAGGTTCGAATCCTGCCTCGGGCATGGATGTGTGTGATGTCCTTAGTTAGTTAGGTTTAAGTAGTTCTAAGTTCTAGGGGACCGATTACCTCAGAAGTTAAGTCCCATAGTGCTCAGAGCCATTTGAACCATTTTGAACCATGACTGCAGCACCTTAGATCGCTCGGCTAATTTTAAAAACGTCCGTTTACAGAGACAATCATTCACGGATTCTTAGGCCCTGGTATGGCAGGCATCCATTTCGACACCCGTTAGTTGTCGCACGTGGCCAGCAAAAGCTTGTTCATCAAAATAGCACCATTTAGCCGAAGTGTGTCGAAATGGTTGTCTGTCACACCTTCGTCTAGGAATCAGTGAATAGCGGTCTTCATAAAGGGACATTTTTAAAATGCTTAACAAAAATGTGAGGGTGTCACCTAATATGTTGTCCAACAGGGAGATCTTAGACGGACTTAGGAGGGCTTAAAAAGCGTAAACACCTGTTGCTGCCTCGAATCACGTTCAAATTTCACCGAATGGTTTTAAACAGTCCCTAGTGTTTCCACCCTGCACGCAAGAACAAAATGGCGCATGAACTACAGTCGTATGGGGCGCGATCTCATTCATTGGGGTTGCAGCCCCGCAATGTCCTTAAAGCAGGGTTGTATCGTCCTGGGGTCGTGGGGCGGGGAGGGGAGGGTGGGGGAGGTCCTCCCTCGGGCATGAATGTTTGTGTTGTCCTTAGCGTAAGACAGGTAGTGTGTAAGCCTAGGGACCGATGATCTCAGCAGTTTGGTCCGATCGGAACTTACCACCACCCACCCTGTCGTCAAGAACGCCGTCCCGTTGCTTAACGCACTGCGAACTGTCGCTTGCGACTGCGAAATGAGTCAGAATCAACCCACTAATGTAACCCGTAGCTTAATTGACGCCACCCCTTGAGGCCTTTTCGTGTCAATTCTGAGCGGTTGAGTGTCTGAAATGTTTGCCTCGGGCACCCATAAGAAAAACGCATGCTACCAACTATGGGAGTCGCGGTTCTGACCTCCATCTCACAGACTTCAAGAGAAGGGGTGATGTGTGGGTAAGACATGGACCTTTGTGCTGTGGCCTTTTTTTTAGCATGTGTCAACACCTTTCTGTCTGAAGTGTAGCCGAGCGCCAGGGTGACGCCGCAGGGCGTCATGCATTTTCACCGTTACACAGGAAGGGTAGCCACCTTTCAAACATCTGCGTCGCATTGGTACAGAGTTATAGAGTTTCAGAAACATGACAATTTAATTATGTTTCACAGTGTACATGTATTAGTTTTAGGCCTAAAATAGGAAAACAGTCACGAGCTGATTATTTTTACAAGAAGAAATCCAGAACCAAGCACGATGGCACACAGGTGTAGAAAAACATTTCTGTAAATAAGAAAAGGAAATACATTGTGTTTTGCAGAAGATGGATTTTAAAATCCCACATGTAAAAACAATGGAAAATCTCCTAAAGCATGACATGATTCAGTTCAAAGAAGAACCACACAAACACCAAGTGCCAAAGAACAACGTCTCGGTCAGTTAACTTTTGATATCACATTGTGGAGAGCGTTAAACATGGGAACAGAGAAGTAATCTGTACATAAATAGCATCATGTTAACGCTCCGAGGAGAACGGAGTAACTCAGCAACTGAGTACCAAGAAGGACGGAATTAAGGTTAATGCCATTAGTGTCGAGCTGCGCTGGGACTGAGGTTCCGGAGCGACTATACAATGAGAGGTCTTGGTTTCTCGATAGCACTATTGCGGCAGGTGGAGGAGCCGTGACAAGGAGTGAAGCACGTAACTTGCTGCTCTATTCTTCTTCCTTGCTTCCATAATCACGTTTTCCAAGATTTTGTGTTTGCTTGGTAGCCACATTCCCGCAAATTCCTGCCAATCGATGGTTTCGTTACAGTTAAATTCAGGATATATGAAAAGGAAGCGAATGAAATCAAAAGGGAATGCTGGTGTTATAAAATCAAACCATGACAAGGTTTTTTGAAAGATAAAATGAGAACACGTGATGTAAATGTGGAAAAATTGACATACCGACATTTAGAAAGTCTACTGCTAACGACAACATCGTCTGGCGTCACCGATTTAAGAATCTACACAAATCAATAAAATTTTTGCATCATCCTTTTATTTCCAGATTCATCCACAGAGAACAAACCTGGTGCTGAGGCACGCCTATATAAACATTTGAAATATGTTTAGATCACTAAATCAAAAAAGCAATCATGTAACAACGAAATCATGTGTTTCCCATGAGCGATTTTTCACAGCAGTCCTGAGAAACGTCAGTACGTGGTGGAATGACCGTTTGCTCGGATGCTAGCTTGAATCCGTTATGGCATACCCTCTACGAGATCATCAAGCCAACCTTGGCCCAAATTGGTCCACTCTTCAATGGCGATTCTGCGGAAGTCGCGCAGAGTATGTGATCGTTGTCGACCTCCTAAAACAGTTCGTTTCAATCTATACTACACATGATCATTCTAAGTTCACGTCCAGGGAACAGGCACGCCACTCCGTTCTGGTGATCCTAGCATGGTGAACGAACATGTTCACAGAACAGCACCAGGAACATGCGAGTTTTCTTCCATCAAGATGAAATTATCACCTAAATATTGGCGATACGCTTCCACAATTGGTTGCAAATCTAGTCCATGTATCGCAGTGAGACTGTCCTCAATAAGCCCCACCACAGAACATCACTCCAACCCCACCTTGTAGCACATGTTGGTCACAGTCTTGAAGACATTCAATATTACCGAGTAAATCGAATTTTAGAATTTAATTTCATTAGCATTTACATCCTCAGTTTTAATCCTCAGGCTACTGTAAGTTGTGTGGCGGGAGTTCGATCATTTTTACCACTCCTGTTCCGTTCGCTGATAGCATACCGGTACCTCCGTGTACAACCCATAATTCTCCATTTTCCCTCTTGGTTATTACGCAGGATCTGTGTTGGAATAGATAATATGAATCTTCAATCGTACTGAAAGGTGGGTTCTTGAAACTTTGGGAGAAAGACTGTCCACGATGCACAACGCCTCACTAATAGGATTCTCATGGGAGCTCAGTGAGCATTTTTGTGACACTGCCGTACTAACAACTCGAGCAGTTCTTCAAATAACTCCTGTCAATCCATCTTCGTTAATATCACAGATCGACAAATAATATTCAAGGAATGATGGAAACTGAATTTTCCACATAGTCACACTCAGTGCCTGTCTACCCTTCCTTAGGATTCTTCCTACAAACCGCATTCAGACGTCAGCCTTCCCCAGAATTAGATTTCAGTGATAGTTCCTCCTTAAATCACTTTCTAAATGTTTTGAATGATTCCAGTTTCTGAATTCGTGCCATTAATGGTAGTCTGGCATCCAGTGTTACACAAATTCCATCTTCAGTTCCCAATCAACTTTGCACGTTAATTGGATTAGATTGAAATAGATCGATGGGGATGAAATCAGCGAAGATTCAGTGGAATAAAATAATCTCAGAGAATATGGATCTGCAATGCTGAATCCACAATGTATTGAATATGTCGTTACCATTGAGAATTACACACGTGAAATCGGAACACCCAGAATGAATGATACCAAAATGATACTCAGTATTTCCATACCTATGGTATACGTTGCTTAAAATTTCAACCTATTGCGGGATCATATCAAGTGCAGAAAAAAGCTGTTCCTACATACGAACCAACCGCTATTGATTGTATTAATATAACTGGAATGCTACGGGTGGAAATCGTAACACAGTATGTACAGAGAACGTGAACGCGTAGCATATCACCATATTTCGAACTTTGAGAATCACTGCAGAACGAGTGGTGATGAGGTGCAGTCAGGACCACAGTGTAGCAACAAGAGCACACACTGGTACTTCTAGAAGTATTGTACCACAAGGATATCTTAGGGTTGTTGGACAGCCTATGACTAAAAGCTGGATGAAACCAGCCGTAACCCGAGGGGAGATTACAGGCAGAGTGCCACCCCGAACAATCTAGAACAGATTACTGGATTGAAATATCGATTCACCAAGCTTCCATTACTGCACTGCTCAGAGCCAGAGTCAGCTGAGACACTTAACGGAATTCTGTGGTGTTCCGGGTTGGATCTCGCTGCTGTTTGTGGCGATCAGACAGTTGGTAACATTTTTGTAGACGACCTGGTGAAACATTACATGAAGCAGTAAATTACGAGACCCACCCCTCCTAAAACCCCGGAATCACGATGTGATGAGCAATGGGAAATGACAACAGGAGTAATTCGGCAGTCCAAGGGAATCTGAATGCTCGCCAGTAGGTAGCAGGAATCGTAAGCTCTGTTATCATACCCTTCACGACCGTGGTAAGAAATGGAATATTCCAGCAGCACAAGGCCAACACCACAAAGTCTCGGTGAATGTACGGATATTTGACTGTCCTGCCACTTGCCCTCATTGTCAACCATAGAGCATATTTGGGATATAATGGAAGAATTATATTTTCATACGAGCCTCCAGGAATGTTTCAGTCATGGCGAGAAACTCCTCAAGACAATACGAGAAAGGTGTTGGCTTCCATCTCACAACAAACTCAGGAGTGTTTTCTGGTGTTGTGTTTCAGTCCTCATACTGATATTGATGATGAATATCAGTTTCGAACTCAATGAAGGTTTAATCGTTTAATATTAATTATACGATGGAATCTCCACAAAGTTTTATAAGCATCGGACTGGTGCTTCGCGTGTCACACGTTCCGTTCCCATGGGCATGGCTACAGCCCCAGTCTGGCAAAAATTTTCATTACTCAAGACGTATTAACATTTTTATGTGTAACAGATCCATAAACTTTAAATCAAATCCCATATCTGGATTTTCCTTCCTCGCTTTAGTTTGGAGCCGTTTTGCGATTTCAAAGAGGGAAAAAATAATTTGAGTAAAACTTGGAGGTACTGAGTCTGCAAGCCCTTATTTCCACTAAAACAACTTTAAACACAAATGTATCACCATGAACCATGTTGTAACCCGTATTTTTGTATGACCATTTTCCGCAATAAGTTTTATGTATTCAAACACCTTTTCCTTGCTGCAGCGTAAAATTTATTTATGTTCTTTACGTATTTCAACTTCTGTATTAAGGAATCTTCATATTGTGGTTCAAATTTGTCCCTGGTATATAGCACCTGTAGGTTTTTCAAGGGTGGAAACATGGAAAAGAAGCATGAAATAAATAGATTTCATTTTCCTTGGAAAGGCTACAACAAACATCAAAAACACGGTAGCACAACTGTCGAAAAGTGTGGGTAACGGTAATGTACAATAGTAATAAAACCCATAATTAGACGTAGATGGTGTTTATTCGTCCAACCGAGAAGGGATGGAAATCACTTAAAATCTTATAGACAAGGAGGGAACAATAAAATGGGACAAGGATTCGGTTACGGTGTAATACTCATCTCTGACTATGGACTGAACGTTCTATCCAGTTAGCTGCAGGAAAAGTTGCAGTCCACTCATTACGTAATGTGGGAAAAATTACAATTACAACTGCCTGGTTATGCTGTATTCCTAGAGCGACCATCCAGTGAGAAATAGCCTCATGTGATAGCTGACAAGGAGATTCACAGAGTGAATCGTATTTTAACATAGAACAACACTCTTGAGTGTAGCACGGATAGCTTCCGCATCCCTGTTGCTATGGCAGCGCGTCTCCGCCAGCTGCCTGGGTGACACACCCCCGCATATCGAGCGACTCGTAGCGAAGCGACGGCGCAAATTGCTCGGAAAATCCGGCCACTCGCTGCTCGAGCATGGCCCTTTCAAGCTGTTACAATCTTCAGTAAACTATCCTTAGGCACTAACACGTGCAGAATGAAATCACCTATTTTCAAGATCGACCGAAGTGTCCGATTTGTTACGACACTGCACTAGTACTCAGTAGGAGCATGGATAAAATCTGTCTGCGATGTTATGATTCAGTTCTTCTGTGGATTTTCTCCACAACTGAAGGCAAATGCTGGGATAGATCCTTGAAGAAGGCCACGGCCGATTTCATTCCTCATCTTTATAAAGACGAGTTAACACTAAGTCTCTAATGTCATCGACATCTGCGAGACATTAAAGTTGACTCCACTTCTTAGCTACGTTTTGCGTTATGTACTCTGTTACCACAGTGTTTGTTACCAAAAAGACGACTGGGCATTGTTAACACCGTATGACCCTTGAACTACGTATTTTATAGAGGTGGAATGGCTTGCATACCTCAGCTATACAGATAGCCTAAATGTAAGGGCAACCAGAATGGAGAGGTACCTGGTCAGAGACCGGACTAACCCGTTGTTCCTAACGAGGGCCAGCAGAGGGATCTGGCCTTGTAACTACAACTAACAGGGCGCTGCAGTGCTGGTATTGCGAATGGCTGAAAGCAAGGGGAATCAACAGCCGTCATTTTTTTCCCGAGGGCAAGCTGTTCTACTGTATGGTTATAAAATTTTGGCATCCTATTCGGTAAAATATTCAGGCTGTTCATCACCAATCACAAAACTGGCTCGCTATCGGTCGGAGAGTGGAATACTATACGTAGCGCCCTTAATCGGACAGGTAGGTTAGAAACTTTGAAAACGGAAATGGATAGGTTGAAATTAGATATGGTGGAAATTAATGAGTGCGGTGGCAGGAAGAACATGACTTCTGGTCACGTGAGAACAGCATTATAAATACAAGAAACCAAGACATGGGTGCAGTGAGTATGTTCAAATGAATGTAAGGTGCAGTAACTATACGGAGATGAAGATGCTTGCAAAGAAAAGAGTAAGATGAAGAGCTGTATGAAACCAGTCTTGAGATTTAAGGCCACAAAGTTTCGTTGCGGATACTGTTATAGGCATCTCGCATTGAAGTCCGCGCTAAATTTCGAGCTTCTGTAAAAGATCGCCAATCTTGGGGATTTTGTTTCCGTTTAAATTTGGCATGATTGTTTCGTTGTTTCTGCAACAGTGTTCTAACCCGTTTTGTGTACCAAGGAGAATCATCTCCGTTGTTTAATTAATTATTTGGTATATGGTTTGGCTCTGTGTAGTACAGGACTTAACATCTGAGGTCATCAGTCCCCTAGAACTTAGAACTACTTAAACCTAACTAAACAAAGGACATCACACACATCCATGCCCGAGGCAGGATTCGAACCTGCGATCGTAGCGGTCGCCCGGTTCCAGACTGAAGCGCCTAGAACCGCTCGGCCACATTGGCCGGCATTTGTTCCAAATCTCTCAATTGCTGACGATACTATTTCTTTGCATTTAAGTCACATCTGGTCCACATTTACACACTACTGGCCATTAAAATTGCTACACCAAGAAGAAATGCAGATCATAAACGGGTATTCATTGGACAAATATATTATACTAGAGCTGACATGTGATTACATTTTCACGCAATTTGGGTGCATAGATCCTGAGAAATCAGTCCCCAGAACAACCACCTCTGGCCGTAGTAACGGCATTGATACGCCAGGGCATTGAGTCAAACAAAGCTTGGATGGCGTGTACACGCACAGCTGCCCATGCAGCTTCAACGCGATACAACAGTTCATGAAGAGTAGTGACTGGCGTATTGTGACGAAACAGTTGCTCGGCCACCATTGACCAGACGTTTTCAGTTGGTGAGAGATCTGCAGAATGTACTGGCCAGGGCAGCAGTCGAACATTTTCTGTATCCAGAAAGGCCCGTACAGGACCTGCAACATGCGGTCGTGCATTCTCCTGCTGCGATCTAGGGTTTCGCAGGGATCGAATGAAGGGTAGAGCCACGGGTCGTAACACATCTGAAATGTAACGTCCACTGTTCAAAGTGCCGTCAATGCGAACAAGAGGTCACCGAGACGTGTAACCAATGGCGCTCCATACCATCACACCGGGTGATACGCTAGTATGGCGATGACGAATACACGCTTCCAATGTGCGTTCGCCGCGATGTCTCCAAACACAGATGCGACCATCATGATGCTGTAAACAGAAACTGGATTCATCAGGAAAAATGACGTTCTCCCATTCCTGAACCCAGGTTCGTCGCTGAGTACACCATCGCAGGCGCTCCTGTCTGTGATGCCGCATCTTGGCTAACCGCAGCCATGGTTGCCTAGCTGACAGTCCATGCTGCTGCAAATGTCGTCTGTCTTCCAAACGTCCCCATCTGGTGACTCAGGGATCGAGACGTGGCTGCACGACCCCTTACAGCCCTGCGGATAGCATGCCTGTCATCTCGACTGCTAGTGATACGAGGCCGTTGGTATCCAGCACGGCCTTCCGTATTACCCTCCTAAACCCACCGATTCCATAGTCTGCTAAAGGTTATTGGATCTCGACCAACGCGAGCAGCAATGTTGCGATACGATAAACCGCAATCGCGATAGGCTACAATCCGACCTTTATGAAAGTCGGAAACGTAATGGTACGCATTTCTCCTTCTTACACGAGGCATCACAACAACGTTTCATCAGGCAACACCGGTCAACTGCTGTTTGTGTATGAGAAATCGGTTGGAAACTTTCCTCATGTCAGCACGTTGTAGTTGTCGCCCCCGGCGCCAACCTTGTGTGAATGCTCTGAAAAGCTAATCACTTGCATATCACAGCATCTTCTTCCTGTCTGTTAAATTCCGCGTCTATAGCACGTCATCTTCGTGGTGTAGCTTTTTTAATGGCCAGTAGTGTATTATTAAATTGTAAGAAGTGGAGATTGTCTCTCAGGAAGGCATCAAGTGAATGTTTATCTGCTTTTTTGGATTGGTATATTTTTCGCTTATTTTTCGTGGATTTGGGGATTACAATATTCAATCTCGCTACGACCACCCTATGTTCACTAATTCCTGGATCGGTTTTGATGCTCGTTATTAACTCAGGATTATTTGTGTGTTTTCACAACCGTTTACTATTCGCGTGGGCTCATGAACTTACTGCTCGAAATAATTTTCAGAGTATGCGTTTAACACAATTTCGGATGATATTGATGCGTACCTCCGGAATTAAACATGTATTTTCGACAACATATCGAGGGTAAATTAAAGTCACCACCAACTATTATCGTTGAGTCCGGTACATGTTTGAAATCAAACTCAAGTTTTCTTTGAACCTGTAGCATCTGTATCATCTGAATTGGGAGGTCGGTAAAAGGATCCAATTATTATTTTATTCCGGTTGCGAACAATGACCTCTGCCCATACTAACTCACAGGAAGTATCCACTTCAATTGCTTGACAAGTTAAACTACTTCTAACAGCAACAAACACGCCATCGCCAACCGTGTTTAGCCTATCCCTTCGGAACACCATTAGGTTCTTCGCAAAAATTTCGGCTGAGCTTATATCCGGCTTTAGCCAGCTTTTTGAGCATCAGTGTTCTCTATTAGCAAAATAAAAAAACACACAAAAAAATTAACAAAAAGCTTCTACAAAATAATCAGTCACGCACTCCATAGACAAAATGTCGTTCTTTCCTTTCTATTAGCTCTTGGAATTCTGGTACTTTCCTAATACAGCTACGACAATTTACAACTGTTATACCAATGGTTCCTGTATCTACGCTGTTCCTGTGTTCATACTGCACCCATTGTGACTGAAGCTCTTCTTGTGGGTTCCCGAGACCCTCTAACCTAAAAAACCGCCCAGTCCACGCCACACAGCCCCTGCTACTCGTATAGCAGCGTCCTGCGTGTAGTGGACACCTGACCTATTCAGTGGAACCCGAAACCCAACCACCGTTTGGCGCAAGTCGAGGAATCTGCAGCCTACACGGTCGCAGAACCGTCTGAGCCTCTGATTCAGACCCTCCACTCGGCTCTGTACCAGAGGTCCGCAATCGGTCCTGTCGACTATGCTGCAAAGGGTCAGATTTCTTTTCATCTTGGAAGCAAGACTGGCAGCCTTTACCACTTCTGTTAGCCGCTCGAAACTAGAGAGAATCTCTTCTGATCCAAAGTGACACACATCATTGGTACCGACGTGAGCAACCACCTGCAGTTGGGTACACCCTGTGCTGTTCATGGCATCCGGGAGGACGCTTTCCACATCTGAAATGACTCCACCCAGTATGCACACGGAATGCACATTGGTTTTCTTACCCTTCTTGTCAGCCAAGTCCCTAAGGGGCCCTGTAACACGCCTAACGCTGGAGCTCCCAAGTACCAATAATCTCACCCTCTTTTTGCCCTGATCTTGCAGGCTGAGTGGTTTCCTCTGAAACAGGATGGGTGACAGCATCTGCCTCAGCGACAGTGTCAGCCACGGACAGAACGTGGAACCTGTTTGTCAGACAAACCGGGGAGGCCTTATGTGCGGTCGCCTGGGAAGTCTTTCGCCGCCTGCTTCTCCCCAGGGCGACCCCCCACTCGACCACAGCTGAGGGGTCAGCCTCAGAGCGAGCAGTAACTGGGTTGGCCACCGGTGAGGACCGATCGGAGGACTCGGACGTGCTGGACGTCCGTTGGATCCCCACGGCCGGACCACAACAGTGGTGCCCATCCACTGCAGACTCAAGCTGTGTAACCGAAGCCATCACAGCCTGAAGCTGTATGCGAAGTGTCACCAACTCGACTCGCATCCGCACACAACCATCGCAGTCCCTGTCCATACTAAAGACCGTGGAAAACTCAACTATGCAGATAACCGGACTATCGGCACGTGCTGCGCAACCCTACTGTAGACTGTGACGAAAACGCAGAAACTGTGTCTAATAATACTCAGTTATTCAAAAACCTAACCACCGAAGCACTCAGGTGAAACTAAATAATCCGCCGCTGATAAGGAACTTGTAATATGTCACCAAATTTTTTTACTTTCCGACGCAAACGAAGATGTGAGAACACGGGCTATTAGATATAAAATTTACACGCACAAACTCAAGAAACTAAACTATTAAAGCATACAGATGATGTAATAAAATTCGCTCCTTGTTAGGAACTCGTAAATGTCTTCCCATGACATAACGTGCTATGAATCAACGACTGACCTATTTATTACTCAGTGCTATTCAGAAACGTACAGTACAGTGCGATGGAGCAGTACCAGTATACCATTCCCGGGTCGCTGATTGGAAGGGGAGATCCTGTTCCATGGCCTGCGTGGTCACCTGACCTGAGACCTCTTGATTTTTTCCTATGTGGATATCTAAAGTTCTGTATGAGACCTTAGTGAATAAGGAGATGTAATTAGCTGTCAGAATTTTAGCTGCCTGTGATGTGTCAGGGTGCGTCAGAATCTTGTTCATCGACGTCATGCTTCCATTGAGGATGTTGACCATCATTTTCAGCACATTTTGTAAGATACAGTACAAATGGTACGTTCATTGTGTCAATGATGGTGTTTGCAGTTAACTAATGTAAATAACGAAGTATTACAGTAATGTGATTTTGTTCCTATTATCTCCATATGCTGACTTCTCCGACCCTAGGTTCCCTACCACAAATTTTTCTGTGGAGCATCCTCTATGTCTTGCACGTTCTTACGGGAACACCCTGTATATTAACCTTCTGCATTCCTATTGGGAACTTTAGCGTGTAGAAGGGTAAATGTCACATGTGAAAATTGATGTGACAGCAGAGGCTGCGAGCTGTGTTCCCTGCAGGGATACCTTTGGAATGTGCTGACCTCTGAGACTCGTCCTGACAGGTGGAGGGGAAATTCCTCTGCTCAGCAGAGGTGCAGGTACTCTGCCAGTCAGCACTGTTTCGCTGGGTGATCTTCCAGTAGGTCCACAATTATTTTCCGTGAGCTCCAGGATGACAGTGCTCGCCACACGGGCCTGGCTAAGAATGTGACGATGGTGAACAGTGGAGGAAAACATCTGCAGCAAGTAAACGGCCATATTACAACCAGAGCCCCTGTCAGTAAAAGCTCACTTTCCAGGGGGCATTGCACGCAGCCCAGTGACATCTCTGAAGGCTGATGAAATGGGAAACAGGTTGAATAGATTCCTATCATCTGCTACACCAGGGGAAGCGAGGCTAGTCTGCTTTGCTTACAGTGTTTTCGGTCTCCTAGAGAAATCAAGTTACGTCAGTCTGACACCATCCACGGTGGTGTGAGGATCTCTTCCATAAAAAGGTGGAGATGATCTTATTGGGAGTTCTTAAAATACACTGCAATGTGGGAGACTAGGAGTTGACTTTCTGGAAATTTTTTACGTGTGAAATCAGGGATCGGAGTACTGAGAAAGGAATCGATGACATAGATTGTTCAAAAATGGTATCAGTGAGGAGCCTGCTGATTGGAGAAATTTTTACACTAGTTCTTTAGTGGTGGAACAGTCGACGCCTTAACTGTTACCTAATTGGTGAGAATTTCACGCATCCTTTCTCATTGGAGGATTGTGTTTCGTGGCGCAGATTCTGCTTTCAGCAGGGACAAGGCACGTGAGGGAGACGTCCTAATGTCTAGGACTATGAGGAGAAGATTTGGTGCTACCATTTTGAAGAGTTCACTCGTTCAGAGTTGAAAATGGAAACTTATTGGTTTCAGTGACGAGATGCAGAACCGAGTGAAACTTCTGCTCTGAGAGTAGCCTGTATATATCGCAGCCACTGGGGGTGTGCACAGCTCAGCCGGCCGGGGTAGCCGAGCGGTTGTAGGTGCTACAGTCTGGAACCGCGCGACCGCTACGGTCGCAGGTTCGAATCCTACCTCGGGTATGGATGTGTGTGATGTCCTTAAGTTAGTTAGGTTTACGTAGTTTTAAGTTCTAGGGGACTGATGACTTCAGAAGTTAAGTCCCATAGTGCTCAGAGCCATTTGAACCTTTTTTTTTTTTTTTTTTTTTTTTGCACACGTCTCTACACAGCGAATGGCTCAAATGGCTCTGAGAACTATGGGACTTAACATGTGAGGTCATCAGTCCCCTAGAACTACTTAAACCTAACTAACCAAAGGACATCACACACATCCATGCCCGGGCAGGATTCGAACCTGCGACCGTAGCGGTCGCGCGGTTCCAGACTGAAGCGCCTAGAACCGCTCGCCCACATTGGCCGGCATTTGTTCCAAATCTCTCAATTGCTGCCGATACTATTTCTTTGCATTTAAGTCATGATTTGTGAATATTAACTGTCGCTTTTATATCCAGAGTTTTTATACTAGGCAAAATAGTTGCATACTCATATTTTCGATATGAAATTTGTCCCTATTCCTCACTCTTCCATGATATATCATGCACATGTTGACACTATTGAGAAAGTCCAGTTCGCCAGCAGTGATGATACAGAATCTTCTGACATATACACTACTGACCATTAAAATTGCTACACCACGAAGATAACGTGCTACAGACGTGAAATTTAATCGACAGGAAGAAGATGCTGTGATATGCAAATGATTAGCTTTTCAGAGCATTCGCGCAAGGTTGGCGCCGGTGGCGACACCTACAACGTGCTGACATGGGGAAAGGTTCCAACCGATTTCTCATACACAAACAGCAGAGGACCGACGATGCCTGGTGAAACGTTGTTGTGATGCCTCGTGTAAGGAGGAGAAATGCGTACTATCACGTTTCCTACTTTGATAAAGGTCAGATTGTAGCCTATCGCGATTGCGGTTTATCGTTTCGCGACAATGCTGCTCGCGTTGGTCGAGATCCAGTGACTGTTAGCAGAAAATGGAATTGGTAGGTTCAGGAGGGTAATACGGAACGCCTTGCTGGATCCCAACGGCCTCGTATCACTAGCAGTCGAGATGACAGGCATGTTATCCGCAGGGCTGTAACGGATCGTGCAGCCATGTCTCGATCCCCGAGTCAACAGATGGGGACGTTTGCAAGACAACAACCATCTGCAGGAACAGTTCGACGACGTTTGCAGGATAATGGACTATCAGCTTGTAGACCATGGCTGCGGTTACCCTTGACGCTGCATCACAGACAGGAGCGCCTGCGATTGTGTACTCAACGACGAAACTGGGTGCATGAATGGCAAAACGTTATGTTTTCGGATGAATCCAGGTTCTGTTTACAGCATCATGATGGTCGCATCTGTGTTTGGCGACATCGCGGTGAACGCGCATTGGAAGCGTGTATTCGTCATCGCCATACTAGCGTATCACCCGGCGTGATGGTATGGGGTGCCATTGGTTACACGTCTCGGTCACCTCTTGTTCGCATTGACGGCACTTTGAACAGTGGACGTTACATTTCAGATGTGTTACGATCCGTGGCGCTCCCCTTCATTCGATCCCCGCGAAACCCTAGATCGCAGCAGGAGAATGCACGACCGCATGTTGCAGGTCCTGTACAGGCCTTTCTGGATACAGAAAATGTTCGATTGCTGCCCTGGCCAGTACATTCTGCAGATCTCTCACCAATTGAAACCGTCTGGTCAATGGTGGAAGCGCAACTGTTTCGTCACAATACGCCAGTCACTACTCTTGATGAACTGTTGTATCGTGTTGAAGCTGCATGGGCAGCTGTGCCTGTACACGTCATGCAAGCTCTATTTGACTCAGTGGCCTGGCGTATCAAGGCCGTTATTACGGCCAGAGGTGGTTGTTCTGGGTACTGATTTCTCAGGATCTATGCACCCAAATTGCGTGAAAATGTAATCACATGTCAGCTCTAGTATAATATATTTGTCCAATGAATACCCGTCTATCATCTGTATTTCTTCTTGATGTAGCAATTTTAATTACCAGTAGTGTATATATTGCAGTCATGCAGATGAATCAGCACGAAGGTTCCAGATTTGGTAACGACGCATCTCACACTCAGTATTGGAGGATGCCGCCCTTTCTGGAATACCGATAATCTTTCAGTGAGTACTGAGCCTTCCAGATTCTTCAAGTTTCGTAACATACACGTAGAAGAATCCTACTTTCCAGTACTAAAACAAGTCATTGATAAGAAATATATATATATATATATATATATATATATATATATATATATATATAGGTTCTATTAGTGGTAGTATTGAGTGCAGGTTGTACTTACATTCTGTAAAAAAAGCAATTCTGGTGACTACGACGACGACGACGATGATGATGTCCTCTCTGATTATTCAGCATCAATAACAGGTTAGTGCAGTGAACTTCCAGTTTTTATTATATGCCATCACGCTGAATCAATAGGTAAAATTGTGCTTACTATGCATTAGTCAGAAGGGTCTATCTTGTTGATGTAAGCATCATATTTTGGGTTTCCCCTACACTTAAAGATCATGTTATTTGACGAATGCAAGCTCTGAGATGCCCCGCGTAATGAAGGAAATTCAATCTCTGCAACAGCGAGTAAATACACTCCTGGAAATGGAAAAAAGAACACATTGACACCGGTGTGTCAGACCCACCATACTTGCTCCGGACACTGCGAGAGGGCTGTACAAGCAATGATCACACGTACGGCACAGCGGACACACCAGGAACCGCGGTGTTGGCCGTCGAATGGCGCTAGCTGCGCAGCATTTGTGCACCGCCGCCGTCAGTGTCAGCCAGTTTGCCGTGGCATACGGAGCTCCATCTCAGTCTTTAACACTGGTAGCATGCCGCGACAGCGTGGACGTGAACCGTATGTGCAGTTGACGGACTTTGAGCGAGGGCGTATAGTGGGCATGCGGGAGGCCGGGTGGACGTACCGCCGAATTGCTCAACACGTGGGGCGTGAGGTCTCCACAGTACATCGATGTTGTCGCCAGTGGTCGGCGGAAGGTGCACGTGCCCGTAGACCTGGGACCGGACCGCAGCGACGCACGGATGCACGCCAAGACCGTAGGATCCTACGCAGTGCCGTAGGGGACCGCACCGCCACTTCCCAGCAAATTAGGGACACTGTTGCTCCTGGGGTATCGGCGAGGACCATTCGCAACCGTCTCCATGAAGCTGGGCTACGGTCCCGCACACCGTTAGGCCGTCTTCCGCTCACGCCCCAACATCGTGCAGCCCGCCTCCAGTGGTGTCGCGACAGGCGTGAATGGAGGGACGAATGGAGACGTGTCGTCTTCAGCGATGAGAGTCGCTTCTGCCTTGGTGCCAATGATGGTCGTATGCGTGTTTGGCGCCGTGCAGGTGAGCGCCACAATCACGACTGCATACGACCGAGGCACACAAGGCCAACACCCGGCGTCATGGTGTGGGGAGCGATCTCCTACACTGGCCGTACACCACTGGTGATCGTCGAGGGGACACTGAATAGTGCACGGTACATCCAAACCGTCATCGAACCCATCGTTCTACCATTCCTAGACCGGCAAGGGAACTTGCTGTTCCAACAGGACAATGCACGTCCGCATGTATCCCGTGCCACCCAACGTGCTCTAGAAGGTGTAAGTCAACTACCCTGGCCAGCAAGATCTCCCGATCTGTCCCCCATTGAGCATGTTTGGGACTAGATGAAGCGTCGTCTCACGCGGTCTGCACGTCCAGCACTAACGCTGGTCCAACTGAGGCGCCAAGTGGAAATGGTATGGCAAGCCGTTCCACAGGACTACATCCAGCATCCCTACGATCTGCTCCATGGGAGAATAGCAGCCTGCATTGCTGCGAAAGGTGGATATACACTGTACTAGCGCCGACATTGTGCATGCTGTGTTGCCTGTGTCTATGTGCCTGTGGTTCTGTCAGTGTGATCATGTGATGTATGTGACCCCAGGAATGTGTCAATAAAGTTTCCCCTTCCTGGGACAATGAATTCACGGTGTTCTTATTTCAATTTCCAGGAGTGTATGTGTACTCATGGCACTTAATATCTCTATGCCACGATGTTGCAGAAATAATTTTTTCAGCTTTTTAAGATACGCGCAAAAATACGGGTGTGTCTTAGAACACTCGCTACCAGTTACCTTCGGCGTCTGGCATAACATAATACGCAAATGAATACTATCTCTGACGCTGCGCTCTGTAATGCAGACGTAATACTGCCTATATAAATTGGCCTATATATTCAGTTCTCCAGTGGAACTGAATGCGTTCTCTTGCTGTCCGATCCCAGTATCCAGTACATTCTGTGATGTCCCGAATAACAATTATGTGAAGGATTTTCAGATCTGCAAAACATACTTTCAGAGGATGTCTTTCAATTAGTTCATGCTACAGCAAAAATGTAACATTAGACGTTAATATGGCATGCGTGCCCATATTTCGCGTTTGCGATGGCTTGAACTCTGTGGGGATGCTTATGCACAACTTTTATTTTATGCAGGCTTAGTGATTTGCATATACTTATAACCTCTGTTTGAATATATCTGTCTGTAGGCGAGATAGCTTTATTTATGAGCATTGGTTGCCCTATGAACTCTATCACAATTTCCTAAATCTCGTGCTCTGTATCCCCTTTTAGAAGATTTAACTTTAAACAATAGATTATGAAGTCTTCTCGTTCCAAGGTATCTCATGTTGTGAATTACTGAAACTGCTGAATTTGACAGGTGTTTAAATTTCGTGGTGTTCAGTTGCAGCTGTAGCGGTTCTTAAGTTAAGTACTGACAAATTTGGGTTTGCACTGTTATTCGATTATTAAATTTAATAGTTTTCAACGGTGTCTCGTGCAGTTTCTCGTAAAATAACGGTTTAATAATCTTTCGTAAATATCGTTCTCTGTGTTTAATTTCGTTGGACGTTTGAATTTTTTGTTTCTGTTAAGAAATTTTTTAAGTTTTTGTGGTACTGGTATTAGTTGTGGTATAGTGGTATTAATATAAGAACTTGCTTTCTTGGTAGAGAGCGCAACTCGTGATTACTATGGTTAATTCTTTACATCGTTGTATTGTAGTAATTGAAATGAGGTATCGAAGATGTTTAGTTTTTTTTAGTAATTGTTAACAATTTACCATGAGGGATAAGTGTGGGCTTTGTCGTACGTTTGTGAGTAATGGCGTGAGATTTGCTCAATGTATTTTCATTGAGGGAAGCCAGTGGGCGTTCTAGCGAGATCCTTTGCTGAAAATGCAGAATTTGTAGCAAAAGTAAGTTGATACAGGTGCAGGAGCGTAACGTCTGTGTCTTTGAGGTGCAGTTACAAGACGCAGAGGAGGAACTAGATACAGTAGCATGAGGAGGGAGACGGGCGCTGGGGAATGTGAACCGGCTGTTGGTAAGAAGGCAGCTAGGAGGAGTAGTTATTCAGACAGTTGTACTTTGGGTGTCACCTGTAGATTTGACAAACTGTCTGAGTTCAGTGGAAAGGAGCCTCTTGTAACTGTAGGTGTAGGTAACATGCAGTAGACCTCAGCAGTTAGGGAGCCTAAGTCTGTTGCAAATTCTAGTAGAAAGAAAAATGTTCTGTTTATAAGTAGTTCGCATGGCAGAGGAGTAAGCCAGCAGTTGCAGTAAGTGTTGTGGAGTGAGTACCAGGTCACCAACATTGTTAAGCCTAGTGCAGTGGCTCAGGTGACTTTTAACATAGGGGAATTACGTCGGAATTTTGAGAAAGAGGATCAGGTAGTGATTGTGGATGGAACTGGGAATAGTCTTGATAGGGACTGGGTGTATGAGGTAGTTAGTCATCTGGGAAAGATAGCTGCTCAAACTGGTGCCACAAATGTGCACTTTGTGAAACTGTTTCAGCGTCATGATCGGCCTTATCTTAATGCTGCTGTTAGGCGTGTTAACATGGGGCTTGAGAAGGCACTGATGACGGAGGGCATGGCACACATTGCAGTGTTGCCAGTTGAGGTTACCAATAGATCACATTTGACTAGGCATTGTCTGCACCTCAATAGATGACAGCATAGTGGGTGGTGGTGAGATCACTCACGGGAAAATTCCTGTAGTAGTTGGTGTTAGAGTTGAACCTTTTTTAGACTGAAGTTAGGTGATAGGTATCTCTGCATAAAATAAGTCTCTCTAACAAAGGAACCGCCTCCAAAGGTCAGATAACAAGTAGTGAAGAAATTAGCATATTTCATCAAAATGTAAGACGTATTAGAGACATAGTTAGTGAACTGCTTATAGACGTTGACACTGACGTTATTGGTATATCAGAGCTCCACTTAAATAACTTGATAACTCAGAGCCTTCCTTTACCAGGATATTGATTAACTGGCTGTTTTTCAAGGAGTTCTTTGCGGAGTGGAGGAGTAGCCATGTACGTACAAAACAGTATTACATCTGAATCTGTAGCACTTCACTGAACGCGTATCTGAATGTTATGCAGGAGCAGTTGAATTTAGTGAAACTAAACTTCTAATTGTTGTTATTTATAGGTCCCCCAACTCTGACTTCAGAGCATTCCCGCTCAATCTAAAGAAGGTTCTTGGTTCACTTTACAGGAATTATCAAAAATTACTTGTATGTGGTGACTTCTATATTAATTTTGTATGTGATTCTGCAGGAAAAAGAATGTTGGAAGACCTGATAAATTCACTTGAACTGATGCAGACTATATTTTTCCCAACCAGGGTGCAGGGGAACAGAAGCACAGCCATAGAGAATAATTTTATTCATTCTTATTAGCTGGGCGTTCCCGTAGTAAAAGGGTGACTGGCCTTTCAGAATATCAAGCAGAAATTTTAACACTAAATGGTTTTTGTACTCAAACAAATATTATATATAATTACAAGCTATGTAGGAAAGCTAATCCAACGGCAAAAAAGAGATTTTTAAAACTCGTTAAGGGACAAAAGTGGCAGGGTGTTTATAGTGCCGATAATATAAATGACAAATATAATGCTTTCCTTTACACATTTCTGCTCTATGAAAGCTGCTTTCCATTAGAACGTTCTAAAAAGGTCACTAGTAGTAAAAGAAAGCCTGGATGGCTGACCAGTGGGTTAATGATATCAAGTAGAACAAAATGGGAATTATTCAAAACTTTAGGAGTAGTCACAATCGAGCTACATTTGGCCATTACAAACAGTAAAGTTGCTTAAAATGTTATTAAGAAGGCAAAGGGAATGTGCTACGCAAACGGAATGCCTAATTCACAGGATAAGCATACTGTCAATCGTGAAGGAAGTGTATGGTCAGCAGCACAATGACGACAACATAAAGTCAGTACGTAGTAAAAAAAGTATCTCTCGCTGATAAGTCAGATATACGTACAATATTTAACACCCACTTTCTGAACATTGTTGATGAATTAAATAAAAACTTAATTTCCCCAGGGAACCGTATAACTCTCTTGGAAAATACCTTTCCGAGACTGGTACCTAAAATACTCCTCTGTGACGCTGACAAAGGGGAGACTGAATCAGTAATTAAATCACTGAAGACTAAGTACCCTCGTCGATATTATGGCGCATGTAGCTGAATATTAAAGTACTTTACTGTACCTGTTAGCCCTGTACCAAGACACTTTTGCACTTTTTCCTTTAGGAATAGTCAGTTTCCTGAACGATTAAAGTACTCAGTAGTAAAACCTTTTTATAAAAGGGAGAAAGGGATAATGTAGACAATTTTAGACCTATTTATATTTCATCAGTGTTTGCTAAGTTTATTGGAAAGGCTGTGTATGTAAGGATAATTGATCATTTCATATCACACGATTTGCTATCAAATGTTCAGTTCGGGTTTAGAAGTCGTTTAACAACAGAAAATGCTATATCCTCTTTTCTCTGTGAGGTAATGGATGGGCTAAACAAAATGTTTCGAACGCTTTTCATATTTTTTGATTTAACTAAGGCGTTTGATTGTTTTGATCACAAAATATTGCTCCAGAAGTGGGAGCATTATGGAACACAGAGTAGTTGACAATTGGTTCACCTCTGACTTCAATAACAGACAGCAAAAGGACACCGTATTGAGAATGGCTGTGATGTGGGGTCCACATGGGGATCAGTTAAATGGGGAGTGCCTTAGGGATCAGTGATTGGGCCACTCCTGTTCCTTATTTATATAAATGATGTGCCCTCTATTATTAAAGGCGGTTCTAAAATATTTCTGTTTGCTGATGACACCAGCTTGGTAGTAAAGGACGTTGTGTACAACGCTGGGACTGTTTCAAATAGTGAAGTTCAAGATATAAGTTCATGGCTTGCAGAAAAAAAATTTGTTGCTAAATCACAGTAAGACTCAATTTTTACGGTTTGTAACACACAATTCAATAAAACCTGACATTTTAATTTCACAGAATTGGCATATGATTAGTGAATCTCAACAGTTCAGATTTCTTGGTGTTCAGATAGATAGTAAATGTCGTGGAAAACCCATGATCAGGACCTTGTTCAAAGACTTAATGCTGCCATTTTAACTACTAGAACGGTATCTTAAATTAGATATAGTTCGACATGTGAAGTAGTCTACTTAGTTTACTTTCATTCACTTATGACGTATGGTATTATATTTTGGGGCAACTTTTCCCATTCTCAGGGTATTTTTGGCTCAGAATGGGGCACTTCTAGCAGTAAGTGGTGTAAGTTCACGAACCTCTTGTCGATCCCTGTTCATTAGTCTGGGTATTATGACACTGACCTCTCTGTACATAATATCGTTACTGTCGTTGCTTGTTAACAATATCAGCTTATTTCCAAGATCTAGCAGCTTTCTCTCAGTTAATGGTAGGCAGAAATCCAGACTGCATTTGGATAGCACTTCCTTGACTCTTGTACAGAAAGGGGTGCAGTACATTGTTGCATCCATTTTCAATATCCTACGACAAGAATTCAAAAAAATTAGCAGTAATCCACGCGTCACATTTAAAGTTATGTGTTTCCTCATGGGTCACCCCTTCTATTCTGTCGAGTAGCTCCTTGAAAAATTGTGCTGATTCCTGCGTTGCATTGTTGACTGCGTTTACATAAATTTTGATAGTGTTATATTTATCGCTTTACTAATAAGTAATACTGCCAGTCCACGTCCTGTCTTTGCTATAATACCCTTTAACGATTCTTCTTCTCTTTCTTCTGCTTTCAAAAATAAATCGATTTCTTTAGATCGATCTCCTTCTTTTTCAATGGCCTTATTGCTTCAGAACAGGAGCCACAATCCCTGTAGCTGTTGAAAAACAGGTCTGCTGTGTGCTTCTTGAATCGTATCGTCTTCTTTGACAAACTGTGGCCAGATCTTTTGCATCCAACGTTAGGCATTCCTGGCTTAAGGTATTATATTGAGAATAACATAATATGTCCATTGATCGATGGTACAAGACAATATAAATATCTTATTTAATGTTCCTTTACGTAATACTTCACTGCGTTTCATAGGGATGGTAGAAATAAAATTGAAAATTAATTCATGTCAAAATATTTACTCCGTTACTTCGTACCAAATGTTTCTATAGCTAATTTAAGTGTAGAATTATGTATATCTATAAAAATTATTGCCAGCAGAATCTGCTTTCATTTTTTCTATAGAACTGCTGCTGTGGCACGAAATTTATGCCATTTTTATTAGGAACCTTCCTCAGCGCAGAATCAGCTATCACTTGTTTCGCCGTTTTGCTGAATGTTTCTTTTGGTCTTGTGCTCTGCTTGTCTTCTTTTTGTAATTTCTCATGTTGTCTTCACAAGGAAAATCAAGTTGTCACGGCACAGCAAATCGCAACAAAATGAAACAAATTCCCCACACATCATCATTTTAGATTCGATTAGAGAAAAACTTTGCCTCATACGGCGTCATTGGTGCCATGTTTCACCATAAACTTCAACAAATTACCCTATTAAAAATTAACAAATTCGAAAATTCATGCGGGTTGTGACCACCATTAGTGTTTAAAATGGCCTGATCTCTGCTGGGATGATTTTCAGTGGAGAATGTGAATGTCAGGGATTTCATGCTGTTCATTAGCATTACATTCCCCCTATCAGATACATTTCGATGTTCTGAAAGTGGTTGATCCGGTTCACCATGATTTCCTCTACATTAGCTTCCCACAACGCAAAATTTAATGCACAATACTTCTTCTGCTTCGAGGAGGAGGAGGAGATTAGTGTTTAACGTCCCGTCGACAACGAGGTCATTAGAGACGGAGTGCAAGCTCGGGTGAGGGAAGGATGGGGAAGGAAATCGGCCGTGCCCTTTCAAAGGAACCATCCCAGCATTTGCCTGACGCGATTTAGGGAAATCACGGAAAACCTAAATCAGGATGGCCGGAGACGGGATTGAACCGTCGTCCTCCCGAATGCGAGTCCAGTGTGCTAACCACTGCGCCACCTCGCTCGGTTTCTGCTTCTAGCTGGAGGCGGTAGCTGGTGTTGTCATTGTGAACATTACCTTAGTGCTCCTAGTGAAATCATAATTATCCACAGTGGATACAATTCATGCAGTACAAAGAAAAGGTAGCAACACCACATTTCTTGGAAACGAGGAAGAGGAAGATGTTTACAAAATAAGGGCTTGCTTGTCTGAACTCACCTGGGAACTGGTGGTAGGAACTCGGGGTTCCATTTGGGGTAAGAAATGCTGAGCATGCGTGTGCAAAGACTTCTCACCTGCAGATTCAACAGGAATCCTCACGTAAGGAACGAAATTTGCTGACTCAGGACAAAGATTCAGAGTTATTTGGAAATACCATTCAGCACTATTCACTTGGGAGGTTACTTTATAGAGCTTCATCTCCAGGTTTGCACTGATGTCGGATCATCTTAGCTGTCAACATCGTTCGTGATTTTTCTGGCACATAACCAAAAAATATAAGTCTGATAGATTCATATTTTACTATTAACAATCTTAGATTTTTAACATACTAATTAAATGCTATAAATTTTGCATTCCTTTTATTTAATTTATTTATAACTTCACGATGGTGATACATAACTTGATTCGGTGACGATTCGTTCTCACATTACTGTAATCCGTATCTCCACTCAGTGCAGTTAAACTAATTGTGAAGAATGAATATCCAAAATAATCCCTTTATTGCAGCCCTGTTAACAACAATAGCTGAGCGCGGAATATTCTGATTCAGGCGTTCAGCAGTTTCATGTACCCTCTCACGTGGTTGTTTGTCATTGACTGAGGCCTGTACCGATGAAAGAGTGTGCTGCCATCGCAACCAGTCAACCGTGAGTATATAGATCCCATACTGACCTATCTTCCATCTTGCTATCTACTTGTTGCTATTACCTCCATATCGACATCTTCACCTATCGACTTCTGCTGTCAAAACCAAAATCCGATTACTTGAACTCTCAAAACAATATCCAGTTTAACATGAAAGAACTTTAAATATCCATACTGAAATTTTCATAATGAGCCATCAAGTAACTGCTTCTGTCGATATACTATATATATTCTATAGTTGAGGTGTTCTACCGACTAAACCAACGATTTTTTAAGTTACTGCAAATTTCAGTTTTGGTATCATCAATGGATCACATTGAAACACACTAAGGACACAGGTATTTACGTTCCTCGTGACTGAAGGCCTCTTTCAGGTTTTCGCCTGGTTTCTCTCAGAGCTAAGCACAACTGGGAAGGCAGAATAGCTAATCCAGGATTTGTTTTTATTTTCCAATCTTGATATGCGTAACTGTCAACACTGGTAGGCGACAGAAACACCACACATACCCACAAGGGAACAAATTGGATACATATACTAGTCACAGAATTCAACCAATTTACAACACACAGTAAGAATAACATGTCTATCAATACACTACTTTAAGCTGTAATACACTAATTTATTTGTAACCGTGAAGTGAAAGACTGGTAACGTGAGTAACAGCTTTTACCATGACTCCTGTTGTGTGGAGGTAATGGAAACATGAATTGCTTCAAGCATAATTAAGTTGTTCATAGATTGTCTGCAACAACAATATGAAAATGCGATATTGTCACAAGTTCCCATTGGGGCTTATATAGTATAATACTTAAAAACTGACCTGACGTTGGCCTTGAGTGTGAAAAATGACTACATCTGTCATTAAACGTATTTTTAAACACACTACTATGTGGATCAAAGGTTATCCGTGACTACAATGTAGCTCTGATAAGAGCTCCACCCGCTATGGGTGAACTCCTCATTTACTGTGCTGGATTAAAATTGTAGAGATATATGACTCTGATTGTTTGTTGTTTAAAGTAAAGATGAGATGTAGCCGAGTCTCTTCTACCGATGGATGATTAATGAATTGTTAACTATGGAGAAGATTCATTATTTGCCTTTACACTGAGGTAACGGGAGTCATGTGATACCCCTTAATATTGTGTCGGACTTTCTTTTTCCGGGTGTACTGCAGCAAATCGACGTGGCTTGGAATCAAAAAGTCGTTGGAAGTCCCCTGCAAAAATGTTGAGCCATGTGCTTCCACAACTGTCCATAATTGCGCAAGTGTTGTCGGTGCAGGATTTTGCGCAAGGACATGAAGTCCATGAATGGCTGAAAATGGTCTCCAACTAGCCAAACATAACTATTTCTAGTCAATGATATGTTCAGTTAGACCAAAGAATTCAGCTCATGCCATATAAATGTAGCCCTCACCATTATGGAGCCACCACCAATTTGCACAGTGTCTTGTTGATAACTTATATCCTTGGCTTCGGGGGATCTGTGCCACACTCAGTCCCTACCATTAGCTTCTTACCAACTGAAATAGGGATTGATCTAACCAGGCCAACGGTTTTCCAGTCGTGTAGGGTACAACCGATATGGTCACGACCCTAGAAGAGGTGCAGCAGGTGATGTGCTGTTAGCAAAGACACTCGCGTCAGTCATCTACTGCCATAGCCCATTAACGCCAAATTTCGTCGCACTGTGTTAACGGATACGCTCGTTGCACGTTCCCCCATTGATTCCTGCGGTTACTTCACGCAGTGCTGTGCTGCTGTAATCAAATCGGAAACCTTTGCACGTGAAGCACTCGAGTACAAATGACAGCTCCACCAGTCCATTTCCCTTCCATATCTTGTGATCACGATACTACTACCATCCTTAAATCTACATACCGCTATCCCTGGACTTTTGTCACCTCAGTGTATTACGTGCTGTAACAAACAATACTTCGAATATTGCGATGAGAATAAAAGCAGGACCCACATAATTTATGGTGAGACAACTTTAATTCTCAAAATTTTTATTCCATTAATCTTCTATGAGACACTGTAGTGCTTCGGGGTGGAGAGACGAGAAGCTTGAATGCCGCGGTCGAGACTGCTGCACAAGGGCTACGCCTGATTGTAGCCCCCACAACGAGCTACAAGCTTACTTACCTAGCCCGCATTTCCCTACACGGAGCCCACTGACTCATTAACAGTCCTAGTTTTCAGGCGACTGTGAATATCTGCAGTTAATTCTTTGATATATTGTCTTGTCATATCACAGACTTCGCTTGAGAAAATTATAAACAATCACAAAATAGTAAATTAATAAAACAGTGAGACAGTAAAAAGAATTCCTTAAAGAGCTTGGTAAATCCATAATGAGATAAAATTTCGCTCCTGTTAGCCCTTTTCCATTAATAAGCATGCCTTACACAAACCGTATAATGTTTTCATTATATTCACTATTTTTCTTCTTCCAGTTTCACCAGTCTTGTATTGAATACTTTGGAGGTCTGCATAGGCATTTCTTTGCGCTGACACACATGTGTTACTTTATTACTATAGTAACAACTGAATTCAAGGCAACAAACGATATAAGCCATATTTGAATACTCAATGCAGAGGAGAAAATGTGCCTAGGCTTACAAATTCAAAGACATAGAAGTCACAGAGCGACATGTGGGCGTGTCTCACTCTGCAAGCTGCCATTTAAGACCTTTAAACAAGGATTGTGATAAAATAGTTTTATATTCGTATTAAGCATCCTTAAAACTATCAGAATCACCACTAAAAAATTGATCATATTTTCATCAGAAAGAAATGAGGGAATAGCTTGTGATTTTAAATTAATTTGTAATTTGTGTGGCTATGAATTTTCATTTTCCTACTCCAAAAAAACTGACACTGGTACCTATGAAAGCAATTTTAGGTTATCACATGCTCTGAGATGCCTCTGACAGGGCAGGGAAGGAGGTGATTCGTTGTGTGGTTTTCTGAACATGCCTGCAACTTGTGCAAGGTTTGAAAAAATAAATAAAGAAATGTCTGATTCTCTATTAGATACCGACAAAGTTTCTGTGATGAAATCAGAGGAAGAATTGGTGAAAATAAAAGAAAAAGAAATAGATCTTGGGGTAGATATTTATGACAGTGAATCTCCTGCAAATGTTACTGACCTGTGTGTGGCTGTACATGGGACTTGGATGAAAAAGGGTCACACGTCTCTGTATGGAGTTGCATCTGTTATTGGTATTGAATCAGGTAAAGTTTTATATGTAGAAATTGTGTCTAAATACTGCTACCAGTGTGCAACAAGGAAAATGTCCAACAATGAAGACAGTAAGAAACTGTGGCAAGAAAAGCATGCAGTAGCATGCTCTAAAAATTATAACGGCTCAAGTGGAGGCATGGAGGCTGCTGCAGTGGTGAGGATGTTCTCCAGATCTGAGGACCAGTATGGTGTTAGATATACTAAATACCTTTGTGATGGGGACCCCTCTTCGTTCAAAGCTGTTACAGATAAAAATCCGTACAATACAACAATAGAAAAGTTGGAACGTGTTGGCCGCATCCGAAAGAGACTTGGTGGTAGGCTTCGTCGCTTGCTGAAAGAGAAGAAATGTGAAGTACCTGAGGATGGAAAACCACTACGAGGAAAATGCAGGTTTACTCTGAAAGAAATTGATTCTCTTCAGTTATTTTATGGGAGAGCTGTCAGGAAAAATACACATAATTTTGAGGCAATGAGGTGTGCTGTGTCGGCAGTTTTCTTCCGCAAACTATCCACTGACCAAACACCAATGTACAATCCGTGTCCGAAAGACGATTGGTGAAGTTGAACAACAGAAATGAGACATATTCACATAAACACTCATTTCGGGAACCTGTTACAAATGCAATTAACCCCACATTCAGGTTTCTTGCAAACCCTGATTTACTGAGGAAGTGTCTTCACGGAGAGAGACAAAATACAAATGAAAGTCTCAATAATTTAATTTAGATTAGATGTTCAAAAAGGACATTCTGTGGACTTGAAGTGCTCAAAGCAGGTGTCTATGATGCAGATTTATGTTACAATAACGGAAATAATGGCGGAATTGAAGTGCTGAATAGAGTGCTGGTGTGTTTACAACAAAAGTAATTTACACTATCGACGAGAGCAGGGTCAAGAAAGCTAACAGATCAGTGTCTTACCTGCAAATACCGGCCAGGCAGATCCGAAGAGAAGAGAAACCTGGAGGAAGAGGAGTATCAGTATGGTGGATTTTAAAATTGAGGTAAGTTTATTACATGTAGAAGTATGAGAAAAATATCTTTGACCCTCATTTTCTCTATTTTACATTTTTTACCTTGTTAGAAGCTCTTTCTCAAAAAGTATACACGCTAATGCTATGTAATTTTCAGGAACTGTTTGCAACGTGTTGCTGTCTCCCTGGAACTAAAAATACAAGATCATGCAGTTACATTCTGATTTTTAGATGATTGTATGTAGAAAAAAAGTCAGTTTTGGATGTGCAAAATTGAAAACTTTGTTAATGATACAAATTGCACAATAAATTAATAACTGTAGTTCAGTGGTCTTATAACGTTCTCAGGACACTACAGTAAAATTTTCAGATTAATTACGTGATTAGAATTTGAAGAAAATAGAATTAAAAAATTCATAAAAATTCAGATTTCTGTCAAAATATTAATCCTGAATATTTTATTATATTTTTCCATTAAAACCACAACTCTTTTGCTTTACACATGCAAAATTTTAGAATTGTACATCAATAAATATGGCTGTAATGATTTTTTAAATAAATCTTTACATTTTCCGTTACATCTCCCCTTAAGTTTACACATCATAAAAAACTTTTTAATGTGTTACCTCTTTGTCTATGTCTGACTGTCTTTATTTCTCACCTCAACTACTGTCACATCATTTTGTGTAAACTCATGTGAGATGAAATTTAAGTGACGAGACAGTACAGAGTTTGCAGAGGTGGAACATCGTGCAGTTCATATGTGTGCGTGCGTGTGTGTGTGTGTGTGTGTGTGTGTGTGTGTGTGTGTGTGTGGGTGTGTGTGTGTGTGTGTGGGTGTGTGTGTGTGGGTGGGTGGGTGGGTGGGTGGGTGTGCGTGGGTGTGTGTGTGTGTGTGTGTGTGTGTGTGTGTGTGGGCGTGTGGGTGGATGTATGTGTGTGTGTGTCTGTGTATGTGTGTGTGTGTGTGTGTGTATGTGTGTGTGTGTGTGTGTGTGTAGGCAATTCAGAGATAAATATCTTTGAACGTAGCATTAGTTTACGCAAATGTCTTTATCTTTGAAGCCCATTCAAGTGAAGGTAACATAATTTCAAATCTACATTGTGCTTGGTTGCCTCCGGCCTAGCACAACTGAGTTAGTTCCGCCGTCTTGGGTTAAGATTGGCTATATAGAGGGGGAGGGAAAAATGACGTGGCTTTTCGTGTGATGATGATGATGATGATGACACATCACTGATAAGGAGGACGGGGCTTGCTGCCATCTTAGATTGTGACGTCAGAGGGGGTTGTGGTTCCACTTGGGCACTAGTAGCATAGGATGTGGCCCTGCAGAATTCCCACGAAGAATATTGTCCTGGAAATTCTTATCTCAGTCTGAAGTTGTGAAGAAGTGTGAGTAAAGGGTGAGTCTCCACATATCTTCAATGGGTGACCTGTAATTTGATTACGTCAAAGGAGAAGTAATTGCCTAATGTTGATAGACGAATTCTCGAACTTTCGCTTCAACTTATAATGAGGGTTGTTTGGTTGGAAGACAGTGAAAGAAATGTTCTGAGATAAGTATATCAATAAGACTCTACAACTATATCATTGTTGAAGTCCCAATTTAGATCTGGCGTCATTGCTGTTAATACGCTGAGACGCACTGGAAAACAGATCCAGGCATTCCGGTAGAACTGCTGTAGGTACAGAATTCAACAGGCTTTTATTCAGTTATGTAATCCTTGAAGTGAAACTCATAAAAACAGGACACTGTAAGTAAGTTTCCAGTATCACTGCTTAAAACATTTTTTGAGTAGTACGACAGCTGTTTCGGAAGATTTCCATTTTCAAGTACCTGCATATACAACGTTTGAGAATTACAATGTGCTATAGTTCTACAAGACTTTTAGGCTTAATTTTTATAAGTGAAGAACTTCGCGAGTTATTGAGGTATAACAGAAACTGCAGTCGTAATTTTCATTATCACGAATTACACAAACTACTACGGGGTGTCCAAAATAAAAGCAACAAATAGAAATTTTCGAGGGTTACATTTACTTTGCCACAAAACAATATTAACAGGCGATAATACGATAGAAATAATGTAGAGAATACAGAACGTAAACAACTGTAACATGCATACCGGTAGACGAAAACGTTCTTCGTTTCTTCCAACTTAATGGATTTGCACACAACTGCTTAACGTGCACAATGTGACCTCCTATTGCTGCAATACAGGTCTGAAACTACGAGGCATGCTGTGAGTGATATCATCAACCTCATTTTATGGCAATAACGCCTATTTTTTCTGCAGAGCTGCTAGCAAGTCTAGGAGAGTGGTTGGAGGATGCCGACATGATGCATCCCGTCTCTCTAGAACATCCCAGACTTGCTGTATGGGATTCAAATCGACAGAACGAGCAGGCCACGCCAAATGTGCAGTATCTTCCATTTCCAAGAAAAATCAACCACCTGTTATATATGAGCTCGAGCATTGTCGTCCTTCAGTACGATGTCTGAGTGCACAGCATCTACCAACAACCGTACATGAGGTCCCGAGCTCACGGTCACAGTACCTAACAGCAGTTAAACCATTCCGGTTCACCCGTACAATCTCATAAAACTGTGTACGAGTGGTCTACATAATCCTTGCTCACACCATTAGCGATCTTCCCAGATATCCATCTCTTGTTACAATGTTTGGGCCGCGAAATCCTATTCCACCTTCCCTCCAGATGCGAATCCGTAGAGAATCACTCACCAAGCCAAATCGAGACTCCTCTGCCAAAAGAACATTGGTCCACTGTTCGACCATCCAGGTGGCATGTTGACGACTCCACTCCAGAAGTTCCTTGCTGTGAAGACGCGTTAGAGGTACACACACTGACAATGAAGGCCACTATGCCGAAGTCTTCAGTACACCGTTTGCCTCGATACAACACGTCCAGTGGATGTTGCGAGATGAGATCACAGTTGCCTGAAGTACTAAGGTGGTACCGTTGTGCCCTCACAGCCAAATAACGGTCCTCTCTTTCGACGTCTCACGTGGTTGGCCTGCCCTGGTCTTCAGGGTACAGCTTCCGTCTATATAAATTGTCGCCACATCCGAGAAACAACAGAACGATTCACATTAAGCCACTGGGCCAAACCAGTTTGTTACTGTTCTGCTGCCATTCTTCCTATGACCCTCCACCACAGAGTGTCTGGTAGGCGTCTCCTCTTTGCCATACTGCACCGCCTGTGACTGTGTACACAGCGACCGCGAATGTGGGATTACCCGGTAGACACTCCCCCTTTTGAAAGGTGCGCTGGCGTGGTTGTCCGTTGACCGGAATGCCATCTTGCGCGCAGAAAAAGATCGTATGGACACCTGTTGACAGTTCGTATGATTATGTTGTGAATTAGACACAGGACAGGGAAAGAGCGGTTTGATGCTTTAATTTTGGACAAAAGTGTATGTTGTAATTAATTTTTATATTTCTAAATTATGTCAGTAAGAGGGAGACTTGCGTGTACGTTGTCCTGGAGTATGTATAACATCTGGTGTGACTTTATCTGGTGACTATTTTAGTTAAATTTCGGGTGAAATTGTAAAATATTGATTTCACTTCGATATTTTAGAATACATGTTTTAAGCAGCGATACTTGAACCTTGCTTACAATGTCCTTTCAGAACATATATTTCTATGCAGGGCTAATCAAAAAGATACTAATGACATCATCAATAAAGACTTCCTTTGAGGTGGAGGGGTGGTCATAAGTCTATCGACTTGTATGAAACGGTCCGCCACGAATTCCTCTCGTGCGCCAATCTTTTCATCTCAGAGTAGCACTTACACTAAACCTCCTGGATTAATGGAAGGTATATTCCAGTCTCTGTCTTCCCTGAAAGTTTTACCATCTATAGATATCTGAAGTACGATGGAAGTTATCCTTTGATGCCTTAACATGTGCTCTCTCATCCTGTCCCTTCTCGTCAACGTTTTTCACTGGCTTCTCTCCTCGTCGATACTGTCAAGGAAATTCTCGTTTCCTGTCTTATCAGTCCTCCAAATTTTCAACATTCTTCTATAGTACCTGATCTCAAACGCTTCGATTCTCTTCTTTTCCAATTTTTCCATATTCCATGATTCATTACCATTCAGTGCTGTGAGGAATTTCTTCCCCAAATTTAAGGCTATGTTTCATGCTTGTAGAATTATCTTAGACAGGAATATCTCTTTGCTGGTATTAATCTGCTTCTTATGTACGCCATGCTTCGTCTTTCACGTGTTATTTTGCTTCCAAGGCAGCAGACTTCTTTAACTTCGTCTACTTCGTTGGCACCAGTTTTGATGTTAAGTTTGTCAGTAATTTCATTTGTGCTACTCATTACTTTCGTTTTCTTCAGTTTACTCTCAATCCATTACGTGTATACAGCAGGCTGTTCGTTCCATTTAACAGACATGCAGTTCTCCCTCATTTTAATTGAGGATAAGAATGTCATCAGCGAATCTTGTCATTGATATCCATTGACCCTGCATTTCAGACTCCTGAAATTTGTTTTTGTTTCTGACATAGCTTCGTCGAAGTATAAACTGAACATTAGGGGCGAAAGATTACATCTCTGTCTTACAGTCTTTCGAATTCGAGCACCTTGCTCTTGATATTCTATTCCCATTTTCGCTCGTTTTTCTAGTACATGTTGTGCATTATCCATCGTTTCGTATAGGTTACACCTATTTCCCTGAAAATTTCGAAAATCTTACTCAATTTTAAATCGCCGAACACTTTTTCGCCGTGGACAGATCCTACAAACGTTACTTGCTTTTTCTAAAGTCTTGTTTCCAATCAAGTGCAACGTCACAACTGCCTCTCTGGTGTCTTTATCTTCGCCACAGCCTAACTGACCGTATTCTGATAGATCCTCAATTTTCTATTACTCTTCTTTGTATTGTTCTTGACATCAGCATAGTTGCGTGAGCTGTTAAGCTAACTGTGTGATGGTTCTCGTACTTTGCAACAATAATATTTTTCCGAAACTCTCATTGTATATCTTCATACTCATAGATTGTATAGAACTACTAGGCGTTTGGTTGTCACTTTCCCCAATGACTTTAAAAGTAACCAAGAAATTGTTATTTTTTCCAATTCCAACGAACTGTTAAACTATGACTAATACTATAATTCATATGTCGTCAGTTTCGACTCCATTTTCTTCTCCTATCACGTCACAAAACGAGTCAGAACAGTGTTTCAGAAACAACGAGAAAAACATGCCAAATTTAAACGGCAGCAAAATCTCCAAGATTGGCGATCTCTTACAGAAGCTCGAAATTTATTGCGAACTTCAATGCCAGATGCTTCTAATAGTTTCCACAACCAAACTTTATCTCGAAACTTGGCAGAAAATCCAAAGAGATCCTGGTCGTATGTGAGGTATGCTAGCGGCAAGTCACAATAAATGCCTGCTCTGTGCGATAACAATGGAGATACTATCGAAGACAGTGCTGCCAAAGCAGAGTTACTAAACACAGCCTTCCAAAATTCTTTCACCAAAGAAGACGAAGTAAATATTCCAGGTGCCAACATGGGTAGATATCCTCGGAGTAGTGGAGCAACTTAAATCACCTAACAAAACCAAGCCTTCCGGTTCAGACTGTATACCAGTTAGGTTCCTTTCAGAGTGTGCTGATAAAATAGCTCCTACTTAACGATCATATACAACCGTTCGCTCGACGAAAGTCCATACCCAAGGACTGGAAAGTTGCACAGATCACACCAATATTCAAAAAAGGTAGTAGGAGTAATCCACTAAATTACAGGCCCGTATCATTAACATCTATATGCAGCAGGATTTTGGAACATATATTGTGTTCGAATATTATGAATTACCTCGTAGGAAACGGTCTATTGACACACAGTCAACACGAATTTAGAAAACATCGTTCTTGTTAAACACAACTAGCTTTTTACTCGCACGAAGTGCTGAATGCCATTGACAAAGGATTTCAAATTTATTTGGTATTTCTGGATTTCCGCAAGTTTTCTGACACTGTACCACGCAAGGAGCTTGTAGTGAAATTGCGTGCTTATGGAATATTGTCTCAGTTATGTGACTGGATTCGAGGTTTCCTGTGAGAGAGGTCACAGTTCGTCGTAACTGACGGAAAGTTAACGAATAAAACAGAAGTGATTACTGGCGTTCCCCAAGATACTGTTATAGGCCCTTTGCTGTTCCTTATCTACGTAGATACATTGCGTTAGAACAACATAAGGTAAGCCATGCGTCACTGTTTCTGTATAACTTCAACACAGTCTACAGTATGATGTTCCGAGCAATTAGTGGAGCCGACAAAATGATTTTTTTTTTTTTGTGCGGATACTTACAACAGAGTAAGATACCCTTACCAATGTCTTAAATATGGGCCTAATACAGTAGTTCAAGCTACAAATGCGCCTTATCATTCTGATCATTTGCACGTCAGTGGAATATCTTTCAAGGTCATATCATTTTGTGCTGCAATTTTTACAGGCAATGGAGTATTTAATTCACGTAACGTGTACTTATTGCTCATTCAAGGCCTCGTACATTTGATATTTTTAACTTCGATTACAGATTCCGTGTTTCTAAATTCTCAGCTTAGGATCGCCTACTGTCTGTGTAATTTTAAACTCTAACTGTATATTAAACAGGGAAGAAATAAAGAAGCTGTTCTGTTAGTTCAGTTCACGAAGGAAACAACTATTTAATCATCAGAGAGACTTTTCTACAGAGTTTTCCTTTACTACACTCTTTTTACCGCTTATGTATCTAACAGTAAATGTGTCATCTGTATGTGAATCCCCTCTGCGATAGCTGATTTACTCTGCGGTAAGATGGTCCGTTCAAGAACCATTATGCCGTTAATCCCTGGGTAATAATTTTGCAGAACTCCACATACTGTGTTCAGCAAGTCCCGCTATATTTTTCCAGTTTTCCCTTTTTCAAAGTGTGTAAGGAGACGGCTAATCTCCACTCTTCTACTACTTCCTGTTGGGTCTAAAATTTATTTCAGGAGTATTTAAATAGATTTGTGTTTATCACTCTTTTTGTCTATATTAATATATTGGCAAAGTGGTAATGGTCCCAGTTAAAAAGATTAAGACACTATAAGGATGTATTAACATTGATTTTACACCTTTATGTAGCCCATATGGTGAAATATGTGCAATTATGTACCGCGACGATGTTGTGAGACTCTCTTTATGTCATGTATCAGTGCCTAAGGTCGATATTTTGAGTACGCGATATGACAGTCATAACAACAATACAAGGAGTGTACTTCGGTTTGCTTACATTTGGCACACTAGGGCTGACGGTTGCGTAATCTCTTCTCCCCATGGGAGACATGCGTTTTGAGTGCTGTTGCCTTGTTACTAGTTGGTCTAGTTCCACACATGATATGTCGTTATATCCTCTTCAAAGGCTCTTTCCAAAACCACGGAGAACGAATATATCTGTACAAAAAATCAAGTCGGTGGCCTAATTCGGTAGCCATTAACGCTAAAAACTACTTTTGTACCTCAGAATATTCGTTACATTGTCCACCATAACTTTGCAAAACCGTAGCTCGATATAATTACTTGTTGTGGACATATATGGGGTGACCCGTCTTGGCTGCCTCTTCCTGTATAAAAATGTAATGTTCGATCTTTTTGCTCCACTTGATTGTATACAGCTATCTCTCCTTTCAAAATGGTTCAAATGGCTCTGAGCACTATGGGACTTAACATCTTAGGTCATCAGTCCCCTAGAACTTAGAACTACTTGAACCTAACTAACCTAAGGACATCACACACATCCATGCCCGAGGCAGGATTCGAACCTGCGACCGTAGCAGTCCCGCGGTTCCGAGCTGCAGCCCCTAGAACCGCACGGCCACCGCGGCCGGCTATCTCTCCTTTCAGGCTGTGGACGGCAGTTGAATTATAATTGATGGTAATGGACCCCCACAGTTGTCGGTATCTCGTGGAGCCCACGCAATCACATGTCACCCACGTCATAGTTGCGAAAGAGTCTGTCACGTTATATCCGACCCCAGGGATGCCGTGGTGACTACGCTGTTAGGATGTCGAATGGCTGAGGGTTGAGGCTGGGAGGCAGGCTAATGAAGGCCCAGAGAGAAGCGACTTTCAAAATCAATACTTCATTTGCAACTTGTACGTCAGCACTGCATCGACGCGGGAAGGCGATCACGCTCCTGCCCCACGGAATGGTGGTGGTAGCTAGTCAGGGAGCTGCAAGCGACCGGCCAGCTGACTGCGACACGTGGTCACTCAATGTTTTTTTGCTGACGCCTACACTCAGTGTTTGGCACAGGTCACTTTTGCATGAGCCACAGCGCCGCCGTCGGCGGCGTGTGGAGAGAATAGGAATCTTGCAGAGGAAGCCAAGTCAACAGCTAATGATTACATATAGGCGGCCGAAGCGTGCAGCGAGGAGGCGCGTCAAATGCATTGTCAGAAGATATCAGCTGTGCACAGGTTGCGACCTAGTGTCCATGGGCAGGAGTTTGGTAGTTCCCTCATCCTGGTACCCTGCTGGGCTGTGAATGTTTATCCTACAATATCCCCAGCTGCTTATTCTAGGTACCAGCCCATTTTTTATGCCAATGCGTCTGTTCTGGTCACGCACTAAGCACCACCACCGAGATGCCAATGATGGAAAAAATCCCCTTGGCTGTGCTGTGCATTATCACTATGCTAACAGGCTACACCAAACGAGCCTAGTCGTCTAATAATAATTCAACATCGTTGTTGACTTATCCCGTATCAAGACACAGCATCACAAATTTTTCCCTTAAAATGATAGCAGTGCTAGAACATAGGTGCCTCCAAGCAAGCACATGAGTGTACATATCTAACTTAACTAAAAGTGCCTTGTACAGTTTATTAGATTTCTGTGTTACAGCAATAGACAATCATTCTCTTTAATGTGTGTACACAGTTTCTATTTATCTATTCTGTTAAATACAGTGTAAAAAGCAGAAGGAGGAGAAAGAATTGCAAGCTTAGATTGTCACACTCTCCTAACCTGATCTCACTAATCGACCACTGCGGTGGAAGCTGTTGCTGAAGCATTACCAATACCTACATGATTGTTCCATCTATAGTATGAAGCGATAGTTTTATCTCGTCTTAGAGGCTAACTAAAAAGATCCACTGAAAATACACTCTCTGCTTTAGGGTAACTGGTCATACAATATCACCTTATTTGTTTCTTACACAGAAAGCAACTTGGGCGGTGTCATCCTAATAAGTAACCTCTTAATTTGTAATAAGTAATTTTTATGTATTTTGTATCGCTTTATTTTTATTTCCATTAAACGTGGGGAGTGTTTTCTCCAAGCAGAACAGTAACTCTTGCCATACCCTGTGTTTTAAGCCTTCACATCAGCGCTGTGTGCTGCAGAGTATCTCTCTCTCTCTCTCTCTCTCTCTCTCTCTCACTCACACACACACACACACACACACACACACACACACTCCTGACCAGTGACGATCTCATATCCGCTGAAATTGTTTTGTAACGAATAAATGCTATAAATTCAACACAATATTTGTTCTCTCTGTGACATTAAATTGAAGGAACAAACACGATGGCGTTCATTTCCTTCTACATCTGGTCCTGCCTGAAATATCATTTCTCCATTTTCATTAAATTACTGAAAATATTGATTCATGGTGTGATAAATACCCGCCTCCGTAGCCGAGATCGCTAACGCACTCTGACCGTCATAAACACGAAGAAATTCTGATGCTAGTATGTTTCTAAAATGCGTACCTAAGAGCAACGAGCACTAACTCATCTTCGATACTGTGAAATACAGCTCTTCTACTGCATGCTCTTTGGTTTCCATGTCTTTGCTACTACTGACCAACACAATAAAAAATTCTATTAAATATGGGCTCTAACATCCATACCTTAAGAGCTACAGCCACTTGTTCATTGCAAGAGATTTATTCCACACTATCGAAGATGAACAATTGCTCGTAGCTCTTAAGGTATGTGTCTTAGAGCACATGTTCACTAAACACTTTTTTCTTGTTACCGGCGCTACAGTCTGGAACCGCGCGACCGCTACGGTCGCAGGTTCGAATCCTGCCTTGGGGATGGATGTGTGTGATGTCCTTAGGTTAGTTAGGTTTAAGTAGTTCTAAGTTATAGGGGACTGATGACCTCAGTAGTTAAGTCCCATAGTGCTCAGAGCCATTTCTTGTTAACGTCCATAACATCACCTCTGAGAGGTATCTAAACTGCAGTCTGAGCAAGTCCACTCCACTGTCAGAGGCGTCAGAGCGATATTCACTTATAATTTTCGATTAGGTTATTTGCGGACCAGGGTTCCTTACCTCAAATTGATACATTTACCCTTCTCCATCATCCCTGAAAGTTTGTAACACCAGCACGAAATAACCCTGAATAGTGGAAATTTGATAACGTTTACGATGCCTCAAGTTACGCTAAGATACTTAAGGCATTAGTGTGCCCAGACGTGTACAGCTACAAACACGTTCTAAACCGGGACTGGCAGCAGTGGCTGGTACAAGTCACATATTTTTATCATGTCTAGTTTAGACGTAAAAGTATTTTGACCGAATATGGGATCAATTATTCGAGCCATAACACTCATATACAGCGACTGACACTTCCTATGGAACCGTATATATAACCTGTGCCTGACCTTCACCTCCTCGTATCCAATTACTATTGAAATGAAAGGTTAATTATTCAACAATAAAATCGCCCGTCATTCAAATTTGGGGTCACATGGGATAAATGCGATGACATGAGTGGTTGGAACTCAGAGACTGACAAGTTGGGATGGTGATGTGGTGTTGTTATAACTATGTTTATTGGTACTTTTATTTCTGTGATTTTCACTTTTCTTGCTTATTTTTCAGTACTGTCTACTATATATACAGGGAGTATCACAATTCATATTACAACTTGTAGAGGTTGTAGAGGGGACTTAGTAGATCGAGTTTTAAACAGAAACCCATGTCCGGAAACGTCATACAACGACGCTACAGAGCGTCAAAGTTATAAGGGTCGATGCCTATAAACGTATGTATATACAAGCTGATCCCAAGATGATGTTACAAATCTTCTAGGATGATGGAGAAGGATTAATTAATCAAACGGAGGTAAGGGTGCTTGCGCCGGAAACAAACAAGTAGAAATTTATAAGCGGACACCATTCTGATACCTCTGGCAGTCCAATACTTGTACCGGTACTGTTGTGGCTAATATCGTAGGGTAGGCAACTTTCAGACGTGGTAGTATGGATCAAAACAAGCGAAAATGTCCAGCAAACATGGGCTGTAAAATGCGTACCTTAGGAGCATTTTTTTCCATTTTTTTTTTTTTGGTCCATGCTACCACCTCTAAAAGTGCCCGTCTTACAATCGTAGCATCAACCGTACCAGCACATGTATTCCTCTGTCAGAGGAATCAGAACGGTCTTCGCTTGTAAGTTCTGGCTCGTTCGTTTCCGGTACAGGGACCCTTACCTCAGATTGATACATTTGTCCTTCTCCATCATCCTAGAAAGTTTATAAAATTATCAGCATCTCATCCTGTGTATACTGTACATACATTTACAGGCACCGGTGCCTGTATCTTTGACGCTCTGTAGCATCGCTGGGTGACGTTTCCGGACACGGGTTCCAATGTAAAACCCGATCTACTAAGTCCCCTCTACAACCTCTAGAACTGCGTAACATGAATTGTGGAACACCCTGTACATTTAAGAGACAATCGTCAAGACACATTTTATGAGAAACATTTTTTCTGCGCTTTATCTGTTAAATTTAAATGGTTTTCAAAACTTGCATGTTGGTGGAATGTTGGAGAGAATTCGAGGGGTTGTGTATATATAAGATCCGGAGAAATCGGTGCTCAAGACATTTCTGAATCAGTCAGTAAGTCAGTATCAGTCGATCACTCGTTAGGTCATTCTGGACATGAACAGTGAGCGGTAGTTACCCTAGGACGCATGTAAATAATGCACAGTATGATTCCAAACAGTTCGTAATGATAGAAATATGTGATGGACTGGATTTGCTGGTGGTTTAAGTGAGAAAATCTCGCGTTAGTTTCGAAGTCTAGCTGTTGGCAACTATTAGGAAGTTTTACAGTAGTTTGGACTTGGAACATTCTGGATACTTTGGAACTTGAACTCATATTTCATTTGGTTATAGGGCTATACTTAAGTCACCGAATATTTCAGAAGACTAATGCGCAAGAACTGCTACACATACAGAAAAATAACATATATCAGTGGATACGGCATCTCTTAAGGTTTTTCATCCTACTCGCCGTGGTGTGGTAGCAAAAGTCACCACCAGAGGTCAGACAAGTCATAAATGTAGACAAATCAACCACCCCATATTAAAAAACTGAACTCCGCCCGAATAGGCCATAAAGGTCAAACGGTAAAGACCGGCCGCCGTGTCATTCTTAGCCCACAGGTGTCACTGAATGCGGATATTGCGGGGCATGCGGTTAACTCACCGATCTCTCGGCCATATGTCAGTTTACGAGACCGAACCACTCAGTATTATCGCGTCGAATTAGTTCTCATCTTCAGACAGCCAAAACAATGAACGAATTTCCAACGCGGGCTGATGTCGTTGCACCTTCCCGTGCGCAGCAACAGTGACTTCAGTGAACTGCACACCTGTCTTGATGTTTTCCAAGCCGTCCATGTTGAGCACCTGTAACGTGTTTTTTAGAAGTCTTGTATTTTCTCACAGTCCTCATCTGAAACCTCTTTTGGTCTTATGAATATCCGTGTGTATGGCTACCAGTCTTATAGCTATTAGTATTTCATTACATTTATTTTTGTTAAGGTAAGGCATGTTTTGGTTTTTTTATTTACGTGTCTACCGTTTGCATTAAGGGTAGGGGTTCTGCATGCGTTATTAAATATGTAATTTCACTCTACTACAATTCCATTCGTGCATTTGTAGTGTGACTCTCTTAAACACATGTTCATTTTTAGTAGGCACCATTAATTTCATTTCAGTTGCTTGCTGAATAATGGGCACACGTTAAACCCATTTTAGCATTACTTTTCACACAATGAACCTTTCACATTTTTATTAAAGGCAATTACTAAATTTCGCAAACTATATGAGTAATTATCTGGTACGAGATATCTATAACAGGACTTACTGTAAGATTTTCAGGTGCTCCCCTCCCTCAGACGTAGAACACGAGTCAGGTTTATTCAAACAGGGTCGCACATTTGTCCCATCCCTTAAGCAGACTGGAGAAATAATTATACTTTTAATGTAACAAATCATGCCAGCAAGGCTTACAGTGCTATAAGAAGTCTTACATTTAATTTGGAATGCACTACTCAGAAATAACTACAAGGGTCATTACATAAGTCATGGCAACTATGGTACACCGTGCGAACGTGTGGCATAATCGTAATCGCTCTAAATACGTTAGGAAGAAAGAGGCGAACATTACCGAAATCAACCTACAGATTGCGACTGCATGCGAGGATAGCTAGGTACCAGCGCCTTAAACGCCCATTGTGAGGTTGGCCATGTTACGAGGTGGATCCTCCCTCATCGACCCTACTCACCAGACCTCAGTCCATGCGATTTCGATCTCATTCAACAACTGAGGATACCATTTCGTGGGAGACGCTTTGCAAAAGGAACAAATGTCCTCATGGCATTTTGGCAACAGGCGGCACACATTGATAGCAATGCCAATGGCACTCAGCGTATGCCCCATCGCTTTTTTGTTCAATTTGCACCCGTGAACAATAAATTTACATAGAGTTCTAATGTGTGTGTTTCATTTCACCCTCCACCGTGAGCCCCTGTACTGAAACCCTACTTTACGTTGGCATTCAGATACACACTGTCGTACCGGTTCAATGCACACTGTGAAATTCTCATGTTGTCGCATTATCGCAAGATTAACCATAGTTGCCATGACTTGTGGAATCATCCACGAACAAAAAATGATAGAAACAGTATTAGCTACAGTAGAAGAAAACATAATTTATGTAAGCTATTACAACAAATTACAAGAAGGTAGGTCTAAACTGAGCGCACTGGCAGCAATGGAGGTAAGGGAAGGGGATAAACGGAGGGGGAAAGAAAGATAGAACACAATAAATTAAGAGAGGTGGAAATAAAATGGTGTGACTGATTAAGAAACAAAAAATGGTTCAAATGGCTCTAACCACTATGGGACTTAATATCTGAGGTCATCAGTCCCCTAGACTTAGAACTACTTAAACCTAAATAACCTAAGTACATCACACACATCCATGCCCGAGGCAGGATTCGAACCTGCGACCGTAGCAGCAGCGCGGATCCGGACTGAAGAACCGAGAACTGCTCGACCACAGCGGACAGCTGATTGAGCAACGAAAAGAGAGAAATTAACTGGAGAAGACGGGGGCATTTGATTTGAAGTTTGATGGAGAGAATCTGGCCACATATTTTGTCACTAAACAGTGGCAAGAGATTCCTCTATCACCAAATAAAGCCCATTATAAGCTCTAAAATAGTATTACACATAGCCAAAAAATACGTAAACGATTACAGACTAAAGTTTAAAAAAAATGGCTCTGAGCACTATGGGACTCAACTGCTGTGGTCATCAGTCCCCTAGAACTTAGAACTACTTAAACCTAACTAACCTAAGGACATCACACACATCCATGCCCGAGGCAGGATTCGAACCTGCGACCGGAGAAGCAGCGCGGCTCCGGACTAAAGTTTATTTAAGAGAAAAGGCCCATACATACGCAGCATATTGCAGACATGGAATCCAGAAATTTCAAAAGAAATCATAATGCAAAACAGCTCAACATAGTTTCTTGCATAGAATAACAATAGATCGTAAATTATTGGGTGGCTGTTATTTGTAACCCGCTATACAGTACCTTCAGGTATTATTCCGAATTCAAAATAATACGTGAAAAGGCAAATAAATTTGTAACGTTCTCAAGGTTCTACGATAAAATTATGCACCTTGTGATGCAAGAAAACACTGACATCATATTTCGTCAAAAGCCCATCTGTCTACACACTAATTTAATTGGAGTAAGGAGAATCCGCAGTGATGGAAACATGAGCAAAATATCGGCATTGTCCACTACCAAAAGACTAAAAGATCACAGAATGCTGCTCAAACTTTCAGATCAATACTATAACATAAACTGAATGCCGCCAGCTTGTACATCGAGATTACAAGAGATATAAATATTAACTTTCAACACTAGCCAAATTTTAAGATTTAGGACAGGAAATGGAGTGCTAATTGTCATAGTAATTAATACTATATTAACAAATTTGTCTCGATTACATGACTAATGATCAAGGGAAAGACATTGAAGCATGTCTGAGTCTCAATAATATTTCTATTTTTTAGTAGTGATTGACACCAACGCTGATGATTGCTTACTTCTGATGATGATAATACGTGTACGGAAGGCTGTGGGATGTATTATCCAGTACTGTGGGACCGTGGAGTCGAGAATGCTTTCTCAACAAGAAAAATTGTTCATAATTAGTTACCTTCCACACAGCAGTATGATGATTGTGGCCCAGGAGCCGCACGAGTTTAGTAGGCAGCGAGTGAAATGTAGTGAGACGGCAGAATGCTGCGGTAGCATAACAGCTGCTGGCGGCGATAACGCCCACGAGCCAGTCCCACACGGAATAAGATTCGCTGCAAGCTAACATGCTGGCTAACGCTATAGTTCCCTTGAGGGCTCTGCTATCTGCTAGCCTGCTCACCAGCAGGGAGCTGTGCACTTTTACCCTATCAGCTCAGGTGCTATTTTTCTTCTGAAGCCTAGTGGCATTTCCTAAATGCTACATGCACTGGCCAATCTGGAGTACTGTTTGGGACCTGGCGTCAAACCCTACAGGGCGGGAACTCGACAACGCCAGTTAACCCTCGAGACCAAGCAGGAAGTCACGCGCCCTCCGGCCGACTTGGAATTGTTCTCAATCGATTGTAAAGAAGCTTTTCGGTAGAAAAATTGATTCTCGCACATAATACAGCTTCATTCATCAGCTTCATGATGAACTGCCTATCATTTCGTTAATGGTCACACTGATTGCGATATTTTTGGATTAAGTAAATTAATGCAAGAATTTTGGGTAGTTTGAAGTGAAAGATAGAGGTCGCTTTGATTTTCTTTTGGTGCATGTAAGGTCATATGTTGCTACATATGAAATATAAGTAACATACTCAATTTTTCTTTAAACTTTGAAGGATATTTCTGTCTATCTATTACCTATTCGAGAAACTGGAACGTATATAAAGCGTTCCCTCTCGAACTCACGTGCCAGTGAAAGAGCCAGCATGAAACATTAACAAAATTTCTCGTATCTCGTAAACTGTTGCATATATCGAAACAGTATGTTGACAAATGATACTACACAAAGAGGAGAGTATTTTTCCGTATGATTAATATGCGAAACTTTCGTATCTACTGTGGCATGCAAGCGACTACAGACTTTCAATGCAATGATGTAAGATTAAAGCGCCATCGATAGGTGGTGAAACGAGAATTACTGTGGATTTGAAACAATTTATGTGAAGAAATGACAGTTTTTTTTATCCCCAGAATAGGCATTTTCATACGATACTAATTTGTTTTTCCAGCTGTTGCTGTTTTATAATACTCTTGCAAATTTCAACTACATTAGACTGTTAGTGAGATGAATATTTATAAACTCAGCTGGCGAAAGAAACCGATTAATGTGTCAATAAGAAGATTTACATATTTATCAAAACTCAGCATTGATAATGTTTCTCCGAAGAAAAACAAAGGTGATAATAAGTCTGAGGAAAGTAAAGTGCCACTTCTGTTGAAATTTCGGCAGGATGCTATACCTCATTGCATTTTTAAAAATGAATGATGTGAATTGAAAATGAGCAACGGATATTATTTCTGTATCTCAATAATCTAACAACGTATGCAAACAATTAGTAGTACGTGCTATGCCATCTTTTCTTGTTTATCCCTATACAGAATGAGGGATTGTACTTTTCACGACAAACAGCTTTCGCTTTGTCAAAGATATTGGTAATATATTTACATATTGATAGGTAGTTGATGGAATTTTGCAAATTTAAATGTCTTCATATCTCACAGAAATGAAATTCTTTGGCCAGTGTAGTGTCAATCCACATCGTTCATTATTAACAACACTCTGTGGTATAGGACTCCGTTGAAATTTCAGTGGAAGTAGCGGTCTGTTTTCGCCAGACTTCCTATACCCTTTATTTTTCTTCAGAGAAACGTTATCAGTGACTAGTTTTGAATAATACGTAAGTTCCCTTGTTGGCACTTTAAAATCTCCTTATTTCGCCAAAATGCAGCAAGGTTTATAAGTATTCACCTCACTAACAGTGTAATGCAGTTGAAACTGCGACAGAATTATGAAACAGCAACTGATGGAACGACAAGTCAATAGCTTATGAATTTTTTCACATTTATTGTTCCAAACACAGAGTAATTCTCGTTTCACCAGCTATCGACGGCGATTAAATATTACAACATTGCACTGGAAAAACCTGTAGTCGATTGACTGCAGTGCATATGATATTGCAATGCATATGGTATGGAAATTTAGCGTATAAATCATATGGCAAGATACTCTCCTCTTTGCGTACTATCATTTGCCAAAATATTGTTGCGATATCTGAAACCATAGCAATACCCCTCAAAATTTTAATAAAAAATGCAATATGTTAGGTACTTTTCATATGCTGCAACGTATGACATAACATTCACCAAACGCAGATTCATAGCGACGTCTATTTTTCACTGCAAACATCCCGAAATTCTTGCATTAGTTTACTTAATCCTAAAATATCACAACGAATAACGAGATGATAGTTCATCATGAAGCTGAATAATGACGCTCTAAATGGCTGAGAATTAATTCTCTCTCTTTTCACTGAGTGGTTACTTTATAATGGTTTGAAGAATACTGCGGTTCAGCCAGCTTGCACGACTTGCCACTTATGGCGTCAAGCAAGCCAACTAACTTCGGCGCTTGATCATACACCATGTGAGAGGATCAGCATGTGAGATAGGCGTCATCCCCATCTGCTAGCTAACAGTCATGTGGACCACCTACTAAACTCCATATGAGATGGGCTTTACTGACAAAAGTCAGGCGTCAGCTCCTTCGCACAGCAAGGTTTGGTGGCTGGGCCAACATACACCACTCCACGTGCAGCCTGAAATGGTTGGCTCAGAGACTGACTGGAGTAGCAGGCAGACTCACCCCAGTGGATCCACTTCGAAGCCTGGAATCATAAGTGCTAGCTGCTGGTTTGTAGATCAGTGGCCTAGCCTATTTGATGAGTCTTCTCAATGATGCTGTACTGGCTTAGCTGCGCATTCACCCAGTGACTGGTATGGAGACAGCGCTGCTCGAATGCATTACACTGAACGAGTGCAATAACCAGCTGAGATGGAGGTATTTATACTCACCCTAGCTGCGTATGTTACAAGAGGAGCCAGGCTCCTGTCAAGTATCTGGCTGTGGAAACGCCAGTTTGTGGTGCAGCATGTAGTAAGCTAGTCCACCACTGAAGGTAGAACACGGCGTGGCAGGATGCTGCATGACCACTGCTGCGGTGCCTAGCTGCAGCATTATGTCAGTGGTCAGCCTACTTATTCCTTGGAAGGTTGCCAGTATCTGTCTGAAGCTGATGCCACAAAATTTCCTCCAATCTTGGGAGAATTTAGTTCTCTGACTTTCGAGCTGCCGCTGATTTGTTTGTTTGTACATCTGCCGAGTCTGTCCTATTTGGATAATTCCTTCGTTCTGCGTCTCTTTTTTGTGTCTGAGAGTGCATTTCTGGAGCGATGAGAGTGACGACTTCGTCTGTCGTTCTTGTTTGGCCACTCCAATACAAAATATATACAGCTATCCTGATACCTAATTTTCTCTTCATTGTAAAGCTCTTCTAAAAATGAATTACTGCATAGACAGACACACATGCATATCAGGTTTGTTTCCACCTAAGATTTACATTCATCTCGTACATTTTAGTAGCCTATGACGAAACTGACGTGTCGCTTGGTTTCATTTCACTAATTTACTCTTCTTTCTATGTTACTCTTCCATAAAACCAGCTGTCCTCCATATTTTCGTGACTGTGATAACTCAAGGCACTCTCATACGTCGGCAGTCGTTGAGAACCACAGTAACTTTCGTAAGACGTCATCGCTAATTTAGTGTACAGTTTTTTTGTATACGGCAGCAAACTTGACACTTTGTCAAAGGATGTGAGACTCTACTTGCCTGTAGTCCATATGTTGTGTAAACAATGTGACTGTGGCACATTTTCCACCCCATCCCCCAATTTAACAGCACGTCAAACGGTTTCTTTAATTTCTGTTTATTTCTTGTGCATCGGAAATCGACAAATGTGTGCAGCTGAGCTTTTTTGATGCAGTGGTGCGTAAGTCTTAGTATTTTGAATAGAAGTTACGAAACAATAGCTGCAGAAGTGGAGGAGCCCTACCTTTTCTGTTCTTCCGTGCTAGCTGAATAGCTCTTCCGCCAGAAACGTTCTTACGGAGACGTCTATGTATTACAGAAGAAATGTTTGGAAGTTTACCATTGGATTTATAGAACATAGATCCAATAAAATTTCTCTAGACAACCTCAAAAAGTAGATAATCAAAGAATCTCTACACTTTTCATTGTAGTCCGAATAATGGCTACATTTCGGATATAGGCGATTATACACAATTTTGCATCAGTTGACACAGTGAATGTTAGTAGAGAGTGTCCACCGGTGCGAAATAACCACAATATGAGCATTCGTATAATATTACGGTTGATGGAGTTATGCATGTCGTATTGGTCACACGTGTCAAAATCACCCCTTCTTGTTCCCTCCTCTTCCCACCCCTCACACCACACTCATCCACTCTCCTCTTCCCCACAGGTCATCTCCCCCACTTTGCTATCACCCAGTAGGGATCATTTGATGTCTGTATGTGGTAGTGAAATGATTGTCATGAAGCTCTGTCAGCAGAGATTGGCCAAACAGCAGAAGAAGCTGGAACATCAGTATTTATCCATCAATTAGTAATATTGTACTCAACCATTTACAAATACTCTGAAACACCAAAGCAACTCGTATGAGCATGCGTGTTTAAATACAGTGATATGTAAACAGGCAGAATACGGCGCTGCGGTCGGCAACGCCTAATCAAGACAACATGTGTCTGGCCCAGTTGTTAGATCGATTACCGCTGCTACAGTTGCAGTGAGTTTGAACGTGTTGATATAGTCGGCGCACGAACGATGGGACGCAGCATCTCCAAGGTAATGATGAAGTTGGAATTTTTCCGTACGACCATTACAAGAGTGTACTGTGAATTCGGTAAGACATCATATCTCCGACATCGCTGCGGTCGGAAAAAGATCGTGCAAGAAAGGGACCAACGACGAATGTCTGAATTTTTGCCTAGGGCATATAGCTTTTCTGCATGTTTAAATGGTGATGGCCTCCTCTTGGATAAAATATTCCGGAGGTAAAATAGTCCCCCATTCGTATCTCCGGGAGGGGACTACTCAGGAGGACGTTATCAGCAGAAACAAAACTGGTGTTGTACGGATCGGAGCGTGGAATGTTAGATCCCTTAATCGAGCAGAAAATTTAAAAATGGAAAAGGGTAGGTTAAAGTTGGATATAGTGGGAACTAGTGAATTTCGGTGACAGGACGTAGAAGACTTCTGATCAGGTGAATACAGGCCTATAAATACAAAATCAAATAAGGTTAATGCAGAAGTAGGTTTAATAATGAATAAAAAATAAGAACGCGGGTAAGCTACTACGAACAGCATAGTGACGGCATTATTCTACCCAAGATAGACACGAAGTCCACGCCTTCCACAGTAGTACAAGTTTATGTGCCTACTAGCTCCGCAGATGATGAAGAGATTGAAGAAATGTATGGTGCCATAAAAGAAATTTTTAAGATAGTTAAGGGAGACGAAAATTTAATAGTCATGGGTGACTGGTATTCGATAGTTGGAAAAGGAAGAGAAGGAAAAGTAGTTGATGAATATGGACTGGGGGTAAGGAATGAAAGAGGAAGCCGTCAGTTAGAATTTTGGGCAGAGTATAACTTAATCATAGCTAACTCTTGGTTTAAGGATCATGAAAGAAGGCTGTAAACGTGGAAGAGGCCTGGAGACACTGGAAGGTTTCAGGTGGATTATATAATCGTAAGACAGAGATTTAGGAATCAAGTTTTAAATTTCAAGATATTTCTCGCTCCAGATGTGGACTCTGACCACAATTTATTCGTTATGAACTGTAGATTAAAACTGAAGAATCTGCAAAAAGTTTGGAATTTAAGGAGATAGGACCAGGATAAACTGAAAGAACCAGAGGTTGCAGAGAGTTTCAGACAGAGCACTAGGGAACGATTGACAAGAAAAGGGAAAGAGATTCAGTAGGAGAAGAATGGGTAGCTTTGAGAGATGAAACGGTGAAATCATGAGATGATCAAGTAAGTAAAAAGATGAGAGCTAGAAGAAATCCATGGGTAGCAGAAGAATTGTTCAATTTTAATTGATGAAAGGAGAAAATAAAAAATGCAGTAAATGAAGCAGGCGAAAAGGAATACAAACGTCTCAAAAATGAGATCGACAGGAAGTGCAAAATGGCAAAGCAGATATGGCTAGAGGACGAATGAAAGGATGTAGGAGCATGTATCGCTATGGTTAAGATAGATACTGCCTATAGGGAAATTAAGGAGACCTTTGGAGAAAAGAAAACCACCTATATGAATATTAAGAGCTGGGGTGGAAAACCGGTCTTAAGCAAAGAAGGGAACGCAGGAAGGTGGAAGGAGTATGGAGAGGGTCTACACAAGGGCGATGTACTTGAGGGCAATATTATGGAAATGGAAGAGGACGTCGATGAAGATGATATGGAAGTTATGATACTGCATGAAGAATTTGACAGAGCTCTGAAAGACCTAAGTCGAAACAAGACCCCGGAAGTAGACCACATTCCATTAGAACTATTGATATAGCCTTGGGAGAGCCAGCCATGACAAAACTCTTCCATCTGGTGAGCAAGATGTATGAGAGAGGCAAAATAACCACAGACTTCAAGAAGAATACGATAATTCCAATCCCAAAGAAAGCAGGTGATGTCAAGTGTGCAAATTACCGAACTATCAGTTTAGTAAGTCACGTTTGCAAAATACTAACACGAATTCTTTACAGACGAATAGAAAAACCAGTAGAAGCCGAGCACGGGAACGGTCAGCTTGGATTCTGTAGAAATGTTGGAACACGCGAGGCAATACTGACCCTACGACTTAACTTAGAAGATAGGTTAAGGCAGACCTACGTTTATAGCATTTGTAGACACAGAGAAAGCTTTTGACAATGTTGACTGGAATACTCTCTAATTCTGTAGGTGGCAGGGGTAAAACACAGGGAGCGAAGGGCTATTTGCAATTTGTACAGAAACCAGATGGCAGTAGATGGAGTAGACGGACACGAAAGGGAAGCAGTGATTGAGAAGAGAGTGAGACAGGGTTGTAGCCTATCCCCGATGTTATTCAGTTTGTACATTGAGCAAGGAGTAAAGGAAACAAGACAAATATTTGGAGTAGGAATTAAAATACATTGAGAAGAAATAAAAACTTAAAGGTTTGCCGACGATATCGCAATTCTCTTAGAGACAGCAGAGAACCTGGAAGAGCAGCTGAACGGAATGGACAGTGTCTTGAAAGGAGGATACAAGATGAACATCAACAAAAGCAAAACGAGGATAATGGAATGTGGTCCAATTAAATCAGGTGATGCTGAGGGAATTAGATTAGGAAATGAGACACTTAAAGTAGTAAAGGAGTTTTGCTATTTGGGGAGCAAAATTACTGATGATGGTCGAAGTAGAGAGGATATAAAATGTAGACTGGCAATGGCAAGGAAAGCGTTTCGGAAGAACAGAAATTTGTTAACATCGAGTACAGATTCAAGTGTCAGGAAGTCTTTTCTGAAAGTATTTGTATGGAGTGTGGCCATGTATGGAAGTGAAACATGGACCATAACTAGTTTAGACAAGAAGAGAAGAGAAGATATTCATCATTTGGATTTGCAGCACCTTGTATTGACCGTGTTTGCGTAACTGGCTGACCTCACATCAAAAATGGTTCAAATGGCTCTGAGCGCTATGCGACTTAACTTCTGAGGTCATCAGTCGCCTAGAACTTAGAACTAATTAAACCTAACTAACCTAAGGACATCACACACATCCATGCCCGAGGCAGGATTCGAACCTGCGACCGTAGCGGACGCTCGGCTCCAGACTGTAGCGCCCAGAACCGCACGGCCACTCTGGCCGGCTGACCTCACATCGTACAAAGAGAATAGGACCTTTCGAAATGTGGTGGTAGAAAAGAATGCTGAAGATTACTTGGGTAGATCACGTAACTAATAAGGAGGTACTGAATGGAATTGAGGAGAAGAGGAATTTGTAGCACAACTTGACTAGAAGAAGGGATCGGTTGGCAGGACAAGTTCTGAGGCATCAACGGATCACCAATTTAGCAATGGAGGGAAGCGTGGAGATAAATATCGTAGAGGGAGACTATGAGATGAATACACTAAGCAGATTCAGAAGGATGTAGGTTGCGATAGTTATTCGGAGATGAAGAGGCTTGCACAGGATAAAGTAGCATGGAGAGCTGCATCAAACCAGTCTGGACTGAAGACCACAACACAGACTAATACACTGACATCAGTATATTATAGCTGCATACTATGACATTATATAGCAATTGTGTGTGAAGTACACTACGAGCCATTAAAATTGCTGCACCAAGAAAATGCAGATGATAAACGGGTATTCATTGGAGAAACATATTATACTAGAACTCACGTGTGATTAGAATTTCACGCAATTTGGTTGCATAGATCCTGAGAAATCAGTACCCAGAACAACCACCTCTGGCCGTAATAACGGTCTTGATACACCTGGGCATTGACTCAAACAGAGCTTCGATAGCGTGTACAGGTACAGCTGCCCATGCAGCTTCAACACGGTACTACAATTCATGAAGAGTAGTGACTGGGGTATTGTGACGAGCCAGTTGTTCGGCCACCATTGACCAGACCTTTTCAGTTGGTGAGAGATCTGGAGAATGTGCTGGCCAGGGCAGCAGTCTAACATTTTCTGTATCCAGAAAGGCCCGTACAGCACCTGCAACATGCGGTCGTGCATTATCCTGCTGAAATGTAGGGTTTCGAAGGGATCGAATGACGGGTAGAGCCACGAGTCGTAACACATCTGAAATGTAACGTCCACTGTTCCAAGTACCGTCAATGCGAACAAGAGATGACCGAGACGTGTAACCAATGGCACCCCATACCATCACGTCGGATGATACCCCAGAATGGCGATGACGAATACACGCTTCCAATGTGCGTTCACCGCAATGTCGCACAAACGCGGATGCGACTATCATGATGTTGTAAACAGAACCTGGATTCATCCGAAAAAATGAAGTTATGACATTCGTACACCCAGGTTCGTCGTTGAGTACACCATCGCAGGCACTCCTGTCTGTGATGCAGCATGGTCTCCGAGCTGATAGTCCATGCTGCTGCAAACGTCGTCGAACTGTTCGTGCAGATGGTTGTTGTCTTGCAAACGTCCCCATCTGTTGACTCAGGGATCAAGATGTGGCTGCAGGATCCGTTACAGCCATGCGGGTAAGATTCCTGTCATCTCGACTGCTAGTGATTAGAGGCCGTTGGGATCCAGCACGGCGTTCCGTATTACCCTCCTGAAACCACCGATTCCATGTTCTGCTAACAGTCATTGGGTCTCGACCAACGCGATTAGCAATGTCGCGATACTATAAACCGCAATCGCGATAGGCTACAATCCGACCTTTATCAAAGTCGGAAACGTGATGGTACGCATTTCTCCTCTTTACACGAGGCATTACAATAACGTTTCACCAGGCAACGCCGGTCAACTGCTGTTTGTGTATGAGAAATCGGTTGGAAACTTTCCTCATGTCAGCACGTCGTAGGTGTCGCCACCGGCGCCAACCTTGTGTGAATGCTCTGAAAAGCTAATCATTTGCGTATCACAGCATCTTCTTCCTGTCGGTTAAATTTCGCGTCTGTAGCACGTCATCTTCGTGGTGTAGCAATTATAATGGCCTGTAGTGTATGTAAATATAAAACAGTTAAAACAGCGCGTAAATGCTTGTATTCAACTAATACCAAAGAATCTAAGTGTTGACCTCGTAATTATTAAATCTGTGGAAGCTGAATTTACTGAAGGAATGTCTATGTATGTAATTGCACTTGCATACCTGAATACGATTCAGGCTGATTGCAAAGCATATAGAATATATATCATCAAACAATCATACAGTCTTTTTGCTGTATTGTCCATATTATACTTTTTTCATTTCCGTATATATATATATATATATGTCCCATAAAATGCAAATAAACATACAATTAGTCGCTGCCAGCGAGATGAGCTGAGCAGCGACTGAGGGGTACGATTCCTCAACAGCTATGCTGAGCAGCGACTGAGTAGTATGATTCTCCACCAGGTTGAGCTGCTGTTAGCGCCCGCGTGGCGTGGTGTAGGTAAGTCCCATATGCGAGCATGGGCGGGAAGCCCCACCAGACAGATAAGATCTTCGTTGCGGGCGTAGATATCAGCAACAGTTGAGCCCAGCAGAGTCACGCCCCCCATTAACTCCCACAGCATGCTGTAATGGCGTCGACCTCATACCTCAGTGTGTGTGGCTGAAAAATTCGTTTAGTTGTATCTAGATGTGTAAGAATGCCTATGTTTTTGTAGAAAATATTCGTGTAACGCAGATGAAGCTACACATTCTGAACAGTAATAATAATTAGATTTTTCAGTTAATTCCTCATTTGTAGGAAACATTTTCATTTTTATGCACTTTAAAGATGCATATATACACTAACGGAAAAAACCGTAGCACTGGAAAGTAATTAACATGCAGTAATGAAATGTCGGGAATACATTTGTCTAGGTAACATGTTTCAGTGATTAACATTGCAACATCAGAAGTTAATGCAAGCGCTAGATAGAACATTGCAAATTTGCAATGTTGAAACATTAACAACCAGTGTATCCGAGAGTTTCATTGGGAGAGTACGCGAAAGAACTTGCCCCCCTTCTAACAGCCGTGTACCGCAAGTCTCTAGAGGAACGGAGGGTTCCAAATGATTGGAAAAGAGCACAGATAGTCCCAGTCTTCAATAAGGGTCGTCGAGCAGATGCACAAAACTATAGACCTATATCTCTTACTTCGATCTCTTGTAGAATTTTAGAACATGTTTTTTGCTCGCGTATCATGTCATTTCTGGATACCCAGAATCTACTATGTAGGAATCAACATGGATTCCGGAAACAGCGATCGTGTGAGACCCAACTCGCCTTATTTGTTCATGAGACCCAGAAAATATTAGATACAGGCTCCCAGGTAGATGCTATTTTTCTTGACTTCCGGAAGGCGTTCGATACAGTTCCGCACTTATATGATAGCGGAACAAACACTGGTAGCAGTTACTTCTGTAAAATATCTGGGAGTATGCGTGCGGAACGATTTGAAGTGGAATGATCATATAAAATTAATTGTTGGTAAGGCGGGTACCAGGTTGAGATTCATTGGGAGAGTGCTTAGAAAATGAAGTCCATCAACAAAGGAGGTGGCTTACAAAACACTCGTTCGACCTATACTTGAGTATTGCTCATCAGTGTGGGATCCGTACCAGATCGGTCTGACGGAGGAGATAGAGAAGATCCAAAGAAGAGCGGCGCGTTTCGTCACAGGGTTATTTGGTAACCGTGATAGCGTTACGGAGATGTTTAATAAACTCAAGTGGCAGACTCTGCAAGAGAGGCGCTCTGCATCGCGGTGTAGCTTGCTCGCCAGGTTTCGAGAGGGTGCGTTTCTGGATGAGGTATCGAATATATTGCTTCCCCCTACTTATACCTCCCGAGGAGATCACGAATGTAAAATTAGAGAGATTAGAGCGAGCACGGAGGCTTTCAGACAGTCGTTCTTCCCGCGAACCATACGCGACTGGAACAGGAAAGGGAGGTAATGACAGTGGCACGTAAAGTGCCCTCCGCCACACACCGTTGGGTGGCTTGCGGAGTATCAGTGTAGATGTAGAATGTTGGATGCATTGTGTTGTATAGGTGCCGGATGTCAATTTGCTGAATGGACTTCCAGGCCTGTTGCTCTTGGTCGGTCAATACAGGGACGGCTAATGCTGTTTGTCGATCACGTTGGACCTATCGTCCTATGTATACGTGCTCGATTGGAGAAGGGTCTGCTGATCGAGCAGGCCAAGGCAACATGCAAATTCCGCTGCTCTCGGTCGTTAAAAGAAGGCCATCGGCCACTGTGTTGTCCTTGGGAGAGGTGGTGCCTGGAATTTGGTATTCTTAGAACACTCTTGGCACTATGGATCTCGGAATATTGAATTCTCTAACGATTTCCGATGCGCAATGTCCCATACGTGTAGCCCCAACTACCATTCTGTCAAGTCTGTTAATTCCTGTCGTGCAGCCATAATCACATTGAAAACCTTTTCCCATGAATCACCTGAATACAAATAACAGCTCCGCCAGCGCAGTGTCCTGTTATATCTTGTGCACGCGACGCTATCGCCAACTGTATAAGAGCGTATCGCTATCCTATGACTTTCGTCACCTCACTAATTCTTATAAACGTGACCGGGAGAGGAAAATAAATAACAAATGAAAATGCGCTAATTTGCTTTTGTTCTATAGTGTTGTAGAACAAAAGCAAACTAACGCTTTTTCATTTATTATAATGTTTTTCTACCAAGAACCGACGGAAAAAAAATGGCTCTGAGCACTATGGGACTCAACTGCTGAGGTCATTAGTCCCCTAGAACTTAGAACTAGTTAAACCTAACTAACCTAAGGACAGCACAAACATCCATGCCCGAGGCAGGATTCGAACCTGCGACCGTAGCGGTCTTGCGGTTTCAGACTGCAGCGCCTTTAACCGCACGGCCACTTCGGCCGGCGAACCGACGGAAGATTCTGTTAGCAGTGTTTGATGTTACATTAAAAACGACTTCAATCAATCGTGTCTTTAACTTATCAAAATATTTCTTATACGTATATTATTTTATAACAATTCCTGTAGCACATTTCTTGTGATAATGTTTGAATACTATATATATTGGTAAGGACGAGTACCTTGTTTATTCCCCACAGTCGTCACAATAAGGTGAAGTGTCATTTGAATGACGAAAATAAATATTTTCTTCACACCTGATACAACTGACGGAAGGAAACTTAATACTTTCAGGCACTTCACATTATTACTAGTTCTATTTAAACGGAATAGCGGTGGAATAATAAATAGCGCATCCCATTTGAACCTTAGCACCTTACATCGTGGCTATTGAGATCGTTACACAGTGAAGATGGCCGTGCGGTTAAAGGCGCTTCAGTCTGGAACCGCGTGACCGCTACGGTCGCAGGTTCGAATCCTGTTTCGGGCATGGATGTGTGTGATGTCCTGAGGTTAGTTAGGTTTAATTAGTTCTAAGTTCTAGGCGACTGATGACCTCAGAAGTTAAGTCGCATAGTGCTCAGAGCCATTTGAACCATTTTTGGAACACAGTGAAGAGACGTGCAGTATGAGTCACCCATAGGACAATATAAATGGCTCTGAGCACTATGGGACTTAACATCTGAGGTCATCGGTCCCCTTGAACTTAGAACTACTTAAACCTAACTAATCTAAGGACATCACACACATCCATGCCTGAGGCAGGATTCGAACCTGTGACCGTAGCGATCGCGCGGTTCCAGATTGAGGCGTTTAGAACCGCTCGGCCACACCCGCCGGCACGCACAGGACAGGTGGCATCAGATGCCCGGGAGCATGCAGTTTCTATGCAGTGATGATGATGATGATGTTTGGATTGTGGGGCGCTCAACTGCGCGGTTATCAGCGCCCGTACAGATTCCCAACCTTTGCTCAGTCGAATCTCACCACTTTCATGGATGATGACGACAACACAAACATCTAGTCATCTCGAGGCAGGTGAAAATCCCTGACCCCGCCGAGAATCGAATGTGGTACTCCGTGCTCGGGAAGCTAGAACGCGACAGCGAGACCACGAGCTGTGAATTTTGTATGCGATCTGATAGAGGTCACTGGCTGTGGACACTGTTACAGATGCAGTCAAAATACTGTCGTTTTTATTAGCAGAACTGTTTGTTTAATTTTCTAATTGTTTATTAATTACTATTATGACGTTCTTAGGTAACAGAGTGGATAAAGGTATGAATGTGAAATAATGTTTTATGTTGAGTATGTATTGTATATTGAAGTAACTGGTCTCATCATGAATGTTCGAGGATGGCCTTTGTATTAGTCATCTGTACCAGAGAATTTGTTACAAACTATTTAGTCAGTTTATGGTACTGGGGAAATGAGACTATGATTTTGGTAAAGTGGTTTTGTTAAGAGGGAGTTAATTTCATATTTGTGGATTTTCAGAATTTATTTATGTTCATTTACTGTTCTGATTCAGTAGCAAATTTTGATTGGTTGTGTACATATGTGCGGGCTTGAGCGGGTTTGATGCTGCTTTCCGAGTGGCTATGATGTTTCTCTGCCAATCAGAAATTAGCATATTCGCGCCTGTTTTGGGAACTAGAAACTGCAGGACGGGAAATCTTTTAAAATCGCTAACAACTCCTTCAGTGATGTGTAACCTACAAACAATCAATCTCTCTCATCGTCTGTTATGCCAGTCCTGCCTGGATATCTGTCCCCCGCTCCCAAATTCTATAAGTCCCTCCAGATCCTCAAGTGCCATGCACTCCATCTCCCCTTCTGTATACGCCTCTCCCCCCCCCCCCCTGCAGATCCTCTATGATCTGATTCCTTTCCCCCTTATGCTCCTTTTCCTCAAACATATCCGAGTCCTCTACACATCCTGCCGACTTGATCTCCCCCCCTCCCCTGATTGCTCCTCTCCAACCCCCACCTGCTACTGCACCTTCACCGTTGTGTCCCCTCTACCCTCCATCTCTACGCCCATCATCTCCTTTCCCAAGGTGGCTTCCATCTACTCCCCCACAAAATGATACCCTCCCTTCCTCTATTTATTCCCCCTATCAACTCTGATCCTCACCTCCCCTTCCCTCCCTCTGTCAATTACCTGGGCTTCCTTTCCTCTCCCCTCTCTTCCATTATGTTTCTTTTTCCCCCACCTTTGACTCCTTTCTCTCCCCCGAGTCCTTTTGCTTTCCCCTCCACTGCCTTTTCTCACTCCTTCTCGCATCCGCCCTGACCCCCACCCTTTTCTGTCTCTTCTCCCTCCATTGGCTTCCCCCTTTTGCTTTTCCTCTTCTCTCCCCTTTTTCCCCTCTCTTGCCCTGGTCCTCCCCGCCCCCCTGACTCCCCATTTGCTTTTGTGTCTCCTTTATAATGCAGTGTTTAAGTGATGTGTCAGTGTTGTGTGTCCCGTTTTTTTACATGATGTGAACAGACACTATCCTGTCACCATGCGTGTTTTTAACTCTTGCGGACAGAAACCAGACTATTGCCTTGTTTTTTCTTTTAATTCTGCATGTCTATTTACTATGTGTTTCAATCAGCATCACCAACCTTTTGTTTTATATTTTAACTTCCGCAACTTTTCGCCCTGTTGCAGTTTTAACTAGTCACCGTTTTATCGCCTGTTTTTATTGTTTATTCTGTACCCATTATGTTGTTGAACTCTACTGTAGGCTGCCGAGCGGCATATTACGCTGCTACCCCCCCCTCCCCCCTTTCTCTGGAGGGGAATCGAAATTCAATAAAGAAAAAAAAAAATTGTGATGTGTAATGAAGAAGTGACTGAATTAGGAAGTAATGATATGGGCAGCGCGAATGAAGCAAATGAGGCAAATAACATCAAAATATGTGTATTTAATGGTGGCTTAGGTGACCTTTTGAATGGGAACAGGCGAAGTGAACACTGCAGTAATGAGGATTTGATATATGTGTATACAGATGATGATACAGGTTCAAGTCAACAGCGAACCGTGTGCAATGTAACAGACGAGGAACCTTATCATGATGAACGGGAGAGCACAGAGAGTAAAGAATTACACGATTTAGGCGAGAGAAATATTCTGAAAAAGATGAATGAGAATTTTCTCTAATATGGGCAGAGGTACACGCTGAGTATGACCATACTTGGGGTCAGTTAAGCAATGGATTGGAGGAGGTTCAGGAAGAAAAAGGTGAACTGTTACGGTATTTTCAGTAGGCATGGGGAAGATTTTGAGGGAAGGTAGATTGTATACGATTTGCTAGATCAATCTGAAGTCAGTAATAGTGGGGAGAAGACAGGACAACATGAAGTTAAGTTAGTGGTACAAGGGTACGAAGTGCAGTGCTAAGCTGAGAGTGGCACTGATCTTTGTATTGCTAGTCAGAACTAGTTAGATGGTTCGCAATCAAGGACGACTTAGTTATGATTCCTGTTATGGGAATTCAAATAGTTGTTGCCACTAGAAATATTGAGAAACCTTTTAAATATGAAGTGTTTCTGCCTCTTAAAGTAAATGGTATACAGTTGTACCATAACTTCCTGATAATTCAAGGATTAGGTGTGGACATGCTGACAAGGCTGGACTTCTTCAATAAATTCAAAGGGAAGTATGATTTCCATGAGTTCTCTATGGTATTGTAAATACATGAAACAAATATAATAATACCATTTTCTAGGAAAAAGGATCTAACAACTGAGGAGGATGACAGTTTTTCCATTAGATAATTGCAGCAAAAGGGAAGATATGGAAGAGTATAACGAATTTGCCCCTGAGAAATTTGGAATTGATCCAGAAGACTTACTAGCTGTACAGGACATGATAGAAGGGAAAGTAGAAGAAATACCTGAATTAACAAAGTCAGAGTGAGGAGCAAAATGAGGTAGGCAGTCTGGTGACTTTGGTAGGCACACCATGTGGCGAGTGATGCATTCGCTAGCTGGGTGTGTCCATTGTTATTTTCTGGTGCACTCTATCTTATCTCTTTCCTGTCTGAATTCTGTTCCCACTGTGCTCTTCAGTTGTCGTTTTACTCTTTTCAGTCTGAAGTTCATGCTGTTTGATATGACAACAGCTTGTGTGGATTAGGTGATTTGGAAAAGGAAGCTTTGATACAGTTATCCACTTATAACATCTGTCATCTCTTGCATAAAAGTTCTTGCAAAGTAGGGCAAGAAATAATTTTTGTTGTAGCATAATTTTATTTGCTGGAGTTTCAGTGTTCTGTATGGGAGCTAAATTTGGAAGTAATACGGTTCTGCTATCTATTCTAGATCATAAATTAGAGTCAAATGTGTAATTTGGTAAAATGACTGTGTACTGTGGTGATAGGAGGTTAATGATAGGCAACAGTAGCAATACTGAAGGAAGTAAGGTGGACTCTGCTGCAGTGAAAGTCAGTGGTTATTGAGTACAGGCAGTAGGGCCTGAAGCTGGTGTTTTTGTAGGTGGTGATGCACAAAAAGGGGTGTTTACTCCAACAAAGAGGTGGAAGTTTAGAATTAACAGGTAGTGTTTCCTGTGCGATATGTTGTTGAAATGGTAATACACAAAGGGGTGCTTACTTTAAGGAAATAAGATTGACTTCTGTGGAGGAAATTGTGTTGATGTTGTTGTGATAGCTGAAGCTGTAAGCGTTGTAATGTAGCTTAATGTGGTAAGTTCTGTTGCATTTGGTGTGAATGTAAGCGTTGAGCAGGCACATTTGTTTTGTTAAACCATGTGAAAGTTAGATGGAGAGAGAATTGAATTCCAGTAATTGGGTAGCCATGGAAAAACAGATTCATAAATGGGCCCTTGAAAGTTGTGAGTGTACTAATACAGAAGGTATCAGGCAGATAAAAAAAGGAGTTGGGTAAATACCTTAGAGGGCATTACACTCATTGCAACGTAGGTAATTGACAACTACCAGGTACTCGAGTGACTGACAATACTACTTCAATTTCATTTTGTGTTGTCGATCATCCTCATCTGTCATTCTGAACTTTGATCTATCATCTTTAATTTTTTTCACTTCTGTAGTAAAGTAGAAGCAGCAAGAGGTACTGTCACGATGAGGCTTATAAACGGCGCAAAATGTTTAATTGTGGAAGGAAGGCTTAATGTAATATGTAGTGATTACATGGAGTGTTAGTGAAAATTATGTGATTAATGACGATTTGAGGTACTTGGGGTAGTGAGAGTTGTGTTAGTGACAGATGGGTAGTGGATTTTGACCTGATTATCTACATTTTACTGAAGGTGACATGTGAAGGAACGTATTTGTAAATGGAGACCAATGAGGAATAAGGTGTTTTGTTGCTGCCAGAGGTGAGTTGTCATGATGAAAATCCGATAATGATAGAGTAAGTTAACTTGTTGCAAGGTGACAGTTTGTTGTTCTGATGGAAAATGGTCAACAGCCTCTTGTAACATGGTAAAATACCGGATGTAACTATCGAGATTAACTGATTAGTATGATGATGTGAAGACTCTAACGATCTTTGGAAAGGATAATACTAATATTGACACTAGCTAGACTCTTATGAGAGAGAACTGGAAAGAAAGAAGGTGAAACGAAAGAGTTGTATAAGATCTATGTCTATATTAAGTCAAAACATTATGGTGAAGATAGTGAGAAGCATTATGGCTTCACTATATTATTTATACCAGATAAGGGACTGTACTTGAGTTGTAATCAAGGAACTGATTTAAGCAGTGGTAACTATGTTATACCCAGCGAGGTGGCGCAGTGGTTAGACACTGGACTCGCATTCGGGAGGACGACGGTTCAATCCCGCGTCCGGTCATCCTGATTTAGGTTTTTCGTGATTTCCCTAAATCACTCTAGGCAAATGCCGGGATGGTTCCTCTGAAAGGGCACGGCAGACTTCCTTCCCCATCCTTCCCTAATCCGATGAGACCGATGACCACGCTGTCTGGTCTCCTTAACCAACCAACCAACTAAGTTATGTTGTAAATATCGTCAATGAATGATTTGTACTACACGTAAGTCAGTTCTAGAAGACCTGGAATCTAGTTAACGTAAATATCTCAGTTAGCTAAATAAATAAACCAATTGCTTGCATTAGCTACCATATTTTGCTGAAATCTTAAAATTATTTCGATTTAATTACAAACAAATTTAATTGGGTGCCACTTTAACGCAATAGTCAGAGTGAAGTCTGTTAATTTAGTTAATTGGAAAATGGAATTTCAGAAACATGTCTAATAATGATTTATTCCAGGAAAATGTAACTGTTATTTGTAGGCTTAGATGAAACTTTGTTTTCAGGAACTATGGACTTCGAACTGAAGCCTGCACTGTAGTTACGGATGTCACATACTTGAATGCCCAACATACGTGAGAAACGACTGTAAAGAAACTGTGGCGCCAGTGAATTGTCAGCATCAAAATAGGAGACAATTTTATTAGTGTAAAATAAAGACACACCGTCCATAGCGAAAAATCTTATAAATATTGTAAAATGCACAGGAAATAGAAGTTTCATTGTTGTATGAACAAACTAATGTATGAAAAATTATTTTGATGTGTTTGGAAGCAATATGATTTTGTCAAATCATAGGCTAGGTTGGTTTTAGAAATACAATGTCTGAAGTAACAGAAATGTAATACACTATATTTTGGTTTTGGAATTGGCCAGATGTTTGAGTTAAATTATTCAAAATTTGTACTTGCAAGAAAATTTATTTCATAGTTAAACGGGGTGCGAGGCGTAATCTTTATATCGTGCCTACTGAGATCGTTACAGCAGTGAACAGATGAGTCAAATGGTTCAAATGGTTCAAATGGCTCTGAGCACTATGGGACTCAACTGCTGAGGTCGTTAGTCCCCTAGAACTTAGAACTAGTTAAACCTAACTAACCTAAGGACATCACAAACATCCATGCCCGAGGCAGGATTCGAACCTGCGACCGTAGCGGTCTTGCGGTTCCAGACTGCAGCGCCTTTAACCGCACGGCCACTTCGGCCGGCACAGATGAGTCACGCACAAGAGTATAGCTTCTATGCGATCTGGTAGAGGCCATTAGCTGACGAACGCTGTTAGAGCTGCAGTCTAAATACTGTCATTTTTATTTGCAGTTCTGTTTATTTAATATTCTAATTGTTTATTAATTAATTAATTACTATTTTAATTTGCTTTGTTGTGAGAGTGAATGAAGAAGTGAATTTAAAATAATCTTTTAAACTACATATTGCAGTAAATCGTCTCGTGCGGAATGTTCCAGGATGGTGTGTCGGTTAGTCATTCATACCGGGAAATTTGTTACAAACAGTTTCGTCAGTTTATGGTACTGGGAAATCAGATTATGATTTCGGCGAAATAGTTTTTTTAAGAGGGAGTTAATTTCATATTTGTGGGTTTTCAGAATTTATTTATGTTCACTTACTGTTCTGACTCAGTGACAAATTTTGATTGGTTCTGTACATATGCGCGGGATTGGGCGGGTATGATGCTGCTTTCCGATTGGCTGAGATGTTGTCTGCCAATCAGATATTAGCACATTCGCGCGTATTTTGGGAACAGCAAACTGCTTTTGTGCAAAGAGATGAGTGGAGTTGGGGTTTGGATGGTTGGTTGGTTGTTTGAGGTTAAAGGGACCAAACAGCAAGGTCATCAGTCCCTTGTTTCAAATAGACTCCATTCTGCTAACGGGACATCTCAGTATAGTCAGAAAAAGAAAACGGATAAAGGGGAAACGTAAAAGGGCAGTCACGGTGTCATTAGTAAAAACAAATGAGGGAAGTTGGCAAGAGAACGAACCCAACACTATGCTGAAGCAGCATAGGCAAGACCACCTGTGACTTAAAAGGTACAACTGCTATAATGCAGAAAGTACGTATGGGAATAGAAAAACTAACCAAGCCTTAAAAAGAAGGGGTAAAAACAGAGTAAAAGGGAAAGAAAAGAGGATTCCGGTCAGGGAGGTGAATCGGGAATCTCTGAACACTGCCTACAGTGGGAGACACCCAAACACTCACCGCCCTGCCCCAACACCAGAGGGAGATTAAAAACTTTAAAACTGAGAATAAAAACCACTCTCCCGGAGGAAACCTAGAACCAGAGAGACCATCCGGGAATCGTCAGCCAACATCAAAGGTAAAGTGTGGGGGAGTCTGTACTTAGCACGCAGAGCCAAAAGAAGGGGGCATTCAACCAAAATGTGGGCCACTGACTGGAAGGCTCCACAACCACATAGCGGGGGTGGCTCATCACGCAAAAGGAAACCATGGGTCAGCCTGGTATGGCCAATGCGGAGACGACACAGTGTGGTCGAGTCCTTGCGGGAGAGGCTAAAGGAAGAACGCCATGGGCCTGTATTCACCTTAATGGCACGAAGTTTATTAGACAGTGGAGTAGCCTCCCAAGAATTGGCCCATGACTGTGCAAAGTGGGATTTGATGTGAAGCCGTAAATCCGCTGCAGGAGGGGTTACAGAAAACGGGGGGTAAGTAACTGCTCCCCCAGCCAAACGATCAGCGAGCTCATTACCCGGGATACCCACATGGCCCGGGACCCATAGGAAGTCAATGGAACAAGCAGCACGGTGAAGATCAGCGAGATGGTCATGGATGGCAGAGACCAAGGGATGGCGCGAAAAACACCGGTCAATAGCAAGAAGGCCACTCATCGAGTCCGTACATAACAAAACGCGGTTGTGTTGGGATTGTTTAATAAAGGTAAGGGCCCGGGAAATTGCCATCAATTCCGCAGTAAACACCCCACATGAGGGTGGCAGTAGATGATTTTCCGTTCCAACAAAGGACGTGAAGGCATACCCAACATGATCAGCAGATTTAGAGCCATCAGTGTAAAAAACAACAGCATCCCGAAACTCCCATAAAATTTGGCGGAAAAAGGAACGGAACACCACCGGGGGGATGGAATCTTTCGGACCGCGGCGGAGATCCATCCGAATTCGAGGCCGAGGAACTAACCAAGGAGGGGTGGAGGGGAGGGAGCGAGGAAGACAGGACAAAGAAGGAAGCCGAAAATCACGGGTAAGAGACGCAAGGCGCAGCCCAACCGGTAAACCCGCCCGAGGGCGGGAGTCAGGCGGGCGACGTCCATGGTCTGGGAATAGGATAGAATAGGAAGGATGAGCGGGAGAAGAACGGATAGTAAGGGCATAAGACACCAGAAGCTGGGACCGCCGAACAGAAAGGGGGGGGATCCCAGCTTCAACCAGAAGACTATCAACAGGGCTAGTAGGGAAGGCACCGGTGGCCAAACGGATACCACGATGGTGGACTGGATCCAGCACGTGCAGCGTGGAAGGAGCAGCTGATCCATAAACTTGACAACCATAGTCCAAACGTGACAGAACTAGAGCACGATAAAGACGGAGGAGGAGGGAACGGTCCGCACCCCAGGAGGAGTGGGCAAGGAAGCGAAGGACATTGAGTTTACGGAAACATCCTACCTTCAGGAGTCTGATATGGGGCAGCCAAGTGAGCTTGTTGTCGAAAAGAAGACCTAGGAAACGAAACTGTGGAACCACAGGCAATCTTTGTGCAGCGAGATAGAGCTCTGGATCAGGGTGGACCGTAGTACGGCGACAGAAGTGGACCACCCGCGATTTTAAAGGAGAGAATTTAAACCCGTGGGAGAGGGTCCATGCAGAGGCACGCCGTATAGCCACCTGGAGCTGCCGTTCTGCAGATGGCATCGAGGAGGAACTAACCCAAATGCAGAAATCATCCACATACAGGGCAGGGGCGACCAAGGGACCGACAGAGGCCACAAGTCCATCGATAGCAATGAGGAAAAGAAGGACACTCAAGACAGAACCCTGTGGGATGCCCGTCTCCTGGGTCCGTGGAGAACTAAAAGCAGTACCAACTCGAACTCTGAATGACCGATGGATCAGGAACTGGCGGATAAAAATCGGGAGTGGGCCCCGAAGACCCCACTGGTGAAGGGTTAGTAAGATGTGATGGCGCCAGGCCGTGTCATAGGCCTTGCGAAGGTCAAAAAACACTGCAACCAAATGGCGGCGCTGGGAAAAAGCCTGCCGAACTGCGGATTCCAAGCGAAGCAAATGATCGATTGGAGATCGTCCCTCTCGAAAGCCACACTGGTAAGGGGACAATAGATCCCGAGATTCGAGGACCCAAGTGAGCCGACGGGCTACCAGCCGTTCAAGTAACTTACAACCAACATTGGTCAAACTAATTGGCCGATAGGTGTCAACAGATAGGGGGTTCTGACCAGGCTTAAGGACAGGAACCACAATGCTATCCCTCCACTGAGAAGGGAAGTCACCCTGGAGCCAGATACGGTTAAACACCCGAAGAAGATGGTGCCGTTGTGGAGCACTGAGATGTTGAAGCAGCTGGTTATGAATGGAATCTGGGCCAGGAGCCGTATCATGAGAAGCAGATAGAGCAGAAAGAAATTCCCATTCAGTGAAAGGTTCGTTGTAAGATTCTGACTCACAAGTGGTGAAACGTAAGGTGACAGCTTCAGCCTGCTGTTTTTGATGAAGGAAAGCAGCTGGATAGGAGGCCGACGCTGATGCCACTGCAAAATGGGTCGCAAGATGTTCTGCGAGAACTAATGGGTCCGTACAAATGCCATCTGGGAGGTGAAGGCCTTGGAGGGTGGACTGCCGATGGCAACCTTGGAGAGAGCGAAGTGTAGCCCATACCCGTGACAGAGGGACAGTGGAACCAAGGGAAGAAACGAATCGTTCCTAACATATCCGCTTGCTCTGTTTGATTAAATAACGGGCTTTAGCGCGAAGGCGCTTAAAGGTAGAAAGGCTGGCTACAGATGGGTGCCTCTTAAAGTGTTGCAAAGCTCGACGGCGATCACGGATGGCAATGGTAATGGCCGTACTCCACCACGGGACTTGCCGACGACGAAATTGTCCAGATGAGCGCGGGACAGCAAGGTTAGCAGCGCGAACAATCGCGTCAGACACGTCACGTAGGACGTCATCAATACAACCCGACAAAGAGGGAGAAAACTCGACCTGTGCAATATATAGAGGCCAATCGGCGCGGTGGAAAGACCAACGAGGTAACCTCTCCATCGGGGAGCGGGAAGGGAGCGTGATAATCAACGGGAAATGGTCACTATCACAAAGGTCGTCGTGTGGCGACCAGTGTAATGAAGGGAGGAGAGAGGGAGAAGAAAGAGAAAGATCAATGGCAGAAAAGGTACCATGACCAGCACTGAAATGAGTAGGGGAGCCATCATTAAGAAGGCACAGGTCGTGGTCTGCAATAAATTGGTCGATAAGAAGACCTCGTCTAGATGGAAAGGCACTGCCCCACAAAGGATGATGAGCATTAAAATCCCCAAGGAGGAGGAAGGGAGGAGGAAGTTGCTGAAGAAGGGTGGTTAAGGCAGCAGGTGTAAGAGTCCTGTCAGGAGGGAGATAAAGATTGCATACTGTGACTGCAGAGTCTAGGTGGACCCTAACAGCAACTGCTTCCAATGTAGTTTGGAGAGGAATCCACGTGCAAGCAATGTCTGTACGGACCAACGTACAAACGCCACCACAAGCCCGCAAGGGTCCGACCCGATTTCGACAGAAAACACGGAACCCACGGAGGGTCGGTGAGTGAGCATCAGTAAAATGAGATTCCTGGAGAACCACACAAGCTGCTGAGTAGGACGAAAGAAGGGATTTCAATTCCGGAAGGTGACGATAGTAGCCATTACAATTCCATTGGAGAACCACAGAACGATGGTTTAAATGAGGGCTGAACACGCTAAATCCAGTCATACCGCCGGGTCCCCACCCGTCACCGACAAGGAGGGGGCGACATCCATAAACGACAGGTCAGAATCCGGTTGTGAAGCCGGGGAAGGGACCTCCGGTGACACCAGGGGCTCTTTGTCCCGGGACTTATGTTTCTTCTTCTTTTCAGGCTGAGATCGAGGAGGGCTGTGTGGCATAATGGAGCCAGCTGCAGCAAGATCAGGAACAGAAAGAGACCGGGCGACCTGGGGGCCGATAGACCGCGGCTCTCGCGGTCGCCGCGCTGCAGCAGACCTTTGACCTGGAAGGTGCCGGTGAGGGGCATCCCGGGAGAGGCGCCCTTGACCGGCAGACGCCGAAGGAGTGGGACACTTCTCCGGCTGGGGAGGGGGAGCGGCGCCCAGAGGAGAAGGTGTGGGAGCCGCAGGGGAGGGGGGAAGGAGAGGGGTCCGGGACGGGGGTAAGGAAGGGGGAGGAAGGGATGAAGATGTAACCAAGGCGTAACTAGATGTCATGGACACAGGGTGCAATCGTGCATATTTCTTACGGGCCTCTGTGTAGCTTAAACGATCAAGAGACTTATACTCCTGTATCTTTTTTTCTTTCTTATAGACTGGGCAATCTGCTGAACGTGGAGAATGACTACCATGACAATTTACACATACAGGATGGGGAACACAGGGACTCCCCTCATGGAGTGGACGTCCACAGTCACCACAGAGAGGGTCCTGGGTACAGCGAGAAGACATGTGGCCAAAACGCAGGCACTTGAAACACCGCATAGGAGGTGGGATGTACGGCTTCACATCACAGCGATAGACCATAATCTTAACTTTCTCAGGAAGGGTATCCCCTTCAAAGGCCAGGATAAAGGCACCAGTATCAATACGATTATCTTTAGGACCCTTCTGAACACGCCGAACAAAGTGAACACCCCGCCGTCCGAGATTGTCCCGAAGTTCCTCATCGGTTTGAAGGATGAGGTCTCTGTGAAAAATCACACCTTGTACCATATTTAGAGACTGGTGAGGGGTAATGGACACGGGAATTGTGCCAAGATGGGTACAGGCACGAAGGGCCGCAGATTGGGCAGCCGAAGCAGTTTTTATCAGTAATGAACCCGACCGCATCTTGCTCAGGGAGTCCACTTCGCCGAACTTGTCTTCAATGTGTTCCACAAAGAATAAAGGTTTGACACTGGTGAAAGTATCTCCATCAGTCCTGGTGCAAACTAGATAACGGGGGAAAGGTTTTGCCCCTAGACGACGGGCCTGACCCTCCTCCCAGGGGGTAGCCACGGAAGGGAAGGCCGAAGGGGCAAGAGAAGCAGCACTTGAGAAATCAGTACCACGCAGAGAGACGGCCGCAGAAGAGCGGCCAGAGGTTTGGACCCTTATGCGTTTCATCTGCATAGCGTCCGCCCTGATACCACCCACTCCGATCAGGGGCTCTCCTCACGGGCGCCACCCAGCCACAGCAAGGGCCGTCTGGCACGGCGGCCATTGCCGGGAGTTCCGATGCTCCAGGATGACGAGCAACCACTCCAAGGCATGCATGAGGAGGTCACAGCTCAGGTATCAGAAGTGTGATCCCTGTGTGTTCAGGGGGCTCAACCAAAAGGGTACATAGCGACCCCACCACACGGGCTGGCTACCGTGCTGGCTATGCACCCTAGCATCAGACAACGACGTAGAAGAAAAGGTGGAATATACTAGGAGGGCACACGTCGGAGACACTAGGTAAGGTGCTCTTCCCCAAATGGCTCACACTACGGAAGAGAAATTTTGGAATGGAGGTCAAACCCCAGAGGGGGACCAAGGAATGCCAAAAGGAGGAGATGATTACGCAACAAAGCCAGAGTGTAAAACCAACAGAACCAGGAGGATAGCGGGGGCCAACATAAGCAAGGACACCAATAGAGGGAGAGGAGATGGCGAGGGGAAAGGGGTATGGAGGGGAAAGGAGGGGAAGGGAAAGGAAATGCAGCCCGGGAGAGAAAGAAGGCTGCAATGGCTCGGGGCCCCGTGCTCGCCACGCACGTATCCACGAAAGAGTTGTGGACCCCCTGGGGGGTTGGGGTTTGGATCTCATTTTGATCAGACCTATTACAGGCGCTCCAATGAAAATTATTGATATTGTGATATTTCGGAACCAACATACTTGTAAAGTGTAAAGTGTGGAAGAGAGTGCGATTTAACACACGCAGTGAAATTCAAAAATTTTGGTGACATTTTAAATAACTAAATTCTGCGTGGCGTGTTGCTTTATCGAGAAAGTGAAAATTTTGTTACATGAGTCTGATTATAACAACATTTGAACGAGCTATTCTGAAAGAAACAATCCGTTTGCAAGCTTTCGGTGAAAGAAACAATAATTATCATAAACTGGCTACGGTTGTGAATGATGTGTGCGTGTGGACTGTTCAGACTTTATACAGCTTAGAGTAGGGCTCTGGCACTAACTGGTGTCCGTCAGCTCAGCGTAATAGAGTGAAATTTTACGCTCATAAATACTTTCATTTAACTATTATTAACCTTCAATCTAAAAGAGAATTTTTAGTGTGATTTGTGATCACTATGTGTACAGCATTTCTTTTCTATAGCTTTTTCCGGCTGAGAACTGGATTTTAGTAACTTCGAGGAGGTGTGCGTATGTGAAGAGATTCATCAAAGGTGAGTGGAATTTTATACGCAGCTGAATCGCATTGCGCCGCCACACATTGCTCCACTTACTGTGCTGCATACCGGGTATACTTAAAGCGGTTTATTAAACGTACCAATTGAAACTGACAATGCATAAATGACCAAAATTTAAAAATGCTGTTCCTCTGATAAACCTCAAATGAAATGGAGCTACATGTGATTGTATTGTCCAACAATTTCCTCACAAATGCGATTAATTTCCACAATCGAAAATTTTTTTTATTGAGAGTCACGCTGATTGTTCCGGAAGGAATCTAAATTATATCAAGAGTCTTTTCATAGCCCTCCTGAAAAAGAGAGGTTTCGTTATGTCAAGGCCAAGAGTCCATAAAATAAATTAATTTCGGCAGCTGGTTACAAACTGTTTCGAATGAAATGTTAAAACTTATTCTTTTCCATTTTCCAGATTTTGATGGATCGATTATCAGATTTTTTTACTAAATAGTCCTCATTTTTATTTTTATCACTATTATGCCTTGAGATCCCTGAAGACAGATATAAAGTTTCGTAGAATGTAATCCACTTATAATTGTGATAGTCAGTGTTGCATATTCACAGCATTAATCGACTGCACAATAGACCCCGTCTTTTTTTCGTCTCGAAATGATAAAGTGGAGTTTGCTCTCAGTTCTTTCACGGAAAGTGTCTGATCGTGATTGGACCAACAGCTGTAGGGATAACAGTAAGCATCGTCTTCACGTCAGCTACATTTTACTGGCATTTCCTATACGCATTTACTTGACGTAAATTTCGTTTTTTTTGTGACTTCCTGTACTGCATAATTTTTTTGAATCTGCTTAAACAGATCGAAGGAGACTTAAAATCAGCAGTGTTCACCTCAGTCCAAGAAACCTCCATCGGTAACGATGCACTGGCTCTCACGAGCAGCTCTGCATGGTTCAAGTCTCAAGGAAACTTCTATAAAGAATTGTTGTTCATGTTGTTTATTTAAATTCGGGGTTTTATGTTGGCTATTAGTTGGGGTAACGGGACTTTGTGGCCACCTTCTCCAGTAAATCGTTCGGATAGTTTTTCCTTCACAGTTTTCAGAGTTTCATTTTGGCGCATATTTGTTATCTTCTTCTTTCTTCCATTTATACAGTTCACGATCATATTTTACGATGCAGAAGAAGATTTGCACACTGCTTAACATAAACACAATGACTGTAAAATTAGTTTCATCTTCATTGTTAACACTTACCTCACTGCAAAATCAAGTGCTACTTCTTATGGATATTACGAGAGCGTGCTGAAAAGTGAAGCCTTCGAAGTTTTTTTTGTGATGATTGTCAAAGCGTTTTCAATCAAACAAACGTTATGACGCTCTATATTATAATTCTTCAAATCTACATAATTTTCAGCCTCCTGCCACTAGAAAGTTCCGTACTGTAGTGTCTAACGTGACGGTGTGTCACGTAACTACATCGGTGCGAGAGAAACAGCGGTGCTGCAATCGCGTTTCGAATTTCAAGAGTTCGTTCACACGTGAAGCACCCTCTCCTTCAGTATGACAATGCTGGACCATACACGAGCGCTGCGACGTCTGCAGCAATACGACGCCTTGGGTTCACTGTCATCGACCGTCCTCCAAACAGTCCCGACGTGGCACGATCCGTTTTTCAGCTCCTTCCAAAACTTTAAACACACATCGAGGACATCACTTGTATAGTGATGAAGCGGTGCTAGCAAAGGTGACGTTGGAATGGCCGGGAACTTGACCTCCTGTGGCGGCGAAGGCGAAGGTCCATCGGTTCCGCAGGCCGGCCACAAGATCACGGTAGGAGGTGAATATGGGGACAGAAAATCTGCGGAAGAATCTCGCAATGGACAAGCACGATATGGCTCTGATAGTGGCGTAGCAATCCAGCAGGACTTTGACCAAAAACTCTGAAAAGAATAGAATCATTAGGCACATAGCGCTGTTTGCTGAGCATGGAAGGCGCCGTGAGCTGCGGTCGGTGCATCAACTGGAGCATCATGCGGTGACTCCGGCCATGTAGAAGCTCCGCCGGCAACCAACCGTCGCGGGGAGGGGAGCGGTATACAATATGTAGCGGGGAAGAGCGGCAGCGCTTGTTCCTGTGTTTGGGAGGCACTTAGTGTGCTCATTTGTTGCTTGAACGTACGCAAAAATCGTTCATGGTCTCCTTTCGACTTAGGATGAAACGGAGCACTGGTAATGTGAATAATACCATTGGTTGAACAAACCTGTTCTAAGTCCTGAGCCGTAAACTGTGATCCGTTGTATGTAACCAACAATTCAGGCAAACCTTCCAAGTAAAAAATAGATGACAAAACATAAATGGTAATACGCGACGGAGTTGAGTTCATTGACACTGCAAACGGTTATTTGCTAAAAACAGTCCACAACAGTAAGCCTACGAGTGTTCGTAAAGGGACCAGGAAAGTCAATGTGCACACGTGGCCACTGCGATTGACACTTCAGCCGAGCTGAAAACGCTTGCGGCGTGGCCGATAGTGTTTCACCACAGACATGGCACTATGACGTCATCTGTTCAATGTGGGCCTCCATGCCCGGAAAAGTACAGTGCCGACGCAATAACTGTTCCGTGCGTACGATTCTCCAGTGTCGTTGGTGGAGCAATCGCAATACATCTTCTTGTAGCACTTTAGGAATAAGCGCACGCAGTTGTCCAGAGTCATTTAGCAATAAACTCACACCGTGTTGGAAGAAGAGGCTATGCCAATGGGCAAAATATCAGCGCAGTAAAGAATTCTGGATGTTTTTCACTGAACAAGACCAAGCATTATGGATGTAGTGCAATAAAAGGTTCAAACTAGGTTCTACTTCTGTGACCTGTGTAATTTTCTTATAGTGCTGAGGAAAAGTCTGTAGATGTTCAGTGTCTTGCACGTTGATCTGACAACAAGATGTGACAGTAGCATCGAATTCAGAATCAGGGCCGCCCGGGGTGGCCGAGCGGTTCTAGGCTCTACAGTCTGGAACCACGCAACAGCTACGGTCGCAGGCTCGAATCCTGCCTTGGGCATGGATGTGTGTGATGTCTTTAGGTTAGTTAGGTTTAAGTAGTTCTAAGATCTAGGGGATTGATGACCTCAGAATTTAAGTCCCATAGTACTCAGAGCCATTTGAACCATTTTCAGAATCAGGACCAACGGGAAGGCGAAAAAGGGTATAAGTATTTGCGTGCTTCGACGTGGGCCTGTACAATATTTCGTACTGATACTGTAAGAGTAAGAAAGCCCAACGTTGCAGCTTTTCAGTCATGCGTTGCGGAACAGCTTTGGACAGATGAAACTAAGACTGAAGTGGCTTGTGGAGCATCACTAGGTAAAATGACCAACCAAGCAGTTAATGGTGAAACTTTGCCTCCGCAGAGATAATAGCGAGCACTTCCTTCTTGATTTGGGAATAGTTACAGTGAGTCTTGCTCAATAACTTGGAAGTGAAAGCAATCGGCCTGTAGTGAATCAAATCTGTGCGGGAGTACAACTCCGATTTCGTACGAAGAAGCGTCCACTGCCAAAACCACAGGCTTAGCGGGATCGAAATGAACAAGGCATCTGTCACTTAACAAGTCATTTATAAATTTCTGGAATGCATCCTGACACTTTTTGGTCCAAACTAAAGGCCTTTCTTCCGGCCAAACGATGCAACGGAGCCGCGATCTGAGCTGCGTTGGGTATAAACCAGATATATATGTCATCTTCCCGTCACGTTCCGCGAGCCAGAGAGGTCCCGGATGGCCAGCAAATGTAAGTGAAGGGGATGAACACCTTAGCTATTAACAACATGGCCTAATTACTGAATTTCAGATTGAATAAATGCACATTTTTCCATGCAGCACTTCAAACCTGCAGCTGAAAGTACTTGAAAAAAGCGTACGAAGGTTACTGATGTGTTCCTCCAGTGTACGTTCTACAGTATAATATTGTCAAAGTAATTTGAACAGAATGGAACTTTTGCAGTAAGCTGTTGTAAGTAGCTTTGGAATATGGCAGGTGCGGAAGCGCTGCCAAAGAGTAAGCGCGAAAATTTGAACAACCCTAAATGTGTGTTGACCACAAACACTTTCGGAGACTCCTCATCTAGAGGAATTTGCAAATACGCATCACGTAATCAATTTTTGAAAAATAGCAGACTGCGCCAAGTCTGTCCATTAATTCCTCAGGGCGAGGCAATAAATAAGTATTAATTATTGTTTGTGGATTCACAGTGGATTTAAACTCAACACCTAGACGAAATCTTCCAGAAGGCTTTGGTATGATTACTAAGGTAGCAGCCTACTGACTAGCCTGGACAGAAGCAATAACACCAAACTGTCAATTCCTTAAGTTTACTTGCAATTTTGTTTCTAAGTGCACGAGGAATGGGACATGCCCGAAAAAGGGTTCAAATGGCTCTGAGCACTATGGGACTCAACTACGGAGGTCATCAGTCCCCTAGAACTTAGAACTACTTAAACCTAACTAACCTAAGGACATCACACACATCCATGCCCGAGGCAGGATTCGAACCTGCGACCGTAGCGGTCGCGCGGCTCCAGACTGTAGCGCCTAGAACCGCTCGGCCACTCCGGCCGGCCATGCCCGAAAAAACTTAGGTTGTGCATTGTCCTTCATTGTAACGTGTGCCACAAAATTGTTCACTCTGCCAAAGGAAACTCCTCAGTCAACTGAGTAACATCGTCTTTTGGGTTGAAAGCAGGAACAGAAGTACATTGCTCTGAATACGAAGACCAAACAAATCAAGTGAATCTAACCCAAAAGTATTTTCACAGTTTCGCGAACGCAAAATTGTAAACGTCACTTTTCTTGTGTGAGACTGGAATGCGGCAGGCAAACTACATGTATCAAGCAGTGAAATGTCTTGACTGTTATACGCAGTAAGTTGCGAGCAAGATTTTGTCAACTGCGGCGAGCCAAGTGTTCATAAGTGGCGCGATTAAACGATGTAACTGAAGCGTCAGTGTCTAACTGAAGTCGCACATAGCGTATGGCAAAGACTAAGTTCACAAACAGTTTGTTTTACTGTCATTGCACAGCTCTTGGGCGGGGTGAAGACACATCCTGAATTTGGTCATTACTAGTACCGGTAGCCGATTTAGGGAAAACTACATTCATTGAGAGAGAAGTTGCTCCATGCTTACAAGAGTGAATGTGAGTAGACTTCTCTTTCCGTCGCAAGCACACGTACTGGACATGGCCTGGTTTTCCAGAAGCAAAGCAAGTCGCTTTCCGTGAAGGACAGTTCTGTCTCTTATGCGTGGAAAAGCAGCGGGGACATGATTTCACATCAGATACATGCATTGACACTTGTTTACTCTGTCCATGGCGCGGCGGTCTGTTTGCTCACGGTGGTCAGTAGCAAGGCCATACCTGTTAGTTATTTTACGTTACACTTCCGCGGTACTATCCCATGAGTCTTGATGTTCAATAACTTGTAACACTTGTTTCAGAGTAGGATCACAATGTTTGAGAATTTATTCATGAATCCTACTGTCTGGTACATTGTACATAATTGCATCACGAGTCATTGTGTCACTATAGTGTGTGTATTGTTTATTGAACTGGGGACCTAGGAACAACGGAGAGGCTTCGTCCCGCTGTAGCTCACAGTGCCCCATAACAGGCCACAGCAGTCCACCCACCCCGCCGCAGCCACACTCCAAACCCTGCCAGGGTTATAGGACGGTTCGGCCCCCAGTGGGCACCACCCCTTCCCCCTCCTCTTCTCCCCCTCTCATACCAGACAATTGTAACCCCAAATGTTAGCGTGGTAGAGTAATTATTGTATTCGCGTACGTGGAGGCAGTGTTCGGGCAGCAATCACCGAATCGCAGACGTATTGTAACTGAGGTGGAAAAAGGGGAACCAGCCCGCATTCGCCGAAGCAAATGGAAAATCGCCTTAAAAACGCATCCACAGGCTGGTCGGCACCCCGGATCTCGACACAAATACACCGGACAGATTCGTGCTGGGGACCGGCACGCCTTCCCGCTCGGGAAGCAGCGCGTTAGACCGCGTGGGTATCCGTGCGGGCTGTCACTACTATCCACAGCTACAGTCAAAACGATACTGTCGTGTCGATTCCTGAAATTCAGTGACCCGCTGACAGTATGTCAGTTCTGGCTTTTCCTGCAGTCAAAAGAACTTGTAACGAGCTGCAGCAATCTGTGCCTAACCCTTGTAATACTTAGTGAGGATGGAAACGAAATATTCAAAAATCATCAACTCCAGCCTACTAGTCAGGAAAATCTTCTGAGCGATTCGGTAAACGCCTGTGCCGGCCATTGGAAAGAAATAATTAAGTTTTGCAGTATCTTGCATTTGATGTATAGCACCATGAGCGTCGAGCTGAGTGTACCATTTATACCATTCCTCTTGTTGTTCCATGAGAGCTCAGAACAGTGGAAAGCAAGGAGGCAGTGCTGTGGATGTGGCTGGTTGTTGTGGCAGAATTGATGCAGCAGTATCTTGTGCATTAATGGGTGCTGGAATGCAATCAGCATCTGCAAAATTTGGTGGTTCTGAAACAGAATGAACTGGATTACATCAAAGCCAGCAACATCTGGAGTTGTAGGCACAGGTGCTGTGGGAGGCTGGCTAGAGGTCGTTTTAATTAGAGCAGCGCAATAACAAAATATTTAGAAGCAAGGCAAATACACAAATAGCGGAAGCGTTGCGGCTAGTCTCCAAGAAAGAAAAAAAAAATGGTCCAAATGGCTCTGAGCACTATGCGACTTAACTTCTGAGGTCATCAGTCGCCTAGAACTTAGAACTAATTAAACCTAACTAACCTAAGGACGTCACACACATCCATGCCCGAGGCAGGATTCGAACCTGCGACCGTAGCGGTCGCTCGGCTCCAGACTGCAGCGCCTAGAACCGCACGGCAACTCCGGCCGGCCAAGAAATAACAATTACTAGGAATGCTCCTCTGACAGAAAAGAGAAATATTAGTGACGCACTGTGACAAAACGGTGAAGAGCGAAGGCAGTTTGGTTGTAGAATTCTCGTCACCAGATGTGTCGGCTGCTGTGGGTATCAGCACCGACACAAAAAAGGAAGGAGGGAAGTTGCAATGACCGGTGTCTGGAATCCACAACTATACTTTATTTCTTATTCCTGTACAAAAAAATTCAAGGCACTTTTCGACATATCTGATTTGACAATTGCCTTGTGATTTGTCATCCAGAATGTGCATTCATTCCTCATAACGTCTCCGTAATCTCAGTCCGAAGATTGGTCAGAAGACTTTATTAATACTGCGTCGTAATAATCAGTCTCATTCTTGCATATTCCGTAAGGCTGACTTCTTGACATCCCAAGGTGGAGCAGCACAACCACATTCCCGAAAGAGTGCTATATCTTTGCCGCCTGTCATCCAGGAGACTCTGTGTGTTTCCATCACTGGCTCCTCTCTTTCGTTTTGGAATAATAGCTTTGAACACAGTATTCGTCCATCGTGATCAGATGGCTGAAAAATACTTGTATTCCTTGTCTTTCACTTTATCACACTCTCCGCCGCAGACGTCATGAGCTGCTTCCATTGAACGAGTGATAACAAATATGTGACCTATCACGCCAACGCTTCTGTCGTGTCCTGTATGCCGTGTTGGATATTATCTGGCGATCTAATACTAATTATGGATGGTAGTGAACCTTTCAGATAACGCTAAAACTTCCACCTGTTCCGATTATCTATAGTTCCCCCAGCAGAGTCGGGCAGCGCTCCCTCTTCTTGGTGGGTCTTCCATATCTGCGTAACCAAGACAAAATCACCTACTCCACTTTTTCACAGACTCTGTTGCTGGCACGTTATACCCATATACAGTCACCATTCCATTGTGGAACTGATTCGCCGGATTCGTTACAAATGCAAATGGTGATTAAGTACAGACGCGGCCACCTTACTCAATACACTAGTCCTCTTACCTCGTTTCTGTGCATCAACGCAGCCAAGCGAATGCAATTACACGAGCAACGACAAGAAACTGCTCTTCCAATGAATATGCCGACTGTGTTCCTAATGAAAAGACATACTTCATGAGAAACAAAAGTATATTTGTGCATGGTCGCGAATATCATCTGTGATTCACGAACCGAAAAACTATATGGAGAATTCATGAAATTACGGAAGCTACTTTTTACACAAAAATTTCCATTTGTTTCGTCCAAAGTTTGTGACTAAAGACATATAAAGGGTTATTAGAGCGCCATAAGACAGATTAGGACGGAGTGTTACTTCCCCACACTCCAGTTGGTAATGTAACAGAAAATTAAGGTTACACAATACGAAATACTATCCGTAGCCACAGTTTGTAGTGACTAGCAGAATATTTTTGTAAACATCTCGAAAATGTGATAAAGCACCACATCCTTCACAAATAAGGAGTTGGTCTTATAAGTTACACAAAATGTGTATAAAAATTTACAAATTTTGGGGGAAGTTTCCTTACACCAAATTAAGAAAAAGTTCATATTAACAAATATACGTATATCTTTCAGTTTTGAGTTATTAATGAAAGAACATTTTGCAAACTTCTCATGCCAAAACTCGTTATAATTTTTCAAAATGTTCTCCACTTTCTTCTGCATCCGCGTGCACTCTCCCACGACATCTTTGGTTGGTTGGTTTTGGGGAAGGAGACCAGACAGCGTGGTCATCGGTCTCATCGGATTAGGGAAGGATGGGGAAGGAAGTCGGCCGTGCCCTTTCAGAGGAACCATCCCGGCATTTGCCTGGAGTGATTTAGGGAAATCACGGAAAACCTAAATCAGGATGGCCGGACGCGGGATTGAACCGTCGTCCTCCCGAATGCGAGTCCAGTGTCTAACCACTGCGCCACCTCGCTCGGTCACACGACATCTTTGAACTGGTTAAATTACACGTAGCACAGTTTGTGTTTTTCATTAGCAACAGTTTGAGATTAATGTGCGGAGTGGAATTGTAAGTGACTTTTGTTTTCCCAGCGCGACTGACAGGCGTTTTCTACGTGGGCACTTCAGACGGTAAGTTACACATTACCATGGCAGGCCACGTAACTTTTAATGAATGGTGCGCTACACATGAAAGTGACACAGATACCTTAAAGCCTTCTTGAACATAGTCACCAAGTCTCTGGAAACAACGGTCGGAACGCACTAACAGTCGTTTACTTCCAAATTAAAAATTCGCACCTTGGTCACGGAGCCATCCGAGAACCGCTGTGTAAACGTCTCCACTATTGGAAAACCTCTTTCCTCCAGATGTTCTTTCAGCTTGTCGTAAAGATGGAAATGGCAAGCTGCAAGATCTAGATTTCTCTATCAGCTTCACCCACGTATGTACGGCTTCGTCAAATTGTTGGCACCATTACACAATGACTGGAAATGACATTGCATTTGGTCTATAAACAGCCAGTATTCCACAGTGAATCTGTGTATAATTTAAGCGTTTTTCTTACTGTCCCCCGTGCTTCAGCTTTGAAGTACGTAGTACGTTTCCAGTGGCCGCGCCTTTCCATTCGCCCATACTGGTCAACATATTATCCGTACCGCAGCAGAACTACGCCTGCGGGTAACTGAACATTTACTTTCTTCTGACAATGCGCAGTTCTTGTTTTTCTGTGGTCTTAGCGTGGATCGACATGTGTAACTTACTTTCCGAAGTCCCTACGTACAAATACTATATACGGAAAGGACTGAAGAGTTGCTGCAGGTTGTCCCCCTCTTTCCTCAATAACAAAAAGTACGCAGTTTTAGCGTGACAGCTTCACACAATTCAGTCATACTGTCCTACATTCACTGGATGATGTCTGCTATGAGAACTGAATAGGTAATGGATGACCAATTCCTTGAACTAGCCGGCCGCGGTGGTCTCGCGGTTCTTGGCGCGCAGTCCGGAACCGTGCGACTGCTACGGTCGCAGGTTCGAATACTGCCTCGGGCATGGATGTGTGTGATGTCCTTAGGTTAGTTAGGTTTAAGTAGTTCTAAGTTCTAGGGGAGTGATGACCATAGCTGTTAAGTCCCATAGTGCTCAGAGCCATGTGAACCATTTGAACCTTGAACTAGACGTTCCTCCGACCTCATTTCTTTACATTATTATCTGGATGGCTAATTAGCACAATTGGTAATTCAATTCTCTTTCATCCAAGTGCCTGATCGGACACGTACATCAACTTACTATCGATTTATGTCTGCGGTGACCAACTCAGTGTTGAATGTCAGTAGGTAAAAACAAGTCCATAGAATAAAATGCCTTTTTTCGATACATACATCAAGATCTGAAGATGGTCATCACAGACCGAACTATACGATCAATTGATGCACTATTATCTTAATATGTTTTACGTTAGTTCCGCCCATATACGAGCGCGTGCCGAAAAGTATGCGCCCTACAGCTCTTAAGGCTTTTTAAATAAAACGAACGTTATTAACATTCTACATCATTATTCTTCATGTCTACCTATTTATTTCTCACTATCGTCACCCCGACAAGAAACACATTTCTCTCAACGAGAGACTAGTTTCTTGATACCGTCACTATAGAATTTCTGACTTTGTTGACGGAATCATGGCCTTACCTGTCTTTGCATCGTATCGAAATGATTTAGGTAAGATATCTGTATGGTGCGGAAAGATGCAGTTGACCCTGAATAAAGAAAAGTGTGAAGTTATTCACATGAGTACTAAAAGGAATCAGCTGAATTTCGATTACGCGATAAGTCACATAAATCTGAAGGCTGTAAATTAATACAAATACTTAGAGATTACAATACAAATAACCTAAATTGGAACTATCACATAGATACTGTTGTGGGTGGAGCAAACTAGACTGCGATTCATTGGCAGTTGCAATTGGTCTACTAAAGAGACTGCTTACACTATGCTTGTCCGCCCTATCCTCGAGTACTACTGTGCGGTGTGGGATCAGCATCAGGTGGGACTGACGGAAGATATCGAAGAAGTTCAAGGAAGGATAGTTAGTTTTGTATTATCACGAAATACGAAGATAGTGCCACAGACATGATACGTGAATTGGAGTGGCAATCATTAAAACAAAGGCGATTTCGTTGCGGGATCTTCTCATGAAGTTTCAATCATCAGTTTTCTCCGGTTGCGAAAACATTCCGTTGGCACCCACCTACATAGGGAGAAATGATAATCACGATAAAATAAGAGAAATCAGGGCTCGCATAGAAAAATGTAAGTGCTCGTTTTTCCCATCGTGTCGTCGGAGAGTGGAACGGTAGAGAGACAGCATGAAGATGGTTAAAAAAAAAATGGTTCAAATGGCTCTGAGCACTATGGGACTCAACTGCTGAGGTCATTAGTCCCCTAGAACTTAGAACCAGTTAAACCTAACTAACCTAAGGACATCACAAACATCCATGCCTGAGGCAGGATTCGAACCTGCCACCGTAGCGGTCTTGCGGTTCCAGACTGCAGCGCCTTTAACCGCACTTCGGCCACTTCGGCCGGCTGAAGATGGTTCATTGAACCCTCTGCTAGGCAATGTATTGTGAATATCAGAGTAATCACGTAGATGTAGATGTAGATCACGACTATCAAAGTGAAGTCCATAAAAGCGATCCTTACATTTTAGAGACATATGAAAATCAGATGGGACTGTAATGGTCGATCATGAGGGGCCAGAAAAAAATCATCTAAGTATGAATATTAGCTTTAGGTCGTGCAGCTTATTTAGAGACTTACAGTGCAATTCACTTTCGTCAGTCCGTTAAGAGGTCACACACATTGTGAAACCCCTGACATCTCACTTACTCATTGCCAATTGGAAGCAAGAAGCGACGCAGTCCCGTGTCACCTGTAAGAGAACGGCCCCAAACGCCGTATATAGAAACCCTCGAACGCCAAGAAATGCAGAATTCGAGAGTCCAGCAATCAAAATACTTCCAGCCTCGGATGACCGAAATTCTACCGTGGATAAAATTCGAGTGAGCATTATCTTCATTTAATCTTGTAAACTAAGAATGACTTGTAAAAAGCTTCCCTCTGCATATCCATGACTAGGGTAATTAGCTTATATCGTACATTTCTTTATGTATCCCTGGGTTACGATAGAGCCAAGTCGGGATTGTATGGAGTGTGATAGATGACAGTGCACCCAAGATGTCGGGTTGTTGCAGATGTCGCAGTGCTCGTCTGTGGTCTGATAGTGTCATGCTCGAGGATACAGGTACTCCATGTGTGGACGAGCTCTTTGAATTCGGAAAGTGATTACAGCACTTTGTTTCTCACGCACCGACATAGTTACGTTATACACCGCCATGTTACACGCTACAGTACGAAGCCCTCTAGTGGCAGAGGGCTGCAAATATGTAGGTATGAAGAAAAAGGATCTAGAATGTTAAAACGTTTGTTTTATTTATAAAGTTAAAAGAATTTTCCCGTAGAAATTCGGAGGCATTACTTTTGAGTACGACCTCGTACAACTGAATAAAACGATATACACTGATAAGCCAGAACATTACGACCACTGCCCACCGCAAGGTTTGATGTCGCCTAATAGTGTAGCGGGAACGTGACACGGTAAGGAAAGTAGATAAGTGTATCAAAGACGGATGGGGATTCATTCTAGCGACGACACGGGCCACAAGTTGGGAAATCTACTGACATAGGCGACTTTAACAAAGGCGATATTATTATTACCCAGAGCCTGGGAACGAGTCTCTCGAAAACGGCGTAAAACGCAGAATCGGTAACGATTGCGTTCCGAAGATGGATCAACAAGCTATTAAACAACTGGTCATAATGTTTTAACTCATCAGCGTATACCGTGTCACACGCGTTTCGCCTTTATTTATTGACACTCATCACCGGTGGCAAGATTTGCAGATGCTAACCTACATATGTTATCATTCTCGTTCTGGTTTTAGAGCTGTTCTTCTGTTTTCTCCAAATCGAATTTTCACTAGCACAGTAGTATGAATGTGAACACATTTTACTTAACATTGTTAGTGATATTCTGATAAAAATTAGAATTCCAGATGTAAGCAGAACAGCTCTAAAACCAGAACAAGAGAAAGATCACGTGTAGAACAGCATCTACAAAATTTGCCACTGACGATGCCCTCTAATAAATAGGCCTAAAGGTGAAAACTGTATAGTATGATAAAATTCATTTTATTCAGTTGCATGTAGACGGACCAAAGTGTAAACTGTCAACGTAATATTACATGCTACAAGGAACGACATGATAACAAAAGTAAAGATATATTGATGAACGTTTGTGATCAAACTACTCGTAATGCAGCTGGTTTGTACAGTAGACACAACTACTGCAGAGAAGCTTCGTGATCGTCATGGAAACTTGCGAAACCACTGAGGGGCTCCGGAAAGACCTATGTTCCCAATGTTAAAATAGCGCTTATAAATTACATGTTTTCCCATAAAATATTTGAGCTATGAAGTTAAAATTTTTACAGGTTATTTATTGGAGAACTGGCTGCAACAAAACACAGGGATTTTGAAAAATTTTAGCTCAGTTGGTTAGAGATTAATTTTTCCTATTGTAATGAAAATTAACTACTTTTTATGCCATTTTTTGCTTATAAATTCAACAATATACAGGTTTTTTGAACAAGGCTGCGTTAAGTTACACGGAAGGGTCTGTGTAACATCTTCTGAAAATTTGAAGCAAATTGGTTCCGTAGATTATGAGAAAACATTTAATTTTTATAAACAAATAAAACTTTTGGGAACCGAGCCACGAAGTTGTGATTACCTTTTTAGTGCATACCAGGTCCATAGGATAGATTATCTTCATCTTCTGCAAACTCCTCCAGCAGCTTCCTCTTTGTCCTCCTCCTGTGTACTCTTGCTTTATTTCTGGGCTATTTACAGCCCTGTCAGCAGCTCGAAGACATTCCTTGTCTAAAGCAAGCATCGTTCGTACCATTTTGAAATCTATCTTCATTCCCATATTTCGAAATACTTTGCGCCTTATGACGTTACTATCATTGAGTGTAGCAACAGCATCATACACACCAAAGTGAGGTGTTTCTATTCCAACAAACACAGTCTTAGGGTTCCTTGACCATATAGCACTATTTACACTTTCACTGAGGTTTTGAGTTTTTCCATTAACACACTTTTTCAACAGTTCAGGTGCTGCTAACTCTCTGGAAATAGGTTTTATCACCTCTATTACCGCATCATGAAGACTATGTTTATGAGTGTACACTTCAACAGCTAGCAAATCCTTTTTGTGTTTACACCAACTGTTTTCTCCTTTGGGACACAACTAATGATGGAAACTTTCATCTGTTGAAAAAGTATGAAAAAAAAAAGATCCCAAACAGCCTTCTTCATTTCATCGACACTGTGTGTGTTTTGCTTAATAGCCATTCCATACTAGTCCTCTGTTTCGTCAATTACACTGTCAGTTAACCTTCCCTGCACACCCAACTCTTTAACATTACTGAGTTTTTGTTTTTTGTACGAAGCTTTTAGTCGTCGAAATCTTGATCCCATTCGTTTCTGTACGTGTCCAATAGACACAAATTTCTGCACTACCACATCATCACCGTAGGGCCTCAGTTCTTGAATATGTTCGAAACTTTTAGAATCACAATCACCAAGGTAATTTACATATCGCGCATATCACACGCAACAGAACGATGAAATATACTAGGAACACCAGCAGCTCCCATTCCTCCACTACTGCCGCTATAGATAGCTGTGCAACTATTTTCATGTGTACCTTTATTTTTTGTGGACATCCACAATATTTAGATATTACTACTACATCTAATACTTTCCCTGTGTACGTTTTGGTGACAGATACTACACCATGAAGAGATGGTTCAAATGCCTCTGAGCACTATGGGACTCAACTGCTGAGGTCATTAGTCCCCTAGAACATAGAACTAGTTAAACCTAACTAACCTAAGGACATCACAAACATCCATGCCCGAGGCAGGATTCGAACCTGCGACCGTAGCGGTCTTGCGGTTCCAGACTGCAGCGCCTTTAACCGCACGGCCACTTCGGCCGGCACCATGAAGAGATGTGTGTACCACATGTTGCACTCAAGTCTCTATTACCACTGTTTTCTATTACTGCTTTTTCCACAGCTTTTTTCGTAAATTCTATACAGATATCTTCTACTTTAGACCCTATAAATCTATTATAGTTCGTAAACTTGGTTGGGGGATTTAGAAGATTCATCATGCCTCAGAAAACTGCATCTACAGTAGCACCCTTGTCAATTGTACGCAAGGCATAAACAAATCTGATTTTGCTACCATTTTCGTCATTTGGAGATACTGCAAAACTGTTCCAAAAGGTGGTCATATATGAACAATTACGACACTTCAGTTCCATTTCACTGGCAGTTCCTACGTGGTTTTAATTTTTTATAGAGATATCCAGACTGACTTCACTACGCTGAATACATCTTGCACACTTTGCAAAAATTCCATTGATAACTAATATGACAAATATTTCATTCACATCCGATTCGGCCATAAAAAATCCATGTTTCCCCCTAACTGAATTAAGCTTCGCCTGCGAAGTACTTTCTTACTTTCAATGCAATGGGCGGGTGTACCAGCAAGGTTAGGTCCACACACCTCGTTATCGTCTTAATTGTTTACGGTAATAACACCTACCTTCGGCTTTCCAACATTTCTTCTTTTCTTGAAAGCCTTCAGAATATTTCTAGTAACTTTACGTTTATCCGTGATTATACATCTATAAAACCGAGGCTTCAATGAATAGAATTCATTACTAATAGTTTAAGAATTAAAAAAGAGTAAATAAACACGAAACACAACAATCTAGCGAGTGATATGTACCGAACTATCACAGATCTGCCACAACACTTATTTTGTAACAGTTATCTTCTCTCACGTCACTAAAATGTACATGATGAGCATGTAGACTCATGAGTACAAAATTTAACAGCAGCTTAACAGCGCCACAGTAGGTCACGCCCATGCAGAACATATTTCAAAAATATTTTAAAAATCGTTTTAGCCTTATGAACTGAGTAAGTTATACAGGGTGATTCAAAAAGAATACCACAACTTTAAAAATGTGTATTTAATGAAAGAAACATAATATAACCTTCTGTTATACATCATTACAAAGAGTATTTAAAAAGGTTTTTTTTTCACTCACAAACAAGTTCAGAGATGTTCAATATGGCCCCCTCCAGACACACGAGCAATATCAGCCCGATACTCCAACTCGTTCCACACTCGCTGTAGCATATCAGGCGTAACAGTTTGGATAGCTGCTGTTATTTCTCGTTTCAAATCATCAATGGTGGCTGGGAGAGGTGGCCGAAACACAATATCCTTAACATACCCCCATAAGAAAAAATCGCAGGGGGTAAGATCAGGGCTTCTTGGAGGCCAATGATGAAGTGCTCTGTCACGGGCTGCCTGGCGGCCGATCCATCGCCTCGGGTAGTTGACGTTCAGGTAGTTACGGACAGATAAGTGCCAATGTGGTGGCGCTCCATCCTGCTGAAATATGAATTGTTGTGCTTCTTGTTTGAGCTGAGGGAAGAGCCAATTCTCTAACATCTCCAGATACTGTAGTCCAGTTACAGTAGCACCTTCGAAGAAAAAGGGACCAAAAACTTTATTGGCTGAAATGGCACAGAAAACGTTCACCTTAGGCGAGTCACGTTCATACTGAGTTGTTTCCCGCGGATTCTCAGTGCCCCATATACAGACATTGTGACAGTTGACTTTCCCGTTAGTGTGGAAAGTTGCTTCATCACTACACACAATCTTTGGAACGAAAGATTCATCTGTTTCCATTTGAGCAAGGATAAAATCACAGAAATCGATTCTTTTAATCTTATCAGCTGCAGACAGTGCTTGATCCAATTTCAGACGATAAGGTTTCATAACTAACCTTTTTCGTAGGACTCTCCGTACAGTTGATTGTGGAATTTGCAGCTCTCTGCTAGCTCTGCGAGTCGATTTTCCTGGGCTGCGAACAAATGCTTGCTGGATGCGTGCTACATTTTCATCAATCGTTCTCGGCCGTCCAGAACTTTTCCCTTTGCACAAACACCCATTCTCTGTAAACTGTTTATACCAACGTTTAATACACCACCTATCAGGAGGTTTAACACCATACTTCGTTCGAAATGCACGCTGAACAACTGTCGTCGATTCACTTCTGCCGTACTCAATAACACAAAAAGCTTTCTGTTGAGCAGTCGCCATCTTGGCATCAACTGACGCTGACGCCTAGTCAACAGCGCCTCAAGCGAACAAATGTACAACTAAATGAAACTTTATAGCTCCCTTAATTCGCCGACAGATAGTGCTTAGCTCTGCCTTTTGTCGTTGCAGAGTTTTAAATTCCTAAAGTTGTGGTATTCTTTTTGAATCACCCTGTATATCAATTGAAAGGGAATATTCTGTAGATTTTTGAAATGCAAAAAAGTAAAAATTGAATATTTCATGATTTTGAACCTTTCTCGTGCCCCTTAAGAAGCCTCTGAGGAGTTTTAAATGGTGCTACAGGCCATGAACCGACTTACGTATATGCAAGCAAAGGAAATTTAATCATTTTTTCCGACTTGAGAACTTACAGTTAATGAAGAGGTTTTTCGTAAATATATGTTTATATTGCCTTCTTTCTTGTTTTGGTATTAGAAATGACTAAGCGCATTCGTACACAGCATAGATTCCCTGCTCCAACGACGCATTAGAGAAACCAGTCTTGTTTCACACAGTACCTCAGGTCTTACAGGGAAGAATTAGGAACAGCAGCACCTGAGTGGTTACCGAAAGATGGAGGGCGACAGTTTGAGCCAAGTGGAGAGAAACCACGTGATACATACATTAAAACTCACTGGTGATAGAGAGGAAATAAAATACTAAAACAAGAATTGTCGCTAGCGTAAGCTGCTTGAATGAAGTACATAACACAAAATACTGTTACGATCGCAGGTTGTATTTTGATCTGTTGCCGTCTCGTTTCAGGTACACGAAATACTACGGAGTTGTCCTGCGCTTACGTATTACGCAGAGCGAAATGCAGATGCTGTCGAAACGCTCAAACACAGAAGCGAGCAAAGCGTCAAATAGCTCCCTTCTGTCTCCCACGTCTCATACTATGACAGCAGCGTACTCTAATTAACGTCACTACAATGCAAGCTCTTTGTGGGAGCAGCGTTACACGGAAGTGTCTTTCTGGAGCATTTCGTGCCGACATCTGTGCTCATTAAGGTAACCTTTGATGAACGGCGCTAAATGTACCTCGCTGTCTGACAGTTTACCACATGTATTTTCCTGTTTAATTAGGCAGCCCCCTACTATAGCCACAAATGGGCGAATTCGCACATTCTAAGTTGATGTGTCGGTCATGAACCGAGTTTGAATACCTTTGCAAAAACGAAACAAAAATGGTAAAAGAGTAATAATTCAGTTGTCAAATGATTGTAAGAATATGATATGAAATGCTCTGGAACAAAGGGACTGAGGGAGATAGTTGTTCATAGTGAGATGCTTCGCATATTAAGGCTATACCAATGTTAAATAGGTTTCTGAGACTCCTACATTTGGTACAGTGGAGTATCTGGTACCCCTTCTCCTGACGGTAGGATAGCACTCTGGAATGCTCTTTTTTTTATACTATCTGAGCAAGTTACAGTCGTATTAGTTAAATCGTCGAAACTTCTCTTCAACGGTTCTCTCCAAACTGCAAACTGCCGCAAAATTGCATGTAGTTCGATTTAGGAAGAAAGGTCTGTCATATTTCAGCTACCATAAACATCAAAAATTACTTTCGTATACCATTTAATTGGCTACATTGTCCGACAAAGCTTAGCGAAACCCGAAAGTCGATAGATTTGTATATATGTTGTGCACGCTGTGGTGGATAGTTTTGACAAAGGTTAAAAATTGCAACGTGTAATACTTAGGGGTACTTCTTTGTTTGAATGAAAGATGATAGATTTCGGTCATGAATCTGACTATCCTCGTTTCACAAAGTCTCCGTTCTAATAGGCCTCGGAAGGCCCAATGGTACTCACCGACCACCGTGTCATCCTCAGCCGATAGGCATCACCAGGTCACAAAAAGTAATTCCGCTATCCATTGCACTATTGCAACAACCTGGGAAATTCTTAAAATGTTCCATTCTTAACACAGCTGCACATGCGTAACAGTCATGCCATGTAAACATCAGACACGCTTGTGCTAGCCCAGTTCTTTCACCATGAACTACATAAAATCTGAATACCCATTTCAGGCAAGGTAACTATAATATTCATACCAAACGTTCTATTTTCTACGTTAACAATCTGTTTTCGTGTCACCACCCTTACGTTTTATGCATTCGCATTTGGGCGCTGACATAAAGACATTAAAGAATATAGCAAACATGGAAAGATTTGGCTACAGTAATAAAAGAATAAGTGCCCATTTCATTTCATTCAATGATGGACAGTGACTGAGGACAGATAGCTACGCCAAAATAGCAAGAGGTCTATAATAGCAGTATATCCCATTTAAGAGGAAAAAAACCGGCAAACTACGCAAGATTATTGCCGTACGAGCGAAAGAATAACTGTAGTCAATAGTTATGGTGTTATCTTCTTAGAAGACAGATGGAACCAGTGTACAGTGTGACTACCTGGAGAAATGATACCATGCAGAGTCGTAATGTGTGTTGACAATTGGACATTTGGATTGAACCACGGCAATAATTGCTTGTCTGCAAGACACAGAATGGGCAGAAGCTTTTATTTGGTGACTAATAAGAAAGCGTAATAATTCTTCCCTTGGTACGTCATTGTACGTATATGTGGTAAATCAGCTGCTACAGATAATTACTGTTTATTACTGTTTAATATTACACTTCTAAAGCCCAGTGACATCTCGCAGACCTTATAAAAACTATTAATAACCAACGTGGTATGTTGTTTTTGTTTAAAAAATGTAATAAGCTACATCACTTCAGTTTGCAACAACCACTATACAAACCAATAGCCTATAACCAATAATATCCAGGTTCACCATGCGGGGTAGCCGCGTGGTCCGAGGCGTCTTGTTACGGTCCGCGCGGCTTCCTCCGCTGGAGGTTCGAGTCCTCCCTCGGGCAGAGGTGTGTGTGTATGTTGCCTTTAGAGTCAGTTAGTGTAAGTTAGATTAAGTAGTGTGTAAGCTTAGGGACCGATAACCTCAGCAGTTTGGTCCCACAGGCTCTTACCACAAATTTCCAAACATTTTTTCCAGGTTCACCAGACGCAGAGTTGACAATTCCGGCGGTTTACTGCGCTGCTCTCAACAGAGAAACAAATATAATTATATGAATGCGTGGTGTCTGTTCATACGGATACGTCCAAAAGCACAGACACCACTGGGAATCCGCAGCTGTGGTACATGTTACGCAAATTGAAGGTTGTGTGGGGTTGGGGGGAGGGGAGGTGGTGGGGAAGGGACTGATGACGTCAGGTGCATTGGGACTTTATGAGAAATCAACGGTGATGACTGAAGATGTGTGCCAGGCCAGGACTCGAACCCGGAATCTCCTGCTTACTAAGGCAGCTGTGTTAACCACTGCACCACCCAACACGGGGTTTATCGCAAATGCACAGACTATCTTGTCACACTCCTTAGCCGACCCACTCTCTCCCCCTAGCGTCCTCACTTATCCGCAGTCCCTCCCCATGTCCTCCGTGCTCGTTAATTTTAGATTCCCGCTAGAGTTAGAACTCAAATGTGCATCTGCACTGGTGGTTGTGAATTCATAGCCCATCAAACAGTATCACTTATTTGAATGCGTGGTTTCTGTATTTTCAGGAAGCAGGAGGAGGTCTGATATTGCTTCGCATGTGACTTCTGTCAAACTCTGTCTATTACTCCAAGATCAACACCAGAAGACGAGCCGAACATGTCGTACGAATTTGGTTCTCTGGAGACATGTGAAGAAAATTACATTGTCTACCAATATGCGTGTGCATTTACTTGGAGATGTCTCTGCTCAAACATTTGCCAAGCAACTTTTCGATATGGGCAACGGCATACTTCAGGTTCTTCCTGAAACACAGGAGATACCGTACCCCATCGAACTTCGGTCAGTTTCAGCCATGAATTTAAGATCTTCAAAAGATTATTCAGAACATGGCCAATAACTTCAGGAATCACGATTGGCTATGGGCGCGACCTAGCTCCAAAGAATGATGACCTCAGTCGAATCAATAATTGTATTCTATTGAATATTCCTGATGTGCTTACGAAATAAAAACCCATTGACACAGTTACAGAAGAGGATCAAACTGTTAGAATTTCTCACTTCATTGGAGCCTGCGGGAATGCCACCGCACATGTTGTCATTGAAAGCTGGCTCACCAGCACTCCGAGGCTGTGTAACGGAACCAGACTTTCGGTGAGAAAACTGATTCCAAATGTGACTGACGCAACAATAATTGACGGCTAATGTAAAGGAAAAGATGTGCTGGTTCCACGTATTCCAATGATTCCCACTGATTTGCCATTCGGACTCGAACGACTACAATTAATTGTGTGTCTTGCTTTCGCATTGACAATCAACAAAGCTCAAGGATAGCCCCAGCGCTTTGGTGGATTAAATGTAGATAATCCATGCTTTTCTCATGATCAACTACATGTTGCTTGCTCCATATTAAGAACTCCTGTACATCTCTACCCCAAATCAGAAAACCAAAAATGTTGTTTATCCACTCGCGTCACGCTAAATGTTGCATAACTTTAAACTTCGTTCAGTAATATAGCGAATGAAACAGTCAAACACATTGCTCATTCACGTGATTTATTAATAAAAAAGCACATAATTCATCAGTTTATACTAGTAACAATAATTGAGTCCCATGAGTATGAACTACTTTCATTTATCGTCATTTTTCTACAACGAATTATGGATTCCAGGTTACATACCGATCATCATTTTTATACATGCAAGGGTAAATAAATTTAAACTCTGCACGGCCCCTCCCACCGTAAGTTGAGTCCTCCCTTGGACATGGATATGTGTGTTGTCCTCAGCATAATTTAGTTTAAGTTAGTTTAAGTAGTGTGTAAGTCTAAGGACTGATAACCTCAGCAGTTTGGTCCCTTAGGATTTCGCACATTTGAACATTTGAAATATAAACGAGCAGAACAACGTCTCACGTTTCGCTAGTAGAAATATAAAAACTATACGCAGATGATTTCTTTTTGACAATGCTTAAGTTTTTGTGGCATTTACAGGTACACTGATCTGGAGCGATACAAAATTTTTTCGTAGCTTTGTTTTCTTCTCTTTTATTATATATAAATGTTTGCAGTTTTTGTAGCCCTTGCTCTTTTATTTGTGTGTTTATGCAGAGTTAAAATCAAATTATCTGTTATTTTATGCAATGTACTTATAAAATATGTGTCTTATGGGTCCGCCATTAAGCCAGTTGGTTGTGACCAATCGGGAAAGAGTAGATGGATTTTCATTGGTGTTTTTATACCATGTGAAAGCTTTGTATTTAACAGTTATTTGTTGACTATGGGTTTGTTCACATCTGAGAAATGGTCACACTGCTGTATTAAAAAGCAGATGTGGGCAAGTACTTATTTTTTCCGATAAGTGTCAAAAAATGGTTCAAATGGCTGTGAGCTCTATGGGACTTAACATCTGTGGTCATCAGTCCCCTAGAACTTAGGAGGCAGGATTCGAACCTGCGACCATAGCAGTCGCGCGGTTCCGGACTGAGCGCCTAGAACCGCGAGACCACCGCGGCCGGCGATAAGTGTCAGTAGTAGTTCCAGTCTAAGTGGGTGAAATATTCTGTGAACCCTGGGAATGGTCATATTCTCATTTATTCGGAGATAAGGTATAGGAGATCTTATGCTCATTTCAATAGCAACGTGTCGGTTGCCTCTCCCATTTAACATTTCTGTCAGATCCTAATTTAATTTAAAAGACCACTTTTAGCTACTATATTTCTAAGTGAACAGGTTAGAGAGATTTCGCTTTCGATACACATTGACTAATCACAGCATCAGTTTGTTCGGTACCGTTATTACATTTTGGGTCAGTGTTTGACTACACAGAAAGATGCCTTACTCTTCGCCTATAATTTGGGCAAGCAACAGCTTGTAAAATAATTAAAAAAGAAAGGTCTTAGAATATCTAAATATTGTATCTAATGTATTTGCTGCGTTATTTGCTAAGTATGCGCCTCATACAACTATGCATAGAGTAAATTGCCGCATATTAATTCGAAACTTCACTAGTCTCCCAAATATCACGTGGGGTGTTTTAAATAATAATTTCGTCGTTTAGAATTAAGGACCGTTTGGCAAGTACCTAGGGAAATAAAGAGCATAGTTTGTTGTTAAAGACTTTCCCGTGGCAAATCACATTCGTGCATCTTGCTGAATGACTCCACTGAAATTTTGCATTATTTCAACGGAACATCTGTTTGTCTTATCCATGTTATCATTTTAACAATCAGTTCCACAGAATGGAAATGGCCAGGTGGTCGATGTAAATACAGAGACGAGTCAGCGACACAATCTGAATATACGCCCAGAAGCTTCAGCTGTAATGGTAGGGTGTTAAAACATAACAAAAGGCTACCTGTTTGTTTCGTTATTCATGGAAGACTAGCAAGTACGAGTCCACGTGCCTCTAGAACAGTGATCGTCAAACTGCGGCCCACGGTCCGTATGCGGCCCAAGTGAAATATTGTCGCGGCTCGCTGTTCTCAGCCGTATTTTATTCATTATGTAATTGTTACTCCGAACATATTCCCATCTTTACTAAGAACTAAATAGCTTCCAAGTTACCTATTCCAATTTTCGTAGTACAGGACGGCATTTAAGTTTACGAGAGTGCTTTTGCTGACACGATCTGAGTTCGAATCTCTACCACAAAAAAAAAGTGTAAGCATTACAGGGGTACCTAGGGAAAAGAGCACGAGAAAAACAACAACAACGGGGCGTGACGTCCGCGGCCGTCTCAGCTTTGTCATATCAGTCGCGTACTAACTGAGATTCAGTGCTCCTGAGCGTTCTTCGTGTTGTAAGCGCATTTGTACGATTACCTTTATTACGATAAATAATGTGTAGTGTACTATCAAAAATAGTCACCAAGCGGTAGAGATGTTAACAAATAAAGGGAAAAATCGGAAGAAGAATTTTGATCTGTATGTGAGCACATAAAATGTACTACCGTCGCTTAACATTCCGGGAAACGGCTGTGAGAATGATGAGGCAATTTATTCGAGAACTACACAAATAAGTATATTTCATTTTCAAGAACGAAACAAAGATTGTTCACCTAAAAGCAAGAATTCACCGTACACAACGTTATGTTAGTAGCAGTCGGACAAAATGAGGCTGTTACGAAAGCACTGTATGAAGTATGTAACGGTTTTGCAGAAAGTATGAAACCTCTCATTCACGCTGTAGTAATGAAACAATGTATGATAACTGTTTCTCAAACTTTGTTACGACGTATCTTAAGCAGTAAACAAATATTTCCTGAAATAGAGCAGCTTATGCTTTTGGAATCCACCTGTCTCAGCCACATAGAAACTATTTCAAAACATGTGTTTGAGGAAGTAATAAATAAAGTGTAAATATGCAGATACTTTAGTCTTGCATGTGATTTCATCGTAGATATAGCTTCGATGGCTCAGTTTTCACTATTTGTGCGTTACTGCACAAATGACACATTGTAGACCTCTTAGCAGTTATAGCCACTATGGGTCACACAATATGTTGTATTTTATGAATGGAGTTAAAGATCTTGAAGGAAGGAAAGGCTTACCTCGTCAATGACGGGCATAGTATTCATTAAGAGGAGATGGAATTTAGTGAATTTTCTCTCCATTCACTGCCTACTGCATCAAGAAATTTGGGCATGTCAGATTTCAAATAACAAATTAAAGGGTGTTTTTAAAATAGTCACGATGTTGTTGTTGTTGTTATTGTCGTCTTCAGTCCAAAGACTTGTTTGACGCAGCTCTCCATGCTACTTTATCCTGTGCAAGCGTCTACATCTCCAAGTAACTACTGCAACCTGCATCCATCTGAATCTGTTTACTGTTTTCATCTGTTTGTCTCCCTCTGCGATTTTTACCCTCCACGTTTCCCTCCAGTACAGAATTGGTGATCCCTTTATGTCTCAGAATGTGTCCCACCAATCTATCCCTTCTTCTAGTCAAGTTTTGCCACAAATTCCTGTTCTCCTCAATTCTGTTCCGTGCCTCCTCATTGGTTACGTGATCTACCCATCGCATCTTCAGCATTCTTCTGTAGCACCACATTTAAAGAGCTTCTATATTCTTTTTTTGTCTAAACTGTTTGTCGTCTACATTTCACATCCATACATTGCTACACTTCATGCAATTACTTTCAGAAAATACTTCCTGACGCGTAAATCTATACTCAATGTTAACAAATTTCTCTTCTTCAATCGCCAGTCTACATTTTATATCCTCTCTACTTCGAACATCATCAGTTATTTGCTCCCCAAATAGCAAAACTCATCTACTAATTTAAGTGTCTCATTTTCTAATCCAATTTCCTCAGCTTCACCTGATTTAATTCGACTAAATTCCACTATCCTCATTTGGCTTTTGGTGATGTTCATCTTATATCCTCCTTTCAAGAGACTGTCCATTCCGTTCAAGTGCTCTTCCAGGTCCTCTGCTGTCTCTGACAGAATTACAATGTCATCGGCAGACCTCAAGGTTTTTATTTCTTCACCATGGACTTTAATTCCTACTACAAATTTTTCTTTTTTTTTCCTTTGCTGCTTGCTCAATATACAAATTTAATAACATCAGTGATAGACTACCAACCTACCTCACTCCCTTCCCAATCAATGCTTCCGTTTCTTATAACTGCCATCTGGTTTCCGTACAAGTTGTAAATAGTCTTCCGCTCCCTGTATTTTACCCCTGTCACCTTTAGAATTTGAAAGAGAATATTCCAGTCAACATCGTCATAAGCGCTCTAATTTCATTCGAGCAGCTGAACTTAATCACAGAAAATTTGAAGAACTACTGGATGAATTTCAGGCTTGTTACGATGGTGGTGTCCAACATACCGCTGGTAGATGTCTAAGAGAAGGAGAAGTGCTGGAACAATATGTCACTCTTAAATTTAAAAATTTTTCCCTTACAACAAAATAGTAAAAATTATGCTGAACTTGATAATGATGATTGGGTTTTTATTTCTATATTATACAAAACGTCAACAAATTTAATGTGGAATTGGAAGGACCAAATACAGTAATCGGGCAAATGATTCACAAAAAAATTGCATTTGAAGGCAAATAGCCAATATATATATTAGCTATTTTTCAAGAAAAAGATTTGTCTAATTTTCAAACGGTTGCTATCCTCCTATCAGAATGAACTATCAGCTAAAGTATTTACCAAGATATGTCGTTCTATTTGAAAGATCACTTGAACGAAATAAGAAAAATTTGTAGACGTTAGAAATATTAGTCCCGTAGAGAAGCATTGGCATGTTGAAAGTGGGATCATTCGACCAAGTTGGGTTTCATAAAAATCTTTTAACAACGGCATTAATCGAACTTTAACACAACACACAGCTTAAAGCACAACTTACAGAAAATCGTGAAAAGTATGCTGGCGATGCGTGCCTACCAATTAAAAAAATTTACGAGACTGTGCACAGGTTACTTAAACTCTGTTATCTTTGTGATTCTTCGTTTTCATAAATGAACTGCTTGAAAAATTAATAGTCTCTTCCTTTCCTGCGTCCTTTATATGCAGCTGTCTAACGACACGAACATTATACAGCTAAGCATGACATGTGTACAGGAAGAGACCAAAGTCTGGATACACTCCTATCAAAGTCGAGCGGTGTGAGGAATCATAATGGCGTCTGGTAAGGGATGTCTGAAGGTGAGGGCGCAACTCGTAGGAGCTATTGCGACAGCGGTAGCCACCTTGAAATTCGCTATCTTGGGTTCGTTTTAAAGGATTACGTGCGAAACCTGTTTCAAAATATCTTTATTTGTGTAGAAGTTACGACCTGCTAAAGTTTAGAACACTTGTCAAAGTCAGCATTACAGCATACGTTCAGTATGACCTCCATTGCGCTGTACACACAGTCTGAGTCTTTTTTGCCAGTACTGCTGCACGCCGCAGGATCTGTGGGTCGACAGAGGCACACGCCTTCTCAATAAGTCCGAAAAGGTGGGCTACATTGTTGATTTTTACCTCATACACAATTGATTTCAAATCTCCCCACAGATAAGCGTCAGGAGGTGTAAGATCAGGGGACTGTGGTGGCCTTCGATAAGAACCCTCCTACCTACCCACTGATCTCCAAACTGTTCATCCAGAAATTGTCACTTCAGTAGCTTATGGGTCCGCCATTAAGCCAGTTGGTTGTGACCAATCGGGAAAGAGTAGATGGATTTTCATTGGTGTTTTTATACCATGTGAAAGCTTTGTATTTAACAGTTATTTGTTGACTATGGGTTTGTTCACATCTGAGAAATGGTCACACTGCTGTATTAAAAAGCAGATGTGGGCAAGTACTTATTTTTTCCGATAAGTGTCAAAAAATGGTTCAAATGGCTGTGAGCTCTATGGGACTTAACATCTGTGGTCATCAGTCCCCTAGAACTTAGGAGGCAGGATTCGAACCTGCGACCATAGCAGTCGCGCGGTTCCGGACTGAGCGCCTAGAACCGCGAGACCACCGCGGCCGGCGATAAGTGTCAGTAGTAGTTCCAGTCTAAGTGGGTGAAATATTCTGTGAACCCTGGGAATGGTCATATTCTCATTTATTCGGAGATAAGGTATAGGAGATCTTATGCTCATTTCAATAGCAACGTGTCGGTTGCCTCTCCCATTTAACATTTCTGTCAGATCCTAATTTAATTTAAAAGACCACTTTTAGCTACTATATTTCTAAGTGAACAGGTTAGAGAGATTTCGCTTTCGATACACATTGACTAATCACAGCATCAGTTTGTTCGGTACCGTTATTACATTTTGGGTCAGTGTTTGACTACACAGAAAGATGCCTTACTCTTCGCCTATAATTTGGGCAAGCAACAGCTTGTAAAATAATTAAAAAAGAAAGGTCTTAGAATATCTAAATATTGTATCTAATGTATTTGCTGCGTTATTTGCTAAGTATGCGCCTCATACAACTATGCATAGAGTAAATTGCCGCATATTAATTCGAAACTTCACTAGTCTCCCAAATATCACGTGGGGTGTTTTAAATAATAATTTCGTCGTTTAGAATTAAGGACCGTTTGGCAAGTACCTAGGGAAATAAAGAGCATAGTTTGTTGTTAAAGACTTTCCCGTGGCAAATCACATTCGTGCATCTTGCTGAATGACTCCACTGAAATTTTGCATTATTTCAACGGAACATCTGTTTGTCTTATCCATGTTATCATTTTAACAATCAGTTCCACAGAATGGAAATGGCCAGGTGGTCGATGTAAATACAGAGACGAGTCAGCGACACAATCTGAATATACGCCCAGAAGCTTCAGCTGTAATGGTAGGGTGTTAAAACATAACAAAAGGCTACCTGTTTGTTTCGTTATTCATGGAAGACTAGCAAGTACGAGTCCACGTGCCTCTAGAACAGTGATCGTCAAACTGCGGCCCACGGTCCGTATGCGGCCCAAGTGAAATATTGTCGCGGCTCGCTGTTCTCAGCCGTATTTTATTCATTATGTAATTGTTACTCCGAACATATTCCCATCTTTACTAAGAACTAAATAGCTTCCAAGTTACCTATTCCAATTTTCGTAGTACAGGACGGCATTTAAGTTTACGAGAGTGCTTTTGCTGACACGATCTGAGTTCGAATCTCTACCACAAAAAAAAAGTGTAAGCATTACAGGGGTACCTAGGGAAAAGAGCACGAGAAAAACAACAACAACGGGGCGTGACGTCCGCGGCCGTCTCAGCTTTGTCATATCAGTCGCGTACTAACTGAGATTCAGTGCTCCTGAGCGTTCTTCGTGTTGTAAGCGCATTTGTACGATTACCTTTATTACGATAAATAATGTGTAGTGTACTATCAAAAATAGTCACCAAGCGGTAGAGATGTTAACAAATAAAGGGAAAAATCGGAAGAAGAATTTTGATCTGTATGTGAGCACATAAAATGTACTACCGTCGCTTAACATTCCGGGAAACGGCTGTGAGAATGATGAGGCAATTTATTCGAGAACTACACAAATAAGTATATTTCATTTTCAAGAACGAAACAAAGATTGTTCACCTAAAAGCAAGAATTCACCGTACACAACGTTATGTTAGTAGCAGTCGGACAAAATGAGGCTGTTACGAAAGCACTGTATGAAGTATGTAACGGTTTTGCAGAAAGTATGAAACCTCTCATTCACGCTGTAGTAATGAAACAATGTATGATAACTGTTTCTCAAACTTTGTTACGACGTATCTTAAGCAGTAAACAAATATTTCCTGAAATAGAGCAGCTTATGCTTTTGGAATCCACCTGTCTCAGCCACATAGAAACTATTTCAAAACATGTGTTTGAGGAAGTAATAAATAAAGTGTAAATATGCAGATACTTTAGTCTTGCATGTGATTTCATCGTAGATATAGCTTCGATGGCTCAGTTTTCACTATTTGTGCGTTACTGCACAAATGACACATTGTAGACCTCTTAGCAGTTATAGCCACTATGGGTCACACAATATGTTGTATTTTATGAATGGAGTTAAAGATCTTGAAGGAAGGAAAGGCTTACCTCGTCAATGACGGGCATAGTATTCATTAAGAGGAGATGGAATTTAGTGAATTTTCTCTCCATTCACTGCCTACTGCATCAAGAAATTTGGGCATGTCAGATTTCAAATAACAAATTAAAGGGTGTTTTTAAAATAGTCACGATGTTGTTGTTGTTGTTATTGTCGTCTTCAGTCCAAAGACTTGTTTGACGCAGCTCTCCATGCTACTTTATCCTGTGCAAGCGTCTACATCTCCAAGTAACTACTGCAACCTGCATCCATCTGAATCTGTTTACTGTTTTCATCTGTTTGTCTCCCTCTGCGATTTTTACCCTCCACGTTTCCCTCCAGTACAGAATTGGTGATCCCTTTATGTCTCAGAATGTGTCCCACCAATCTATCCCTTCTTCTAGTCAAGTTTTGCCGCAAATTCCTGTTCTCCTCAATTCTGTTCCGTGCCTCCTCATTGGTTACGTGATCTACCCATCGCATCTTCAGCATTCTTCTGTAGCACCACATTTAAAGAGCTTCTATATTCTTTTTTTGTCTAAACTGTTTGTCGTCTACATTTCACATCCATACATTGCTACACTTCATGCAATTACTTTCAGAAAATACTTCCTGACGCGTAAATCTATACTCAATGTTAACAAATTTCTCTTCTTCAATCGCCAGTCTACATTTTATATCCTCTCTACTTCGAACATCATCAGTTATTTGCTCCCCAAATAGCAAAACTCATCTACTAATTTAAGTGTCTCATTTTCTAATCCAATTTCCTCAGCTTCACCTGATTTAATTCGACTAAATTCCACTATCCTCATTTGGCTTTTGGTGATGTTCATCTTATATCCACCTTTCAAGAGACTGTCCATTCCGTTCAAGTGCTCTTCCAGGTCCTCTGCTGTCTCTGACAGAATTACAATGTCATCGGCAGACCTCAAGGTTTTTATTTCTTCACCATGGACTTTAATTCCTACTACAAATTTTTCTTTTTTTTTCCTTTGCTGCTTGCTCAATATACAAATTTAATAACATCAGTGATAGACTACCAACCTACCTCACTCCCTTCCCAATCAATGCTTCCGTTTCTTATAACTGCCATCTGGTTTCCGTACAAGTTGTAAATAGTCTTCCGCTCCCTGTATTTTACCCCTGTCACCTTTAGAATTTGAAAGAGAATATTCCAGTCAACATCGTCATAAGCGTTCTAATTTCATTCGAGCAGCTGAACTTAATCACAGAAAATTTGAAGAACTACTGGATGAATTTCAGGCTTGTTACGATGGTGGTGTCCAACATACCGCTGGTAGATGTCTAAGAGAAGGAGAAGTGCTGGAACAATATGTCACTCTTAAATTTAAAAATTTTTCCCTTACAACAAAATAGTAAAAATTATGCTGAACTTGATAATGATGATTGGGTTTTTATTTCTATATTATACAAAACGTCAACAAATTTAATGTGGAATTGGAAGGACCAAATACAGTAATCGGGCAAATGATTCACAAAAAAATTGCATTTGAAGGCAAATAGCCAATATATATATTAGCTATTTTTCAAGAAAAAGATTTGTCTAATTTTCAAACGGTTGCTATCCTCCTATCAGAATGAACTATCAGCTAAAGTATTTACCAAGATATGTCGTTCTATTTGAAAGATCACTTGAACGAAATAAGAAAAATTTGTAGACGTTAGAAATATTAGTCCCGTAGAGAAGCATTGGCATGTTGAAAGTGGGATCATTCGACCAAGTTGGGTTTCATAAAAATCTTTTAACAACGGCATTAATCGAACTTTAACACAACACACAGCTTAAAGCACAACTTACAGAAAATCGTGAAAAGTATGCTGGCGATGCGTGCCTACCAATTAAAAAAATTTACGAGACTGTGCACAGGTTACTTAAACTCTGTTATCTTTGTGATTCTTCGTTTTCATAAATGAACTGCTTGAAAAATTAATAGTCTCTTCCTTTCCTGCGTCCTTTATATGCAGCTGTCTAACGACACGAACATTATACAGCTAAGCATGACATGTGTACAGGAAGAGACCAAAGTCTGGATACACTCCTATCAAAGTCGAGCGGTGTGAGGAATCATAATGGCGTCTGGTAAGGGATGTCTGAAGGTGAGGGCGCAACTCGTAGGAGCTATTGCGACAGCGGTAGCCACCTTGAAATTCGCTATCTTGGGTTCGTTTTAAAGGATTACGTGCGAAACCTGTTTCAAAATATCTTTATTTGTGTAGAAGTTACGACCTGCTAAAGTTTAGAACACTTGTCAAAGTCAGCATTACAGCATACGTTCAGTATGACCTCCATTGCGCTGTACACACAGTCTGAGTCTTTTTTGCCAGTACTGCTGCACGCCGCAGGATCTGTGGGTCGACAGAGGCACACGCCTTCTCAATAAGTCCGAAAAGGTGGGCTACATTGTTGATTTTTACCTCATACACAATTGATTTCAAATCTCCCCACAGATAAGCGTCAGGAGGTGTAAGATCAGGGGACTGTGGTGGCCTTCGATAAGAACCCTCCTACCTACCCACTGATCTCCAAACTGTTCATCCAGAAATTGTCACTTCAGTAGCTTAGTGGGGAGGATGCACTATTTTGTTGAAAAAAGGTTGGGAAATCATTTCTTGGATTGATGAGCGTTGGAAGCACATAATCACACCTCTCCCCATTCAAGTTTCCATCAGTAAACATATTAATGAAATTTATTTTGATGTATAGAATCACAAAAATTAATGAGATAATTCATTCTGCCTTTATACTTACCAGACAAAAAGAAACCACATGTATCCGGCCAAAAATCAGCTTCTATCCTAGCTGAATAATTAGTTTAATGTTGATGAATTTTTTTCATATTCTGTTATATAATCAAGGGCCTATTTCAATCCATTTATATGTTCAAGTAACATATCATAATCTAGGCCTCATAGACATAATCTTTCAAAACGTTGACTTAACAAGGATAAAATACGAAATATTTAATACAATAAATGTGTTTCCCTTCATTTATTTTCCAGATCATATCTGTAGTACAAAATTCAAACTGACTGTTCCAACATTCATTGCCGATTTATTTAAAATTATGAAATTTGAAATCACCATCAAGAAACTCCTGATAGGAATGATTTTAATTTTTATAGTCTTGTTAAAAGTTTTTTTAAAAATTAATTATCCCTTACTAGTTGTTTTCGTAGTTTGAATATGTCTGAGATAAATAGAAACAATCTTTTCCTTTATGTCTTCCTCTAGTAAAATATTTTCTAACTACATCTCGATTTCCAAGAATGAAATCATCGAATACTGCAAGTGAATTGTGTTAGCATTGATCTGATGGTCTAATTACACCACTGTTTTCAATAAATGTACTAATCTTCTCATTAATTTCATTTTCAACTTTTTTACACATTTTTATAAATTCTTGATATTTTTCCATAACCACTTAGACCTATTGTAGTACACTACACAGAATTAGGTAAAAGCTTACTGTATTTATTTTTTGATTTTTTCTCTGGAATTCTTATTTTTGATTGCCAATCTATTTTCATTCAATTTAATACATTTTTATTAATATTAAATAAGTCACATATTTCAAGTGAGTGGTAAGTCATCTGTTCTCAGAAAAAGAGTGACTGCATGTATACAAGAAAGTTGTAACAATGTTGCACTATTTGGTTTTGATACATTTCCAAATCCAAATATTACACAAGAATAATAAATTATATTGTGATGGAAAAACGACAAATTCCTGTTGCTGAAAATAGTTTGAAAAGCTTAGATAAAATTTTATTCATTCAAAAAAGCCTATTATCCACATTAAAGCTGGTAAAATTTTAAATACAATTATTATTGAGTGTGATGTTAAATTATATATGGCTATAAAAATGGTATTGGAAGTGTGCTGGGATTTAGTGGTCAAATTATTGAAGCTAGTGAAAAAGCAGTTGCTAATGACATTTCTAAATTTATTCTGTGCTGGGATTTAGTGGTCAAATTATTGAAGCTAGTGAAAAAGCATTTGCTAATGACATTTCTAAATTTATTCTGTAAGAATTAATCATCACAAACTTTGACCTAGCTAATAAAATATTTGTGAAAGATTGTGATCATTTTCATCGAGAAACTAATATTATTACTTCATTCAACCCTAATGCCGCATTTGGTGGACCAGTAATTCATGAACCACATTACTCTATAGTTATTTCAAATTTTGATACTGTATATGAATTACAAACAACGGTAAATGCTGAAAATGATAATTGGATTGACTTCAATGGAGCTCGTGTGACAGTTATTTTAGAAAAGTCTTAATAAATTTTTATCTTTAATGAATAATGAACTAAATACAGAGCTACCAGTTTTACTCATTGCCTATGAATGAGAAATCAAAAAATGATCTACATATTTCTAAGGATACAGAAATTAACCTATATATACGAGATGGATGCCTTCATCCTAATCATGTTCAGTTGTAGATGACCTTCAGTATTACTGGAGCTTATGGTACAGATTATTCAATATATGATGGAAAATCTAAAATGGTAATTGATAATTATCTGGGAAAGCTATTTGGTTTTATAATCATAAAGAAAGGAAATAATGTTATATATGGAACAGAGCATCCTTTTATTTTATCATCAGTTTGGTTGTATTTGACTTTACCTCTTAAACATAAAATACTTATGGAAGGATGTATACTTAATAATGCAAACGTAAAGGGTAAGAAAATTGTACTGCCTTGGTGGTTTCCTTAGGAACAATAAAAAATGTTATGGGAATGTCACTAAATTTTATTTTGAGTTTCAGTGCTGGAAATTCTCTTCTTAGATGGGCTGACTACAATGATGTTGGAGATGAAATAAAACACACACTTCCAAAAGAAGGTAAAATTGTAGTAGAATCTATAGAAATTTGTGTAGCTATTGTTAAATATAAACTGAAATGTACGATTAAACAATGAGAAAATGTACTAAAATACTATAATTCCAGAGTCTTTCTATGAACTACAGACTGTGGAAGTTGCTGGTTTAGCTAACAAATAAATTTCAAGATAGGTCTCACTAATCGAGACAACTAAATAGAATTTGATATGTCTTATTTTATTTTTATCTTGTTTCAGATTACTAAAAAATATCACCAACTGGCTGATTCATCACTATATGATCACGTAAAGCTGCCTAATATACAGGGTGATTCAAAAAGAATACCACAACTTTAAAAATGTGTATTTAATGAAAGAAATATAATATAACCTTCTGTTATACATCATTACAAAGAGTATTTAAAAAGGTTTTTTTTCACTCAAAAACAAGTTCAGAGATGTTCAATATGGCCCCCTCCAGACACTCGAGCAATATCAACCCGATACTCCAACTCTTTCCACACTCTCTGTAGCATATCAGGTGTAACAGTTTGGATAGCTGCTGTTATTTCTCGTTTCAAATCATCAATGGTGGCTGGGAGAGGTGGCCGAAACACCATATCCTTAACATACCCCCATAAGAAAAAATCGCAGGGGGTAAGATCAGGGCTTCTTGGAGGCCAGTGATGAAGTGCTCTGTCACGGGCTGCCTGGCGGCCGATCCATCGCCTCGGGTAGTTGACGTTCAGGTAGTTACGGACAGATAAGTGCCAATGTGGACTCTCCATACAGTTTATTGTGGAATTTGCAGCTCTCTGCTAGCTCTGCGAGTCGATTTTCCTGGGCTGCGAACAAATGCTTGCTGGATGCGTGCTACATTTTCATCAATCGTTCTCGGCCGTCCAGAACTTTTCCCTTTGCACAAACTCCCATTCTCTGTAAACTGTTTATACCAACGTTTAATACACCACCTATCAGGAGGTTTAACACCATACTTCGTTCGAAATGCACGCTGAACAACTGTCGTCGATTCACTTCTGCCGTACTCAATAACACAAAAAGCTTTCTGTTGAGCGGTCGCCATCTTGGCATCAACTGACGCTGACGCCTAGTCAACAGCGCCTCAAGCGAACAAATGTACAACTAAATGAAACTTTATAGCTCCCTTAATTCGCAGACAGATAGTGCTTAGCTCTGCCTTTTGTCGTTGCAGAGTTTTAAATTCCTAAAGTTGTGGTATTCTTTTTGAATCACCCTGTATATTTGAAAAACGGGAGAAACGACGTATTCCTTCAAGAAGCATGGAATTTAGAACAACCAGACAAATATATGAAAGTTTATAAAGCTTTTCACAATTTTAAATAAGTTATTCAACTGAAAGGAAATGTTGATATATATCGTTATAATTTCATAACAAGTTATCCTATAAGTGTGGTTAACAGGACACATAGAAGAAATACCGTTACAAGACAAAAGACAACGATGAAATTGGTGGGTACATTTAACAATAAAGTACCAAAAGTATAATTCCTTATGTAGTTATATACTCTAAGAAAAATTTGATGTGGGATTCTCAACACAGAATATTTACTAAGAATTATTAACTGAAAAATTGCATATCTAATGGTATCCATTTTTATTCCTTATTATTATTCTGGGTAGCCCTTGTAATGTATAATATGTTAGAATTTTTAATTTTTAAAATCGGTTAATATTTGGCTGTGAAAAAAACGAAAATGGATCTCTTGAGCTGGCCAGCTGGTGGGTGATATTGCATAGCTCTTGCCTCTAACGTACCTGAGGCTGACTGAAATTTTTATCGCTGTCCGGCGTGGCCAGAAAGTCGCGCCGTGCTATCAAACAAGTTTTCTGGACGGAATTAGCTGCCAGAACTGATTCATGAAACCGCTAACAGATTTATCATTTTTGTTCTCCAGTCAATTTTATTCCTCAAATATCAACTACATATATGGTTTGTTAACGTTATTTCCTTGTCCTGCGGAGCACAGCTGAATGGCTGTGGGACTGGTTCGGCTGGCCAAATTATTGTCATTTGCTGTCGTCATCCACTACCAAAGACCATCTGGAAGAAGACGAGAACGTCAGCAGCTTCTCTCTGTACATAGCAATGTGTTCTAACAAAGACGCAGCCAGATGAAGAAGATGGGTGGACAACAGTTAGCATTCAAATTGCAGTCCAACAGCAACATTCAGCAAAAAGGCCGGGTGAGGTGAAATTATAAGAAATAACCCTGCCGAAGGCACCAAAAGGTTTTGCTGAAATTTTGATGACTGGAATACATAATTTTGCGTCTTAAATTATGTTATAAAATTAATTCTAGTGCGCTCAAAATGTCAACTATTTTCAGCTAAAATTGTATTTCATTCTAGTGTGCTAAAAATTGGCTTGGATTTTTATGTATAGTAGTAACTGGGTACATTAAGAGCACTAGGCATGTTTTTAATGAATAACCTTTTATTATAATTTTTTGTTAATTAGCTGGAATTAATCTCTTCACTCCTTACATTTACAATTTCGAAAAGGTAAAACTGTATCGCAGTGGAAGCCATCTTTATGGTCGTCAAAGGTGACGAGGCTGACATTCATGAGCTGTAAAATACCTTAAATGCATTGTGCAAAAATATGGAATTTACTGTGGAAGCAGAGTTAGAGAATAGAATTAATTTCCTTGGCTTGCAAAGCATTAGCGTTGAACAGGTATTGAAGATTGATTCCTATTGTAAGCCGACAGCTACTGACTAGGTCACAGCAGAGGAGTCATGTCATCCACCATGTGAGTTGTCGCGCCCTGAAAATACTCAAAGTTCGGAGGACGCAGTGGCCGGACGGGCCGCTTGGGGGGCGCTGGCCATTCGGCAGACCACGTGGTGGCAGATGCTAGCCGAAGCAAGAGGGGTCCAGCCGCGGAGCTGGGAATTCCATGGTGATGATATGTTGATGAAGGAGACACGCCGGGAGTGCAAAAGATGGCGGACTTTGTGAAAGCTTAATGGCAAACATTTCTCAGTTCGTTTAGAAATTAACAGTAGCTAGATGAATCATGACACCTCAAAACGAAACATGTACATTCTATTATTTGCAGGATGATTCTGATGGTGTAATGAGATTTCAGTATCTTTATTAGTTTAAAGTATAGTATCTGACGTTAAATTATACAAGTAACACCCAGCAATGAATTTCAAAATGTTCAAATGTGTGTGAAATCTTATGGGACTTAACTGCAAAGGTCATCAGTCCCTAAGCTTACACACTACTTAACCTAAATTATCCTAAGGACAAACACACACCCATGCCCGAGGGAGGACTCGAACAGCCGGCCCAAGTGGCCCAGCGGTTCTAGGCGCTACAGTCTGGAACCGCGCTTAGGTTCGAATCCAGTCTCGGGTGTGGATGTGTGTGATGTCCTTAGGTTAGTTAGGTTTAAGTAGTTCTAAGTTCTAAGGGACTGGCGACCTCAGAAGTTAAGTCCCATAGTGCTCAGAGCCATTTGAACCATTTGAGGATTCGAACCTACGCCAGGACCAGCCGCACAGTCCATGACTACAGCGCCCAGACCGCTCGGGTAATCCCGCGCGGCGCAGTGAATTTCCAAAATATAAACGCTTCATCCGATTTTGTCGATCGCCGTGTCTTTCGAAAGCTATTAGTGTAAGCCTAAATTGGTATGAGTTACAGGCATGTAACTTAAATAATACATGAGTTATTGGAGGTCAAAGTGGCCGATTACTATCGATCGCGTCTGGCCATAAGTACTCCACAGTTACTGAAAAAAAAAACGGTAGCAGCATGCTTAAAAAATGGTTCAAATGGCTCTGAGCACTATGGGACTTAACTTCTCAGGTCATCAGTCCCCTAGAACTTAGAACTACTTAAACCTAACTAACCTAAGGACATCACACACATCCATGCCCGAGGCAGGATTCCAACCTGCGACCGTAGCGGTCGCGCGGTTCCAGACTGTAGCGCCTAAAACCGCTCGGCCACACCGGCCGGCCAACATGCTTCTAAATACATTTATTCATCTACGTCTTTGTTTATATCCGATATATACTATTCATGAAGACATTGGATAAATATTCACTGTGTTTTTAAAAGCACAGAGTCATTAGACTACTGTCCTACCCTTTGTTGCCATTCCTTTGATATATGTTTATTTAATTTGTTTATGTATTTAAAAATGTGTGTTACAGCGTGTTCATGGCCTACCCGTAAGAATATTTATTTAATTTCAAGTATTTAAATTTAGATCCAGTATTTCGATTATGTTTCGTTATGTTTGTGAGTGTGCGTTGGGGAGCGCTCTAGCCAGTCACAGCGATAGTTGCAAAAAGGACACGTGGAGAGACTGCATGGAAGTGGGGAGGAGCATCGTTTCCGGAGAGGACACGAGGCTGTTTCGGGAACGTTACCGGAGGTGTGGCAATTCTGTAGAGAACGGGACAGGACACGGGAAGTGCTGGACGCGACGGCGCGATGGACGCGGGGTTGCGGGAGAGACTTGGATTGTGGAGCGGTTTGCGCGTGGTCGCGAGAGATAGAAATACTTCGGAGTGCCGACTTGTGAACTTGCGAGATTCCGTGGTTTCTACAGTGAAGTCGTAGTGTGCGTTTAGAAGTGAATATCTCGCGAGCTGTGTTGTTGTTCATAACTAATTACGTGCTGTAGGAATCTATTGTTTGACTGTTATTCATCTTATATTTTATTTAATTGTTGGACCATCGACACCAGTAAGTGTCTTGCAGAAATATACCACATTCTCAAAAGTATTTCTACTGTCGTACACATCATTTAAAGTCGTTAAGATAGAACCCGCAGATTTTATTCAATTGCAATCTTTCATTTTTAAATGTCTATATTACGTTCAAAATTCGCAATTGCCGAGTGATAGGAACCTTCGACCATTCGATTCATGTGTCTGTTCATATTGTATACCGTAGACTCAGCAACATTTGGCCTGTAATGCGGCAGCTACGTATCCCAGCCCTTAGACAACGAAACCAGCCAAAACTTTTAATATTGCAACGTTGAGTCTGAGAGTGCGTAGTTGTTTGAAAGCCCGCAACCAGCACAAAAGCGCGCTTTTTTTATTCCATGTTTTATCGGGTAGCAAAATTAGGCGTCACTAAGGAGGTTATTGAGAAGTGACAAATGCGATTATTAAAGTAGATACAGCAAATGTTTTCACTGAAGCAGAAATATGAAAACTCGGAAAAGCGGTTTTTAAGAAAGTTGGAAAGGAATCTGGGGTTAGTGAAGAGGCGATGATGAGAAAGTATATCTCACTCTCTTACTGTGGCACGGTGTCAGAAAAAATTGCTACTGTATTCCGTGAAGTACACGTCACAGCTTTTTTCCTGACAAATAATAAACTGGACAAAATACTGCGACACAGCTTGAAGCCAGCTATTAATAAATTTAGCTGAGAAGGGATCTACAAGATCAATTGTGGCTCATGTGCAAGATATTACATTGGACGGACTGGGAGAGATTTTCAGGTCCGTATCGTGAGCAAGGATATGCTGGTAATGGTAGTGCATTAGGGGACTGTGGTGTCACCGCCAGACACCACACTTGCTAGGTGGTAGCCTTTAAATCGGCCGCGGTCCGTTAAGCCGTCGGCACACGGACCGTGCATCCGAACGTTGAGCGTTGAGCGTGCCGTGTTTCTGACGTCATAGCGTGGAATAGCACGTTCAGGAGTCTTTTCGAACGTGCAGAGCAATATCTAGCGTGTCAGATATTCTGAGCGTGCGTCTGAGCGTTGACCAATGAGATGGCACATCGCCACCTACGTCACACGCACGCCGTCTCCCTTCAGTACAGAGTTACGAGGCGCCATATTAGCATTCATTTCAAGCCTATATGTATATATGCCGTTTCTGAGCACCAGAAAATTGAGAATCACTGGAAAACCCGTTGTTAGTTGTCTGATTCGTTTCCGATAAAATAATAAGAAACATCATATTCGTGGCAGAAGAATTATTGTAACTTGCGTATTATAAGAGTAGGCTATTTGAAGGCTGCGATACACTGATGATCCACCCAACGCATTGTTCTTGGCACAATTTGTAATAATTAAATTTCAATTAGTGACATAATTATCTACTATTAACGTTTTTAGCATGGAGTAATATAATATGATTGGGTTCTTAACGTATGTCGTTGATATAGCGTAATGAGTAGCGTCTCTATCCAAAAATTAATTTTTGTTGAAGCGGTGGTTTGCGTCTTAACACTTCCATATTTTTTTCCTAACATTCGCGTTTTTATCAGGTTCTGACACTTTATTATTAGTTTAATATAAGTATATGCTATAATATTTGATGTTATATAAATATAAGTTCACTTTTTTTTGAGGAGTGACTATTCGCTTGGCTTAATCTACAGGACAGCTTGCGCTACTTGTATAAAGATATTTTGCTCCTTTTACGCTTCGTAATTCACATATTGCAAAGATTCTGCTACTGGGTAAGAACAGTATTCAAGTAAGACTGACCTTGGGGTTTTACTAAAATGTGGGAATGATGAAATAATGTTTGTCTTGTGCGGAGAAGTACTCCAAATTTGTACCACACTGTTTGTAATGGAACTTTTATAAGCCTGTGTCCTTATTGATTGGACATGGTACTTCCCTTTTCATGGACGATGGAGGAAATGTGCGTTTTAATAGAGCTAACGTGGTAATTTTACGCGCGCCCGTTGAGTAAACAGTGTGATTTGCGAACTAGAAACATCCCTCAAACTGCCGCTGGAGTGCGTTGCGATCGCGTATACCACGTTGGGGCCCACGTACCGTATGCACAAGTAGCATCGTTCCTGAGCGTTCAGCAGCACGTTGAACTTGGCACGCTCAACGTTAACGTTCGACAGCACGGTCCGTGCGCCGACGGCTTTAGTATCCGTCGGACCCGCGTGTCGCCACTATCAGTGATTGCAGACCGAGCGCCGCCACACGGCAGGTCTAGAGAGACTTCCTAGCACTCGCCCCAGTTGTGCAACCGACTTTGCTAGCGATGGTTCACTGACAAAATACACTCTCATTTGCCGAGACGATAGTTAGCATAGCCTTCAGCTACGTCATTTGCTACGACCTAGCAAGGCGCCATTACCAGTTACTATTGATATTGAATCATGTACCGTCAAGAGCGACGCTCATCATTAATGGATTAAAGTTAAGTATCCCACCAGCTACGTCCGTTTTTCTAAATTCTAATTTCCTTGTCCTGTTCCAGACCTCACGCCAGCCTGCGTGAGCTAAAACGCGTGCTTTTCGGCTTCCTCTAGTAACACGGTGTTGGCTCTCCTGCCAACCACAACAGGGACGATGTAAGAGAATTCTAGTATTGCTTAAGGAGCATTAACAATGACTTGTCTATCCTACACTATGGTAGTAAAGACTCCATGTTCGGTATTTTGGAGGAGATTGAAATTTACGTGAGCTAGCAGGAGGATATATAGCTTTTTATAAATGAGCAGGTAGCGTACTGTTTTCAAAGGTGTTTCGATTTCTTCCACGATGTAATAGTGGATAAAAAACGACTTCCTTAACTATATGTTTACCTTCAACTGCTTTGTTATAAACTGCTTTTTATTAAGACTGCTATCTAAATATTGTGGAATTCCGTATAAGTTAAGTTTAGACTGTGCATTCAAAGCTATAGTCAATCAAGAGGTCTTCTAGTGGGAGAAATGTAAGTTTCCACTGACAACTGTGACTGATTTGCTTCAAGAGAAAGTAGAACGTTTCAGAAGTTTCATAATGTTAATGAAAAATAACAAACCATAAAATTTGTTTTCATTGATTTTATTTCTTAAGCTTACGGGGCATCATACGATGTAGACGGCGCTCAGCTGATGTACTCTATGCTTTCATTATGGATCTGTAGTGAGTCAGTCTCACTTCCATATTTTGGTTGCGAACGAACTATGTCACTTACTGTGTTCATCAACAAATCTTATTTCTCAGTTCTATATCGAAGTCACTATGCGTCCACTTTAACTTCTTTTGTAAGAAGTGGTATGTATTTCCTTACGTTCAGTTTCTCTGCTCGTTTTCAACAAGTTGAAATCCTATGTCACTGTTTGTATTATTATTTGTATTGTTTTTCTTGTGTTCTACTAGGCACTCTGATGATCAGCTTTGCCGGAAACGTGTCGGCGCAATAGGGGATTTACTTCCATCTGGACCTCCTTCATTTCAGCAACCTGTCAGCCTTTTTAGAGACGTACTTATATTAATTGTGATTATGGCTTCATACTTCCATCAAAACTTTAAGTCTTTTCTACGAATTAGGTTTTAGCTTAAAAAGGTTGTAAGGGATCCGTGATCCCACGAACATAGATGCTAATATCCAACGCCCAGGTCGATAGTAGACTGGGGTCGATTGTCGAGCGCTGCAGGAAGCAGTGAGATGAGTGTTGAGTGCGAGGTAGTACTAGAAAGTGTCGAGTGAGCTGTAGTGCTGGAGAGACAGGCAAGAATGGTGGTCGAGTGAGTTGTAAACGGTAAAATTCACCGGAGTATGACGAGTGAGCACGTCCCCCTGATCGTTGTGGGGTCGACACTCACTAATACCGATTCGCGAGTGATATGAAACAAAAGTGACAAGTGCCGAATCTCGTGTTTCGCGTCAACCGCGTCGGCCAGCAAGAACCATGGACTCAAGTGAGGATTGTTGTGGATGTTAACCATCATCATTGCGTGTGACGAAATACCTAAAATCAGCAACCAATAAGAGATATAATCGTAATCAGATGTGTAAGGCGAAGGTAGCAACTGCCTCAGTATTTGTGTGTTAGTAGGAAATATATATTAGTTTGTACATCGCAACCTTTGTGGTCCTTAATAATAGACAAACTTCCACTATTCCACTATTCAGTTGCAAAACAGCTGCACTCGGTTGAAATATCCCCGAAACCACAGCAGAAAACACGATAGTCTTTCATCCATTAAGCACACTGTGATATAATCGTAATAATTAACTGTTTGGCGGCTACGATAAATTACACAAAATCCAGTGAAAGAATTTAAACGGGGGTATTTCATCTTGGCTCCCGTGAAAAGGACAGTTGCAGTCTTCGGATCCGAGCAATGATTTATTAAGCACCATTTTTGGTCTCAGTGGGATGACATTTGCAGTTATCGGTCACTTTTAGTGGAAGAGCAATCCAGTATTGTCGTTACCGTGACTAAAATCAGAGTGTTTCAACTAGAAACATTGTAATATAACATGTATGGCGAAATTAGAAATCGCGGGAAAGAAGCACATTATTTAGGCAATTAAGTGCAAAAGTGACTGAGAAACAGTAAACAATTTGTTTTTTATGAGTTCAAGTGACAAAAGCAGTGTTAATAAACAATATATTGAAGTATGGACACGAGGACCTCCGTGAATTATTGGAAAATTCATATTCTATGAAAAGGCGCGTTTGTGCGTAACCGCGAATGAACCAGCCCAAAATTCCGTTACGAAAGTATCAGGAACATGTTTTCAAGTGACTTTGTATCTTAAATTGTCTTTTGAACGGTGTAAATCGCTCAATTTGATGTTGACCCATAAACTGTTACCACATTTGCAGGTGTTGAGTTGACTGTGGCGCAATTGTTGGATGACGTCACTAAGAGTCTGTGAGAGGCTAGCCAAAGCATCTGAAGCAGTTCCACACGCCGCGACATCAAGGATTTAGACAGCGGAGATGTACCACACTGACCAGTGACTACAGCGGAGCCAAATGGCTGAAGTAGAGACGACGACGACGCGGAGTTCGACATCTAGTGGCGTACCCCCGAAGTAAGCGACGCCTGCGCCACCTACCCGCCGATCAACGAAATACGTGATGGCAGCTCCATCCCGTCGCCAACCACCGAACGACGAGACTGCGTCAGCGTGATTCGTCACGGACGTAAGCAGTGCACACGGCAGCACACCAGCTACAACGACGCTTTGCCCGACAGCCGCCGCGCCGGAGGAGTCAACGCCAACACTACTAGCAGCGCGACTTCAAACGTCAAAACAGCGCGACTTCGACGAGCGTCGAGGGGTGAGTGAAGGCGATTTGCTGGCGCGAGACTAATTAATATTGCCCTATCTTCACAGTGCGGAAGGAACTTCAAATTAAATTTGTCAATTGCAGAAATTATAAAAGCAATATATTTTTTAACATTTCTTTGCGAATTTGCTCTGAAACATTGTATGCTAATGTGCGCGTGTTTTCATGCTGTACAGCACAAAATAGTATCTCATTTGCATTATTTATTGTAAACTACATGTTTATATGTCTTTTAAGTTGTGTGTTTGCTACTTTGAGATTTTGTGTACAAATGCAGTCATTGATGTTTATTGTGGATAGGCTTCTGTAATTTATGGTGTTCAACGGAGCGGTCTATTTTGCCAGTCTGGGTTAACAGAATACAGTGAAGTATTATTTCGTTATTAGTTAATTAGTGAGTGTTTGGATTACTAGGAGGTTTTCTTTTTCTTGTTTGTGCATAGTGAATAGTTAGAGTGGATCCTGAATTGAAAGAAAAGTTGTAGAGGAGGTAATTAGAAAAAAAAGAGATAGGGCAGGAGGACAAGGATGAGTCAGGAATTGGTTCTAGTGGAATGTCAGTGGACAGCCCATTGGGTCATTCAACCGGTTACCCTGAGACACTGGTAAAACCAATTGGAAAGGAAATGAGCCTAGAGGATGGAGAATCACAGTCAACAATATTTAAAATACGCCAAGAAATCAACAAGCTTTTTGAAGTGATGTCCAAAGGAAAGAAAGAAATCATCACGTGTTTAGAAGAGATGTCCAAAGGAAATAAAGAAATCAAGGAAGAAAACAAAGAAATGCTAGATAGGCATCAGATAGAACCAATTGCAGTCTCAAGATATAGACTGGCCTCCAATCCGGCCAAACGATCAATGAATGAATTAAATCGTTTATATAGGACATACTGTCACAGGAAGCACAGGTCATGGAAGGAGTACCTGGGAGAGTTTGAACATATCAGGAATCATCTCCCACATGACTCGATGGGATTTGCACCATGTGAGATCTTACTTAACCAAGAACCTGATAGTGTGTTTCGGGAGATATTGGATTATCCACCTGGAAATGATGTAACATGGGAGAAAAAATTAGAATTAGTGGAACTGCATATGAAGGAGAAAGCAGTTAGGAGACTGGAGAGACATGATAATTTGGTAAAGCCAATAACGTATCGAGTGGAGGATCAAGTGCTAGTAAAAGCGCACGCCAAATCGAACAAAATAAATTCTGAGGTGCATAAATTTAACCATAGTATTAAAGGAGCATATAATATCACAAGAATTGATCACCCGAACACAGTTGAATTGGAATATGTGCAAACAAAAAGAGCTCATGGTAAAGAAGACGTTGAGAATATAAAAAGATACTATCCACATAAAGATAAGGGCAACCCAGGTGATAGAGTAGAGTCACAGAAGGTGTAGGGAGCCAGCAACTCTTTTGCTGGTATACCAAGTGGCGACTGGTACACTCCTAGCTCGGTGAGACTATTTCTTATTTCAAGTTTCACTCCTCTGCCATCTTTCTCTATCAGTAGGTTAAGAAAGTTAGTGTATAGTAGTTAGAATAGGTAGTGGTTGTCCAAATAATTCAATCAGGAACCATGTAGCAAATTTATAACTGACCTAAAATAAGGATAAGTAGTTACACTTGATGTATAATGTGAGAGGTCAAAGAATCAATAAGGTAAAAATCAGTTTAGTGTGAGTACATTACAAAATTATTAGTGCCAGAAGTAATAAAATGAACCACATTAGAAATTTAATGTTTATAAAATGTGGTGGGAAGCTAATTGGTCAAACAAGAGTTTGTGCAATCTTATAGAGTTGTTTTATGAGGCGTGTAAACGTCAAGCAATTGTAAGAGAATCGAAGTAATGTATCAGCTTGTAATTAGGATGGCATGTAAAGAAACAAATACATGAGGAGATAGTTGTTTGAATAAATGATGTGAAATATGATGAACGGAGAGGCCAAGGAGCCTGGAGTAGTATTTTTATGTAGTTATTGCAGCGAATATGGGGGATTGATGTAGGTTGAAGATATATACTTATTTGCAGTTGAAGTTGAGGGAGTTATGTGTAATGAAGTGTATTGAGTATGAGATGTTTGAAGTATTGAAGTATGTTATTTAGCACATGAGCAACTTCTGTTGGCAAGTTATTTGTAGGTATACATGTTGATCTAAAGTATGCTGATAAAACAGAAAGTGTGTAATGAGTAATTCATGTATCCAGTTAGCTATCAAAGTCATGTATGGTTGTACCTACATCAAGCTTTAGAAGCAGAATTCTGGCACTGTGTAATGAATAATAAATATCCATATAGCAGATTTGGATTAATGTCAGTATAACAGGAAATATTATATTTTTCATCTGAGCATTAACGATGGCAGTAAATGTTTGGCAAAATGAAATGGTCAGTACTTTAAAATTTTTCATTGAGTGACCACATTAGTTATGGCGATGCAAATAGTTATGTAAGACATATTTAGTGGTATAATGGAGCATTTAATATTATTGAATCAGTCTGTAGAGGTATGAGGAATTGTAAAATATTGCGTAAGTCAAGGTGTAAATGCTATATTTTGTTCTCATATTCAATTTGCTTGTGTTAAAGACTCAAATGAATAAGTTGTGAATTCCTTCCTTAACTTTGATGTGTTTTGGCCAAGTGAGTTATAAGTTAGAGTGATAGTAGTGTGGACAGCAGGAAACCCGCTGAAAGGACGGCATACCAAAGGGGTAGCTGGCATTCAACTGGTTGTTTTCTTGTGTTTGCTGTAGCTAGTTATAAAAGATTAACCAGTAACAAATATGTAGTTAATGACCCAGACAAACCTTTGAAAGTGTAGATTTTTGGTAATTGAATGTAAGATAAGTTTATAAAAATATTTACCATGATATGTTAATTAAGATAAATTGATGCTGTGTGGTGTTTCTGTAGGGGCAGTTTGCTACCAGAGTCAGTAGGATATTATCTGTGATACGATGTAATTTTCGGTATTTGAACCAGAACTTATGTTCCTCATTTTCATTTATATGCTATGTGATAATTTTTCCTATTATTCTTTTTCGCCTGTGGCTACAACGAAGGTGTTTAGGGCGGGGATGTAAGGGATCCGTGGTCCCACGAACATAGATGCTAGTATCCGACGCCCAGGTCGATAGTAGACTGGAGTCGATTGTCGAGCGCTGCAAGAGGCAGTGACACGAGTGTTGAGTGTGAGGTAGTACTAGAAAGTGTCGAGTGAGCTGTAGTGCTGGAGAGACAGGCAAGAATGGTGGTCGAGTGAGTTGTAAACGGTAAAATTCACCGGAGTATGAAGAGTGAGCACGTCCCCCTGATCGTCGTGTGGTTGACGCTCACTAATACCGATTCGCGAGTGATATGAAACAAAAGTGACAAGTGCCGAATTTCGTGTTTCGCGTCAACTGCGTCGGCCAGCAAGAACCATGGATTGCAGTGAGGATTGTTGTGAATGTTAGCCATCATCATTGCGTGTGACGAAATACCTAAAATCAGCAACCAATAAGAGATATAATCGTAATCAGATGTGTAAGGCGAAGGTAGAAACTGGCTCAGTATTTGTGTGTTAGTAGGAAATATATATTAGTTTGTACATCGCAACCTTTGTGGTCCTTAATAACAGACAAACTTTCAATCAATCCACTATTCAGTTGCAAAACAGCCGCACTCGGCTGAAATATCCCCAAAACCACAGCAGAAAACCTGATAGCCTTTCGTCCATTAAGCACACATTCATATAATCCTAATAATTAACTGTTTGGCGGCTACGATAAACTACACAAAGTCCAGTGAAGGAACTTAATCGGGGCTGTTTCTAGGTGAGTACTGGGTTGAAATGTGTGGCTCAGAAGTACCTATCATAAGCTTGGGTATCCATCAGAATGTGTATAATCACAGCCACATGCTAACACTGACAATATGCGGTAGGCAGATAATGTAAGGGGCCACAAAGAGCAACAAAACGATCTAATTTCATCGTTTGTTGTCTTCAACGCAAGGAGAGTCAGACCACTGGGTAAACGATACAAAATGACAACGCTAATTGCTTTTTGGTTATGTTTAAAAGGAAAAGTTCATCCCATGTGGCAGAACTTTAGGTATGGAACTTGTTGAAAGCGGTCAGAAGGGGAACATTATGCCTCAGTGATTGAACAGTGGAGAGATGAGATAGTGAAGCAGTACTGCCACAAGGGTTCAGCGTGAGTTTCAATGCTTCAGCAGAAGAAGAGACACAGACCAGTGTGTGCCAAAGCAGGACGGTAAGGGATAAAAAGGGGAGGGCAGAAATAATTAGCTAGTATCATCTGACGCCAGTCACCGACTGAGATAAAATTAAAAAAGCATATTTACAGAAGAGATGACTGTAGTCATGCCTCTTCAGCAGCACAAGAAACTATGTCACCAGAGGAGTGTCCAAACTAGTCCCAGCCTGCCATTTGTGCAAGACATTCCCCTTACAATGCTTAACCAGCTAAGGAACAACACTGAATATGAGTTTAAATGAACCCATAATAAGAATATAAGCTAACCACACCATCTGATAAAATTTCGCTGCCTCAACTTGGGTACATTCACATGGGGGGGACAAAATAACCATATCTAAAAAATGGCAAGTTAGCATTCCTTCAAGTTAAATTATAAGCTACTGGCACCCCTTCTGACTACGAAACAAAAAAAAAATGGCTCTGAGCACTATGGGACTCAACTGCTGAGGTCATTAGTCCCCTAGAACTTAGAACTAGTTAAACCTAACTAACCTAAGGACATCACAAACATCCATGCCCGAGGCAGGATTCGAACCTGCGACCGGAGCGGTCTGGCGGTTCCAGACTGCAGTGCCTTTAACCGCACGGCCACTTCGGCCGGCTACGAAACACAACTAACGAATAGAGAATGGTACACCATCAAAGTAAATACAATAATGAAAGTTCCTGGCAGGCAGAAACTGTGTGCGGGACCAAGACTCGAACTCGGGACCTTTGCCTTTCGTGGGTATATATTCAACTGACTAAGCTACCCAAGCACGCCTCACGACCCATCCTCACAGCTTTACTTCCGCCAATGCTTCATCTCGTCCCTTCCAAACTTAACAAAAGCATTTCTGCGAGATTCGTAGGAGAGCTTCTCTTACGTTTGGAAGAAAGCAAATGAAGTATTGGATGAAGCAAAAAGCTGTGATGATGGGTCGCAAGTCATGCTTGGGTAGCTCGGTCAGTTGTGATTTGCAGGCCCAGTGGAAGGAAGAGAAAAACCAAATTGCTCTATCCGAGTAAGAGGATGAATCCATTTGACTTCTTTCTCAACACCTGGAATTTACCCACTGACAGGAAATGATTTTAATCGAAACCAGATGTCAGTCCATGGTTCACAAATTAGTGAATAAACTGTCTCTTACTCTGTTGAGTCATTTTATTCTCATATTAAGATTCATTTTTCTAGTTCACCTCCTTGACCTAGATTTCATGCATATGACTTCTACTATAGCAATAACTTTTAGAAAGATCTTCATATATCTTCTCATCCTGAACTAACTCTCCCGTTTTCATACTAATTTCCATCTGTCCTTCGTTGAATCTCAACAGTGATTTTCCTTCTCAAAACCCTTTTACAGAATCTTGTAACATGGTGGAATCATCTGACATCTGTTCCCGTAACTGACAAAGCCTCCTGCCTCGGGACAGCATCTAACTTTTCTGACAAATTTATCTTTTTTTACATAATCTTCCCTTAATATTCTAAAATCCACTTGAAATTACTCATGTAGCTAATTCACAACCTCTTTCAATTCAACCTGACCGTCCTGTACAAAACAAGTTTGTCCTCTGCAACAGAGATCCACCCATCAAAATCAAAATGCAGCTTTCCCCTCAACTGAAGATTCAGTGCATCTAGTATAGCTGAAAGCACTTCCCTAATGAATTCGGATCTGTAGGTATGTTTTTATTGCACTAATATTATCCTACTGTTCCTTAGAATTATCTTATACTTCTTCCCTCAGTTTATTTGTACCGTCCGTCTGTTCACGGGCATTATTTTTTGTTGCTAGCATCAACTCGCTTTCCCACGGATTTTACCGACTTACTGAACCATCTTTTTTTCAAAAGCAAATTTTGGAACTGAAACAACATTATTGATTTGCAGTGACTTCTCCAATTTGTAATGATTGTTATAAAAACAAAGTAGTGATTAAGACCCCTCAAAATGTTACACTTAATCACATGAATGCTATAAACACAAAACAAACGGTGAAAATATTGAAATAAAAAATTTTTACAGCACTGTAAGATGGACAAGATAAGACAATAGCTATTTCCCGCTCTTTATTTGTCTATGATGTGCCACAGTCTCCCCCTTTTGTAAAGAATATAAAAAAACCAGGGAAGGTGATCAACTCCCTCTGGATAATACATCAAGTGATAGTGATGCAGTGTCGCAGCCCGAACATCTGATATTGAGGAAACCAAAGAATTCCACTACAAATCGCCAAAATTTCTGTGTATCATGACACAATCAATAACACAAGAGAGCCGTGCTCAAAATATCTCGTGAATAACCAACAGAATACCGAAAATCAAACAACAGTGAATGAGAGTCTGCACACAAATGTTTAAACTTCCTCATATAGGAAAAAAAGGAACAATACAACTTCTTGCTAATATTGATCCCCTATAATCAAGAAACAATTCTCGAACTCGACAGTGCTACACTATACATAAGGAATATATTCACAAAAACTCATCTCAACTCTTCTGTCTTATACTGGGCAGTAGCGTCACTGTAAATGCTAATAAACGCGCCTCAAATCCCATATTCAGATGTTTCACACTTAAATAACTATTCACAAACACTGTGTAAGTATCCTCAAGCAATATTGGACCCAACATGATAAAGGAAATCCAACAAACCCAAAATACGCACTTCACCATGACGCAGGACATGGTGGCAGTATTACGCTATGGGGGACATCCACCATGCTTCCAAGTGACACGCAGCTTTATTCGAAAAAATGACAGCCATTGAATACGTGAATTTTATTGCAAATCCCCTGCATTCTTTTAGGCTTGATTCTTCTCCGACAGCGATGGCATATCCAAGCAAGGTTCCTGTATGTATTATAATACTAAAACCGCGCTTTGATGAGCATGGTAAACTGATGTTGACGTCTTGTTCACCAGTTTCGCATGATCTGAACCAATTAGAAAACGCCGGGCGCCAGCGCCGCAACCGAAGATCATCGGCCCATAATTTACGTGATTTGTGCAATCTATGGGTTGGCATCTGGTGCCGCAAATTACTGCACGCCTCCCAAAGCTTTTTCGAATTCATGGCGCGCTGATTCGTTGCTGTATTTCTTTCCAAGAGGAGAACCAACATAATATTAAGCAGGTTATCATAACGTTTCGGCTCGTCAACGGAAGTTAGGATATGAACAAAGTGCAGAATATACATTTAAAAAAATAAAATATCGTGGTGATTACAACCTGGCACTCGCATGTATGTAGACTGATGTACATGATTAAGGAAAGCGGTATTTCTACATTTGCATCTACATTCATACTACACAAGCCTCAGTGTGATGTATAGCAGAAGATACCTTGTACCTTACCGGCTGTTCCGCAAATGGAGCGAGCAAAAAACTGTCTACAAGCCTCGTTACAAGAGAAGGTTGAGATCTTAAAAATGAGGTAACACACAAAACTATACGCACGAATAAATAAGAGTTTCCTGCGGTGGATACTTCTGGGGTATTAATGCATTAAACCTACGTCACAGAGAATTACAGACATTTCTTTATTTCTTTTTCCCATGTTTAATACTATAAAGTCGATCTGCAAGGGGTAGGAACAGTTTATAATTATTCTTAATACATATGGATATTAATACAAAAATACGAGATACGCAAAGGAGAATCTTTGTCTCACAATTGTTCATGAACATCCACATGACCGTTAAACACACAGCTGATTTCTCGTTTGGTATTTGCCTCCCTAGTCGCAACATGAGGAATTGGCGATTACCCTATTACATTACTCTTATTAATAAGAGAGGACCATTATTCATTTAAATGAAAAGCTGTTTCCTTCTTGTGCACAGAATTTGAGAAATAATTTCTAGGTCATTTCCTAGTATTTTTTTGCGTGTTGCAGACGTATCTGTGGCTGTATGATTTTCTCTTTCCTCCTCGAAATTTAGCCAAGGTATAATCTCTATCACCTCCATGTGCTTGGTCTGTCATTACAACAGGATTTAGTGTGGATTCTCGAAACGGACCAATGTCATCCATGCTGTATACACTCTTCATAGAGTTTTTTGAATCAGGATCGGTCTCCTCAGCTTCATTTCTCTTTTTGGGTGCTTGCCACGGTTTAGTCAAATGCATAGCTTTTTGTCACTCCTGCTTATGCCCTACTCTCCTTTTCTTTTTCAGTGAGTTAACTGCTGGAGGCGTCGTTTCCATTGGTTTTGTTGCTGGCGTGTGGGAAGGGTATCAACCCAAGGTACACGGCTGTGTGGCTTGCGGCACGGTCTTAGGCAGCAGTGTATCAGCCTTGGTAACTAACTGTCCCATATTTTGGATTAGAGTGTACCAGAATTAAGGATTATGTTGACTGCTTGTTAATTATCTCCATATAAGTCAGTGTCGTCGTAACTGCCGTCTGCTTCATATCTGCTGTGCAGTGAGCTACTTTAAGAATTAACCGTATTTTTCTTACTTGTCACTTCTTCTTCCGTGTGTTTTTGCTATTAGGAAGATTTAATTTTCGAGTACTAGTAATAGTGTTCCATAGATTTCGTGTCTGTTTTGCATACAGTCAGAGAGAGTCCCTTTAGTCAGCTGTAGTGCCAGTATTGCTAGCGTTTGTTTTGAATACAGTCGAGAGACAGGTAGTGCTTATTTTCATTGTTTTCAACAAGAAGTGTCTAGTAACCACAGTTTAGTAAGCTGTCAGCCGCCGTTAGTGAATTAGCAATCTAGTTAAAAGTTGGTTAACTCTGTACAGTAAATTCATTTCTTAGGACGGATAGGATGGGAGACTGCTTTGTACGGACGCAGGAGGAGCTGGCCACTGTTCGCGAACAGCTGAACGTGTTGATGGCCGCGGTCAGCCGTCTTCAGGCTGCTGCCTCGGAGTGTAGAGGCAGTGGGGAGTCTGGTGCGTCGCATGGTACACCCCAGGTGTTACATGCTTCGCCCACGGTCCCTGCTGTCGAGACATCTTCGCGCGTACCGGGCGCGCTTGGTCCACCCTCTCCCCAAGGGGAATGGCGGGTTCAGCGGCGTCCGCAGCGCACGAGGCGAGGGGTCAATGTGGAGGCTGGCCATGTGGCATCGCCCGCTCAGCCTCTGAGTGGACATGTGGCCGCTCCTTCAGCAACGTCCGAGCAGGCACACGGGGAAGGGGTTTATTAGTGATTGGGAGCTTCAACGTTAGGCGGGTGATGGAGCCCCTTAGGGAGATAGCGGAAAGGTCGGGGAAGAAGGCCAGTGTTCACTCTGTCTGTTTGCTGGGGGATCTCATCCGAGATGTGGAGGAGGCCCTGCCGGCGGCGATAGAGAGAGCACTGAGTGCACCCGACTGCAAATTGTTGCTCTTGTCGGCACCAATGACTCCTGGCATCTGGGTTCAGAGGTCATCTTCAGTTCATACAGGCGGTTGGTGGAGTTGATGAAGGCGGAAGGCCTCGCTCGCGGGGTGGAATCTGAGATAACTATTTGAAGTATCGTTCCCAGAACCGATCGCGGTCCTCTGGTTTGGAGCCGAGTGGAAGGCTTAAACCAGAGCCTCAGACGATTCTGCGGAGATCTGGGGTGCAAATTTCTCGACCTTCGCTATCGGGTGGAGAAATGTAGGGTCCCCCTGAATAGGTCAGGCAAGAACGCTCTCAACAAATCCAAGTCTTCTGTTCACTTTCTCTACAACTGAATTTGCGTCTTTGACCCCTTCCTTAAGGATTCAAACAATGACTGCACTTGATAAATGATTTAAAATGATAACATTAAAGTGTTTGTCACGCTTGTTGGAGACATCCGATGCTACTTTCGTTTCTGTATAAATAAGCCATCCATTGTCACTGACTAGGTACTCGTAGTCTCAAATTCACCCAGCTACGGCCTTTTTCTTCTTTTTTTTTTGTTAGTCAATGTGTTACAGTGTCCAATAACATTTCAGTACCTACAAAGACAGACCCTCCCCGTGCACTTACTATGTGTAAGATCTCGAGTGAGAATAAAGCAAACGAACACACTAATGGTTTGTCGTGAGGCCCTGGTGAATACTATTTGACAAAACTTTATTTTCCTCAATTAATGGTGCAAAACAGGAGGTTAAAATATGATTTAGGATCGCGCAGCAAACTGTCATTAGTGTAGTTGATCTGTGATTCTGCATATCTGTTCTTTCATACGATTTATAAGAAGTGATCTGTACTCTTTTGCAATCGTCTGGACAACATGTTTCTAGGTATTCTCGAAAGACGAGTCAAGGAAGGACTGATTCCGCAGGTTACTCAATTTAGAATATAGAAAGTATTCCGACATGTTTTATTGCTTCTTTCGCTTAGAGTGGTCTTAATTCTTGTTCATCATCACAGGTTGCCTTTTCAATATCACTAATTTGTGGTTTTGTTGAACTGTCAGACATTGGTATGATAATATACATAAAGCAATTTTTAATTTTTAAATCATACACTTCGACTGAAAAAAAAAAAATTTCAGCTAACTACAGAAACTGATATGTGTCTGTTACTGTAAAGTCTACTCCACAGCATGTGAAGTAATGATAGCTTTTGAGCCCGTATCTCGTGGTCGTGCGGTAGCGTTCTCGCTTCCCACGCCCGGGTTCCCGGGTTCGATTCCCGGCGGGGTCAGGGATTTTCCCTGCCTCGTGATGGCTGGGTGTTGTGTGCTGTCCTTAGGTTAGTTAGGTTTAAGTAGTTCTAAGTTCTAGGGGACTGATGACCATAGATGTTAAGTCCCATAGTGCTCAGAGCCATTTGATAGCTTTTGATCAGACAGTTAATGAGTGAGGCCTGGAGCAACTCCCGCTGTACAGTACCTCGTAGAAACTGTATTTAGCAACATTCAATGAAGTAGTCACGAAGAAAAGGGAGAAGAAACGGCAGTAAAATTTGACTACAATCACGAGTGCTTATAAAGTATTTATTCGGGCGCTCTGGAATGTTTTTCCAGGTCGCACTGAACTGGTACAGACAATAGAAGACAGTTAAACTGCAGGTTTGATTTACACTCCTGGAAATGGGAAAAAGAACACATTGACACCGGTGTGTCAGACCCATCATACTTGCTCCGGACACTGCGAGAGGGCTGTACAAGCAATGATCACACGCACGGCACAGCGGACACACCAGGAACCGCGGTGTTGGCCGTCGAATGGCGCTAGCTGCGCAGCATTTGTGCACCGCCGCCGTCAGTGTCAGCCAGTTTGCCGTGGCATACGGAGCTCCATCGCAGTCTTTAACACTGGTAGCATGCCGCGACAGCGTGGACGTGAACCGTATGTGCAGTTGACGGACTTTGAGCGAGGGCGTATAGTGGGCATGCGGGAGACCGGGTGGACGCACCGCCGAATTGCTCAACACGTGGGGCGCGAGGTCTCCGCAGTACATCGATGTTGTCGCCAGTGGTCGGGGGAAGGTGCACGTGCCCGTCGACCTGGGACCGGACCGCAGCGACGCACGGATGCACGCCAAGACCGTAGGATCCTACGCAGTGCCGTAGGGGACCGCACCGCCACTTCCCAGCAAATTAGGGACACTGTTGCTCCTGGGGTATCGGCGAGGACCATTCGGAACCGTCTCCATGAAGCTGGGCTACGGTCCCGCACACCGTTAGGCCGTCTTCCGCTCACGCCCCAACATCGTGCAGCCCGCCTCCAGTGGTGTCGCGACAGGCGTGAATGGATGGACGAATGGAGACGTGTCGTCTTCAGCGATGAGAGTCGCTTCTGCATTGGTGCCAATGATGGTCGTATGCGTGTTTGGCGCCGTGCAGGTGAGCGCCACAATCAGGACTGCATACGACCGAGGCACACAGGGCCAACACCCGGCATCATGGTGTGGGGAGCGATCTCCTACACTGGCCGTACACCACTGGTGATCGTCGAGGGGACACTGAATAGTGCACGGTACATCCAAACCGTCATCGAACCCATCGTTCTACCATTCCTAGACCGGCAAGGGAACTTGCTGTTCCAACAGGACAATGCACGTCCGCATGTATCCCGTGCCACCCAACGTGCTCTAGAAGGTGTAAGTCAACTACCCTGGCCAGCAAGATCTCCGGATCTGTCCCCCATTGAGCATGTTTGGGACTGGATGAAGCGTCGTCTCACGCGGTCTGCACGTCCAGCACGGACGCTGGTCCAACTGAGGCGCCAGGAGGAAATGGCATGGCAAGCCGTTCCACAGGACTACATCCAGCATCTCTACGATCGTCTCCATGGGAGAATAGCAGCCTGCATTGCTGCGAAAGGTGGATATACACTGTACTAGTGCCGACATTGTGCATGCTCTGTTGCCTGTGTCTATGTGCCTGTGGTTCTGTCAGTGTGATCATGTGATGTATCTGACCCCAGGAATGTGTCAATAAAGTTTCCCCTTCCTGGGACAATGAATTCACGGTGTTCTTATTTCAATTTCCAGGAGTGTATTCGTTTCAGAGTATAACAGAAAGGTTAAAAATTTTAAACCTATTAACAGTTGAGTAAAGGTGGCTAACATCTTGTGAGAAACTACTTAGAAACTTGTAGGTACTAGTTCTCGCGGTGGAATCAACGATCAGACGAGGGCAGCGGCCGTAAACATTTGAAGTGACAGCTTGCAGAGAGGTTTATAACCTATCATTTTTCCTCCACTTCATCATGAATATATGTGGAAGAAATCGTTGTTCTTACGACAGCGCAATACCCACTGAGAGGTGAAAGATATTACAAGAATTTTCTAAATGTAGGTGTGGATTTATATGTACAAAGGTGACGCCGTGGTTATGGCCTCTATCTGTGTTTGGGAATAGAGGCTGTGGTGACCACTGACAGTGCGTCTTGAGGCCGTTTTCCGTGGTTTCTCTAAATGAACCTTGACTAACACGGCCTTCGTTTCTTCAGTAGGGAAACTAGTGGTTGTTGAACCATTCTTATCCGTCTCGCCTTTAAAAACCACGTTTTGGAGAGTATGAGTTCTAATGTCCGGCCGGCCTGGGTGGCCGAGCGGTTCTAGGCGCTACAGTCTGGAACCGCGGGACCGCTACTGTCGCAGGTTCTAATCCTGCCTCGGGCATAGATGTGTGTTATGTCCTTAGGTTTAAGTAGTTTTAAGTTCTAGGGGACTAATGACCTCAAAAGTTAAGTCCCATAGTGCTCACAGCCATTTGAACCATTTCTAACGTCCGTCCGACCATAATGATTTACATTTTAATGACTTCCATAAATCGATCAATCGTATCCCAAGTCGTTTCTATGGAGACCACAGAGTCGGATTCCACCCTCTGACTTGTCCTTTCCGGGCTTATGCTCTGAAAGGAAGTTAATACCTAATCTCCCTTTTTTCTAACGTAATTTAAACGATGGCAGTGTGACGACATATTTCCAACACTCAGACTTCATAACATTTTCGTCGTTATTTCTGCTTGCTGTATGCCCCCCATTGAATTTTAAATTTGCTACTGATCTTGAGTAGTGGCTAGATAGCTCAGTTGGTGAAAGCATTCTAGGTGGAAGGCCGGTTTCGAAAATCGATTCCAGTCCGTTCCAGCAGACAGTTTAATTATTCCGGGAAATGTCAAGGAATTGGTTGGTTCAAATGGCTCTGAGCACTATGGGACTCAACTGCTGAGGTCATTAGTCCCCTAGAACTTAGAACTAGTTAAACCTAACTAACCTAAGGACATCACAAACACCCATGCCCGAGGCAGGATTCGAACCTGCGACCGTAGCGGTCTTGCGGTTGTCAAGGAATTATTTGTTGGTCTGTAATAACATCCTTCGCAACCATTACTAAGCATAGTCTCTATTTCACTGTTGCACTTAATGCTGGTAGTATTCATCTCTCCACATAGAGATCCTCCAGCGTTATTCGCAAGAATGCCTGCCGTCCACGGAAAAGCGTCACTCCCTACAGCCAATATTCTTTGATGTCTCGACCTCTGCACGTAGTGCTCCTGCATATGGCCCTCTACGATTCGTTTTGCCGCCAAGCGTTCTAGGAATCTGAAGCACCGGACATTCTCTCCCTGGTGGGATGCTTCCACATAGTGAAAAATCTTTCATGCAAGAATCATGAATCTCGTAGCTCCTATTCCCATGTGGCTTCATGTATTGCAGATTGTCCGCGCTTCTCAGGAACACCTTTTCCATGGTCCTGCGAAGCGACCTTAACCACAGCTCCTTAGCCTTTACCGAAATCTTTGCTATCTAAATAGTTCGTGTATTATTTCGACATGGAAAATAAGTTTTTTAGCTATTACCGTTGACTGACTGTTGTACTGCCAAACTACTCTTTCATTTCGTCGACAAAAATTAACTTCAACCACAATATCAGTGTCGCTCTTGCTTTGTTTGAAATTCTGCAATAACTTTCACATGGTAAACCTGTCACCCCTCCTCTTCCCGCTCTGCAACTAAATGGTTCAGATGGCTGTGAGCTCTATGGGACTTAACATCTGAGGTCATCAGTCCCCTAGAACTTAGAACTACTTAAACCTAACTAACCTAAGGACATCACACACATCCATGCCCGAGGCAGGATTCGAACCGGCGATCGTAGCAGTCGCGCGGTTCCGGAGTGAAGCGCCTAGAACCGTTCGGCCACCGTGGCCGGCTTCTGCAACGAACCATAGACGTTGCCCCAGTAGGGTGGCCTGGGTGTATAGGAAGAGCGCCTACATCCAAGGGGTATTTCTGGAGAGGCCTATTCATTAGTAGCACGGAAAATCGACTGGATGATGACTGATTTGTCATTGTGATACTAACCCTCTTGGGTAAAATATTCTTCAGGTAAAATACTCTCCCCACTCGAATACTAAGGCTGATGATGTCAAGAAAATGAAATTTGGCGCTCAGCTAGTCGAAGTGAGTAATGTTAGCCCTCTGACGGCTGTTGACGAGTTTACTAGTCATGCTGCCTGCAGCTCCCTGGGTGCTGATGAGTATAGTCACAGTCGCCGCTTTTCCCACGAGCGCTGTTGACGAGTTAAGTCGCACCCGTTTGCCGGCCCCTGAGCGCTGATGACGAGTATAGACGCGCCGCTACCTGAGTGCTGATGACGAGATAACTCACACAGCGGACTTCCCGACCCATGCCTCAGTAGCCCTTTGCAGTTCTGGCCGCTCGCTAGCTTGTCGTCCGGTTCTCTATTTGTTGTGTGCCTAGGCTTCGCACTACAGTTCACCGTTCATCAGAATTTACGTCAGTGTTCTTCGCGTCCTGTATTTTACAAAGGAAATGGCGAGACGTCGTGGTTGCACTGAAGGAGAAATCATGGAGATTATTATGAGGAGCGACAGTGAGGATGAACTACTTTCTCTTGACGAAAGTGACAGCTCTTCCACAGAGTCGGAAAGCTGTAGCCATAAACGCCCAAGTCAGCAGGGGTGTCAATGCAGTCCCGTGTTTCAACAAAAGATGTTAGTTGCTCTGAAGACTCAGTAAGTAATAGTGAAAGGCCTAAGAAGCGATCACGTCTTAGCGATAAATTTGACTTGAAAGAAAATGATTTTCGGACAGTTAATCACGCATTTGATGATACGCTATCGGAACTTGTGTGTCAAATAGGGAATGAAGGAAGTGTTCTTTCAGTTTTAATTTTATTCTTTACAGAAGAACTGATGAAATATATAGCTGACGAAACGAATCGTTTTTTTTTTAATTCACGAAGGAGAATCAGTGCATTCTCGAATATCAAACTGGAACGATACTGGATTTGAAGAAATGTATTGTTTCATAGCTGTTTGTCTTCTGATGCCTCGAGTGAATAAAATGAAAATTAGCGAACATTGAACGAGAGATGTTCTTCTAAATACTCCTATTTTTAGTGAAGTGATGTCAGTAGGACGCTTTTTGTTACTTGTGAGAATGTTACGTTTCAGTGACAACTCTGCCAATACTGGAGGAGACAGATTATTCAAAATTAGGAACAGTGTGGATAAAGTTCGTACAGCCTTCCGTTGTGCATTTAATCCACAGCAGAAACTCTGCGTTGATAAAAGTTTCTTATTATTCGAAGGACGCTTATCTTTCAGACACTTCATTCCATCGAAACGGAGTAGATTCGTAATAAAAATATTTGTTTTATGTGATTGTAAGGTTGGCTATGTCCTACATTTTATTGTTTATAAAGGGGTATCAACAGAAACTGAGTTCTACAATTTGGGGAAAAGTGGTAACGTAGTGGCTACACTAATAAGGCCCTATTTGGAACGTGGACATACCCTCTACCTCGATAATTGGTACTCAAGCCCAGACTTATTTTCCTGGCTTCACAGTTATGGGACGATCGCATGTCGTACTGTCCGTAAGATCAGACGCAACATGCCTAAACTACAGAATAAACTGGAACGAGGAGATATTCAATTTATGTGCAACAATAGAATGCTTGCTATAAAGTAGTATGACAAAAGGGAAGTGTGGGTGTTGACCACATTTAACACCACGGAAATGGTTGACACAGCAAAGACTGACAGGGATACTGGAGAGGAAATAAAGAAATCACAAAGCGTTGTAGATTATAAATTGAATATGGGAGCAGTTGACCGTTCTGATATGCTGCTTAGCTCTGTCGGGTGTATACCAAAAACAATGAAATGGTATAAGAAGATCTTTTTTCACGTTCTAGATCTGTGTGTTTTAAACGCTCGTGTCTACACAGGTCACTAACAGGTCGTAAAATGTCGATAGCAGAGTTTATTCTGTCTCTGGTAAGGGAACTTACGGAAACGCATGCATCAGAGCGCAGAAAAACTGGCAGGGGAAGGTGTTCTGATGATAATCCTCTAAGTTCTGTGGGAGGGCATTTTCCAAACATTATAACAACGCTAACGCCTAGATGCATTTTTTGCTGGAAGTAAAGAGTGCGTCGAGAAAGCAGGTACTAATGTAAAACTTGCAAGATACTATTGTTTGTCGTATCCTGTTCTGAAAATTACCACACGAAAACGAATTACTAATTGCAGCACAGAACGAATACAACAGTTGTATCAGAAAAAAACTTCTTAAACGAAAAAAATTATAAAAAAGCAAAATAACAAAATAAAAATATATTTTTAACTTCGCCAATGCCAGTTCAAAGCCCGGATAAAAAAGAAGGATGAAAAATATATTCAAAAAGTGTAAAAGTAACGCTTAAATTTACAGCTCACGACTTTGAATCTTCTCTATAAGTGAATTTAATGTGCTAACAAAAAGACCGAGATTTCACACCTTTAAAATGTTGGAAAATCTGTTGAGTACTTATGTACAACAATTGAAAGTACAGCACAAGAAAAAAAAATCTGTGACAGACAATCAGTCATTTCCGGTGATTCCAAATTATAACAGCACTGCTCACCATCTGCAAAGGATGGCTGTATCTGTGCCTAGATGGAACACTTTACACAGTGTAAAGTGACGGCGGATGACTAAGCACTCAGGTCTTTTGTATTCTGAGAAACAAATAGCAGGCTATGTGGAACTTCCAAACACGTCACTAAACAAACTTACCGAAGTGAAGTATAATTGTTCTCACCGCTGCTCGCAGTAAATTACGATGTTGTAGTGCGATATGGATGATGAACTGTATGTCGCTTTCTCCTAGAAACGACGTAATACGACGTTTTCATCGACAAAAACAGCGTACAGTTATCTGTAATCTATAGCTTATTTTATTCGTTCTTGATTTAGTTCAGTGAGGAATTCGGGTGTTATAAACGGGTATGCAAGACAGAACGGTAAACTATTGAGGTAAATCTAACGAATCACGCCGCTTTCGGCATAAGCTACAAAAATCGTGTAAAAAAACTACAAGCAAGATACAATTTTTAGTGATGGAAAATAGTTTTAACGATTCAGTGTGATTCTGCAGTAACATGTCTGCAGAGAAACTATCTAGTGAGAGCATTTATTCTGCATCAGCCGTGAGAGGGCACAGTGCTTCGCTTTAAGTCGTAGTCACTCCAGAAATATTCAGCACAGGGGGGATGAGGCAGCGCGGGCCGCTCCAGCCCCGGCGGTGGCTCGAGGAACAGGCACTTAGTGCAGATTATGCCGCGGGCCGCAGTGTCTCAGTTCGCGAAGCAGGTGGTGCGTCTCCAACAGTCAAAGGGTTAGTTCCGTTCATTAGGAAGGTTGGTTAGAGTCTTTAAAAAAGCAAAAAAGATATTCTGAAACTATAGTGGCAATTAGTAACGTGCAGTGACAAGGAAAACAAGACTTCGGGACCGGTGAGTACAAAGTTATCAACATAAAGTCAAATAGGGGCGATGCTGGAGTAAGTCTAATACCGAATACAAACAGAGGAGGGAGAGTTACCTACTGTGAACAGCATAGTGAACACATTTTCGTAGCGAACATAGAAACCTATCAAACTCCCATCACAATATTACTAGTTTACTTGCCTACTAGCTGCGCAGATGACGAATAAACCGAAAGAATGCATGATGTACTAAGGAATGTACTCATTAAATTAAGGAAGACAAAAATTTAATTGTAATTGAGCACTAGAATTCAATAGTACTAGAAGGAAGAGAAGCTAAAGTAGTAGTAAAACATGGACTGCTGGGAACGAATTCGTAGGAAAAACGGCCTTGTAAATTTTTGCGCAGGGCCCGATGTTACCATTACAAACATTGGTTTAAACATCATAAAAGACGAGTGTATAAATGGAAGAGACATTGAGATACCAGAGATTTTAGACTTCAAAACATTTCCAAAAGTAGATGTTAGTGATGACCACCATTCTTTGGTTATCATTTACAGACGTAAACTGAAGAAACAACGTAAAGTTATAAATTTAAGGAGCCGGAACAACATAAATTAGAGGACCATCGAATATTGACAGTTTCAAGCGAGGCATTAGGCAATTATTGAAATAGAGGAAAGGTGGTGATATAGTGAAAGCAGAAGGAGAACAAACTGGCAAAAAGACGATGCCCAGGGGAAGCCATTGGCTAACAAAATGGTATAGAACTGAACTGACGACAGAAAAAAATATAAAACGGCAAATGAATGAGGGAAGAGGGTGTTCATACACCTATAAATGGGATTCACGGAAAGTGCAAAACGATGATGCACAAATAGCTAAAGGATATATATAAATCCATGGAAGCGTACCTGACTACAGGAAAGATAAATGACACGTACAGTAAAATTAAGGCAACCTTTCTAAACAAGAGAAACAATCATACGAATATAAGATTCTCAAATGGTTAACAAGTACAAATCACAGGTGGAAAGGCTGAAAGATGTAAAGAGTATATAGAAGTGTTGTACAACTGAACGAATGTGAAAACAAAATTGTGGGAAAAGAAGAGGAAGTAGACGAAGACGATGTAGGAGATGTGATACTGCGAGAAGAATTTGACAGAGCAACCAAGGACGAAAATCAAAACAAGGGTCTTGGAGTAGAAGATATTCCCTGAGAATTATTAAGACTTTTGGGAGAGCATATCACGCTAAAACAATTAAGTTTAGTATGCAAGATACACGAGTCATCCTGAATACCCTCAGACTCCAAGAAAAAGAAAATACCAATTCCATAGGCAGCTGCCGACAGCTCTGAATATTACAAACCAATAGTTTATTTATTAAGTAATGGAAGCGAAATACTGACGAGTATTATTTACAGAACAATTGAAAGATTGATTGCGGAAAACGTTATTCGGGTTCTGGAGAAACGTGGGGACGTGAGAGGTAATACTGACTCTACAACTTGTCTTAGATGATTAGTAACAAAGGCACAAACCTACGTATATAGCTTTTATTCATTTAGACCAAACTTTCGACAACGCTGACTCGAATACTCTCCTTGAAATTTTGATAGCAGCAGAAGTTCAAATGGTTCTGACCACTATCGGACTTAACTGCTGTGGTCATCAGTCCCCTAGAACTTAGAACTACTTAAACCTAACTAACCTAAGGACATCACACACATCCATCCATTCCCGAGGCAGGATTCGAACCTGCGACCGTAGCGGTCACGCGGTTCCAGACTGTAGCGCCTAGAAACGCACGGCCACTCCGGCCGGCAGCAGCAGAAGTAAAACATAGGGTGTGACAGGTTATCCACAACCTGTACAGAAACCAGACTCCAGTTATAAGAGTCCAACGACAGTAAAGTAAACGAGTAGTAGCGAAGCTTGTGATATAGTTTAATAGCTTGTCCCTCATTTCATGCATTCTGTACACTGAGCAAGCAGTAATGGAAACTAAAGAAATATTTCGAAATGGGACTAGCTTCAAGAAGAGACGAAAAGTTAAGGGTTTGCCGATGAAATTGTAATTCATCCACAGTCTCCATGCAAATTGGATGAACAGTACTTTCACTGACGCGTTTGTGTCCATCTAGGGCATTAGACAATCTACACGAAAATGAAAACAATGTTAATCAGGGTAAGGTCCTATCCCTTAGAGCTATTCTGGAGATTAAAGCATTAACTGAAAAACTTACGTTAATATAATGCAAAATTTGCGTTCGTCAAATCATTGGGGATTGCTGGGTTACCTATACTACACAGCAAAGGATGGCATGATTAAGTTACTGAGATCCAAACTACAAAAAATTTACTCTAGCTGCAAACCTTACCTTAAACACGATGGAATCATTTTAAAAAGCAATAGAGGTATATGACTTCACTTACAGGTTTTGAAACCACGCTATAACTCGTTCTAATCAAACTTAGAAGTCCGCATGCAAAACACATACTGCTCGTGCTGTCGGTTGACTATGTAACCTTCTCCTCAAGATTACTTCAAACGTACTGTGATAAACTGATACAATTCCCCATACTTACTGGATTTAAGTAATAAAATTAACGTACATATGGCACTTTCCGTAAGTATCTACTATTTAGGGCAGGCAGTGCTGAACTTCTAATGTGAATTACGCGCTAAATAGCACCGCTACAAAAACAGATTAAGAGTGTTTACCTGCAATAGTGTTGCCACTAAGCTGATTAAAATAAAACTGTGGAGTACTAAAATCAAATATGTGGTACCTACTTCAACATTAAGGTATTAACGCTATCTTGCGTAAAATTCTTTCAAGGTACAACACGTAAGGCGAGCTGTCACTCAGAAGTAAAAACATTACTAAAACATTTATAAAGATTAGTTGTGCGTGCTTCCTAAGTTGTGTTTATAGTGCTTACTATGTTTACCTCAAATAAGGCGCTACTCAGATTAACATTTAAAAAACAGATAGCATCCCCATGGATATGAGGAATACAAATTTTGCAGTATATTGAAGTAACTTTCAGTAGATACCTGAATATCTATTATGTCTCTACAGAACAAAACCATACTCAGTTGAATACTATTTTATTTCTCCTGTAGATTTTGATGATGCTCCAGAAAGGCCAAACGCATCAATAAAAGCATTGTTTCCCCTGCAACAGAAACTGTTTATCTTTCGTTATACTACCGTGAGTCACTCTATGAGATACTCCATGGCGTGGGAAGAATTGCACAAAATAAGTGTGGCAGGAAGTGTTTCCTGAAGGCATTTCTCTGCAGTGTACCCTTTTACGGAAGTGAAACGCGGATGGCAAATAGTTCAGCAAGAAGACAAAAGAAGCTTCAGAAGTGTGGTAGTACAGAAGAATGATGGACATTAGGTGGGCAGGTACTGAATCAAATTCGAAAGGTACTGAATACAACTGGGTAGAAAACGAATTTATAGTACTACATGACTAAAAGATGCCATCGGTTGATAGTACAAATCCCGGGGTATCAAGTAGTCGTTAGATTTGTTATATAGGCAAGTGCAGGAGTGCAAATTGTAGAGGGACACTAAGATATTACTACAGTATCTAGGTTTAAATGAATGTAGGTTCTGGTATTTATGGAGAGATGATAAGACTCACTCAGAATTTGCATACGTGAAGAGCTACATCAAAACAGTCTTCGGACTAATGATCACAACAACAAAAGTAACTCACATCATTATGTGTCATTTGTTTTGAGTGGGTAGAAACCAAAGATTCTATCTGTCGTTGCGCCAGTCAATAATGCGTCTACTCTTGCCATGTGAATAATACCCGGTCTTGCTTTGTTTATTGGGCCCTTATTTTTGTATTTTTTTAAAAAAATTCTTCAGTTTTTGTCATTTGTTTGTGCCATTCTTCATAATCGCCAATTCTAGTACATAAAACCCTGCGAGGGCTTATTGGAAAGTAAGGTCCGAGAGGTCACGAAATGGAAATGACACTGAAAATCTGAGAAAGCGTTGCACAGATGTGTTGGACAATGACTGTAGCGCACCTGTCCATTGCGTCACGCAGCTGTTTTCATTTCTGAGCACGTAAAGGTACCTACAACAGTAGTGTCTCTCGCCACGAATGTATCCCCGCTGAGGAGTTTCGCCTGATTTCATGCAACTCCACATAACGTACCTATCATGCATTTCCTGGCATGACAATTCTCGACCGTACACAGCAGGTTTGTTTGTTTGTTTGTTTGTGTGTGGTAAGTTCTTATGGAACCAAACTGCTGAGGTCATCGGTCCCTAGCCTTACACAGTACTGAATATAACTTAAACTAACTTACGCTAAGGACAACGTACACACCCATGCCCGAGGGAGGTTCGAACCTCCGACGGGGAAGCCGCGCGAACCGTGGCAAGTTGCCCATTGACCGCGCAGCCGCCCCGCGCGAATACATAGCAGGTGCGTTGTGGGAAGTATTTGATCACCCACCATTCAGTCTGGACTTGGCTCCCTTTGATGTTTATCTCTTGTCTCATGAACTGCTAAGTATGAAGATAACATTTTGTCACAGACAACGAACAGCAGACTAGGGTTGAGAAGGAAACCACAGGCGGCTGCCTTCTATGACGAGGGTATCGGAAAGTTGGTACAATGATACGACAAATGTCTAAGTCAGAACGGCTACTATATAGAGAAGTAGCTGGAAGGCATAGAAAACTGTTGCAAATGAAACGCTTTTGATTTTCAATGAGTTTATCATTTCGCTACCGATCGGACGTTAGTTTCCGAATAGCTCTCGTACAATAACCAGAATTAGTCTCCCAAGTGCTATATAGTGGTAACACACATGTCAAATGCGCAGTAACGAATCTCGTGTCGTAGTCGCAAGACAACAGACATCCTTGTCTCGGACTGGAGTACAATTTTTGAGGATTTTACTATTTGCAAAATAATCAATACATTGTCTAATATTAAAACTTAATTTAGTACAATGAATGAAATAAAAAATTTGAATACAGCAGGTATTGGCCATTGATTGAATCTACTCGTACAGGTAGGATCGAGAAACACAGACAATATTCGCACTTAGGAATACATGATTGCAATAGACTCTTTGAGAGGTAGAGTAACAATGACTGTAGTTACTGCTGAAATAGTATGAAGCAAAAACTTTCAACGTTACTCTGATGCTTTCGGACAGCAGTGATCCGTTTAGAGATGGCAAACGGTGGATATGTTGATGCTGTTCGTCAGTAAGTAGACTGCACTGACTGCACCGTAACACTTGACTCAAGGTGGATGTTGGTCAGACATTTTACCCACCAAGGGAAAGTGTGCCGAAAACTAAGAGCAGCTGAAATGACCGATCTCTGTATCAGATGACTCTATACACTCCAAAGAGAATACGTATGCTCGACAACGGTTTTGTTTCAACCTATGTACTTGTAGCTACACGCGCGCTATATATCCTGATATCTCTGCAATAATAAGGTCTCGATATGTTTCAGTTGTGCAAATGGACTGTCAAGTGGCTTAGGTCTTCTTATCATTAACTGGTGCTTTCTGACTGATATGTGACGTATTTGAGGTATGGTTTTGTTTCTGGTCAATCAGGAAAGCGAAACCCTTGATTGTAGGCTGTCTTAAGTTATTTGTTTAGAGCTTTCTATTTAGTCGCTACTATTGCTGTGGCCCCAACTACAGTCGTCATTTGCGAAGAATCGTTACGCTAAAATTTCTACACAATCGATGGGTTTGCAATTACAACCGTGCATTTCTTGTAGAGTAAGGTGTCCTAAAACTGATACAGGCAGAACTTCCCCCAAAAAATGATACAGCCAGTCCATTAATAACAAAACCCTACCTATCACAAATGTTCCTACTCTTAGCTATGCTGCCATTGTTTAGGAATAGTTAGTCATAACCTTTATTTCCATTAGGAACATCACTTTGGTGTTAAAAATTATTTTGCGAAACAGGACTAAAAACAACTGTGCATACGGTTGTAGAACATTTACCACACCTCTGTGAGTATTTGTAATACACCCATAGAAAACTTCGAGCTATCTGCTGAATTATTCATTATTGTCACATTTTTGATAGGACGATAATTATGAAGCGGTGAATATAATCCTTAAATATGATACGCTCCATTACAAACTATGATACGGTTGGTTCCCAAAAGTGATACACTATCGCCTATGTCTCAGCAACCAGGCAAACAGCGGTGTATCGCGGGTTGCCGCCCTTCCCATACGCCAGCAATGAAGCCACTACACCGCTGGAGACCACACATTCAGCTGTAAGCTCGTGGCTGAAAAAGAAAAACCTTCAAAGAAAAAATGAGTATGGCATAAGCAGAAGTGCTGAAAGCTATCCCTTTTACCAAAACTGTGGCAAATACACAAAAAAGAAACAAAACTGATTCTGATCCCGAAATGTCTGAAGAGTGACAACAGAATGAATGATATCAGTAGCTTTGGAGAATCCACAATAGATCCTATCATGACTACATATCCAGCAATACTAGAAAATGACCTAGAAGTTCCGTATTTATAGTTTGTGCACAAGTGCAAAACAGTTTTTCAATTAAATGGGTAAGGCATTTCTCTTACTAAAAGAATGATGTGATAGGAGGAATTTCCAATTCCTCATGGTGCTACAAGGGTGAGAAATATCACACGAGTGATATGATTTGTGTTTAACACTAGATCCGCTGGTATTTTTACATGCCTATAACCGCATCTGGGTCACTAATGACTCGTATATCATCCCCTTTTATTATCCTGTGTCAGTGGGATATTTTGCTACTAATGAATCTGTTGTTTGAAGTGCTGGAAATTTTATTATGAAATCAACAAACACAAAGTAGCTTTTCACAAATTATCACTTATTATTTTACAAAAATTATATTTACTGGGTGCCTTTACTGGCAACCATCACATAATGGGCACAAATAACGGTCTTTTGATGTAAATTGGTTGCAGACAGTTTTCTTGCACATATGACACTTTACAAGTAATTTGTTTCCTTCACAGTTAGACTTTACAAGGCAACGTTTTCGCTTTTCTTGTCTCTCAGGCACGTATCGGAGGTACTAGTCTTCCTGGTTGATGCGTACGTCTCAGAAAGCGCCTCTCCCACCTGCAGTATGAAGTCTCAGCGTTCCAACTTTTCCTCGTTTAAAGCATTGTGCAATACCCAGGCATTCCTCCCAGCCAAATTCAGCAAGTTGTAAAATATGTGAAAAGGCCAACGCCTCGATGGTGCTTTGACAGAGTATTTGCGAGCCATTGATCGACAACGTCCACTTCGTATCTATAGCCGTTATAAAATGTATCTGTATCTGGTTTTTTCAAACAATCTTCAGCTTTAACATAAGGATGCATAGTACTGAGCATCACCACATTTTTTGCTCGTTCTCTGGTAAAGTGTCAGTGTGGTATCATTCTTCTTCAAAAATACTGTGATGTATAACACTTCTTTTGTCTTCTTGATACAGACTGGAATTTCCATGCGAGATAGAGTTATGGTGCCAACTAGATAGGTAGCATTTGCTTTCAAGGTTTCAGAGAGACTCAAGGAGGTGAAAAAAATTGTCACATGTGGTATTTCTTCCTGTACTGAGGTGAGGTTGCATCAGTTTTTTACAACAAAATCGCCAAGACGCACATCATTCGGCCTGGTGTCATCCTTTCCTAGACAAGGGAAAGCATTCACAATATATTTGGAGTCTTTATCTACTGGCTTCCAATACTTTTGACAATATTTGTCCGGTTCTGAGACCATGAACTTTGTGAATCTGCAGCGGTATTTTAAGGAAAATGCTATTCGTCGATTCTTATAAATAGACCCGGTATGTGGCTACATTATGCGTTCGCAATGAACTCATATCAGATTTCTCATACCAAAGCAAACTTCTCTTCTTTCAGTCGTTCTGATTTTGTGGATCTAATGTCACATCTGAGATAACGCACTATATTTCTGATCTGTCACGAGCCATTGTTGACTTCACGAAATTATTTCCCCACTGCATTCACCATAATGTGTGTAGCTCTAACAAGGGGAGCCCACGACATGGGAGTCATTGATTAACTTCAAACTTTGTACAGCTTTAGTAGGCCAACAAAACAACATAATGTGCAAGTACTAAGGTTCACTACTCTGGCAATTCCGAGAAAATTGCAACAGCAGACTTACGTGCCTATTGTGTAACTGATGAATCTGTGCGAAGGTGCTGCCTGTAAGCGGACAGTCGGCTCTGAGTCTTGTTGCGAAGCCGACTGTAGGGCTCTGTACGGTGTTCCACGCGCGGGCCGTTGCTTACTCGAACAAGTAGTCGTAGTGTAGTGTAGTATAGACAGATCACCTCGAACGACGATGACGCTTTCGTACGGAAGGGTCACGATTACATACGTTGTGGCACCGGGGAACAAGACGGACGGGGACGTTGTTCCGTTCCAGTTGCCGACACCCGCGGGCCCAGTTTCCGAACCCATGCCGATGCGGTCTGCTTCGGAACCGTCGGCGTGCTCGACAGCAGCGACCACGTCTGCACTCCAGCCGTCTGAGGAAGGTGAGCACCAGAAGATCGATTCCAGTTCGGAAACGGAGATTCGGGAGGCGCTAAATGTTTGTCGTGATCCACAGGTCGCGGAGGCGCGTACCCGCAAGCAGAAGTTCCCGAAACGCCGAAAGAAAAGGAGGCTGTCCGCAGGAAATGCTTCGCTAGATGGTGACACGTTGCACGAGGATGAGAAAAATCCTTCTGCGCCCCGAGCTGTGGAACTCACGCCTGGTTCGCTGCCGCCCCTCAGGCTCCACTACACTTGTTCCTTCCTGATATGGTTTTATCATGTGTCATGTTTGCCTTCTTAGTTTTTTCAGCACTTCGATCAGTACCCACCGACCAGCCCCCTGGCGATTTTGCGGCTAAGACACCAGATGAACATCATCCGTCGCCTAACGTAACACACCTCCAGCTTGGTGATTGTGCGCCCGAGATGGAAATGGAAAGACCTTCAATCTTCGTTGCACATACCAATGTCATATGTGTATCATATTCTGAATGAGCCATATCATAATTAAGAAATTCGGTCCAAAATATGATACACTGTTTTCATGTTTTATCATTTACGTGTGCAACTTTAAGAAAATAGTTATAGTGTCATTTTAAAGCATCTTATACTCTGTAGCTGTTGCAATTCTTTCGCAACAATTAACCTTTTTCTTTCAGAAATGAAGACTAATTCTGTGATTTTGTATCTTATTCAGGTCGCTTTTCCCTAGTGGGAAACTTTGTTCAATATTATACTTTTTTCTGTTCCCTGTTGACAGTTCATTTACATTCCCCACTGCTAAGAGATTCTTTGTAAAAATTTTCGCTGGTTTACTGTTTCACTTGAAGTAAATGTCATTTCGTTTTTGTATTTTTTACTTTTCCCTCACCAGTATTTCCAGTGTCACCCCTCAGGCTCCACTACACTTGTTCCTTCCTGATATGGTTTTATCATGTGTCATGTTTGCCTTCTTAGTTTTTTCAGCACTTCAATCAGTACTTCTCGTCAACACTGACAGTTCAACAACGAAAGTAAGAGAGTGACTGCTACAGTGTCTCCGTCTGTCAAAGTGGTTAACTGAGTGTATGATCGATTTCTGAAGTTTGTTGGCTTGGTGTGCGTGTAGGGGGTACCTACAAACCTCTCGCATTATCCTGTCAGTTTTCTGTTAACTTCCTATAATTTGATTAAATTTCAGGAAGAATTAAGGTTGTTGAAATGGACAAATTTCCTTAACACAAGTTGGATACCGTATTCTAATGAAAATGTTTATACTGTGAGTGCAACCACAGATTAATTCGTGAAATCGATCAAGAATGCACTACATGTGGCACACCAAGTTGCTTCCAAAGTTGTATGACTTTTCAAAGTCCAAAAGCCTATTCTGAAATTTCTTAAGCCTCTAAACACGAGGCTGAAGTTTAGAGTAAAACTCCTGCGGAAGGTCTAAAAGGCCCTGAACACGTCACCCGAAAAATTTTATACACCGCTATCACGAATGACATGCCGCTCACCAGCGCACGTCCTTATGTTCTGACCTGTCAAAGTGAACTGTCCTGGTCACATAGGCGCTGCCCTTACATAGACTCGATCTGTCGTTGCAAAACCTAAAAAATTTACATATACTGTAAATGTTACTACGAAAACTATACATTTAAACAGTCTACACGACTTGCACTTCAGCAATGATCTATTAAAAGTATTAGTTTCATTGATTTTTATCGAAAAATCTCGCATAACGTCTCTCGTTGGGTGCACATGTGTGTTCTAACAAATAAAATCCATAATTAATTTATTGCTACCACAAGTACTACATATGAATTAAGGCTAGAATTCTACCGGGTTTTCGATGGTGACATTAGTTTTATGCTGGTGTCCCTGATTTTTGCGTTATTTATATGTTATACAGTGTAATGGTTAGCTTCAGCATTATTTACTGTTATCTGTACTAAACCTAATGAGAATCAATCGTCTACAGATAATTATTCTACCTTATTATCCGATACTGACTCTACATTCTTTGTTGTGCAATTTCATTTTCACTAAAATATGATTTTAGCGCTAGGAATCAAATTCCGTCTCACAGCTCGAAGTTTATTGACGTAATATAAATTCTGGATCTGTTTCCAGATAACACTGTTCAAACGTTTGAGTTGACGCATATTTCGTTAATATCACTTCTGGCATTTTGACGTTATGAGTTTTCAAAGGTAATAGAAACATTCATATTTTCATTGTCAATATTTAAAGTACAGTGGGCGGAATGAAAAGTGTAAACGCCGAAAATGCAATACATATTCACGCCTAACACTACGTAGGAAAACTATTGGCATTTAAACAGTTTCCAGTCGTCTCAGAATAGATAATTACAGGACGTGCTTGATTTTGACCGGGGCCCTACACCAATCTTCCTGCAAAATAGTAGCAATTCAGGTAACGAAGATGGTTGGTAGCAATCAAGTACCCTTCTCTCCAAAGCAGATCCGAAAGACTGAATAATATTGAGATCTGGTGACGGTCGTAGTTAGGGGAGATGCGACAATCCATTTTCGTGCTCAAAAAACCAGCCCTGGACGTTGCAAGCTGTGTGAACAGGGGCTCTATCGTCACGGAACACAGTATCATCACTAGGGAACAAATACTGTGCCATAGGATGTACCTGTATGTAAATAAATGTCGTGTGACTAGGGCCTCCCGTCGGGCAGACCGGTCGTCGGGTGCAAGACTTTCCGTTTGAAGCCACTTCGGCGACTTGCGTGTCGATGGGGATGAAATGATGATGATTAGGACAACAGAACACCCACTTCCTGAGCGAATAAAATCTCCGACCCAGCCGGGAGTGGAGCCCGGGCCCTAAGGATTGACATTCTGTCACACTGATCACTTTTTTTTTCTTTTTTCTTTTCATTTTTTTTTCATTTTTATTTTTTTCTTCATTTTGCTCGGTATTATTCTTTGCGTTTGGTCTGGGTAGACGTCACAAGACATCCGTTCAGGTTGATCGTTGATTCCCTTACTCAGTTTTTTATTACAGAGTGTGAGCAGCCCTCTGGCCGAACACGCTGAGCTACCGTGCCGGCTAAATAATCTCATTTTGTTCGTTTCGTTCCCTGTATTTGTTCGGGGCGGACTCCCATGACATCCGTTCAAGTTCATCGTTGATCCATTTACTCAGTTTTTTTATTACAGAAGGTAGCTAACCCTCTGACCGAACACGCTGAGCTACCGTGCCGTCTATATTTTTCCAAATAAGGTCACTGACAAACAGAATAAACCGTCGTCATCAGTATCCCCTAATACGATGTGTGGTTTTGGAAGCCGTCAACACCTCTTCGGATTTTGGTAGCACTGATAAACTATCATTAATGATAAGCTGTTTGATTCAGCAGTTTGTTAATCGCGGTAGATATCTGCATCACTGCAATGCGACTTAGAATGGATTCAGAAACTTCTCCATTGATATTCTGGGGACTCACTGGCCACCGATTCCAGTAATATATTTTAGCGTATCGTATACCGACGAAATAAAGCGGGAACGAGTATTGTATCCATAGAAAGACTACGGTTAATTTTTGTTTCTCCTCGTCTCAGTGATTCGTCTGGCAGGATCGCAATAATATTGTGAGATGGTAAGTGTAAAAACAAAAAAACGAAAAAATGGTAAGGCGATCGTTGGCGATAAGAGGAATATCCCCATTAGAGTGCCGGTAAGGCATGAATTTCCATTCTCATTTCATTATGCAGCTGATTGTTCTTCATATTCGCAACTGTGAATACATTTCATGCAACACATATAATAGAGATTGCGCTTTATACTTTTAAAGTACTTTCAGTCTGGAAAAGATACCAACAGGCCATTTTCTGACATTTTTACATCTCGTCTCCTCTCATCCCACCCCATCTTAACGGTTAGTAGCAGTATCTTTCTACCACAGCATATATAAATTGCTCCAGGTATTTCTGTGTTATGGTTTTACACCAGCCTTTCTGTTCCCCACCCTCACCCATAGAGGTGTATTACTAGCACAGTAACTTTTTTCATGCAACAAGCGGCAAGTGTGTCGAATTTCGCAGAAAATTCTTGAGGCACTACAGAGATTCGTTGATAAGTCAGTGTTTAGCGACCCTGAAAAAATGGATTCGATAAATCGAATGAGTTGTCACAGATGCTTTCTACAGCACGTAATGTTCACGCAGTGCTCCTGCAGAGAATGTACAGAGGCAGATGTAAGAAAGAAATGTTAAATAATCGCCGTAGCTGTTAATACATCTATCCCAATGAGACAAGACACTCAACGCCTATATGGAAAAAATGTTTTCGGTTGCCTGCAGAAGCATGAATGCAACCAGATAGGCACCTCCTGTCCCGAATCCAATCGACGGCCAGGATGACTTTCTTTACGGCTCCAAAAACATAAACCTCATAAGGAGTGCTCGGGACCTTATGGAGGATGTGTAAGGGCTTCCCAGTGAAACTTTTGCAGCATATTAGATAGAACCTTGGCAACATATGAGTGGAATGATGCCGTCCGTCAACATTCCTGGGCGTTTGGATTACACTGCAAAATATATTTTGAGTTTACGCACATAATTTGCAATTAAGCTGAACCAGTATTTTCGTTGTGACAAAGAACATTTGATAGACGTGAATACATATTTTCTTTAGGAGAAAAATGCGTCACACCTGCCCGCATAACAGGTGGTAGCCAGCAGTTATTTCCCATTTGTGGCACTCCTTACAATTCTTTTTTACATAATACGAAATCTGTCGAAATAACAGGTAACCGAGTAATACAACTGCTTCTGTAATAAATTCTCTCTGTATTTCTATGAGAATCACTTAGCACTATTTGAAATATGTTTTTGGTACAGGCAAAATTAAAAATGTTGACATGAATTGTCACTGTTTGGTAAAATTCCACAAACACAAACACTTGCACGAATTCCAGTTATGCTGATGGAAAAGAAAAATAATTTCTGATAGATCAACTAAGTTGTTGCAAGAATCCAACGAACGTCAGTACTTCTATGATTTTGTGATATGTGCGTCGTATTATAGACATCAGTTTTACATGTGTTCTTCTGAGACAAACCAGACAACTCTCTCCTTCATAAACGTGGCACATAGTTCAGAACCGCTTACCTTATTGTCTATGTAAATATCACGAGCTGATTACCGACGTCCAATTGCATCTCGAAAAGTGGAGACGGCTATAGTCGCAGAGTTCGGGAAATAATTACTGCGAGTACAGTGCAACGACCTTCCCGTAGCACTGCCAGGTAGCTGAGTGCTTACGAGATTCAGCTTGATTTGTCACTCCCTCCTTAGCATACCTTAAACACAGTTCGTTAGCGGGCCACCAATTTACTGTCACACAATGAATAAAACATCTACTTTTTCTTGGCTTAACGTCCTATCGACAGGGTGGTCACACGCTTAATAAACCGCCCTATTATTTCACGGGAGCTACGTATGCGAATCACAGAAAACTCCACTGGTCTGCGTAGTATGTTGTAAACGCTAACACCCATGACCGCGAGAAGTCAATATACCAGTCATCTCTCTTAACATGAACACGCCTCCATTCACAATAGTCGCTCATATGTCAAAATACGGATTCAGTATGGATAAGTTGCTAAACGCAAAGCATAATATTTATAACTGAAGTATTGTTGTCGATTATAGGCACCTGAAATGTAATATTCAGCCTCAAAATCATTAAGGAATCATTTATGACATGTCAGTGCTGTAACTGCAACCAGTCGTGTTTCTGTGCAAACCGAGTTATTGATCTCAATCTGGGAGTAAAATGTCGTGTACGATTTATAAAAAATGTTTTGGTGGTTTCGTTATACCATTCCTGGAAAATGAGAAAGGACGTAGCACTTCGACAACTATAACAATAATTGCTACTAATGCTTACATATTATCGAGTTACTTCCGAATGAGTGATTTTTTTTTTTTTTTTTTTTTTTTTGTGGTTTCAGGGCGCACAACTTCAATGGTCATTAGCGCCCTGACTACTCTAAGAATGCACCGCGAGGCACAAGTTGACCACAACAACTAAAAGGGAAAACACGATAAAAGACAGACTGACAGGCATAGGATTAAAAAACAGCATCATCAAATGTCCTTAGCGAGGTTTGTCAAATTGATAAAACGAAGAACACGAGCAGCTGCTCGTGGGTCATCCGCTAAAATGGCATCGAAAGTATTTGGCAGGTTAAGATCGAGGCGCAGTGTGTTAAGATCTGGACAGGACATTAAAATGTGTCTAACCGTCAGCAAGTGCCCACATGGGCAGAACGGCGCCGGCGCAGCCGTCAGCAGATGGCGATGGCTGAACCGGCAGTGTACAATTCTTAACCGGGCTAAAACGACCTCCTCCCGCCGAGAAGGGCGTGAGGAGGACGTCCAAGCCACGGGAAGAGGTTTTAAGGCCCGGAGCTTGTTGTCGGTAAGTGCAGCCCAATCGGCATGCCACAGCGATAAGATGCGCCGACAAATGACCCTGCTACAATCGGACGAAGGGACACAACAAGAAGCTGTCCGAGGCTGGAGGACCGCAGCCTTGGCCGCGGCATCTGCAGCTTCGTTCCCAGGGATACCGACATGGCCAGGAACCCACATAAAGCTAACTGGAGAACCGACGTCCACAAGCTGCTGAAGAGAGCGTTGGATCCGGTGTACGAAAGGGTGAACCGGGTACGGATCACTGAGGCTCTGGATGGCGCTCAGGGAATCTGAGCAGATGACATAAGCAGAATGTCGGTGGCGGCAGATGTAAAGAACAGCCTGATAGAGGGCAAAGAGCTCAGCTGTGAAGACCGAACAATGGCCATGGAGCCGGTATTTGAAACTTTGTGCCTCGACAATAAAGGAACACCCGACCCCGTCATTGGTCTTTGAGCCATCTGTATAAATGAAAGTCATGTTGATGAACTTCGAACGAAGTTCCAAAAAACGGGAGTGGTAGACCGAACCGGGGGTGACCTCTTTTGGGAGCGAGCTGAGGTCAAGGTGAACGCGGACCTGAGCCTGGAGCCAAGGTGGCGTGCGGCTCTCGCCCACTTGAAAGGTTGCAGGGAGTGAAAAATTAAGGCGTTGAAGGAGGCGACGAAAGCGAACTCCAGGGGGTAGGAGGGCAGAGACATACAACCCGTATTGACGGTCAAGAGAGTCGTCAAAAAAGGAACGATAAGCGGATGGTCGGGCATTGACAGTAGCCGACAGGCATACCGACAAAGCAGTATATCGCGCCGGTAGGTGAGTGGCAATTCGCCAGCGTCAGCATGAAGACTCTCTACGGGACTGGTATAAAATGCTCCGATCGCAAGACGTAAACCCCGATGTTGTATGGAGTTGAGGCGGCGTAAGATGGATGGCCGTGCAGAGGAGTATACGAAGCTCCCATAATCCAGCTTGGAGCGGACGATCGACCGATATAGACGAAGTAGGACGGTTCGATCCGCTCCCCACGACATACCACTGAGAACACGGAGGACATTTAAAGAACGGGTACAGCGGGCGGCCAAATATGACACATGTGGAGACCAGCTAAGTTTCCTGTCAAATGTAAGGCCTAAAAATTTGGTTGTCTCCACGATTGGGAGAGCAACGGGACCGAGTCGTAAGGACGGTGGGAGAAACTCTTTGTAGCGCCAGAAGTTAATACAGACCGTCTTCTCGGCAGAAAAACGGAAGCCATTGGCGACACTCCAAGAGTAAAGACGGTCAAGAGAACGCTGAAGACAGCGCTCCAGGACACGTGTACACTGCGCGCTGCAATAGATGGTAAAATCGTCCACGAAAAGGGAGCCTGATACATCAGCTGGGAGGCAATCCATTATTGGATTGATCGCGATGGCGAAGAGAGCGACGCTCAAAACTGAGCCCTGTGGCACCCCATTCTCCTGGCGAAAGGTGTCGGACAGGACAGAACCCACACGTACCCTGAACTGTCGATCCATTAAAAAGGAACGAATAAAAAGAGGGAGGCGACCGCGAAGGCCCCATGTATGCATGGTGCGGAGAATGCCCGCCCTCCAACAGGTGTCGTAAGCCTTCTCCAAATCAAAGAACACAGCCGCGGTCGGGCGCTTCCGCAAGAAGTTATTCATAATGAAGGTCGACAAGGTAACCAGATGGTCAACAGCAGAGCGGCGCCTACGAAATCCACATTGTACATTGGTAAGTAGGCGTCGAGACTCTAGCAGCCAAACCAATCGAGAGTTAACCATTCGCTCCATCACTTTACAGACACAGCTGGTAAGCGAGATAGGTCGATAACTGGAAGGCAAGTGCTTGTCCTTCCCCGGCTTAGGAATCGGGACAACAATAGACTCGCGCCAGCATGCGGGAACATGTCCCTCAATCCAGATGCGATTGTATGTACGAAGAAGAAAACCTTTACCCGCAGGAGAAAGGTTCTTCAGCATCTGAATATGAATAGAATCTGGCCCTGGAGCGGAGGACCGTGATCGGCCAAGTGCGTTTTCGAGTTCCCGCATGGTGAATGGGGCATTATAACTTTCACAATTCGAGGAGCGGAAGTTAGGTGGCCTAGCCTCCTCTGCCTGTTTGCGCGGGAGGAAGGCAGGGTGGTAACGAAGGCATTGGAGACAGCCTCAGGGGCCACAAGGACGTCATTCGCGACCTTCAAGCCAGAAACTGGTGAGTGGACCTTAGTGCCAGATAGCCGGCGCAGGCTACCCCAGACAACAGAAGAAGGAGTAAAACTGTTGAAGGTGCTTGTGAAAGCAGCCCAGCTGGCTTTCTTGCTTTCTTTGATAATACGACGACACTGAGCACGTAATCGTTTATAATTGATACAATTCGCCACTGTAGGGTGGCGTTTAAATGTGCGTAAAGCACGTCGACGAGCACGTAAAGCGTCTCTACATGCTGCGGTCCACCAGGGGACCGGTACGCGACGTGGAGAAGAAGGAGGGTGAGGGATGGAATATTCAGCAGCAGCGAGAATGACTTCCGTGAGGTGTGCGACCTGACGATCGCAGCTTGTAAAGGTTTGATCCTGAAAGGTCGCCCTGGAAGAGAAGAGCCCCCAGTCTGCCTTGGAGATGGTCCAATTAGAGAAGCACGGAGAGGGGGTATGCTGCAGGAGATGGATAACACACGGGAAGTGGTCGCTCGAATATGTATCAGAAAGTGCATACCACTCAAACCGGCGTGCAAGTTGGGGAGTACATATAGAGAGGTCTAAATGGGAATAGGTGTGAGATGTGTCCGAAAGAAAAGTAGGGGCGCCAGTATTGAGGCAGACAAGATCGAGCTGGTTGAAAAGGTCTGCTAACAAGGAGCCCCTCGGGCAGGATGCTGGAGAGCCCCAAAGGGGATGGTGGGCATTGAAGTCTCCAGTTAACAAAAATGGTGCAGGTAGCTGAGCAATAAGTTGCATCACGTCTGCCCTGGTAACGGCAGATGACGATGGAGTGTAAACGGTACAAAAGGAAAACGTAAAAGTGGGGAGAGTAATGCGGATGGCAACTGCCTGCAGGCCGGTGTGCAACGTGATGGGATCGTAGTAAATATCATCCCGGACCAGCAACATAACCCCTCCATGAGCTGGGATACCTACCACAGGGGGTAGGTCAAAACGCACAGAGGTGTAGTGTGCCAAGGCAATTTGATCGCATGGGCGTAGCTTCGTTTCCTGGAGGGCTACGACGAGCGGACGGTGCAAGCGGAGCAGCAACTTCAAGTCCTCTCGGTTGGAGCGAATGCTGCGAATATTCCAGTGAATAAGTGCCATCGTAAGAAAAGGAAGATGAGAGAAGTGGTCACCTCGAAGGCCGCTTAGGGCCTGGCTTCGAGCGAGCACTGCCGCCGCTATCAGTAGGCGGACAGTCATCGTCCATTGGGTCTATAGGGTCATCGGCCATCTCGGGAGGATGGCCGGGAGGGGGAGCTTCCTCCGCCGGTGAACGGCCAGATGTACGGCTACCAGCGGTGCGGCCAGGCGAAACGGATGACGGCCTGGGGCGGCAACCGCTGGGTGGCGCAGGAGAAGAAATGCGCCGTGGCGGAGAAGGAGAACTGTGCGTCCTATGCGCCTTTTTGGAAGGACGTTGAGTGGAAGTACCGGTCGAAGGCTGGGAGGTCGAGGTACGGAGGAAGTCTGCACGGGATGGTTCCTTCTTGAACGCCCGTGCATCTGACTTCGATGTCTTCGTCTTAGCAGAAGCTGAGGAAGAGGCTGGTGTCTGTGGGGTGATGGGAGGGAGAGGAGACGTCGACCGCGCGATCTTAGCACTGGCCGAACGGACGACCGTGGTGCTGAAGGTCAGATCGCATGTCTGGGTTGCTACCTCCCGGGTAGTCCGAGGAGAGGCGAGGACAGTACTGTATTTCCCCGCTGGGAGCAGCGTGGGCTTCCTACTAGCCAATAGCTTGCGAGCAGCCGAGGTGGACACTTTCTCTTTGACCCGAATTTCTTGGATACAGCGTTCTTCCTTATAGACAGGACAGTCGCGGGAGGATGCGGCATGGTCACCCTGACAGTTCACACAACGAGGAGACGGAGGTGGACAGTCACCCTCATGGGCATCCCTGCCACAAGTGACACATTTAGCCGCATTGGAACAAGACTGTCGAGTGTGATTGAAACGCTGACACTGGTAGCAGCGCGTAGGTGTCTGGACATAGGGGCGAACAGAAATAACCTCGTAGCCCGCCTTGATGCGCGATGGCAGCTTAACACTATCGAAGGTCAAGAAAAGTGTCCGGGTCGGTACAAGGTCATTGTTGACCTTTTTCATGACCCTATGGACAGCCGTCACGCCCTGCTCAGCGAGGAAAGATTGAAGCTCCTCGTCAGTCAATCCGTCGAGGGAGCTAGTATAGACTACACCACGAGACGAATTCAAAGTTCGGTGGGCCTCCACCCAGACAGGGAACGTGTACAGGAGGGTGGCCCGAAGCAGTTTTTGTGCCTGAAAGGCACTCTCAGTTTCTAGTAATAAGGTGCCGTTACGCAACCTGGTACAAGATTTGACAGATCCGGCTATGGCATCTACGCCCTTCTGAATAACGAAAGGGTTGACAGAGGAAAAATCCTTTCCGTCCTCAGATCGAGAAACTACGAGGAACTGTGGGGCAGGCGGTAGTACTTTTGTCACTGTTGGCTGGTCACGTTTCCGTTTTTGGGTCGAAGTCGAGAGAGATGGAGTAGAATCCATTGCGGAGGAATCCCCCATGATTGCCAGCGTCTCCGATGGCGCGCTCCTTCCTTGTGGGGACCCTCTCAGAGGGCACTCCCGCCTTAGGTGAATGTTTACACCTCAGGTCACACCTCCCGAGAAACAGACGGAGGGACCAATCGGCATGGTCAGAAGGTATCAGCTCAGGCAATCACCCCTCCCCGGGCCTGGCCTTTACCAGGGGGTACGCGCGTGCCTTACATGTCTACCCAGGGCGGGGACTTACGCGTTACCCCGTCACCGGCTACGCGTGCGAACGCGTGGGTCGGCCTTCAGGCACGCACAGGGAGGAAGGAAGAAGAGGAAAAAGAAGAGAGAGAGGGAGAAAGAGGACAGACTGTCTCAAACGCCGAGGCGGAGACCAGAGAAGGCAAGGAGAAGAAGGCAATGAGAAGGCAAGGAGAAAAAGGCAATGAGAAGGCAAGGAGAAAAAGGCAATGAGAAGGCAAGGAGAAAAAGGCAATGAGAAGGCAAGGAGAAAAAGGCAATGAGAAGGCAAGGAGAAAAAGGCAATGAGAAGGCAAGGAGAAAAAGGCAATGAGAAGGCAAGGAGAAAAAGGCAATGAGAAGGCAAGGAGAAAAAGGCAATGAGAAGGCAAGGAGAAAAAGGCAATGAGAAGGCAAGGAGAAGTCAAGGGAAAGAGTAAGGAAGACAGTGAGGTGGAGAAGAGCAGAGAAAGGAACCAACAAAAGGAAGGAAGAAACGAGAAGTGAAAAACCAAAAAGACCACGATTATAGGTCGTGGAACCGTCCGTCTCCGGACGCAGGCGCTAACTACCCCCGTGAGGGGGATGGACTCCTTTTAGTCGCCTCTTACGACAGGCAGGAATACCGCGGGCCTATTCTAATCCCCGGACCCGCAGGGGGGGAATGAGTGATCGTTGGTCATGGGGATCTTTTTTTCTCCGTCTTACTACGTCTGTTTCTGGAAATACACTAATTAAGCTAATTCAGCTTGTTTTACAGACGCATACGTTAATTGAGTGAACACCTGACGTCCCTTCTTTTACATTACCAGCATCCGAACAAGCTGCGTTGATGACTGGCTCTAATGTTCAAAATCATTAAGAGCTGGGCTGAGGAGGTTGTGATTATAGCTTTATTGAGGTCAATGAACCATTACTTACGAGTGTCACCAAATTCTGCGGTCCTTGGCAGGCTGTTATACCATAGGTAGGATTATCTGAGGCTGTACTACCACGGAGAACTATATGGGACATATTCCTGCTCGCTCGAAGGAACATCAAGACTAGTGTACTTACGGAAATCAACCAACAGCTTTAGACCTTGGGATCTTATGATCCCAGATGCTTCTGTTACTTTAAATTCAGGGAAAGTAAATTACAGAACTTTAGGAGCTGATGGCACGATACTAATGTTAGAAAAGGAGGTGAATATATTACAGTAGCTGAAACATTGCAAAAACGAAGTAAATGAAATTAAAATCGAGGCAAACATTTTCTATACAGGAATTGCATTGAGAGCAAATGATTGTACAAATGTAATTATAAACAAGACAATTAAGGACAAAAATTCAGAAACTGATCTAGTCTCCGATATAATGACATGGCTTGTGCTAGAAATAAACAGAATATATTCCTCGAAGTCTGTTTCTGTAACCAAATGATCAGTACAACAGATCATCATGGGAGGGACTGGAGTTCGATTCCCGGTACTGCAGGGGAATTGTCGTCGACCGGAGGAATGGACCGGGGTGCACTCATCTTTGTGATGCCAGCTGAGGAGCTACCTGATTAAGACGTAACGGCACCAAAGTCGAAATTTCGACCGGGATTGCGGTGTGCTGACCCCTTGCCCCTCTCTACCGCATCCGATTATGAATTACTAAGGATGACACAGCGATCGATTGACTATCGCGCGGTCTTCAGGACCAGATTGTGGGGTTTCCTTTCGTTATATTCTTTGGAAATCATTAAAGTCGATGCACCAACATGTTCACATTCACGTGACAATGTTACTGGCTTTCACAAAGATTAACAAAGATTACGAAAGACAGAAAATCTTACAACAGGATAACAGTAAAGGATTGTAATCCATCTTTCAGAAGACAACTTACTGCAAATGGTCTTAGCTCGGAAACCGACCGCTGTGGCCGAGCGGTTCTAGGGGCTTCAGTGTGGAATCGCGCGACCTCAAAGGTCGCAGGTTCGAATCCTGCCTCGGGCATGGATGTGTGTGACGTCCTTAGGTTAGTTAGGTTTAAGTAGTTCTAAGTTCTAGGGGACTGATGACCTCAGCAGTTAAGTCCCATAGTGCTCACAGCCATTTGAACCATTTTTTCTTAGCTCGGAGCTAATTAAACTGTTACTATTTATGAAGCAACACAGAAATTACATAGCATGTGGCGGTCCTAATCAACTTTCGAATTCTCTGTGATCATAAACTCATAATATGCAACGTAAAACTTCGTACGAGGCTCAAAGTAAAAGACTCATTAGGCAGGAATGTAGAAATTTAAATTATCTGGATTTACTTAAGAATGGGGAAGTAAACAGAATTAAACAAAAAGTTCTAAATCTTAAAAAATTAATGTTATATAGACATAAACAAAAGGCGTTATTATTTAGAATGAAAACCATGCAATCGGCAACAGAAGTTGTAGTTATGAATTAAGTAAAACAGAAGATAATCTCCAATGGACTACGGCTGCTAATGACAGGACACATTAAATCAGGACTGGGGCGTTGTGCGTCGCCGTGTGGGCACGATGCGCGCGCAGCATGCATTCTTTTACTCGCGAACAGGACTGAAGACCGCCGATAATGCACGATCGACAGCTCACGCTCGACTTTGAAATCAAGTTAGTACTCTTAACACTGTCGTAATTATTACGGTCGACAATACAATGAATACTTACGACGCAAAATAACATGTGCGTAGTATCTGCGGAAGTGTAGCCATAAAGACCAATCTTGTCTTACACAAAAGTGACATCGAATGAAAAAGTGATACTAGTGAATTTATAATAATTTTGTCGTGAAGAATGGCAAATGAATTTACTCTAGCGTGCATGATTTCATGCGCCATCTCGTCACATAAGGCTGTGCGTATCATTTATTGGACTGAATCTCCCTGGAAGATTAAAACTGCGTGCCGGACGGGAACTCTAACTCGGAACCTTTGCCTTTAGCGGGTAAGTGCTCTACCAACTGAACTACCCAAGCACGACTTACAACCCGTCGTTCCAGGCTTACCTCCGCCAGTACCTCGTCCCCTACTTTCCAAACTTCGCAGAAGCTCTCCCAGCCGGCGCGATATCTCAGCGTGTTCGGTGAGAGGGTTTGCAGCCCTCTGTAATAAAAAACTGAGTCAACGGATCAATGATGAACATGAACAAGCGTCATGGGGCGTCCGCGCCGAACAAACAGAACGAACAATTACGAACAAAAAGAGAAAAAAAAGAAAAGTTGGTAGAGCACTTGCCCGCGAAAGGCAAGTGTCCCGAGTTCGAGTCTCAGTCCGCCACGCAGTTTTAATCTACCAGGAAGTTTCATATCGGCGCACACTCCGTTGCAGAGTGCAAGTTTCATTCTGGAAATTACTAGGTTATTGAACAGCCGTGTGTTTCCTATGTTTGTCTGTGAACGAAATATTGTTTCTAATTTTTTTTTTCCTGTGCGACCACCTCGTACTTCCTCTCCCACTTTCTTCTGCGTATGAATGAATCGTTCCAGCTTCGTTCGGAAAAAGGACGGGTGGAGAGGCACGTGAATACGTTCCGGCGGCACCAGCAGACGAAAGAAAAGTGGTTGACTGCCTGCTCTCCCATAGAACATAACACAATGGCAAAGAAAGAAATAAAGACTATACTCTATTCACTGCGTTATGCTTTAATGAGTACTGCACCGCCACAAAGCAATACATTGTGTATGTTGACAGCAATTACAGGCAGCACGAAACGTTCCAAATTCTGTAGTTCAGGTCAGTAGAGAACGGAGAGTGGGGGTATAGGAATCAAAAAAGAGAATAAAACATTACTCTCGTCTACTATGTCCTGGTCACAAATACAACGCAGACAAAGTAATAAGCTAAGAAAGCGTGTTTTTTTTTAATTAAACATCTCTTAACTTAATACATGTCATCCAACCGAGATTTGTTACGTTCGGAGGTGGCCTGTTACTAAAAAACAAAGAACCAGCTATTTTCACCGCTCTACTGTTGTCCTTAAATATTCTTCACGAGCAACTCGATGCTTGGAGTGAGATGGCTCGTCATCAGAAGCATTGCTCCAGTCAGATGAACGCCAAAAAGACTACTCCTGAGACGCGCTTTTGCTAATTTCATTGTTGAAAAAAACTTTCACACAAATATGTGGTCCCCGGTCATACCGCAGACTTCAACAGTATTTGAAACAACTACGGAAACTGTTGTCGAGAGATGTTCTTGTAAACATTGCAATGTTTTCTTTAGTACGAAACCTCTACGTGAGCACATTAGTGGACTGAAAGTCAGTGAGCACCGACTGAATTCCAGGAGGCGTACTTTCATCTTCCTCTGCAAAAGAGTTGCAAAAAAAAAATAAACTAAAATGAAGTTCAAATCGATTTCAGTTACTAATTCTACGGTTAAACTTTTGTAACAAAGCCTTAGCACCGTAACAAATTCATCAAAATGTTCGCTCTTTGTCTCCTTTTCAGTATTTATTTCATTCGTAATTGGTGCAACATTCAAATAATGCGCAAATAACCTTTCTAGAAGTCGCTTTATCCACAACAGCAAATTTCCTTCAAAGCCCAAAGCCGGTGTCGCAAACATCGGTAATTAGTTTATGTCTACCCTGCAAAGTTGTACTCACAACATGTATGTGATTTGTAAGGTCAGTTAGAAATGCAAGATGTAATACACACTCCTTGAATTACACTGTGTCTTTACGAAAAAGAAAGTTCTAAAACAACACTTCGACACAGCCACCATAACTCCGCCAGGAAGGATTGAAACTGCCGATGTCCCAAACTGTGAGATCTCAGTTTATTAACTGTTTTTACGAAGAGTTTCATGACGGCAGATATTCTGGGACGCAGTGTATTGCTGGTGTTCCCTGCTGGATAGTAACTTCTTTCACCCTTTTTCTTATCAAAACAGACCTTTGTTCAATAATTACAGGAATTAAAGTCAATGAAAGTTTTCCCCAATAAAGGTCATATATGTCAACAATGTTTCCTAAGCAAGAAAATATATCGTCGGCCGTAGTTGTATCGTGCATTGTTTCTTAACCGAAGAGTCCCTCCATCAAGTTCAACTCAGCGTCAACACATCAAAATACAGCAAAAAGCACAGTAACATTCGTTACATCCTTGCTTTCTTCAAAAGCCAAAGAGACAATAACCAAATCTTTACCCTTATCCTTCAGTTGTGTTTCCACGTCGTTTGCCATTTCTGCAATGCAACTACAAACTGTTCTCCGCGAAAGAAGAACTGTTTCGAAAATTAGATAGATCCACTGGACACAAGATTGTTACGGCAGCAAAACAAATCCTCCGCCGCAGAAGGAACGAGCCGTTTTGGCTATTTTAAGAGCTATGTGATAGGTCACTCTCAGTGCACCACCATTGCGGATGGCATGGTTCTCCTACTATAAATACATTGCAAAGGAGAAGTAAAATATAGTGCAGAACCACATAATGCGTTCTAAATAGTAGTAACATATTCAAGATATCACTGACCTCACTCTTCTATTATAGCTCGAGGAGTTTGCCGTTTTTTTCCTCAGTATCCAAAGTAACCACGAATTTCTCTTGAAGGATCCGAAAATGTCTCTTCGTATCTTACTTCTTCCACGCCGATAAAATAGCATACAGAACAAGCACTGAGGGCCGGTTTGTGCTTTAATAAAAAAGGTATTCTTCTTCCCACTGTGAGTTAAAGCGTAGGGATTCGATAGATTTTCCTTTTGCGCATCTTCGTCAGCCATTTCCCTCTCACTAATTTTGTCCTACCACGAATGCCACTTAGAATATCAACGACACGAAATGAAAGAGGCCCGCCTTGCAGCGCGATCACGCGCACCCGAAAAAAATCGCTTGATGTTAGGAGGGAGGTGGAGGCATGTGGCTGCTGGCTGAGAGCGCCCGAGGGCAAACTGTGTGGGCACTCACAGGCGCCCGCGCCCGCGAGAGTGCATTTCCCAACCCCTACTCCAAACTGAACAAAACCATTTGGAATTGCCTCCGAGAGAATATAATGTCTAATGAAACTCTGCTATGAGAAACGACTGAAAACAATTATTACAGTATGATGGAAGCTAAATAGAAATACTAGTTTCTCAGACATCACGTTTTATAAGTTAAGACAGCAGACGGTACAGGAACTACCAACAAAGATAAAATTTTTTAAGCATTTCACGATCTCTATAAGTTTTAGTATCCCTCAAGGGATGACAGGGATCACAGATAGTTTATAATTATACAAGGAACTAAATAAAGTTACGACCTACCAAACAGAAAAGTATAGGATTTTAATCACAAAGTAAGAAGATGAATTTAGAAGATAATGTGCATTGTAAAACTGATCATTTTATGGGAAATTTTACAAAGAAGATTCATAGAGAAAGCTTATGATTCAATTTCGGGTGCAGAAAATGTGTGATGACAGCTCTTGAGAAACAAGGCACTGATGTGACCAGTGTTAGTACACTGAAGAATATGTCTGTGCTATAGCATCTATTAGACAATATCGAGGAAGTGAGAAGTACAAAATTTAAAGGTAAGTCATAAAAGAAGAGTCCATGCCCGAAAAACTATACTGATAAGCCACGAAAGAAGTTCCGAGGCTCTTAAACGGCGAAAAATAAAAAGTAACTAGAGTTAACGGAACGTCTCTGGAAAACATCCGTTTCGTTGTGCTTCAGACAGTCATGTCGATTAAATATCTAGTTGTGACAACGCAGAGAGAAATGAAATATAACGTACATTTAAGGTCGGTTGTAGAGAAGGTGAATGATAGACTTCTGTTTCTTCAAAGAGACTCCGTACAGAACATTTGCACAACCCATTCTCGAGTACTGCTCGAGTGTTTGGGATCCCCACTAAGTCGGATTAAAGAAAGAGATTGAAGTAATTCAGAGGCGTGCTGCTAGATTTGTTACCAGTAGATTTGATGATGACACGAATACTTAGGAAATTCTTAGTGAGCTCAAATGGGTGTCCCTGGAGATCAGAAGGCGTTCTTTTCGGGAAGCACTGTTGAGAAAGTTAAGACATTTGCGACAGACTACAGCAAGATCCTACAGCCAACAACGCGCATCTCACGTAAGGTCTGCGATAACAAGAGAAATCAGGGTCTGTAGCGAACATATAGACAGATGTTCATCCCTCACTTCATTCACTGGTGGAACACGAACGTGAATGACTAGCAGTAGTACAAGATGCCCTGTGCCATGTACCAAATGGTAGCTTCTGGACCATATATGTAGATGCACATGTAGATAAAAGGTTATACTCATACTCCTTGCTTCTAGTGCAGATAAAATGCTATAGTGAAAAGAAACGCAACAATTTTGGAAAAAGATCTGAAATACGGTTACTGTGAGATTAAAGTTATTTATTAACAATAAACCTACAAATTTCAGGATTTATTTTTGGTAAATCAAATAGGTTTATCACAAGAACAGTTGCAATCACGGCGCGTTGTCATTTCTGGCTTGTGGCACCGAGACATCGACTTTTAATGAGAAAACCATTCAAAAGGTGAGAGTTCTGCAACAAGTATTGCTGAGATGCATATTGGGAATTACCGGTAGATGTAGGAACTCAAACAAGCAGACCATGTGACTTATGTGAACGACATAATTATGATATGAAATAAACATTAGGTTGCATTGGGCGGGACTTCAAGCAAGGCGAAGAGACAGTAGTTAGACTATTCGCAAAAGCGTTATGAAAATAACTGGAAACATCAGTTTACAGGCAACGTGTACGTGATTTGTTTTTGAGTGTGGTTGCATGCTGGCAATTTACATGTGACTAAATTACACGCTGCCTATAAAATAATTAAATACATTAGTCTTTAATATCAATCATGTAACTAACTATACAGTTAAATATAGTTTTTTCCAGCTCTACATGTGTTAGTTTTTAATTAAAAATTCGTCTTTGAGATTGAAGAAGTTGTCCTGAAGGAATGATTTTAAGCTTAATTTAATATATCTTATACTACCTGTGAGACATTTCATGTTATTGAGCATATTATCAAAATTTTGTGGCTCCATAGAATTTACTGTTTCCTTGTCAGTCTCGGTCTGAAATGACGTCGGTATTAATGAAATTTCTTTTTTTGCCCTATCACGTTCAGCAGCAATGTCAGTCACTTGGGAACTACCTCTTCAAAACTGCATACTATTTATATTTTTAAAATAGCGCTCTTCGCGTTTCGTTCAAATGACTCGAATGGCGTACTGTGCAGTAACAAAATTATTATAGAATCGTTACTGCCAACGAAAATTCACCCAACATTGATTTCGGTTTATAAAGAGTCTGTTCTTCATTTCCAATAGATAAGAAACGAGTGACGTATCTCACTTGAAGATGTTGCATTCGAAGGATATAAGATCAAAGATTAAAGATGTATGGAACCAGGACATCAGAAGCGAGAGTGCGGCCCAATTCATGAGAAGAATTAACTAGGATAGTGTTTAATGCAAAACTGGTGCCACATTTGTTCAGTACATGCGAACACAAAGGTTTACTCACTGCTAGAGAGAGTTCAAATAACTTTATATATATAACTGCGCATGCGACGTTGGGTTCGGACTTCACGCAGAAACGAAGAAGAAGCATTCAAATCAACGCGAAGTTGATATTATCTGCCGACTATAATGGCCATCATTTTCTGGGGCGCAAACAGAATTCTTATTGATCACCGTGCAGAATATAACATGATAGTTCCCGAATACTATGGAATGTTCTGAAACATTCTGAATCGAAAAATTCTCTGAACATGGCTAAACTGCAAAAGTAAAATAATACTTTGAAAATGCAATTGGAAGTACTATTTCTTTGAACATTCACAGTGGCAAAACCGGAACCAGTCATTTGCACCTGCTACGAACAATGTCATTTTGATGGCGTGCGGCGACTAGAACCACAGAGCAAGGGCTGGTGATAAATGGTACACGATATGACATATGAGTATCTACATTCTGGTTACGCCACACCCTCACTAGAACGAGAATGCTAAACATAACCTACTCGTTCATCTAACTACTGGATATACCCTTTAAGATCCTGACCGCGGATAAACTAACTTAGTTAAATGACACGCTAGACGCATCCCTTCTTGCCTCCCTGGATCAGATTAAAGTCTCACAAAATGAACAGCTAACTATGGAACACCTGCACGACCATGTGACAAAATATCAGACGGAACATTGTCACCAACGTATCACCATAGGGAAAACCACTTCATCTGCCAGTGTACTTCTGGTACCGCGCGCCGCGGAATTTGAATCCCCGCCAGACGTCATGGACGTCGAAGACCCCTACAGGTCTCTGCACCATCACGCCGTAAGCTGTGGCGGCGCGCACGTCCTGACCCGCATTTAGTGTGGAACCCGTGGTTCCAGCGGCCAATAGCCCGATAGAGTATTTAAGCGCCTGCCTCTCGCTCAGCCAGCGATTCTAATCGCTGCGTGAGTCTCGACACATCGTTCTTTGTTTTCATTATTAGTGGACGTCTTGGATTCGTTTGGTTGTCTCTGTCACTCCGTTGCTTATTGCGTGGCGCTTTCTCGACCACCCCGCAGGCGTTCCGGTCGCGGTCACAACAGGTTACAACAGTAATACTGATGATGAGAAATATTGTATACTTTCATCTTACCGCTGAATTGCCCACATCCTATCCTTACCATTCTCTAACTTGCAGGTCCATTGGATAGTTGAGCATACACCAGAGAGGGATAGGGGGGAGAGAGAGGGGCGGGGAGAGAGATAGGCGGGGAGAGGAGGAGAATCGCAAGAATTACACAGGATGTTTCACATTTCAAGTTAAACACTTCTAGAGGTAGTTGCGTGGACTCAGTAGATCAAGGCAAATGGAGAAGTCGACAATGAAGGCAGCCAATTTTTGTGTGTTTGCAATTGGCAAAAGGCGGGCGGCGAGTGATAAACCTCGGATCCGAATGTGCGGGCACCGACGCGCCAGAGTAGACGATCCTCATGAATAGTAGCGCACAGTATTGCTACCTCAACTTAAGCGTGAGAAGTTGTTGCTAAAGCAAGATGGCACTGGAGCGGCGCGTTGTCCAGTAGCTGGGACTAGGCTGGCTCGCCCTAAGCGACTGCCATCGTGATGGACGTAGAACTGCAGGCTGTAGAGTGGCAGCGAGTTGCTGGCTGCCACGGGCCTGGGAGATTTCTATGTTTTTGTTTTCGGGCGCAGAAACAACTAGGGTCATACGCCCGCATGTCAATACTGTAGAACAGGAAGACAAAGAGAGGAGTTATAAACGACTACATGTCAATTCCACTCGACGGAAGATAACACAGCTAAAACCAGGGACGTGGAGAAAGGTCTACAAAATACGCCACAGAGAAATGGAGATCCAGAACTAAGAATTAAATGGCCTTCGCCATATTGCTACGACGGATAAAAAGTAAAAAGTGGTCGACAGCCTGCTCGTCGTTAGCTAAAACGGTCGATACCTCTGGCGGCAAATACAAACGGGAACGTAAGCTGTTAAAAAAAATGGGCATTCCGTCAGGCAATGGTAGACAGTTAAAAGTTGGGCGCAATGTGCACATAGTGTTGGGGGAATAAGCCTCAACAAATTGTGATGGCTAAAAGGGCAGCGCCCAGTACGCAACCTAGTTAAAACGACCTTCTCGCGTCGACAGGGCCGAGAGGATGTCGTCCAAGCCGTTGGGAGAGGCGTCGTCGACGCTACAGAGCATCAAAGTTATGGGTTCCACTGTCTGGAAATGTATGTATATACAGAGTGATTCTGTTACGATGTTACAAACTTTTTAGGATGATGGACAACGATAAATGTATCAATCTGAGGTAAGGTTCCCTCTACTGGAAACGAACAAGTCGAAAGTTATAACCGAAAACCTTTCTGATAACTGACAGTGGGATACTTGTGCATTGTATTGGTACTGTTATTGCTTGGACGGTACTGAACGCAGCTTTCAGAGGTGGTAGTATGTATCAACATAAAAAAAAATGTCCATTAAACATGGGCTCTAAAATGCATACCTTAAGAGCGATGAGCACTTTTCCAATAGAGGAGATGTGTTCCACAGTAGCGAAGATGAAGTGCTCATAGCTCCTCAGGTTTGCATTTTAGAACCTAGGTTTACTGGAAACTTTTTTTCTATGGACTGGTCCATACTGCCAACTCTGAAAGTTCCCCTCCCCCCTCCCCTTACAACCTTAGCAAATACAGTATCAGTAGATGTATTCCACTGTTCTTCAGAGGCTGAATCTCCTTATTTGGCGGGAAAATCTCACATCCAGTAATTACATGTCCTAGTTACGTAATTACACTATTTCAGGTTGGAAGTGTTACCTTGTTGGAAAATTTCTCGGTCTGTATGCACATCTTAGACATGCAGGGACCGACTGACCTCGTGAACAATGCTAACAATGCAACTACCAGAGATAGCCACAGCCAGGACTTGTCCCCACTGCCACAAGCAAGAGCCAACAGGTCGGTGAATTCTTAGTAACTACGCTGAGACTTCCGGTCGAAAAGTGGGGGAGCGGGAGAGCGGAGAGAGTTGGGGGGGGGAGGTGGAGGAAAGGGAGAAAGAGACATGTGGAGAGGGGGAAGGGGTTGGAAAGGGGAAAGAGGGGGGAGAGTGGGAAATAATGTAAGAAAGGACGGAGGGGTAGGGGAGGTGGTAACAGGAAGAGGGGGAGGGGAGTGGGGAGCTCGGGGAGAGAGAGGGGGAGGGGGAGAGGGCAGACTGTGCTGTCAACGAATGCTCTGACACCATTGAGCTGCTGTATTTCTAATGTAGTAGTCATAGGAATACATTAAAGGAGATCATGACATGTATATGCTGATATTTATAGACTGTCCTTGGATTCTGATGAACTGTAGGTGTTATGCTTCTTAATTTCTCTGTGCAGTCCGCATATACTCTGCATGGTTGCGAATTTCCTCCAGTACGTTAATGTGTTATTTTTCTCGTTATGATACCTCTCTGTCTAGTCAGGACGGGTAGAGGGCTGTACAGCCTTCTAAATAATGGAACAGTGCTGTCAGAACGTGGTTGGAATTCGAGAGAATTAGCAGGGGTCTGTGACTTCGCGGGGGACATTTCTTACTCGTGAAAATCGTGTACATTCAAATGCTGTATATCGAAGACTGGAAGATTCGTGAGAATGCGGCAGGTAAACGATACTGTGACGAAAGAGGAGTTGACGGTTGAGTTCTATGTCGCTTCTACTAAGTACTGTGGGCAAACAGTAGTACCTCTCACATACGTCTCGTGAAGTGACAGCACTAACAAAATTAGAAGCCAATACGAAGATTTTTTTACCGAGAGACAATTAGCAGTTTTTTCTCGATAAATAAGAGACAACAGTCTTCCTTGAGTTTTGTGTGCCTATAAATGGATGGAGTGACATCTTAATAGGTAGATTAAATTTACGTCCAAACCGGTATGCTTCCTTCGCAAGCCATAGTATGGTGTGAGGATGAGAGTACCCTATACCACTACTAGTCATTCCCTTTCCTATTCCGTTCGCAAATAGAGCAAGGGAAAAAGACTGATTATGTTGTAACTGACAATCCGAAGGTTTTTACAATACAACTTTTATTTACGTGTGTCTACATGGAAATGACTGAATAACAACGTAAAGTCACAATCACAAAGCCAGTAAGAATTTCCTACTACACGCAACAAAAGATAACTTCTAAGTTTTCCACAAGAGTCCGTTGTAACACACATACATTTAATTCCAAGTCGTATTCCGATGCCGAAGACGTAGTCTTCGGTGGAGACGTCCTTGAGGTCGGTATTCGGCGTGAACTGACGTGCTTGTTCTAGCCTTTACATAGTATTGGTCAGCCAATCAGATGTTGGTGTAGTAATACTTCCTGCAAGCCATCTCGAACTCCCTCTGCAGGAAGTAGTACGTGAAATGTCTGTTTCCAAAACAGCCGATGTTTACCATTGCTTACGCCTTTGGGCATAGGCAATCTCGGTCCTGTATCGTGTTAGATGTGTTGCCGGCCCTCAGGGGCTACCTTGGCGACGGCGTAACAGATTATATGCCTCCTTATCAGCGCGAATATCTCGTGTCTTACGTTCGTGGTCCTTATGCGAATGTATATTGGCGGCGATAGATTCCTTCTGTGGTCAGCTTCAAATGTCGGTTCGCAATAGTGTCCCTCGAAAGGAAGGTCGCCTTCCTTCCAGGGAGTCCCATTTGAGTTCCTGAACCATCTCCGTAACAGCCGAGTGTTCGAACCTACCGGCAAAAAATCTAGCAGCCCACTTCTGAGCTGCTTCGACGTCTTCCTTCAATCCGACGTGGTATGGATCTCAAGCACTCGAGCAGTACTCAAGAATACGTACACCAGCGTCCTATATGTGGTCTCCTTTACATATGAACCACATTTTCCTAAAATTCACCACATAAATCGAAGTCCACTATTTGCCTTCCCTACCACGGGTCTCATATGCTCGTTCCATGTCATATCGCTTTGCAAAGTCACGCCCAGATATTTAAACTACTTTACTGCGTCAAGCAGGACACTACCAATAATGTATCCAAACATTACAGACTTGTTCTTCCTTCCCATCCGCATTAACTTACATTTTTCCTCATTTATAACTAGCTGCCATTCACCACGCTAGTTGGAAGTTTTGTCTAAGTCGTATCTTTCTAAAGTCATTCAATTTCGACACCTTACCGTACACCACAGTATCTTCAGCAAACAATCGCAGATTGCTGCTGACACTGTCCGCCAAATCATTTACATATAAAGAGTACAACAGCGGTACTATCACACTTCCCTGGGGCAAGCCTGACGATACCCTTGTGTCTGATTAACACTCGCCGTCGAGGACAACATACTGGGTTCCATTATGTAAGAAATCTTCGAGCCACTGTTATATCTCTGAACTTACTCCTTATGTTCGTATCTTCGTTAACAGCCTCCTGTGGGGCTCCGTGTTAAATGCTTTCCGGTAATCTACATATAAGGAATCATCCTACTAATCTTCAACCATGGTTCGTAATATATCATGTGAGACAAGCGTAAACTGTGTTTCGCACGAGCGATGCTTTCTAAAACCGTGATGATTCATAGACATAAGGTTCTAAGACTCAAGAAGGTATATCATATTCGGACTGAGAATACGTTCAAGGATTCCACAGCAAGCCAAGTTAGGGAAATATGTTTGTAATTTTGTGGGTCCGTTCTTATACCCTTCTTATGTACAGGAGTCACTTGCGCTTGTTTCTAGTTGCTTGGAACTTTGTGCTGAGAGAGAGAGATTCACGATAAATCCGAGAATAGGTAAGGGGCCAGTGCCGTAGAGTATTCTTTCTAAAACAGATTTGGGATACCAACCGGACCTGGTGATATATTCGCTTTCAAATCCTTCAGTGTTTCCTCTACGCCAGGGACACTATTACTATGTCGTCCATGCGGGAAACCGTCCGATGGTCAAATGACTGTGTGTTTGTATAATTGTCCTGCGTGAACGATTTCTTGAAGATGAAATTTAAAACTTCGGCTTTCCTTTCGCTATCTTCAACTGCCTTGCAGCCTGGTCAACAAGTGACTGCATGGAAGCCATAGACCCGTTCGGCGATTTTCTCGGGTTCTCTCCCACATATTTTGCTAAGGTATGACGGTGTTAGTAGTTGTATGCTTCGCGTGTAGATATTTTCGCAGACGCACGAAACTCTGCTAACCTTTTTCTTGTCGTTTTTCGTGCGTTCTCGTTAGAACCGAGAGTGCAACAGCCTCTGCTTCCTCAGAATGTTGCTATTGTCGTTATTAAATCATGGCCGGTCTTTTCCGTCCTTAATCCTCCTACGAGCCACATAATTTTCCAGAGCACGATTTACAATCTGCTTAAACGTTGCCCACAATTCCTCTATACCCATCTTACTGGTACTAGGTTATGGCAATTCACTGACTAAGCAAGATATTAGTAACTTCTTATCTGCTCTGTCTAGCAGAAACACTCTGATTTATTGACAGCTCTACCTAAATGGGGCAGCCCTGTCTCCAACATCCTTATTAAATAAAGAACTAGCATCAGTGAGTTCCCACAGTCCATGCTTCACTTCCATACAATGCTGTGCTCCAAACGTACATTCTCAGAAATTTCTTCCTGAAATTAAGGTGTTTGTTTGATATTAGTAGACATCTCTTGGCCAGGAATGCGCTTTTTGCCACTACTAATCTGATTTTGATGTCCTCCTTGCTCCACCCATCACTCATCATTTTGCTGCTTAGGTAGTAGAATTCCTTAACTTCATCTAGTTCGTGACCATCAATCCTGTTGTTACGTTTCTCGCTGTTCCCATTTCTGCTACTTCTCATTAGTTTAGTCTTCCTTCGATTTACTCTCAGTCCATATTATGTACTCATTAGACTGTTCATTCCATTACGCAAATCATCTAATTCTTCACTTTCACTGAGGATAGCAATTTCATCGGCAAATCATATCGTTGATATCCTTTCACCATGAATTTGTAATTCCACTCCTGAACCTTTCTTTTGTTTCCATCATTGCTACTTCGATGTATAGATTGAACGCAAGGGGCGAAAGACTACATCTCTGTCTTACACCCTTTTTAATCCGATCACTTCGTTCTTGATCTTCTACTCGTATTACTCCCTCGTGGATCTTGCATATGTTGTATATTACCCGTCTCTCCCCATAGCGTACCCCTATTTTCGTCGAAATTTCAAAATTATAACCTGGAACAAAGCTCCAACTGCCCTCCTAACCAAGAAGCGGCCATTAACTGCACCGAGGCAGAACCAGCTTTCATCAGAAAACACAACAGACCTCAACCCTGTCCTCCAATGAGCACTCGCTTGACACTACTGAAGTCGCTAACGGCGGTGGTTTGGGCTCAGTGAAATTCACGCTACAGGGCGACTGGCTCGGAGCTGTCCTTCAAGTAACCGATTTGTAACAGTTCGTTGTGTCACTGTGGTGCCAACTACTGCTCAAATTTCTGATGCAGATGCAGTACGATGCGCCAGAACCATACGCCGTACACGATGGTCTACCCTCTCGGTAGTGCCACGTGGCCGTTTGGAGTCCGGTCTTCCTCCGACCATAGATTCCCGTAACCACCCCTGCCAGCAATCATATACAGTGGCTACATTCCTGCCAAGCTTTTCTGCAGTATCGTAGAAGCAATATCCAGCTTCTCCAGCTTCTCGTAGCCCCATTACAGGACCTCTTTCAAACTCAGTGAGGTGTTGATAATGGCGTCTTTGTCACCTAAAAGGTGACTAACATAAACTCACCTCATCCAGTCTAAAAGGTAACTAACGCTCACGCCTGTTACAGCGTATATTTAAAGCAAACCTAATTTCCATCCTCTTAGTGGCGCAACTAGCATCATTTTTATGCGACTGGTAAGAAATGTGAATAGACATCGTCTTTCAGATGTAGAAACAAGTCTACAAACTTTATTTCTTTCGTTTATGTCACACAACTCCTTCTTGGCGCTAGTATTTTCTGTTCGTCACTGTATTTTGACACTAGAGACGAATTCCTTAAAATTTAAAGTAATTTTGAAATGCTGAAATCAAAATATTACGGAAAAGTCACGTAACAGCGCAGATAAAGAATTAGTAAAGTTGGAGCTTAAGAAAAATTTTTGTTGATGGTATGTCACGCACATGCTATATCTCCACCTACATTCATTACACTTTTATTCCTACGTTTTAATAATCACCATAGGAAGACTGATGTCGCTGTAAGATAACGAGAACCGTACACGTCATACGACGCGTTATATGGTCCCAAAGCAAGAGAACGGTGGGGTGGGTGAAAGAATGATGGAACCTTTACTATCGGCAGGGATTCAGTTGCAAAGCTTCCCATGAAGCATCCTCATTCACGCTGAGGTGACAAGCCGTGGTATAGCGGTATGCACATGTAACGATGGCGGCAGTATTGCGTACAACAGATATAAAAGGGCAGTGCATTGGCGGATCTGTCATTTGTACTCATGTGATTTACGTGAAAAGGCTTGTGACTTGATTAGGGCCGCACGACAGGAATTAACAGACTTGGAACATGGAATGATAGTTGGAGATAGACATATGGGACATTCCATTTCGGAAATCGTTAGGGAATTCAATATTCCGAGATCCACAGTGTCAAGAATGTGCCGAAAATACCACGCTTCAGGTAGTAATCCTCCAAGGAAACGCCGTGGTCGACGACCTTCACTTAACAACCGTGAGCAGCGGCCTTTGCGTAGATATGTCAGTGCTAACAGACAAACAGCATTGCGTGAAGAAACCGCAGAAATCAATGGGAAATGTACTACGAACGTATCCGTTAGGACAGTGCGGCGAAATCTGACGTTAATGAACTATGGCAGCAGACGACCGACGCGAGTGCTTTTGCTAAGAGCACGACGCCGCCTGTAGCGCTTCTCCTGGGCTCGTGACCTTATCAGTTGGACCCTAGATTATTGGAAAACCTTGACCTGGTCAGACGAGATCCGATTTCAGCTGCTAAGACCTGATGATACTATTCAATTTTGACGCAGACCCCATGAAGCAACGTTGTAAAGAAGGCAATGTGTAAGTTGATGTGGATCCATAATGGTGTGGGCTGTGTTTACACGGATCATTTACTGGAAATGGTTATGTTCAGATACTTGAAAACCATTTGCTGCTATTCATGGACTTCATGTTCCCAAAAATGATGAAATTTTGAAGGATGACAATGTGCTATATGATCGGGCCACAATTGGTTGCATTTGGCTCGCGAACATTCTGGGCAATTTGAGCGAGTGATTTGGCAACCCAGGTCGCCCGACGTATATCCCATTTGACATTAATGCTTCATAAGCGAGACATCATATTGTGCACAAAATCCTGCACTGGCAACACTTTCGCCATTATGGACGGCTATAGAGGCGATATGGCTTAATATTTCTACAGGGAACTTCCAACGACTTGTTCAGACAATGCCACGTCCAGTTGCTGCACTACGCAGGCAAAAGAAGGTCCGACACGATGTGAGGCGTTATCCCGTGATTTGTGACTTCAGTGCACATTTACTGTTTAAATATTAATATACATCTCCAGCCGCGCTTCTGACGTTGCTTACAATGATAGCTTGTTACTAATAATTTCATCGAGCTTCAACCCACTCACAAAAATCTAAATACAAATCTCAGTTAACGTTGATAGTCATTGGCGTAAACTACGGACCGATAACAGGGGCACCCTGAGAGGACACGTGTCAAACTGTTCTGATAGCACACTACAAATCTGTGATCATTTTCGGCTGAGGCAATACTTGAATTGGTGTGTAAAATGTGATTTCGCTTTAAGACGGAATAATTTACTGAAATTGCCTTGGGCGACTTTCTTCTGAGAGATGTGGATTTTGTGTGATTTTTAAGTTCCTGTGAAGCTGTCTTATTGTTAAGTTTTGGGGTGCTCTAGAAATAGTTAGAATACGGAAACTTTACCATGAATAATGATAGCAGACTAGCTTCTAGAATCGTCCTCTTGATTTTTTGATTCTGTAAAGAGAAATAAAAATCAGGTGGCATCCCAACATTCTGTAATGTAATTTTTAATAGCACTAAATTCTTATCCATCTGCCACTTCGTCATGTGTTCTTTACTGCATGCGGGTTAGAGCCTACAGCCAGTGGAGAAGAAACCAAACGGGATTACGGCTACGAGACATCTTTACAACACGAGGCGCAAGGAACTTTATTTACAGAAATCCACCGTGTTTGCTGATCGTGGCATATCTTTTTGGTGGGAAGTGTTATACTCAGAAACTTACCACGTCGTGGTAATACGGTACATCTACCTGCATTTAAACATTAAACACAGTCGTAACAGCTTTTGCAATATGTGATCATTTTTGGAACATAGTCTGCGACCAGGTTAGAGAAAAAAACTGGCGAATTTCCTGCATGACTCGCTCATCAGTTTGCAGGGCAATACTAGGGCGCATATGACGCATGTTTTGACTAATTGGTCGATGGGACTGGGCAGTGCTGTACCACCCATGGCACTCCCCGGACTTAAGCCCTTGTGACTTGAACTTGATTCCTAAGACGAAATAAGCACATCATGACAATCGTTTCAGAACTGTTACAGCGATCCGTCGGGCAATAAACTGCTCCACTCAAACTATCAACATAACTGGCGCTGCTAAGGCCCGTTACACACTTAAGGAGATGGTCCGAGCTCCGCGTTCCGCGCGCGGCTGGCGGACCTGCGTCAATGGTTTTCCCTGTCGGGCTTGTGCGCGTGATTTTGTGCATACGAGCGAGAGCGCTGTTCTGTGCTCTGTGATCTGTGCTGTAGCACATCGTGCTGTTTGATCGCAAGTACAGAGATGAGCTCGCTGCAAATAAAAGCCAATTCAGCTTATCTTATGTACAAAATGAGAAATTCCACATGCGGGGGAAGATTCTCTGTATATCCTATCGTGAAACAAAGATGCACGAAGGAATTGTTCGTCACACTGTATTCCAAATTGCGTAATAACGAAGATAAATTTTATAGTTGTTTTCGTATGTCTATTCCTTCTTTTGACGAGGTTTTTGCTAGAATACAAGACAGTCTAACACTTAAATATCTGTAAAGGATATCTAATACTCCGACTTACCACAACCTGTTTTTAAGGCGTATGGTGAATAAATTTGAACCGACAAAAAAGATTTGTAATTACTGACTTACTCGAGTACAGAAGTTTAGTGATTGCACTTTCAGTTTCTCAGGTCACAGGTGGAAAGTTTTGCACCCACCCCTGAATGTCAATGTTGATCTAGCAATGTTTATTGTCAAATCGTGTTGCATTTGAATAATTTTCTTAGAAAAGAAATGGATAAATATCTGAAGTCACCCAATATGTTATTCTTTTGGTAGATACGGAAGAATCTGCATCTGTCAGTAGGTCGAGTAATACTCTACGAGATAAATTCGCAGAATATTTTGTTGGTACAGTAGCTGTGCGCTCACAGATATCACATAGTCACCAAATGTCTCACGGACAGAAATATTCATTAGTGCAAAATTGTTTTGTATTAGTATCCATTTTGCTGTGCAGAGACTGGATTTTGAATTTCTGAAATTCTTTAACTGTACGTAATTATGAATTTCTTAGATAAAGAATATAAAAATACAAAGAAAATCTGAGTTTACCATCCATCTTCCTTTTCATCTGCCTCGTCCAAACTATTAAAACCCAGTATTATATTTTCACTGATCTTCTGTCATGCCTTCAAACGCAATTCCCAGTTCTTATGGTCTTTATGCGATGATCTGCCATACGTGTGTTCTTCTCCCAACATTACTGTTTAAAGCGTCAGTATCTAACTTTCCAGACGTTGTAGAAAATTTTTGAAATACTCTGCATAGCAATCTTCTTACGACGCTAGTGAAATACTTATGCTGAAACTAAGTTTTTCTGCACGCACCAATTTGTTCCGCGGCGCGGAAGAGGCGGGTGGGCTCCAAGGCTTGCAGACCGTCCACACAACTGTGCAGTTCCCCGTAATGGCTTTGGCACGCAGGAAGCGGTCTACCGCGTCCGGCAGTGACTGCTGTTCGCAGCTATCGGGGATATAGTTGTATGATGAAACACACGCCGCAGGTGATACGTTTGTACAAAATCACAAAATTATCGCGTGATCCAGGTAACCCGTATTAGTTCATTGAGAAATTTTTTTTAGTATGGGAGAAGAAACTGAACTGTTGACATAATACGTCAGAAAGTACGTGTATCTTTACGACACGTCACACCACTTCTACAAAAATGAGGGTAAAAATGGCAGAAACATGGGTCGTGATTGCCGAAGAGCTGAACATTACTAGTAAGAACGAATAAGTTCCTATTTCAGAAGATTATTTTATTAGGTAGTTATTATTTATTATTGGGTAGCTCAAAAAAGTAGTAACGTCAGTTCCAAGAAACATTCAGAGGCTCACTTTGTAAGTCGGTACACCATAATGCAGTAACACTGTAGCTTCGACATATTACAATGATTGTTCAAAATAATTCCCGCAAAAAAATAATCTCAGTTTCAGTTTAACAAAGGTTTCACAGCGTATCAGCAAATGTAACGAGAATTTTCTTTGTTCACCTCGCAAGCGTTTACAAGACACGCACAAACTGCCTGTTTTTCAAGGCTGTGGGTAACTTCAAATGTACTCACTCAGTTACATCCCCCCAAAACCAATGAACTATTGTGATATGGCATACGAGCTCTGAAAATCCCACTGAAGCAGGCGGCAGACATGAAAATAAATCCTCTTACGCAGAACAATTAGTGAGTTATTCTTCTGTTTAGCACTCTTCACCGAGCAGATCAAGTACAAACACAAGGTTACCATATCTTAAATAAATACAAAGGCAAAATATTATTACTCAGGCTACAAGAGAGAACTAAAATTTTATCAAAGAACACTCCGAGGTGTATCTCGGATAGAACAATTTGGGATTAAGTTTATACGTTATTCTGAGCCAACAAATTTATCAAGTCAAGAGGCATCGAATAATGTGGTCTCGTTTAACTTGTCTCCGTAAATAAATTAATTACAATACATATGCATCATTTCGGCCAAAGGGAACTTCAGTCATGTCGGTCACATGTGACCACACAAATAATTTGACGTGAACCACTCCCTTTTCTGCGCAACTAGTATTTTCAAGGAATTCGGAAATGAAAATAGCCAAACAACTGCTCTAAGTATGTAGATACACTTAACTGAAGTTTGTTTTTCTTTTTTTAAAAAAAATGTGTGTGATTTCCTAAGGGATCAAACTACATAGGTCATCGGTCCCTAGACTCACACTACTTAAACTCGAACCTTCGGCGGGAGTTTTCTTTTTAAACACGCACCTAGACGCGCCCAAAAGTCAACAGCGTTTCAAATGGTTTCAAGTACCATAAAGTTAAAGCTACGCTGGGTGGCTGTGGGCGCTTATAAACAAAAAAATAAGCTCATTAGGCATGTGAGTAAACTAAAGGGCGCTGGCCACCGAATAATATTAAAGTATAGATAGCATACACAGATATCTTCGTTATGATTTAAACAGAGAGTCAGTGTCGCTGAGGGAGGGGGGGGGGGGGGGGGGGGAAGCGTTATCTCAATAGTACAGTTTTGAACTTAGCCAGACTCCACTTTAGAACAAGTAAACATCTTGATCACTACTACTGGCTTAGATATGCAACACATATATATATACAGGGTGTTTAGGATGTAACTGCAGATATTTTTATTGATGACTGCGGGCACTGTACTGAACAACATTACATCAGTGTTCACTTCATTTGGTGACCAATAATTACAGCTAATACGAGTAGTATGTTTTTTGACTAGGTAGTACCTCCAAATACATGTGGCAGCACCAATCCATTAAAGGTTATTTTTCCCTAGACAGCAGGTGAAATGTTGACGTGTAGACACATGAGCACAAAACGGCTAGTCTACATTGACATGTGTAGTCCACTTAACAGCGGAGTTACTATGGTGCAGAAAACATCTGGTAGAAAATTATGTTACGTGTTTTCGGGAAGACTGGTAGATTGGAAGAAAAAACAACCAACACAATGACCTGGAAACATATTAAGGTATCAATGATCAAAATATCTGCACTTGCACCCCTAACACCTGGTATATAAAATTAATTACTCACATTTATAACAGAACTTAATTCACTGGCTGGAATAGTGGAAATTAGTACACAACAACAAACAATAAATAACAACTGACCAAAGGAATACTTTTCTCAGTTATTCACGTACAACGACTCATCGATTGCTCACACTACAACAAGTCAATACATCAGAGCTTATGACTCTAACACAGAAACGGCATATTAGCACGTATAAATCACAACTGACCAAATCAGCGGTTTGCACAAAACAGCTATTATCCTAATATCACGGCCCACAGATTGGGCACTTTAAGATGTATTAAAAGAATCACCGTCACGTGCAAGAGGCAACAGTGTGAATACCAATATGGAAAGAGTTAAAATTTATGCAAGTTCCCAAACACAAGCGTCTGCAAAATCACAAAGGATACCTTTGACTTAACAAACATACAGACGGAACCAGAATGCGTTGGGTGAGTCTCGTGCGAAACCAGTACTTCACTAGGCATCAGCCTCACCATCAGCTAAAGGAATCACAATATCCGGCAGTCTAAATGAGCGTCTTGCGTTCATTGCCTGACGTGTTAATCAAAGAGCTCCACCGGGCGCCAACAGTCAAAGAGACTTCACAGCGCGGCCTCCATGTTCACAATAATGATCAATCCCACTCGATATCGACACGTCACTAGGACCTCGGAGTTCTCCTGTCTGTAGGCCAGTAAACAACTTCCACCAGCGTCATGCAAGTGCCTCAACAGGTATATACACTGCTCTCGGATACTCACTGCCCTCTCGCAGGGCCAGCAGTACCCCGGCCCCGCGGGAAGCAGAAAGCACGCGTGAGCTGTCGATACGGACTGGCGCCAAGAAAATAGAACACGCGCACGGCACACTACGGCTCTGAAATATATATGCCAAACGTATTTTCTACCACACGACGTGCTCGTGACAGCTGTGAACTGAAACGTATTTTTCTTGGATCGCAGAACATTCCGGATTTTGGATTCGGTGTCATTAGGTACGTCCTAAGAGCAAAGTCTTCGTCACCAACGATAGCATGAGAGAGGGGGTATGTCTGCCTGGTAGTTGGTTGGTTTATGGTGGGTTAAAGGGACCAGACTGCGACGGTCATCGGTCCCTGCCTGGTAGTTGCTTTGTAGGTAGTACTGTTTTCCCATCATAGTACTGTCGGTAGAAAGCTGAACGCTGAGGAACTGCACCGTCGATATGTTGTTTATGTGTTCCTACACCAACTACCATAAACTTGTAGAGTGTGCCCACCACGGTTAAAAGAACGAATGAGAAAAAAATGGTTCAAATGGCTCTGAGCACTATGGGACTTAACATCTATGGTCATCAGTCCCCTAGAACTTAGAACTACTTAAACCTAACTAACCTAAGGACAGCACACAACACCCAGCCATCACGAGGCAGAGAAATTCCCTGACCCCGCCGGGAATCGAACCCGGGAACCCGGGCGAGAACGCTACCGCACGACCACGAGATGCGGGCAAGAACGAATGAGAAATGATTTTTGTAACAACAGCAGTCAGATCTTAATAACAGCACTCAGAACTATTACTCCTGGGACATTTTAATTTGATGCATTCCTCATCTATACTTCCAATACACTTAGGAAAACGTCACAGCACTGAAAAGCTTTCATCAGCCTTTTTCCACACCTGTTTCATGGGATGAGGCAAACAGATTGGCCATAAAACATTCCATATTTCTCGACAAACTGCTCTCACTATCTTGGAAACAGTTGAACGTCCCAGCCGTAAAGATAAAGCGATGGTTTGCTGACTATCGGGTATAGCCAAATATCTGGAGATAGGGAAAATTACAATCTATTATAGAAATAAAAGAAAAAGGAAGAAATGCTTGAACAAGAAATCTACATACGTAGGTACATATCTAAATATAAAACGTCTTTATTTGTGAAACTTCCTGGTAGATTAAAACTTGAACTCAGGACCTTTGCCTTCGCATGCCAGTGCTCTACCAACTGAGCTACCCAAGTACTACTCACGACCACCAGCCCCTTCCTTCACCCTCCCCCCTCCTCGCCGCCCCCCCCCCCCCACCCCACACACACCTTTACTTCCCAAACTTCACAGAAGTTCTCCTACGAAACTTGCGGAACTAGCACTCCTGCATGAAAGGATATTTTGGAGACGCGGATTAGCCAAAAAGTACATACGTATATATGCCGGCCGAAGTGGCCGTGCGGTTAAAGGCGCTGCAGTCTGGAACCGCAAGACCGCTACGGTCGCAGGTTCGAATCCTGCCTCGGGCATGGATGTTTGTGATGTCCTTAGGTTAGTTAGGTTTAACTAGTTCTAAATTCTAGGGGACTAATAACCTCAGCAGTTGAGTCCCATAGTGCTCAGAGCCAGCCATACATACGTATATGACTTACATCTCCCTATATTACTTATATTTATCCATATTACTTAACATTATGTTTGTAATGTTGCCTGACACATTCAAATAAATAATTGCTCATGTAACTTGGGTGCGAGTACACAGAGTGTAAAACGTATAAGCTGCCATAATTATACAGACGACCTCGGTGTGCTTTGCAAAAAATTCTAATGAAATGTCATTGTATCACATTATTATTTACATTTTCAGGTGACGACCCATGACCTTGCATGTGTATTACCGACATCGACGCGGCGGTCAGAGAAAGGTAACAGACGAACCAGAGCAGTGTAAGCATTGGACGTATACAACGACGCGGAACAAGCAATGTAAACAGCCCCTGGGTTGTCAAGAACGTGTAATTCGTTTTACATAAACAACGAATTAAGTATAACCAGACGTTCTCTCTTTTACAACATTACCATAACGAAGGGCGCGGTAGTAAAAAAATGCTGACATCAAATAAAATGTGTTTCCATTAGCACAAAAACAACCATTACCACGTAATTTGTTGTACGTTAATTACCATCAACTGTTTCCTCTTTTTACAACAATACCATGACAAAAATTAAATTCAGATTGTTTTCCTTTTCTACAGCAGTGTCGTAACGAACATGAAATCCACATTACTTTGTTTCCTGTTGGAGCAGTATTACAATAAGTGTTAAAAATTCCCACCATTCGATTAGACTCACCCTTCATTAAGGCTAACCGAGTTTAGTCGAGCTCGCTCACACACACGCACATTTTCCTTTATAGTATTGGCAGCACTGAAAATCTCTGCGTAAGTTCGTCCACATTTTTTACTTGCATAAATAAGTCCATTCATATAGCCCCAAAAGTAAAAATCCACTTCATTTCAATCAGGACTACGTGCTGGCCATCGACGTGGACTAAAACATCCTGTCCACTGTCCCAGAAATTCTCTATTCATAAAGCTTCGTGCTCTGTGACGAAACTTGAGTGGAACACCATCGTGGAGGAACCACGTGATATGACATACAGCTAACAGAATACTTACTGTATTACTTTCTGTCAGCCATTGTCCCGCTTCAACGCAGGGGCGTCCGTGTTATTGCGGGTTTGGCAGTGTTAGTTGCAGAGGGTGGCCGGATGTCCTTCCTGACGCCACCCTGAACCCCTGGAACTTAGGAAGCTTACCCCAGCCGTCTGTGTCGACTGTGAGCCATGAAATAGTGCAAATGTTTTTCAATGTCTGCGTATCTTCTAACTGAGGCGGCACGTGGGAGTCAGCCTGGCATTTACTTAGCGGAATGTGGAAATCCGCCTAAAAACCACATCCAGGCTGGCCGGCTTACCAGCCCTCGTCGGTAATTCGCTGGAGGGATTCGATCCGGGTCTGGCGAGCCTACCAATGTCCAGCAAGCAGCGCATCTAGCGCTCTTGGCCACCCTGGTCGGTATACGGCTAAAAGAATATTTTCTAATAAAGTTGGTAACAATATTTCCTCCTCAAAGGTTCGGTAATTGTCACTAGTCAATCGTGAAGGTAAAATGTAGGGCTTAATACTGTAATTATAGATTACACCCGCCCACACATTTACAGAAAATCTTCGCTGAAAATGTGTTGCTATACTTGGGGCGGATTGTACATGTTATGGAAATTGGTTATTCCGTCGCGAGTGAAACACGCTTCATCTGTGACGAGTATTTTCTTTACAGAACCATGCTGCGCACTTTGTAACAAAAACCACTGTGAGAATTCTCGTCACGGAGGGAAATATTGCTCTTCCAACGCATGTACGTATTGAATGTGGTAAGGCTCCCCTTTCAAAGCGCTGTGAACGACAGTGTACGATACAACCACATGGCGGGCGATGCTTCTCGTGCTCTGAGAAGGATCTTCGTAGATACGGCCCAGAATTTGTTCCTCAGCTTCCAACGTACTTTCTTCGCTGGATAAAATCCTCTCGGTTTTCAAGCCACGTCAGTTCCAATAAAATTCTCGAGATTTCGATGGCTAGCTCAGCCATCGTCGTCAGGAGTAAAACTACTGACTGCCATGTCTATTTTTTTCTCTTTGCTGTCGTTTCATTCCCCGTCACCATAGGGGAAGGGGTAGGCTGCCAGCAGCACATTTCGCCGCTCTTCAACCAAGAGATGACATAAAATACCACAGAAGAGAATTACATATATGAAATACGGGGATAAAAGATGAAAACATGTAGATTGGCGATGCACTTTTACATAAAATCCATACACATTTAAAATGGCAGTCCGTAACGACGTAGCACATAAACACTAACAGCACGAATAGCACAATTAAAAACGGCGTTAACCGTATGGGACGACGAAACTGACTGCACACTGCACTGATGTTACACGGCGAGTACCAAACCATGAAAGAGTAGCTGCATTAAAATTTGAAGGGCCTGCCAAGGGAGGAGAGGTTGAAGAGGAGGGACAGAAGAAAGAGAGATGGGGAAGAGGTGTAGCAGGAAAAGGTGAAGGGGTGTATTCGGTACCACACCAAGGAGCAGGAGATGGGGAGGTAGCGCAAGGACTGGGAAATGAAAAATGAGAAGGACAGGGGGGAAGGGAGGAAACAGCAGAGGGGGGAGGGGAAGGAGAGAGAGCTCAAGGAAGGAGTGGAGAGGAAGAGGACCGTCAGAGGTGGGAAGATAAATATCAGAGCGAAGCACATCATCTGAGATGGGAAGACACTGGAAGTTTCTTTGAGAGAGGAGGGGGAGGGTGTGGAGATGGAAAGAAAGGGGGACACATTGGTAAAGGCGCGGCAGCAGGTGGGGAGTGGAGAAGAATGGAGGCACCAGGCGCTGAGAGAGGTTACACGGCGAGTACCAAACCATGAAAGAGTAGCTGCATTAAAATTTGAAGGGCCTGCCAAGGGAGGAGAGGTTGAAGAGGAGGGAGAGAAGAAAGAGAGATGGGGAAGAGGGGTAGCAGGAAAAGGTGTAGAGGATACAGATATGTTCAAGGAGAAGGAGGAGATGTCAGAAGGATATGAGGCCATAGAGGATTCTCATGGGGAATGGAAGACAGATACAGTTAAGGAGGGGTGGTGTAACAAAGGAAGTGATGGATCAACAATTTGTACATTTGAAGAACGGTGGAAGGGTCCAGTCATCTGTTCCAGCCAGACAGCAGTTTCAGGAGGCAGAGTCTACTGTGGGCTTTGCATTGGATGGTAAGGAGTCCAGGTGAGGTGACAGCCAGTGGTGAGGCCAAGGTATTTCAAAGTGGGGGTAAGTTGGATAGAGCAGTCATAGATGGTGAGGTAGAAATCATGGAGCCAAAAGGAGGAGGTGGTACATTCTATAATGACTCCCCAGGTCTTGGAAGGATTCATTCGAAGGAGCCACTGGTGGCATCAAGAGGTAAACTGGTTTAGGTGGGTTTGGAGGGAGCGCTGGGACTGTTGAAGGGTAGGATATAGGGCATGTCAGGCAATGTCATCAGCATATCCTTCAGGGAGATGGACAGATTGGTGATATCATCAGGGTACAGGAGATATAGTTGAAGAGGAGGGATGCAGCCATGGAGCAAACCTGTGGTATGGTAGAAGGTACAGGAATTGGTATTATGAATGCTGACATAGGTTGGATGGCAGGAGAGGAAGGAGGCAGTGAGACATGAAGGTAATAGGAAGGGTGCAGGTCTGGGGCTTGAAAAGCAGCCAAGAATGCAATATACAGTCATGGGAGTTCTGGATGTCAATGGAAATAAAAATAGAAGAGCAACAGGAGTAAAGTTGGAGGGAGAGGAGATGGGTGAGGTTAAGGAGCTGGTCGTTGATGGAGTAGGAGGGCTGGAAACTACACTGGGTAATAGGGAGGAAGTAGGAGGAAGTAGTGTTGAGTTAGGTGGTGATGGATGTGGCAGGAGAGGATGGACTCAATGACCTTAATGAACACGGAGGTGAGGCAGATGGGGCGATAGGAGGAGGTTTCGGAAGGGGTTTCTTATATTTAAGGAACAACAGGTTGATGGAAGTCTTCCACAGGTTGGGATAGAAGCCAGCGGAGAGGATGGTGTTGCACAGAGTGGCCAGAGCGGCGAGGAAGGAGAGAAGGCATTCCTTGACGTGGCATCAGGTAACGCAATCGTGGCCAGTGGTGGTGTTGCATTTGGAGAGGAGGATGAGTTTAACGTCATGTGCTGCGATAGGAGTGTTCAAGTCTGAGACCAGTAGCTGGTCCAAGAACCAGAAGCTGGGAGCAACCAGTGAGACAGTGGTATCGGTGCAATCAAGGTCATCACGAAAGAAGGAGTAATCAAAGTGAGGGTCATCGGGTATGGAGGAGACTTCAGAGAGGTGGGAAGCAAAATGGTTAGCATTACTGAGGTTGTCAGGAAAGGCGTAGTTGTCATGGAAGAGTGGGTAATACGGGGAAGGATAGCTACCAGTAAGGCGGTGGAAAGCAGACCTGTACTTGAAAGAGTTGACATGAGGGGTGGCGTTGAGTCGTGTGCATGTATGTCGCCATTCCGGTCGTTTGTTTGCTGTCATAAGGTCTTGAACGTGTCTTTTTAATTTCCAGTGGCGGAGAAGAGTGTCCCGGCAACGAGTGCGGAGGAAGAAACGGTAGAGCCGGCGGGATTCACGGACAAGGAGTATGGCCTGTGGAGGAACGGGAGGACGGTTGGGGTGGATAAGTTTGGTGGGAATGTGGGCCAACACAGCGTATGAGACGGTCTTTTGGAGGAAGTACGAGGCATGAGCGATGTCATCGGGATTGTAGAAGGGGAGGGGGTGTCATCCTACCTAGATATTGATGGATTACCGGTAGGCATTCTAGTCTGCATGGCGGTAGTCGTGAACAACTTCGGGAGGGCTGACAGGGCTGGGAGTTGGGGAAGGGCGAAGGTCAAAGGAGACGGTGAGAAGGACTGGTAGGCGGTCACTGCAAATGGGATCGAGGACTTCCGCAGTGATACGTCCAAGGAGGTTGGGGGAAACGAGGACGCCATCTACATCTACATGGATACTCTGCAAATCACATTTAAGTTCCTGGCAGAGGGTTCATCGAACCATCTTCACAATTCTCTATTATTCCAATCTCGTGTAGCGCGCGGGAAGAATGAACACCTATATCTTTCCGTACGAGCTCTGATTTCCCTTATTTTATCATGATGATCGTTCCTCCCTATGTATGGTGGTGTCAAAAAAATATTTTCGCATTTGGAGGAGAAAGTTGGTGATTGGAATTTTGTGAGAAGATTCCGTCGCAACGAAAAACGCCTTTCTTCTAATGATGTCCATCCCAAATCCTGTATCATTTCTGTGACACTCTCTCCCATATTTCGCGATAATTCAAAACGTGCTGCCTTTCTTCGAACTTTTTCGATGTACCTATCTGGTAAGGATCCCACACCGCGCAACAGTATTCTATAAGTGGACGGACAAGCGTAGAGTAGGCAGTCTCCTTAGTAGGTCTGTTACATTTTTTAAGTGTCCTGCCAATAAAACGCAGTCTTTGGTCAGCCTTCCCCACAACATTTTCTGCGTGTTCCTTCCAATTTAAATTGTTCGTAATTGTAATATCTAGGTATTTAGTTGAATTTACGGCTTTTAGACTGATTTATCGTGTAAATGAAGTTTAACGCGTTCCTTTTAGCACTCATGTGGATGACCTCACACTTTTCGTTATTTAAGGTCAACTTCCACTTTTCGCACCATTCTGATATTTCTTCTAAATCTTTTTGCGGTTTGTTTTGAGTTTCTGATGACTTTATTAGTCAATACAAGACTTGCTTTTATTAAGTGATTTTAGTTGCTTCACTACTCCTAGGATATTTACTTCTACGTTACTCATGTTGGCATTCGAATTCTGGAATATTTACTTTGTCTTCTTTTGTGAAAGCATTTCAGAAGGCTGTGTTTAGTAACTCTGCTTTGGCAACACTGTCTCCGATGGTATCTCCATTGCTATCGTGCAGAGAAGGCATTGATTGTTTCTTGCCGCTAACGTACTTCACATACGACCAGAATCTCTTTGGATTTTCTGCCAGGTTTCGAGACAAAGTTTCGTTGTGGAAACTGTTATAAGAATCTCGCATTGAAGTCCGCGCTAAATTTCGAGCTTCTGTAAAAGATCTTGGGGATTTTGTGTCTGTTTAAATTTGGCATGTTTGTTTCGTTGTTTCTGCAACAGTGTTCTAACCCGTTTTGTGTACCAAGGAGGATCAGCTCCGTCGTTTGTTAATTTATTTGGTATAAATCTCTCAATTGCTGCCGATATTATTTCTTTGAATTTAAGCCACATCTGGTCTATACTTATATTAGTAATTTGGAATGAGTGGAGATTGTCTCTTAGGAAGGCGTCAGGTGAATTTTTATCTGCTTTTTTGAATAGGTATGTTTTTCGCTTATTTTTCGAGGATTTGGGGATTACAAATTCAGTCTTGCTACGACAGCCCTGTGTTCACTAATCCCTGAATCGGTTTTCATGCTCGTTATTAACTCAGGATTATTTGTTGCTAAGAGGTCAAGTGTGTTTTCACAACCGTTTACAATTCGCGTGGCCTCATGAACTAACTGCTCGAAATACACTCCTGGAAATTGAAATAAGAACACCGTGAATTCATTGTCCCAGGAAGGGGAAACTTTATTGACACATTCCTGGGGTCAGATACATCACATGGTCACACTGACAGAACCACAGGCACATACACACAGGCAACAGAGCATGCACAATGTCGGCACTAGTACAGTGTATATCCACCTTCCGCAGCAATGCAGGCTGCTATTCTCCCATGGAGACGATCGTAGAGATGCTGGATGTAGTCCTGTGGAACGGCTTGCCATGCCATTTCCACCTGGCGCCTCAGTTGGACCAGCGTTCGTGCTGGACGTGCAGACCGCGTGAGACGACGCTTCATCCAGTCCCAAACATGCTCAATGGGGGACAGATCCGGAGATCTTGCTGGCCAGGGTAGTTGACTTACACCTTCTAGAGCACGTTGGGTGCCACGGGATACATGCGGACGTGCATTGTCCTGTTGGAACAGCAAGTTCCCTTGCCGGTCTAGGAATGGTAGAACGATGGGTTAGATGACGGTTTGGATGTACCGTGCACTATTCAGTGTCCCCTCTACGATCACCAGTGGTGTACGGCCAGTGTAGGAGATCGCTCCCCACACCATGATGCCGGGTGTTGGCCCTGTGTGCCTCGGTCGTATGCAGTCCTGATTGTGGCGCTCACCTGCACGGCGCCAAACACGCATACGACCATCATTGGCACCAAGGCAGAAGCGACTCTCATCGCTGAAGACGACACGTCTCCATTCGTCCCTCCATTCACGCCTGTCGCGACACCACTGGAGGCGGGCTGCACGATGTTGGGGCGTGAGCGGAAGACGGCCTAACGGTGTGCGGGACCGTAGCCCAGCTTCATGGAGACGATTGCGAATGGTCCTCGCCGATACCCTAGGAGCAACAGTGTCCCTAATTTGCTGGGAAGTGGCGCTGCGGTCCCCTACGGCACTGCGTAGGATCCTACGGTCTTGGCGTGCATCCGTGCGTCGCTGCGGTCCGGTCACACGCCGACGGGCACGTGCACCTTCCGCCGACCACTGGCGACAACATCGATGTACTGTGGAGACCTCACGCCCCACGTTTGAGCAATACGGCGGTACGTCCACCCGGCCTCCCGCATGCCCACTATACGCCCTCGCTCAAAGTCCGTCAACTGCACATACGGTTCACGTCCACGCTGTCGCGGCATGCTACCAGTGTTATAGACTGCGATGGAGCTCCGTATGCCACGGCAAACTGGCTGACACTGACGGCGGCGGTGCACAAATGCTGCGCAGCTAGCGCCATTCGACGGCCAACACCTCGGTTCCTGGTGTGTCCGCTGTGCCGTGCGTGTGATCATTGCTTGTACAGCCCTCTCGCAGTGTCCGGAGCAAGTATGGTGGGTCTGACACACCGGTGTCAATGTGTTCTTTTTTCCATTTCCAGGAGTGTAATTTTCAGAGAACGCGTTTAGCACAATTCAGGGTGACGTTTTATGCGTACCTCCGGAATTAAACATGTATTTTCGTCAACATATCGAGGGAAATTTAAAGACACCACCAACTATTATAGTATGATTCGGGTACGTGTTTGAAATCAAACTTAAGTTTTCTTTGAACCTTTCAGCAACTGTATCATCTGAATTGGGAGGTCGGTAAAAGGATCCAATTATTATTTTATTTCGGTTGCCAACAATGACCTCTGCCCATACTAACTCACAGGAAGTATCTGCTTCAATTTCGCGACAAGTTAAACTACTTCTGACAGCAACTAACACGCCTCCGCCAACCGTGTTTAGCCTATCCTTTCGGAACACCGTTAGGTTCTTCGCAAAAATTTCGGCTGAGCTTATATCCGGCTTTAGCAAGCTTTCAGTGCCTATAACGATTTGAGCATCAGTGCTTTCTATTAGCGCTTGGAGCTCTGGTACTTTGCCCACACAACTACAACAATTTACAACTATTATACCAGTGGTTCCTGTATCTACGTTTTTCCTGTGTTCAGACTGCACCCTTTGTGACTGAAGCCCTTCTTGTGTTTTCCCGAGACCCTCTAACCTAAAAAACCGCCCAGTCCACGCCACACAGCCCCTGCTACACTTGTAGCCGCCTCCTGCGTATAGCGGACACCTGACCTATTCAGCGGAACCCGAAACCCACCACCCTTTGGCGCAAGTCGAGGAATCTGCAGCCTATACGGTCGCAGAACCGTCTGAGCCTCTGATTCAGACCCTCCACTCGGCTCTGTACCAGAAGTCCACAATCGGTCCTGTCGACTACGCTGCAAATGGTCAGCTCTGCGTTCATCTTGAAAGCAAGACTGGCAGCCTTTACCACTTCTGTTAGCCGCTCGAAACCAGAGAGAATCTCTTCTGATCCAGAGTGACACATATCATTGGTACCGACGTGAGCTACCACCTGCAGTTGGCTGCACCCTGTGCTCTTCATGGCATCCGGGAGGATCCTTTCCACATCTGGAATGACTCCACCCGGTATGCACACGGAGTGCACATTGGATTTCTTACCTTTCTTGTCAGTCAAGTGCCTAAGGGGCCCCATAACGCGCCTAACGTTGGAGCTCCCAACTACCAATAATACCACCCTCTGCGATTGCCCGGATCTTGCAGGCTGAGTGGTTTCCTCTGAAACAGGACAGGCGACAGCATCTGGCTCAGCGACAGTGTCAGCCACAGACAGCACCTGGAACCTGTTTGGCAGACAAACTGGGGAGGCCCTACGTGCGGCCGCCTGGGAAGTATATCGCCTCCTGCTTCGCCCCAGGGCGACCTCCCACTCGACCACAGGTGAGGGGTCAGCCCAAGTGCGAGCAGTAACTGGGTTGGCCACTGGTGAGGACCGATCGGAGGACTCTGACGTGCTGGACGTCCGTTGGATCCCCATGGCCAGCCCACAACAGTTGTGCCCATCCACTGAGGCCTCCAGCTGTGTAACCGAAGCCATCACAGCCTGAAGCTGAGAGCAAAGTATCACCAACTCGGCTCGCATCCGAACACAACAATCGCAGTCCCTATCGATACTAAAGACCGTGGAAAACTAAACAATGCAGATAAACGGACTATCAGCACCTGCGCAATTCTGCTGTAGAACTTGCCGAAAACGCACGAACTGTGTCTAGTAATACACAGATATTCAAAAACCTAACTACCGAAGCACTCAGGTGAAACTAAATAATTTGACCCTGATTTTGAACTTTTAATATATCACAAAATCGGTTTACCTTTTGATGCAAACGAAAATGCGAGAACTGTGGCTACTAGATGTTATATTTACACGCATAAACTCAAGAAACTAAACTATTAAAGCACACAGACGATATAATAAAATTCGCTCCTGGTTAGGAACTCGTAAATGACAAATGCGGTTACTTATCTGTTCCTACGTCTGTCGCGATCGGCTACTGCTGCCTGCCTCAGGGGTTGTGTTACTGGGCTGGCACTATTTCCCGCTTATATACCCCGATTACAGCCACTGGCACCAGTCAGAGAGGGCAGAAACAATGCGCGCGCGGAAGGTGAGCTGGGCAGCTCATAGCAGCTTCTGCCCGCCACGGTACCGAGTGAACTGCACTTTCAAACGTGGCGCCAGCCCCTCGCACCCCCTGACGTAAGTCGGTCTAGCGGCGGGCTGATGCTGCTATGAGCTGCCATACTCGCCTTCCGCTCACGCGTCGTTTCGGCCCTCTCTGATTGATGGCAGTGGCCGTAATCGTAGGTATATAAGCGGGAAGTAGTGTCAGCCCCGGCATTCAGTAGTTTTACTCCTGAAGACGATGGCGGAGCTAGCCAATGACAGGTCGAGATATTTATTGGAATTGACGTGGCTTGAAAACCGAGAAGATTGTATCCAGTCATGCCCTCGCAACAACTTTCGCCCTCGCCATAAATTAAATAAATGTCGCATGGTTTAGTGATAGTAAATCTCCCTTCCATTGCAACTTTTCTTGGGGTTGCAATAATGTCTGCACAGGTAACTCCCAACGACCAGCGTACTACAGTGACTCAATCACGTGGTCTCTTGTGGCATGTGTATTTGCCACTCTCTCCTGCGGTATCAATACTGTAGGGAAGCAGCCTACTCACGCTGTATAAAATTCACATCAGTCTTTCCATTGTGTGCCAGCCTAGTCCACTGTAACTAGCTCTGACGTCATAAATGTTGCGCAATACTTTAAAAATCAAGTAAATAACCTGAAACGTTTCTAGCATGTCAGGAGTAATACTAAATCAATATGTGTTGAATATCAGTTCAATAACTTTAACCAGTTTCGAAATTCGGACGTTTTTCTGTAAAAATCATTGGCACAACAGAAAAGAGCTAGAGACTTAAAAATTTATATTTAGATTCCTTTTTCATAATAATTTAATAGAAACAGTACTTTGGATCTCACAAATTAAAATTTTAGTGGAAATTCACCATTTTCTGGTTTTTGTCTTAAAAATTAAGGAAGCAAGATAGATTAAGTAGACTAATAAATAAGGCTAGGATGTTTACATTTAAGTAGAATGGAGATCCGCTATAACCATAAAGATGTGAGAAGTTTCATTTGAATAACTATAAAACTATAGCGATAGCGTATCTCCAAAGGGCAAGTTCAGAGCTCGTCTACTGCGTGCAGTGTAATTAAATTAATTCTCTCCCCCAAAATATTTTACTTAGCCACGTCAGACTTTTACTATGATTACTTACCTGTGTGCTGATTGCACATTTAAATTGAGAGCTTCATCGGCCATCAGCAAAGGAAGCGATGATTTATTCAATAACTAAATGTGGTGCATTACTACCCCAGCGGCTAGTCGGGAGAGCCGATTTGATCAGGCGTTCCCTTAGCCGTCCGCACCGCGGTTTTATATATAAGAACGCTGCGCGAGGAAGCAAGGCCCCAGTTCTCTCCAGACGCTGAATAGCACACCATCTGTGTCGGGAGTCGCGTCGCGTCGGTATCATTGCTATAAACAGCCTCGGATGCCGTATTAAGTTACTCGGGATACGCGTAACCATGAAATCATTTTCGAGTGAAGTGTTAATTCTGGGATGACTTTAACGATCTATCTTCAGTTTGCGTATGTCGTAGTTTCACGTGCCGTCGCGGGACAAACATTCTACCATTATTTAGCGTGGCGTTTGATGAACATTATCATCAAATTATGGCGAGCATTCACTTAAACATTTAATTTGGACAGTTATAGTTGCATCAGCGCATTAGACTCTGAACTGCTCTGGTAGTCAGATTGTGTGGATTCTTTTTTTTCATCTGTGACTTTCAGAATATAGCGAACGTTTTTTCACGATCGTTTTTGATTATGAATCCCAGACAATCTCCTAATTCCTCAGAGCAATAAGCTGTAGCTATAGGTGTATTTCTCAGATGAAGTGGGCACTAGGAATTCTGGTTACAGGCTTCACGTTTTGCTAATCACTTTCTGGTTGCCAATATTGTAGTTAGAGAGCCAGTGTTGAGAACGGCAAAAGACAGCATAAATAATAGGAACATTTAAATATAAAACAATTAATTCCACCTGCTGCCCCACATATGCTTAATCTGCCTGGAAATGCATCTTTTCTACATTACAAACCAAACATTAAATAATAAACAGCATAATTCCACCCGCCGCCCCACAATACGCACAACGGTAATGTCTACTTTTCCAAAAATATTGTCCCAAGATGAACTGTTTTTGTTTCTGGGATAACTGTACAAAATGGAGAAACATGTTACTAAGCGTTTTAAATCGGTACTTGTGATTTTTTTGCCGGCTTATACCATTTACACCATGTATTTCAGATTATCTGACCTCAGACAAACGGCTAATATTTCCCTGGTTTCAATAGGCCTTCTCCAGTCCGTATTTATCTTCTCAACGCTCTGTTGCTGTGGATCTTGTCCTTCCTTGAAACTTTATCTTGAGGCCCGGAAATATGCAAAAAATCTATCTTGATGTGACTGCAGCTCCCTAGAGAGACGGAGTTATTCACCAAATTCTTCTCTTTTTGCATTAAGTGGGTGCACCAGATATCGTCTTTTTCTTCTGCTACACTGTAGTGCTAAAAGAATCAGGAGTTGTTGCTGCACAGAAATACTCATTTTCCAAGAAAAACCCGCAAAACAATTTAACCAGCGCAAAATTTAAGGAAGCTGCTCTGCAGAAAACTATCAAAACACTGGATCGCTAGCACAGATATCGTGACCTAGCCGTATTGCCGACCGTCTGGAAGAAGATTATTCGAAGTCCTGCTCTATGGAGTAGCATGATTCCACCCGTTGCTCGGGCTCCGTCGGAGCTCTGCAAACGGTAGAGCCGGTCACCGGACTGTTCACTTGGCAGTGACAGACAAGCAGCACTGCGCAAACCTGGGTTATTCTTCGTTTGTGGAAGATTGTGGTGTCGCAAACAGAAGACAGCTTTTTAAATTATTTAGTCACTACCAAATCAGTTCTCTGGTGGGCAGTTGGGGATATTTATACTAAATAAAACGTAAAAATGAACCACAATTCTAACTAAACATGCTGAACATCTAATGAAGACGCATATTCCAGCAGTCTTAATGCCAAACAGATTTTCGAATTCAAGAAAACATTTCCAGTAAATAAAGAAGGATAAAATGAATGTAAATATGTACTAAGTAAGAAATGGATGATGGCAAGCTGGAAGGCAAAACTAGGAAACTGAACAACAAAGAAAATATACTAAATTAATCCAACTCAGATTTCTATTGCTGCTTTCTACATTTACTTACTTTCCCTTGTGTAAGAGCTTCAATGTTGGGTATGACTGATTCAGTACACCTCAGTCTCAAATCACATTTCAGATGATAATATGAAAATGTAGAATCTTAATCGTGTTTTACACTGTCTCATTAGGAAAAAGAACTGCTCACAATTCTCAGTTGGTCTGAATAAACTCAGCATCAGTGCTACATGTCTACGAAGTTTCCGGTATCGCTTCTGTGACGAATGTTTGTAAAAGACTAAGTCACTAATCCATCTATCATCCGACAGTTAAGGGATACTTTCTCCTTTCATATTCATGAATAACGGTATTTGTTGGCGCAGTTACATGAAGCGCTCCAGAACTTTAGCATTACTGAGCAAGCGAAGCTCACAGTGATAAGGTAAAACTCCTTGTTCATCACCGACATCGTTCAGAAAAGCCTTGCGGAAGCGATGATTGAGTCCTTTTGTTCTAATAGAATTAGTGATTTTCACAACCAAGCTCATTACATTAATCAATTTTACGCTTCTGGAACACAAGTACTGTTGATGAATCAGACAATGTATGGGGATAACCAGAAGATCATGACTTCATTTTTCTCAGGACGCGCCCTACTAAGCCACTGATTTCGCCAGTCATAGCTGGAACACCGCCTGTTGCTATGGAGGTTAGTAATTCCCCAGAAGACCAAACTTCTCCATAACTGCTTCACGCGCATCGAATATGTCTTGACCTGTTGTTGTGTCCTTCACCAGGAAGAGATCTATCATCTCCTCGCGAACTTCCAGCACTTTGTTTACTGTCCTAACGAAAATTGCTAGCTGTGCTGTGTCTGGCAAGTCAAGAGAGTCATCCAAAGACAAAGAAAATGCAACTCTGTCTTTAATATTCATTGTCGGCTGAGCATCCAAATCTTCTGCTAATTCTTCGATTCGGCTATTACAGTGGCTCGAGAAACTGACATGGACTGTAGCTGCGGAACCAGTTGTGGGCACAGCTCTCCCGCCACTATTACAAGGCATTCGTTAATAAATTCACTTTCAGCAAATGGCTTCAGCTGCACAGCTATCTGATGAGAAATTCTGTAGCTCACTCTCACAGAAGAATCTCTTCCAGAATGATTAACGTCCTGCAAATAATATGAAATATTGTTATCAAATAATATGGGCAACACAAACTCTCAAAACTGTCGTGGTAATTGTTGAAACGATGCAGTTTTGTCTTGTTCCTCCCATGGTCACCATATAACTAACAAAACTTATTATTAAGCGGTAACTTACGTTCTTTGAAAAGCAGGCTTTCAGTTCCAGGACTACTGCCTTTCGTTCGTCATCGAGATATTTGTCGTGCTCTACGGCGTGATTTACTGCATAATGACGTCTTAAATTGAATTTCTTTATATGGTTCAATACTTTGACACACTAAACATGTTACACAACCATCATGTTCGGTAAAAAGGTATAGACCCTCCTACGCGGCATTAAAAAAGTGGTGCTGAAGGGCTGCAGGTTCGGCCATGTCTAAATGCAGTGACAGCTGGGACTGGGGATCGACACCGCCCGCGCTCTTTCCGTTGCTCTCGCCTGTCGCTCCGTTCATTTCTCGTGGCTCTTTTTAAAATCTTCTCCAGCCTAATTTTGAGTTTAGATTGTTATGAAAATTAAAAAAAATTAAAGTAGGGGTTCAGGAATATTGTTCCGTACTATACATTACTGGCCCTGTTCAGGTGTCAATGATTATTTTTGTCGTAATTATAATTTCATTGTCGATTCGCTGCCCACATACTTTTTTGTCTCCCCACTCCCCTCCTCAGGAAATTCCTACCGCTTGAGATGTTTAGGGAGCACGAGGGTGTGCCGTTATGGATACAGTACCGCTTCGTTGAATTTCGGAGCCGCTGCGCGAAGGACTCCGCCGAGTCACATAGAAGGCGCAGCTGTGCCTCCTCGACCGAAGGCAGCAGGGCAGGCGCGGCGTTTCTCAGATTCAAAATGGTTCAAATGGCTCTACGCACTATGGGGATTAACTTCTGAGGTCATCAGTCCCCTAGACTTAGAACTACTTAAACCTAACTAACCTAAGGACATCACACACATCCATGCCCGACGCAGGATTCGAAGCTGCAACCGTTGCGGACACGCGGTTCCAGACTGAAGCGCCTAGAACCGCACGGCCACACAGGCCGGCAAATCTGCTGAGATTTCAGGGCTCTGATAGGGAAGTTTCCCGCGTTCTGATAATCAGACGCCAGACCGCGTGGCTTGTATCTTTTCGTGGATGCGTCAGAACATTACAGTTGCCACAGCGACAGCTCCTCGCTCACAGTGCCCTATTTTCTGCTGCTAACCTGAATCAAGGTGAAAGGGTGAAGTACTGATACACCGACTTGTTGAATGATATTCACGGCTGCCTGTTCTCAGTTGAACCATTGTTTCTGGTAATGTTAATCGTAGTTGATTCAGTTTGAATAGAGTTGGGCCTCATAGTGGATTCATGTAAACAAAGACAGACTGCGTTGTAAAAGGCATTAATTCAGGAGAGAATTTGTATAGCTTCTACCCCAATGTTTCTTTGCCTAACTGACACCATTCCTTAACTGATATGTGTTTGTCATTTTCGTGTAAGGTTTATCAACTGGATCTCCACGAAGCTGTAGCTACTAAAGATTTAATAAAACTTGTCATTTTTGTAAACTTCAATACGCTACTGTTCTCATTCATTCTCCCGCTACTATTCACTGTTTTTATTGCATTCTGATTGTATGTGAATACATTAGCAATTTATGGTTCAGTATCATTAAATTAGTTAATCCGTTTATTAATTCGACTTCTTAAAGTGATTACAAGCATAGAGCAACAAAAAGCGCCATGAGTTAATTCGCTAAATCACTCAGAAGATTCATGTGAGTAGCACATGATTTGAAGGTAATTGACAAGAGCCGGCAGCGGTGGCCGAGGTGTTCTAGGCGCTTCAGTTCGGAACCGCGCGACTGCTACGGTCGCAGGTTCGAATCCTGCCTCGGGCCTGGATGTGTGTGATGTCCTTAGGTTAGTTAGGTTTAAGTAGTTCTAAGTTCTAGGGCACTGATGACCACAGAAGTTAAGTCCCATAGTGCTCACAGCCATTGGAACCATTTTTTTATTTATGTTTGTCATTTTGTGTAAAATTTATCAGCTGGCTCTCCAGAAATTTGTAATAACAAAAGTGTTAATAAAGCTTGTCATTATGTTGTAGACTTAAATACGCCAATGTTGTCATTCATTCTCCCTCTACTATTCACTGTTTTTATTTTATGGAGGTGGTAGATGCGTGTACCATCCATTTTAGGTTCAATATTCTTAAAGTAGTTTATTTGATTATTAATTTGACTTCTGAAAGGCATAGGGCAACAAAGGCGTCACGAGTAAATTCCCCAATTCGTACAGAAGAATCATGTGAGCAGCGCATGATTTGAAGGTTATTGATAAGATAATATTTTTCTTTATGTTAAGATAATATCCGTTATCTTCACTCAGACATACATTTATGATTAAAGCAAGCAAAGGCTTGCAAGGTTCCATACGCCCCTCGCTAGGCGCCTTTTCTGTAGTGTCGGATTTAGTCAAAACCGGATGCTGGGAAGCTAACTATGTTAATTAGATCTATAAATTATAAATTTTATTGCTCATGAATGGGTTATTTACAATTGCAAACTAATAAAAGGATTAGGAGTGCGGATGTAGATGTGTAAATATATTAGGTTACAAGCATTTCGTTCCTACAAAATATATCTGTTATGGAACACAGCTAGATTGATTGCAGTTACATAATTTTTAACATTATTATGCAGCAACAGCAACTGATATTGTTTATATAAGAATATACAGCCTACAGTTGCAGGTTAACTTTATCGTTTACCTAGGTTTCAACGTTATTAATAACGTCATCCTCAGAATTTTTTTTTTTTTCCTTTATTGTATTTCAATTCCCCATCGGGGCGGGCTGGCAGCAGCATATGCGCTGCTCTTCAGCCGAAAGACATAGAACAAAACAATAGAAGACATTTAAAAACAGCAAAGGAGAGAAGAAGGCGAACATAGATATAAAAAAGGGGTAACATCATAGAAGGCAATAGACAAGAAAAACGGGGTGACTGTAAAATGGAGATAAAAAACTGTTTAAAAGTAGCACACACAAAAAGCCACACACTGCGACGATTAAAAGAACACAAGGCACAGTATGACTGGAGCATAAAGGTGTTGACGGATGGCATAGCACACAACGTAACACTGACGGCGAACCTCAAGGCAGTACACAATTAAAATCACACCTCTTGACGCACACGAGAAACAGCACTAAACACAACACTGATGGGGCACACTGATGATGATCAATAGAGAGGATCTGCCAGGTTCAAGGAGATGAGGGAGACCTGAAGAAGGGAGGGAGGGGAAGAGATGGGGGAGGGGAATGGGGGGCGCGTGGAAGAGGGCCAGGTAGGGAGGGATGTGGGAAGGAGAGAGGCAAGTATGGGGTGCAGGGTCTCAGGGGAGGGGGGGATGGAGGAAAATCCGCTCTGGGAGAAGGAGGAAAGAGGAGAAGGGGGCCCTGGGGAGGGGGGGGGAACAAGGCCGGGTTATAGTTGGAAGGAAGGGTATATGTCACGGCGAAGTTCGTCATCCGGGAGGGGTAGGCGTTGGAAATTGCCCTGATGAAGGAGATGGAGGGTGTGGAGGTGGAGAGAGGGAGGGATACAGCGATAGAGGCGCGGCAACGGGCGGGGGGTGGAGAGGAAGGAGGAAACCAGAGGGTGGGGGGGATCAAACCTGCGAACAATGTAAAGGATGCGGAGATGTTGGAGGAACAAGAGGAGGTGGGGGAAGGGGATTAGTTCATACAGGAGCCGTGTGGGGGAAGGAAGGCGGATACGGAAGGCAAGGCGGAGCGCATGGCGTTCAAGGATTTGGAGGGCCTTGTAAAAGCGGGTGGGGGCGGAGATCCAGGCGACGCTGGCATAACAGAGGATAGGATGGATGAGGGATTTGTAGGTGTGGAGGATGGTAGAAGGATGCAATCCCCATGTCCGGCCGGACAGGAGTGTCAGCAGGCGGAGGCGGGAATGGGCTTTCTGCTGGATGGTCAGGAGATGAGGGGTCCAGGTGAGGTGTCGGTCAAGGGTGAGGCCAAGGTATTTCAGGGTGGGGGTGAGTTGGATAGGACGACCATAAAGGGTGAGGTAGAAATCATGGAGGCGAAAGGAGCGAGTGGTGCGGCCTATGATGATTGCCTGGGTTTTGGAGGGGTTGAGACGGAGGAGCCACTGGTTACACCAAGTGGTGAACTGGTTAACGTGGGTTTGGAGGGTACGTTGAGACCGTTGAAGGGTAGGATGGAGAGCCAGGAAGGCAGTGTCATCAGCATATTGGAGAAGGTGGACTGGTGGGGGTGGCTTAGGCATATCAGCTGTATACAAGAGATAAAGGAGAGGGGAGAGGACAGAACCCTGGGGGACGCCAGCCGTGGGATAAAAGATACAGGAGTTGGTGTTGTGGAGGGTGACATAGGAAGGACGGTGCGAGAGGAAGGAAGCGACCAGACGGACAAAATTGATAGGCAGGGCGTAGGTTTGGAGTTTAAAGAGGAGACCGGGATGCCATACACGATCATAGGCATTTTGGAGGTCAAGGGAATCAAAAATGGCGGAGCGACGGGAGTTGAGCTGGAGGGACAGAAGGTGAACAAGGTTGAGGAGTTGGTCGTCAGCAGAGAAGGAGGGTCGGAAGCCACACTGGGTAAGGGGGAGGAGGTGGTGTTGAGCAAGGTGCCGATGGATACGGTGGGAGAGGATGGATTCAAAGACCTTACTGAAGACGGAGGTGAGGCAGATGGGACGATAGGAAGAGGCGGCAGAAGGGGGTTTCTTGGGTTTGAGGAATAGGAGGACGCGGGAGGTCTTCCACAGGTCAGGGTAGAAGCCAGTAGAGAGGATGACATTATGAGATGGGCGAGGACAGTTAGGAAGGAATAGGGGCTTTCTCGAAGGTGACGGTAGGTGACACAGTCGTGACCAGGGGCCGTGTTGCGTTTGGACTGGAGGAGAAGTTTAATGTCTTGTGCTGTGATGGGAGTGTTGACGTCGGAAGGGGGCAACTGCCCCAAGTACTGGAGACTAGGAGCAAGTGGAGCGACTGAGGTATCAGCACGTTCCATGACGGTGGGGAAAAGAGAATAATCAAAGTGGGGATCATCGGGGATGGAGAAGACCTCGGAAAGGTGGGAAGCGAAGTGGTTGGCCTTACTGAGGTTGTCTGGAAGGGGGCGATCGTTATGGAGAAGGGGGTAGTGGGGAGCGGAAAGGGAACCAGTAAGACGATGGAAGGCGGACCAGTACTTGGAGGAGTTGATAAGGAGGGTGGCATTGAGTCGTGTGCAGGTCTGGCGCCAGTCCCGGCGTTTCGTTGCTGTAATAAGGTTCCGTACGTGTCGCTGTATTTGCCGGTGGCGTTGGAGTGTATCCCTGTCACGAGCACGGAGGAAGGAGCGATAGAGGCGGCGGGATTCACGGAGGAGGAGGACAGCCCGCAGAGGGAGAGTGAGACGGTGTGGGTGGATGGTTTTAGTAGGAACATTGGCCTCCACGGCGTCAGTAATTACCGTCTGAAGGAAGGACGAGGCGCGGATGATGTCGTCATGTCGTCAGGATGGCGATAGGTAAGAGGGTGGCTTTCGACCTGGGTGGAGATGGAGTCCCGGTAGGCATCCCAGTTGGCACGGCGATAGTCATGGACGACCTTGGGAGGGGGTGCAGGTTGCGGAGCCGGAGGGGGGCGGTTTGCAGAAGTTATGGTGAGAAGGACAGGGAGGTGATCGCTACCTGTGGGGTCAAGGACGGCGACAGTGATATGCCCAAGGAGGTTGGCAGAGGCAATGACAACATCGGGGGTGGTGTTACTTTCGGGTTGGGTGTGCTGGGGAATGGGAACAAGGTCACCCTGGATTGTGGAGAGGAACTGATGCCACCGCCGAAGGGCAGCAGGAGTGCGGCTATGGATGTTGAGGTCGGCGGCAATCACATAGGTGGAGAAGGTGTGGTCAATGTGTGAGATGAAGTCATAAGGAAGAGGAGCAGTGGAGCGGACATAGATGGTGGCACAGATAATGGTGAGGGAGGGGAAGAAGACGCTAAGGATAAGGTGTTCAGTGGGGTCATTGAGGAGAGGTTGTGGCCAGACGGGGATATGCTTAAGGTGGCCAATCGTGACTCCACCCTGCGCACGAGGACCAGGAGCATCAGTGCGGTGGAGGATATAGGGGGAGGTGCGGATAGAATGGTGGGGCTGGAGAAAGGTTTCGTTCAAGAGGAAGGTGTCGACCTGGTGGTGGGAGAGGGTGTGCATGAGGAGGTATTTGTTGGAGCGGAAGGAGCGAATGTTCTGGAAGAGGATGCGAGACTCGTGCCGCGCCATGACGGGAAGGAGGGGGGGAAGAGAGGGAAGGGAAGAGACTTAAACTAGGGTGTTGAAGCAGGTGAGGGTAAAGTGGGCTTGGTTGTGGGAGTAAGTGGCGATGGTGTTCAGGTGGAAAACAGAGCGAGCAGCAAGGGATATTTGTTGGAAGGTGTGCGGGCGCTGAAAAGGGTGAATGTTTTGGAGTACAACGGTAATGAACCGGATGATGTCCTCGGCTGTGGGGGGTGGACGGAGGGAATTGTTAGGATAGACAGGAGGATCGACGGGACGAACTGGGACTGTAAGTTCAGGGGTGGCTGGAGGGGGTTTAGCTTTACACTTGTGAGAGTATGTGGGATGGGGGCCATTGCAGGTATTACAGGAAGGAGGAGCAGCGAGGTTGGGGCAGTTCTTGAGAAAGTGGGAGGCCTTGCAATGGGGACAGGTGGGGGGGTTTTTGCAGTTGGGAGTCAGGTGGTCATTGTACATCAGGCACCGCTGGCAACGGTAAGATTGGGGAGGGGATTTGGAGGATTCAACAGGGTGGCGACGGTGGTATATCAGGGCACCCTGGGTGAGGAGATGGGCTATGGATGGGGCGGACTCTGAGAATACCCGCATGAGGTAGGTGGGACCAGAGGCATTGTGGATACGGCGGGCAGAGCGGATTTCCAAGTCCGGGTGGGAGTTCAGTTCTACCAACACATCATCCTCTGTGATCACCGGGCTGACCTTGGTGATCACAGTGGTGTAGGTGGGGGGGCGACGGGGAGGCTGGGGCTGACGAGGAGTGGAAGCGGAAAGGAAGGGTGTCAGAGAGGCGTGGGGGCCAAACATAACTCGTGGGAGGTTTCGCAGGAGGTCTGTGTGAAAGGATGGGGACGGGCACTTGATAAGGACTGAGTCCCTGCGGGGAATGAGTTGGGAGATGGGAGCACCAGGTAAGTACTTTCGTATTTCCTTGGTGAGGGTACGAGCGTCGAGGAACTTAGGATCGGGAGTTGACAGGAAAAAGGTGTGGAGGGTGGGGGCCAAGGTAGGGGTGGCAGGAGGAGGGGTGGTGTCCATGGTGATGGCAGGGGGAGGGGGAGGTGGTGTTGATTTTTTGTGGGAAGTGGCGGGAGCAGAGTCGGTAAGGACGCGCTTTTGGGGTTTTTTGGAGACTGGAGGCTGGGAGGAGGGGAGAGGGACGGGGAGGAGAGGGAGGTGGCGGGTGGCAGATCCCTGTGGCGTAGTGGAGGCACCGGGAGAAGCAGCTGGTTCAGTGGTGGCGATGGTGGCTCGGCGCGACGTGATGCGTGCGGGAGATGCAGAAGACGAAGTGACGGGGTCGGTGAGAGAGGGGAAGCCAACCACTTGAGGGGCGGCAGCAGAGGCGGCAACAGAGGCGTACGTGACGGCGGGGGTAGTAGTGGGAGCTGTTGAGGGTGTGGAGGCTGGAGGAAGGGTGTAGAGGTGTGGGTATACAGCAGGGGAGGAGATAGGGGGGTGGGTAAGTGGGGGAAGGGAAGGGGAGGTGGAAGGAGGGAGGCCAGAGGCGGCACTCCAGGAAGTGACTGTGGGAGAGAGGGAGGGGGAGGTGTAGATGACGGTGGAGGTGGGAGTACTCATTGCAGACGAACGGCGACGGACAGACGGACGTGCAGCAGGCGGCGTCGGCGTCGGCGATGGGCAGCGGCGAACAGACGGACGAACAGCAGGCGACGTCGGCGTCGGCGGCGAACAGACGGACGAACAACAGGCGGCGGCGGCGGCGGCGGCAGCGGTTACGACGACGGCGATGGACAGCCAGCAGGCGGGCGGACGGACGGACGGACGAACGAACAGCGACAGCAGCGGGCAGACAGACAGACAGACAGACAAACACACACAATCTTCGAAGACGGAGATTCCACCCTGAGAGCAGCCCCGGCTTTGCAATCTGACGCTTTCGAAGGAGGGGATCCAACCCTCTAGATGTCTTCTTCAGAACCTGCAACAAGTTAATATTATAATGCGCTAGTAAATTATATTAGACATGGTCATCCTACAGGATGCAACGTATAGTACTTACATAAATTATTATTTAAATGTTTGCTTAAAACAGACCATGTCCTAAGTCAACTTCATAAAACTTGATGCATAACCACAAGGTTTTGTCACTTGTATTAAACCAACTGTAGAAATTCATTTCAAGCCCGTTGTATGGGCCTCGTCGTGTGACTAGAGACTGCGGACCGCGAGAGCTTCGCGGTCTGGCTCACAAAGGGCGGCGCGCATGCGCGAGACGTATAGAGTCAAACTCTTATTACGCACGCGTCAGATAACCGTTTTGCTATGAATTAATTTTATATTTTACTATTGTAAGTTAATTACAGTATCCAGCATGACTACGTTTTACATTCTACTACAGAGCTTTCTAAACTGACCAACAAATCTCGTATGAACATCTATAGGAAAGGATCTATTATTACAGAAACTGTGAGGTCACTTGCATTATGAATTATTGTGAACCCAATATAGGTTGTAAGCCTTCGAAGTATGCCCTATTTTTTAAATACAGTTGATAGTTCAGTAAATTACTTCTATCTGTAATTAGGTGTGCCTAAATTTGTAGTTCCTCAAGCGTGTCGAGACTATATCCCTTCACTCCATGATGTAGTAGCTCTATGTCACGTAAAGGTTTAGGTGTATAAGCCATTTGCACCAGATGTTCCGCAAAAGCTGACCCCCGTGTTCCTACGCCCTTTATTGGAAGATGTTCTTTAAACCTTACCGCTATAGCTCTGCCTGTTTGACCTATGTAATAACATGGGCAATCATCACACATAATCTTATATACGCCTGATTTCGCTGACTTGTCACCGCCTTTCTCAAGGGAATGAACCAAATTTTGCTTTAAACTATTACTCGTCGAGTAGGAAATTTTAAAACCTGAATTTTTCAACAGGCGCCCTATCTTGTAGGAGACATTACCTATATAAGGAACCGACAACCATTTCTTGGTCTGATCTTCGGTTTGAGTATTTGTGTTTACTAAAGTCGTTGTCCTTTTTCGCGTTTTCTCATGATATAACTGCCACACTATCTTTGGATCATAGCCATTATTCTGTGCAATACTCTCGAGAATTTTTAATTCTTTTTCGAGGTTGACATCTGACAACGGAATAGAAATCGCCCGATGGATACTAGAATAGAAAAACGCCATTTTATGCGCTTAGGGGTGGGTTGAATAAGTTGCCTTCCAGAATATGTTGAACTCTATTTTACCATCTTTAACAGTCAACGTTAAATCAAGATAATTTAGTGATCTGTCAGCTGATTCCAATTCTTGTGTGAATTTTATTTTTTCATGTAGACTGTTAAACGTTGCGAATAATTCTCCAGAAGGAATAGAGCAAATTTTCGCAACGTTTAACAGTCTACATGAAAAAATAAAATTCACACAAGAATTGGAATCAGCTGACAGATCACTAAATTATCTCCGAAAGAACGGATACCATCTTAGTATATATATAGTTACGGCTCACCGACCACTTGACCATCTTCTTCTTCTGTGCGAATGCACAAACAGTGCCCGAACTTTTACGGGAATCGGCAAGGCGCCGCGAGTAATGAGTATAATGGGCGGGAACAATACGAATGTAGTGCGGGACAATTCGCGGGAGGCATGCCAGAGATAAATCCTTGCAGTGTCCTCGGTGGCTCAGAAGGATAGACCGTCTGCCAAGTAAGCAGGAGATCCCGGGTTCGGGTCCCGGTCGGGGCACACATTTTCATCTGCCTGTAAGCAGCTAAGGGTGTTCATTTCGTTGTAAGTTCATTCTAACGAGCTGCTTGGTCACCGATCGTATCTGTACGAAAGAACAGATACCATTTTAGTATATATAAGTAGTGTCAGTGTCGTCGTAACTGCCGTCTGCTTGACATCTACTGTGCAGCGAGCTACGTTAATTTAAGTATTAACTGTATTTTCTTACTTGTCACTTCTTCTTCCGTGTGTTTTTGATTTTAGGCAGCTTTAATTTTCGAGTACTAGTAATAGTGTTCCATAGATTTCGTGTTTGTTTTGAATACAATCTGAGAGAGTCCCTTTTATCAGCTGTAGTGCCAGTAGTGCTAGTGTTTGTTTTGAATGCAGTCCAGAGACAGGTATTGCTTATTTTCATTGTTTTCAGCAAGAAGTGTCCAGTAACCACAGTTTAGTAAGCTATCAGGCGCCTTTAGTGAATTAGCAGTCTAGTTAAAAGTTGATTAACTAAAATTGTTGATTTCTTAGGATGGACAGGATGTGTGACTGCTGTGTACGGACGCAGGAGCTGCTCCTGTTCGCGAACAGCTGAGCTTGTTGATGGCCGCGGTCAGCCGTCTTCAGGCTGCTGCCTCGGAGTGTAACGGCAGTGGGGAGTCTGTTGCGTCGCACGGTGCACCCCAGGTGTTACATGCTTCACACACGGTCCCCGCTGTCGAGACATCTTCGAGGGTACCGCGCGCGGTTGGTCCACCCTCTCCCCAAGGGAAGTGGCGGGTTCAGCGGCGTTCGCGGCGCACGAGGCGGAGGGTAAATGTGGAGGCTGGCCGTGTGGCATCGCCCGCTCTGCCTGTGAGTGGACATAGCAAGGTCCGAGCAGGCACACGGAGGGAGGGGTTTATTAGTGATTAGGAGCTCCAACGTTAGGAGGGTGATGGAGCCCCTTAGGGAAATAACGGCAAGGTCGGGGAAGAAGGCCAGTGTTCACTCTGTCTGCTTTCCGGAAGGGTCTCATCCGACATGTGGAGGAGGCCCTGCTGGCGGCGATAGAGAACACTGGGTGCACCCAACTGCAAATTGTTGCTCATGTCGGCACCAATGACTCCTGCCGTCTGGGGTCAGAGGTCATCCTCAGTTCATACAGGCGGTTGGCGAAGTTGGTGAAGGCGGAAAGCCTCGCTCACGGGGTGGAATCTGAGCTAACTATTTTTTGTATCGTTCCCAGGGCAGATCGCGGTCCTCTGGCTTGGAGCCGAGTGGAAGGCTTAAACCAGAGGCTCAGACGATTCTGTGGAGATCTGGGGTGCAAATTTCTCGACCTCCGCTATCGGGTGGAGAAACGTAGTGTCCCCCTGAATAGTTAGGCGCGCACTACACGCAGGAGGCGCCTACAAGGGTAGCTGAGTACGTGTGGAGTGCACATGTGGGACTTTTAGGTTAGAGAATTCCCTCCCTTGTCCCGACAAGACGCCTCCTGAGACACAACAAGGTATTAGTAGGCAAAACGCAACAGGGAATAACAATATTAATGTGGTAATAGTAAACTGCAGGAGCGTCTATAGAAAGGTCCCAGAACTGCTCTCATTAATAAACGGTCACAATGCCCACATAGTACTAGGGACAGAAACTTGGCTGAAACCAGATGTAAACCGTAATGAAATTCTAAACTCAGATTGGAATGTACACCGCATAGACAGGCTGGACAGGAAGCGGGAGGCGTGTTTATAGCGATAAAAGGTGCAATAGTATCAAAGGAAATTGACAGAGATCCGAAATGTGAAATAATTTGGGTGAAGGTCACGGTTAAAGCAGGCTCAAACATGGTAATTGGATGTCTCTATAGGCCCCCTGGCTGAGCAGCTGTTGTGACAGAGCACCTGAAGGACAATTTGGAAAATATTTCGAGTAGATTTCCCGACCATGTTATAGTTCTGGGTGGAGATATTAATTTGCCGGACATAGACTGGGAGACTCAAACATTTATAACGGGTGGCAGGGACAAAGAGTCTAGTGAATTTTCTTAGGTGAATTATCTCAAAACTACCTTGAGCAGTTAAACAGAGAACCGACTCGTGGCAATAACATATTAGACCTTCTTCTGACAAACAGACCTGAACTATTTGAAACAGTTAACGCAGAACAGGGAATCAGCGATCATAAAGCGGTTACTGCATCGATGATTTCAGCCGTAAATAGAAATATTAAAAAAACGTAAGAAGATTTTTCTGTTTAGCAAAAGTGACAAAAATCAGATTTCAGAAGACTTGACGGATCAACACAAAAGTTTTGTCTCAAGTACAGGTAGTGTTGAGGATGAGTTGACAAAGTTCCAAACCATCGTACAATATGCATTAGAAGAGTATGTGCCAAGGAAGATCGTAAGAGATGGAAAAGAGCCACCGTGGTACAACAACCGAGTTAGAAAACTGCTGCGGAAGCAAAGGGAACTTCACAGCAAACATAAAAATAGCCAAAGCCTTGCAGACAAACAAAAATTACAAGAAGCGAAACGTAGTGTGAGGAGGGCTATGTGAGAGGCGTTCAGTGAATTCGAAAGTAGAGTTCTGTGTACTGACTTGGCAGAAAATCTTAAGAAATTTTGGTCTTATGTCAAAGCGGTAGGGGGATCAAAACAAAATGTCCAGACACTCTGTGACCAAAATGGTACTGAAACAGAGGATGACAGACTAAAGGCCAAAATACTAAATGTCTTTTTCCAAAGCTGTTTCACAGAGGAAGACTGCACTGTAGTTCCTTCTCTAGATTGTCGCACAGATGACAAAATGGTAGATATCGAAATAGATGACAGAGGGATACAAAAACAATTAAAATTGCTTAAAGTAGGAAAGGCCGCTGGACCTGATGGGATACCAGTTCGATTTTACACAGAGTACGCGAAGGAACTTGCCCCCCTTCTTGCAGCGGTGTACCGTAGGTCTCTAGAAGAGCGTAGCGTTCCAAAAAATTGGAAAAAGGCACAGGTCATCCCCGTTTTCAAGAAGGGACGTCGAACAGATGTGCAGAACTATAGACCTATAGCTCTAACGTCGATCAGTTGTAGAATTTTGGAACACGTATTATGTTCGAGTATAATGACTTTTCTGGAGACTAGAAATCTACTCTGTAGGAATCAGCACGGGTTTCGAAAAAGACGATCGTGTGAAACCCAGCTCGCGCTATTCGTCCACGAGACTCAGAGGGCCATTGACACGGGTTCACAGGTAGATGCCGTGTTTCTTGACTTCCGCAAGGCGTTCGATACAGTTCCCCACAGTCGTTTAATGAACAAAGTAAGAGCGTATGGACTATCAGACCAATTGCGTGATTGGATTGAAGAGTTCCTAGATAGCAGAAGGCAGCATGTCATTCTCAATGGAGAGGAGTCTTCCGAAGTAAGAGTGATTTCAGGTGAGCCGCAGGGAAGTGTCGTAGGATCGTTGCTATTCACAATATACATAAATGACCTTGTAGATAAAATCGGAAGTTCACTGAGTCTTTTTGCGGATGATGCTTTGGTATATCGAGAGGTTGTAACAATGGAAAATTGTACTGAAATGCAGGAGGATCTGCAACGAATTGACGCATGGTGCAGGGAATGGCGATTAAATCTCAATATAGACAAGTGTAATGTGCTGCGAATACATATAAAGAAAGATCCTTTATCATTTAGCTACAATATAGCAGGTCAGCAACAGGAAGCAGTTAACTCCATAAATTATCTGGGAGTAGGCATTAGGAGTGATTTAAAATGGAATAAACATATAAAGTTGATCGTCGGTAAAGCAGATGCCAGACTGAGATTCATTGGAAGAATTCTAAGGAAATGCAATCCGAAAACGAAGGAAATAGGTTACAGCACACTTGTCCGCCCACTGCTAGAATATTGCTCACCATTGTCGGATCCGTACGAGATAGGATTGATAGAAGAGATAGAGAAGATCCAACGGTGAGCAGCGCGCTTCGTTACAGGATCATTTAGCAATCGCGAAAGCGTTACGGAGATGATAGATAAACTCCAGTGGAAGACTCTGCAGGAGAGACGCTCAGTAGCTCGGTAAGGGCTTTTGTTGAAGTTTCGAGAACATACCGTCACCGAGGAGTCAAGCAGTATATTGCTCCCTCCTACGTATATCTCGCGAAGAAACCATGAGGATAAAATCAGAGAGATGAGAGCCCAGACAGAGGCATACCGACAATCTTTCTTTCCACGAACAATACGAGACTGGAATAGAAAGGAGAACCGATAGAGGTACTCAAAGTACCCTCCGCCACACACCGTCATGTGGCTCGCGGAGTATGGATGTAAATGTAGATGTAGAAGTCCTGACCACTTGACCTCGTTTAGATTGTCGTCATAGTGGGATACAAGTTCCTCCTATACCCATACTTGTACTTTTGTGTGTGAAGCGATACGTTCCCACATTTCGGTCCATAGGGCGGCAGTGCAATTTTGGTTCATGTTTGATGTGTGGTCGGCCAGTATTCGCCGTTGTTATTCCGTCTTCGCAATTTCCCAGGCTCCGGGGACGAGGTAGTCTGCTGTCGGCCCAGCAGGGCTGCCAAAAGTCCACTTGCAGCAAGAAAAGACACGTGCAAACTGAGATGAGGCGTTCAGTACACCGGTCCCATTTCACGATCGCAGCCAGTCTAACTATCCGAGTCACCGCACTCTAACTCTCAGCCGGGCGCCATGGCTTCACTGCACCTGCCGCTGCCTCCACCCACCAGCAACATGTCGCCCACCTGCGTCGCCCACTGACGTCTCCCGTCCGCTGAGTGCAACGTGGTAGGCCACGCTGCTTACCGTCCGAGATGCGCGCGTCGCCGGATATGCTGTTGCTACTGATTACCTCCGCAGACCACCTGCCGCCGTGCCGCACACAGGTGCCGCCCGCGCTCGCCGCCAGACAGACGCCCGCTGCTGTCTTCCTTAGAGCACGGGCCTCAACGCCCGGGGCGCCTACTTTTACCGCTGCGTAGCCAGCCGCCTCCGCAGCTATGCCGCCGCTACGCGGGTACCGAGTGCGTACTGCCATCAACTGCTACTCCGCTGACGCCGTCGTCGCAGCCGCCGCCGCTTTCCACGCACCGCGACGCGACGAGTGTACTGTTAAGTTATACTACGTACTGAGGCACTGAAGGAGAACGTAGAAGGGGAATAGGGATTCTCAGATCGGTAAATTACAGTTTAAAATGAACTGAGATTTTAACAGCTCAGTTTTTGTATCATTCAAATATGCTTAGCAAGAAAATTTCCCTTCATTTTTCGATATTAGGCTATGGTTTTATGCCTCATTAGTGTTGCTGCTCGTATGGGTTCTGCCTCTCAGTACTTAGAAGTACAATGTGTAGGGTTCAATTTTGCTTCTTATGCAGTTACTGCCTGTTGTTTGGAGGCGCCTTTACTTAAAAGAACGATTTGAACTTTGGAATTTTGTAAGTATAATTACTGTGAGTTATATTGAATGTGTAACTGTTCCTAGATAAGCACTTCAGATACTTGGTTGGATAGTTAATGTCTGTGTAATTTAGACACATACTATCGTTGGATCTGTGAACTACAGTGGGTTTCTTATCCTTGATTTAAACTCTTTGATTGTTGCTGCATTTCATTCTTAGTTGTTGCGATGAGAAGTTCTTGCAGGTGTATTTTTGAAAGTTTTCATTTAATTTACAGGGATTTACAGAGAGCTAAATGTGTCTCACAAGCACAGAGTCTCCCAGCCGTTCATGCCATTTTCTTCCTTTTCGGTTTCGTGTCATGACCTATTCTTATTTCTTTCAGCTTTCCTATAAGCATCATCTCTGTGTACTCTTGTGAAAACAGGTTCCTACTCCTTGCTCCACAGACTACACGATTAGCATTTGTGTTGCCCAATTCATTGGGTCGCTTTGCCACATGTCGGATTGGGGAACGAAAGGACCTAAGTTTCCCCTTCTTCTCTTTTTCTTCTTTCAGCGTCTCTCTACATTTTATCTCCCCATCATGGTATCTTTCAATGCCCATGCCTCATGTTCTTTAGATAAGTGATAGTTGCTTGTAACTGGTTAACTCAGTGAACGAAGATACGATATATTAAGTGGTGTACAGCTCTAAGAGCTATAGTGGTTGATGAAGGAGAATTGGGCTGTTGTTCCAAAGAATGCATAATGTTTACCTTACTGAAGTTTTTCTGCAATGCTTCTCTTGACAAGTCCGTTCCCTCAGTTCAAATGGCTCTGAACACTATGGGACTTAACAGCTCAGATCATCAGTCCTCTAGAACTTACAACTACTTAAACCTAACTAACCTAAGGACATCACACACATCCATGCCCGAGGAAGGATTCGAACCTGCGACCGTAGCGGTCTTGCCGCGCTGTTCCAAACTAAAGCGCCTAGAACCGCTCGGCCACCCCGGCCGGCAGTGTTTAGTTTTCTCATCAGATACAGAATGTGCAACCTCTTTTTACTATGGCTACTCTGTTTGTGTTTCATTGTTCAATGGATCGTTATACTTCGAATTTCCATCAAATTTTTGTAACTAACATTCCACTGATCTACAGACGAGCAAATTCCATTGTCGGTTTAGAAGCATTTACTTCCGTATTTCTTTTGAGGCACCACTCATAAGAGTTAAAAATTATTGCGCATTTTTAATTCTTATGTCCGCTGAACTGTATGTTTCCCTTCAGCCTCTCTTTATAAAATTTTCCTGACCGGTGTCCATGAACTTAATATGAACTCATTCCTTAGCGACGTCTACCTTAATTCCGAAATCTAGTACTCTATCTCACTGCGATCCTTGCGTACGGGAATTTTCATCGTCTTCAGGTGACTGTATTGTGGTTTTTATGCGGGCAACGAATTCTTAAAACTACTGCACAGCAATTTTTGAATTTTCTGTTTGTTGACATTCGTCACAGAAATGCACTCTGTTTCAAATTTAAAACAAGTACCGTACCAACGATTGAACTAAGCCTTCTTAAACCCTGTTTTTTATCGTATAAGAGTTAAGATCCTTTCATGTAAAAATTTTGGGTCTCTCTGTGCTGATTGTTATTGGTGTTTAACCTGTTGTCAGACAGCATTGTCTTACTCTGTTTTTCCGTGTACTTTACGTCACACCACTGGCACCTATCACCAGCTGTGGTTTAAAAACATACACTTACTTCAAGTTCGCTTTAGCAGCATCGCTGCATTTTTTCTCTTCTCCAGCATTGCCGCGTCTTCACTCCCTTCCCCCTGTGCTATGCGGACCCTGCTACCGCTCCGCTTCCCCTTCACAACTTCACAACATCATGCCGTTTCCCCTTCTCACCTCGCATAGTCCTCTTCTTAGCGATACCACGTTCTCCCTCCTTTGCCAACCATCACACTTGTGCCGCGCAGTGCTGTGCCATTCCTTTCCCTTACTCGTCTGGGCCACTATCATGTTCAGTGACGTCACATAGGCCTATCGCCTTCCCTGCCTCGCTACCCACGTGGAAGCGACGCGTCTGCCACTCTGAAGTTTGATTACATGCATGCGCTTCTATCGCGCCGAACCTCATTCTAGCCGTGAATTCTTTTGTATATTGTGAAATGAATGAAGACTCAAAGCAATCTTTGTCTTCTTTTGTGTGAAATTTTATGAATAGGGTGAGGATATTTATAGCAGTTTTGTGGCTGCGGACACTTTTATTTAATTTACCATCTCCAGTGTTTTGCCTTGTGGTTTCTCCATGCTAATAACTTTATATTTTGTATATTTGTGTTGTATTTTCACATTTTTATCTCTTTTGGATTAATGGGAATTAGTAATTTTTTTATGTTTTCCTGCCAAGGGACTTAGAGTGGTATTGAATTTTGTGGACCATGGTTTTCCCTAATCTTGACAGATAAGGTAATGAGCAGTATTGTTAGGTAAGATAATGTGTATTAACGAGCTGGCACAGGTATGTTACATCAAGTACTTCTGCTTCATGTTCTTACCATAACTATGATGTTATGAGATGGCACATACTGATGATTTTATTTGGTGGTCCTGGGAATCCGATAAGCATTCTAAGGAGTGTGTTTTGTACAATTAATGAGTACTTTAAGTTGAAGTGGTATGATGTCTAGAAAGACCTTACAGTAGGTACATTCGCCCTATAAATATTTAAGAGCAGATTACATCCACATTTTGCAGTTTGATAATATTGTGGTATGTCGAAACTTGACCATTAATTTATGGGAGATATTGATTACGGTTACCCACTGTATTATTTGTCGTGCCAACCAGTAACAATTCCGACCACAGCTTGGTCACAATTCAACCTTGTTAATTATTGAAAATTCCTGATAGATTAAAACTGTGTGCCGTACCGAGATTCGAACTCGGGACATTGCTTTCTGCGGGCAAGTGCTCTATCGAAAGAGCTACCCAAGCACGACTCATTACCCGTCCTCATAGCTTTACTTCCACCAGTATCTCATCACCTTCCTTCCAAACTTCACACAAGTCCTCCTGCGAAACGTGCAAGGCTTGCACTTCTGGAAGAAAGAACATTGTGGAAACATGTCTTAACCACAGCCCGGGGCGTTTCCAGAATGAAATTTTCAGTCTAATTTTGGAAATGTCCTCTGGGCTGTGACTAAGCCATGGCGCCGCAATATCTTTTCTTCCAGGAGTGCTAACTGTGCAACTATCGCAGGAGAACTTGTGTGAAATTTGGATGATAGGAGATGAGATACTAGCTAAAGTAAGTCTGTGAGGACGGATCATGAGTAGAGCTTGTGTAGTTCAGTCGTTGGGGTGTTGACCCCTGCCCTAACCATCGTCCCGCTCCCGCAGTGGTTCCTTAGATAAAAAAAAGAAGGTATGTTAAATGCTGTTGAATGTATAGTGATACAGGTGCTGTGTTCAATCCTACCATCTGATCCTACCGAAAAACTGATGTTCTTTCATTAAGCGAAAATGCCGTGTATACGAGGGTCACACCAAAAGAAATGCACATTTTTTTTTTAAATTCATCTTTTATTCTACATGTTTGAAAGTTTTACAGTGTGTAGATACATCCTTTAGGAACAATATTTTCATTTCTCCACATAATTTCCATCCCTCTCAGCTGCCTTATGCCATCTTGGAACCAGCGCCTGTATACCCGCACGGTAAAATTCTGGACGAACCAGTTTGAGCCACTGTTTGGCAGCGTGCACAAGTAAGTCATAATCTTCAAACCTTGTTCCACGAAGAGAGTCTTTCAGTTACCCAAAGATATGATAGTCTCATGGAGCCAGGTCAGGACTGTAAGGCGGGTGTTCTAGTGTTGTCCATCCGAGTTTTGTGATGGCTTCCATGGTTTTTTGACTGACATGTAGCCGTGAATTGTCGTGCAACAGCAAAACATCCTGCTTTTGCCGATGTGGTCGAACACGACTCAGTCGAGCTTGAAGTTTCTTCAGTGCCACCACATATGCATCAGAATTTATGGTGGTTCCACTTGGCATGATGTCCACAAGCAAGAGACTTTCGGAATCGAAAAACACCGTATCCATAACTTTCCAGCAGAAGGTGTGGTTTTGAATTTAAATTTCTTGGGTGAATTTGCATGATGCCACTCCATTGATTGCCTCTGCGTCTCTGCTGAAAAATGATGGAGCCATGTTTCATCAGCTGTCACAAATCTTCCAAGAAATTCATCTCCACCATTCTCATACTGTTCCAAAAGTTCGCTGCATACCGTTTTTCTTGTTTCTTTGTGAGCCACTGTCAACATCCTGGGAACCCACCTGGGACAAACCCTTTTTAACGCCAACACATTCAGTATTCTGCAAGCACTTCCTTCCCCTTCCCCAATGTAGCGTGACAATTCGTTCACTGTGATGTGTCTGTCAGCAGTCCCCAATTCGTTAACTCTCTGCACATTGTCTGGAGTGTGTGCAGTACGAGGCCTGCCGCTGCGAGGACAATCCTCAATATTGCCGTGCCCGCTTTCATCACGTAACCTGCTTGTCCACCGACTAACTGGACTGCGATCGACAACAGCATCTCCATACACCTTTTTCAACCTCTTGTGAATGTTTCCCACTGTCTCGTTTTCACAGCACAGGAATTCTACGACTTCACGTTGCTTCTGACGAACGTTAAGTGTAGCAGCCAGCCTGAAGACATGCTGTGACGGCGCCACACACGGGAACAGGTTGAACTAAGTTTGAAAACAAGCGGGAAGGATTTATTACGCACTGTAAAACTTTCACACACACAGAACGAAAACTGTATTTTTACAAAAATAGTGTGCTTTTCTTTTGGCGTGATCCTCGTATATAAAGGCAAAAGGCAAAACTCCCGAGTTCGAGTCTCGGTCCGGCATACAGTTTTAGTTTGTCAGGAAGTTTTATATCAGCACACACTCCGCTGCAGAGTGAAAATTCCACTCCTGTTAGTTTTCATTTGCCTCAATTTTGAATAATTAATTTACATGAAAGGCAAAGTTATGTGCATGAGGCAATTTCAGGTATTTTTATGTGAATGGATGTATCTTTTCTTTTGTCTTTTCTGACATTTTCACTGTTATTTAGCCGCATTGGCCTTTTCCGAATTATGTACTCAAGTCAAGACAGTGATGGTTTATCAGATGCTCTGTCTAGTTCATGCTGTCACTTACCAGCTGAAATTACTGCATAACTTTGATTTAGGTGTATTGTTTCACTGTCTTTCTCACTGTTTATTCCTAAGTGTGATACGTTTTGGAGGGCTGTTATTTTATGGATTAATTTAAGGTGTCTTAAAGGTGAGTAGGAAAAATTTTAATATTAGAAATTTGTGGATTTCTTGTGTAGCCTATGCTATCCTCTATTTTTATCCGTAATTCCAATATTCTGTGAGTATAAGATGAGGTTTTGTATTTTGTGTTTTAAGATGGGTTAATGAAGGTAAGTTTTTCATGCGATTTATAGTACAGCATCTCTTCAGCTTACTAACTGCAGTCTACTCTTTACTGAAACTGTGTTAATATTTTGTAGCCTGTGGAACTTTGTGCAATTATTACCTGTAACTAATACATGGAGGATGTAGCAAGATTTTCCCTTCGTTACTGCTCTTTTCAAACGTTCTTAATCCTGTCCTAATCCAAGCCTAGTATTAATATTTTGCACTTAGCAGGTTTATTATGTCTGTCGCCCAAATTCATTTATTTTAGAGAATTAAGTATTCTGTCATAATTATGATACATTTTATATTTTGGTATTAGTTCCATTATGTAGCAACGAGATTAATAATTATCATACAACATAAACAACAACACATTTCTAGGTGTGCCTGCAAATCATTGTGAGACCAGTGCTCATTCCGTTTGGAAAGCATCTACTTTGTATGACACTGAGTATAGTATTGCAACATTAAATTAATAATTGATTTTCCCCAACCTAACAGAAACCATAATAGCTCATTCTACTTTTGGGAAGATCTCTGGCACGATTTTAACTTCGTTTATTTTAAGATCTGATTGTTTGTACAATGATGATTTCAATTATTACAGGAGCTATTGTATTTCTGCACAAAACCTGAATATTTAATGCTTTACTATTTTCTAAATTTGATAAACGTTATTACATGTCAGTGTCCTCCTCTTACACTAAATGAATTATTGTAACAGATCCCTTCCTTGTTATAAAGACCCCTATTATGGTCAACCAACCTTTTGGAGAGTGACTAATACCCTTTTGTAAGCAATGTGAGTTACCACTCTTCCGGGAAAGATGAAGGAATATACAGGGTGGCAGCCAGTCGAGGAGTATTTTAGGGAATTGGTTCAAAAATTTTATTTCAAAGGTCTCAGGCAAATCTGTATAAGTTTTCTCCCAGTGTAACTTCGGCTGTGCCTACGTGACACAAGTTACCTGCGTTTCAGAACCGAGGCAGTTCTGTCCGGCTAAAGCTGCTGACAAGGGACCCCCTCAGCCCACTGTTGAAATTGCTACTAAATTTAGGTCATCGGTTTTCGCCAATAGCGTGTGTGGGATACAAATGGTTCAAATGGCTCTGAGCACTATGGGACTCAACTGCTGTGGTCATCAGTCCCCTAGAACTTAGAACTACTTAAACCTAACTAACCTAAGGACATCACACACACCCATGCCCGAGGCAGGATTCGAACCTGCGACCGTAGCAGCAGCGCGGCTCCGGACTGGAGCGCCTAGAACCGCACGGCCACCGCGGCCGGCTGTGTGGGATACATATCACGTGTGTGGACCCTGGAGGGTTCTGCAGAGTAGAACACAGTTTCTTCTCTCTCTTGGGATCTAGACCTCGAGCAGGACAGACGTCTTTCATGGAAGGCAAAGCCTGTGGCTCTGCACCAACAGAACTTAACAAGAACCGCCTCCCCTCCCCACCCGTTGACCATTTTATTTAGTTGTTCGACCTCTTATATTGGCCTACACCTGGTTGCTTCCCCCATATGTGCACCCTTATGTCCAGTACCCTGAAATATATTTTCTTTATTTGACCGTGTTTCCTATTTTATCATTTAACGTCAACCCTGGACGCCCACTCGTAAGTCTTCACAGCTCGACCTCCTGTACATTGTCGTCATAAGCGGGATACAACAACCTCCTCCTATCCCCACACATGTACATATCATGTTCAGATATGTTTACTGTGTTCTGACGTTGTATTGAATACTTACCGTTTCTTTCACTTACTTAATTGCCTTTATCAACACGGAATTACTGGTTACAGTCAGAAACAGCACACATCTACCAGTACCGTTCACAGTGCCTTACGTATAGTACACCCTGCAGTCTTCAAGTCTTCAAGAGATACGCTCCTCAACTCATGCATTGTATAGCGTTAGATAGCAGCTTCAGGAACACCGCTAAAAATGATTCTTTCCGGATCGGCAAGCGGGCGCCCCTGTAAATTTCTGTCATTACCTCTGTGCGTATGTTTAGGTTGCAGTCCTTCGTTCTTCGTTGCAATTCTTTGGTGGTTTTAACACTGCCAAAAATGAATATTTCCTGATAGGCCGGCAGTCACCCCTATAAATTATTGTCATTATTCCTTGATACTCTGAGCATATATACACGTTGCAGTTCTTCTTTCTGAGCGAGTTTAGTTAGCATTTCTGCACTTATGAATACGGTACCTAGGTCAGAAACGGAAACAATTAAGGAAATCAGGAATTGCATAGCTGAACAGATAGAAACTTGTGCTTAAGCATTCAGGAAAAAGTAAGTCAGGTGAACACGACATATGGAAGTCGAAGGAAGAGATTTTTGACAGCTAATGATATTGTTACAGAATACCAGAGAGAAGATTACAACAGCTTCTAGCTTCATAGTTTGAAGCACCTGAGGACGACTAATAATTCCGTTTATATTCGTTCTTTCTTAAAAAACGACACCGGACGTGAATTTAATTGGTGATTGATTGACTTAAATTGCAAAGGCTCCAATTCATTTCTCATTTCAGGTATTTCCTGTGATGCAAGATCTATTCAGTTCGCAGTGACTTTTTGCTTTTGGGATATCAGATTATTTCTGGAGCTTATCAGCGCTGAATTTCTTGGGGATGTCGGCTAATTTTCTTGCAAAGAATCCGTTTGCCCCGCAATCATATTGAGCCAGGTGACTGACCTAGCACCCTAGCCCTCGGCAGGAGGTGCACAGTAAATTCGCGTGCCCGTTTTAGCACTGTGTAAGTGATCCAGGCCATCAGTCGTAGCTGGTAGTAGCTGGCGTTGCCTCGTCGCCGAAGCGGAAAGGGCTCAGGCTGCTACACATTTGACTTAACGTACGCACGTCATTACAGTGAATCATAATCTTCATTACAATGTTGAAATTAGAGCAATATGCGGGATTCAAACTTGACGTAGTGTCCAGTAATTCAATGTCTACACGGTGTATTACAGGTAAACTGACGCGGATGACAGTATACGACAACAGAAGGAAAATTTTTCACTGAACAAGGATCCACAAACAAGCCGTTTGTGAGATTATAGCGAATGTGTGATTATGAGCCACGATTTACTTCAGTATAAAATATTGTACGACTTAGTACAAATGTATTACAAATATAAACATGTCGCTCTAGTTTTCATTTAATTGGACTCAAATTTCATCCTTGTCCTATGTAAATAAAAAATCACATTCGCCGAACCCTTTAGAGAATCATTCCCGGATCTTCTCGTAAAGACTCAATTCGACGTCAACATTCTTCAACTCTATCAACGGGAGTGCTGTATACTTCACTTATGTGATGACTTGGGACAGAAAACTCCAGAGGATTTAGGTCAGATCATCGTGAACGTCGGGCCCTACTAGTCCTATGCATCTTGGACAATATTGGCGAATGAAATGTCGTCTTATATCAGCATCTCAATGCGCCAGTGCCCGATAGTGGATCTACTATATTTCACACCGTTGCTAAAGGAAAACGTACACAAGCTATTATGTAAGATCGCACTGCAAAAGTGAAGATATCCTTGTCCATAAAGTTTTATTGGAAGAATTTTGACTCAGTGAGACGATAACCTCGTAGAAGAATATGAGGGCGAATGATACGATAACCTAGTACCCGTAACCACACATTCAGTCAGTATGGTTCTTGATACGGTGACTCACAGACAGTATGTTCGTTTACGACAAATTTGAGCACACTTAGATTCCGAATTAATCGAAGCGTAAATTTCAAATAAATTTGTACAGACTAGAGCAATATTTCATGGTGAAGTCTGTGGCAGGTAGTAAACACTTATTCGCAATTATCTCGTCTTCGTCGCGTTTGCGGATCCATGTCGACTGCAAAAATTTTGCTTATACTATCATATACTTGAGCCTACAACAGTCTTCGCTATCAGTTTTGATACATTCCGTATCATCACGTGACATCATGTGAGAGACACTACAGTAGTGTGCGTTTACGGTGCCAAGCTATCAGTACCATCCCAAGAATCCTGTCACAGCTTAACAAAATCGTATGCGTTCGCGGTAGCAAATTTCCCATTGTACTTGTAGATACATCGACGAAAAGTTTTGCAACACAAAAACGTAATTAATGTTGAGTAATTAAATTTAATAAAACATTTGCTAGGCAACATATTTAAGTGATTAGCACTGCAGAACCACAGGCCAATGTAAGCGCGAGATAAGCCATTGCTAAATGTGAAATGCTGCTACATTAATATCTAGTGTAACAGCCAGAATGTTGAATGTAAGCATGCAAGCGTGCATGCATTGTGTTGCACAGGTGCCAGAAGTAAGTTTGTGCGATGAACTTCGATGCCTGTTGCACTTAGTCTGTCAGTATAATGACTGTTAGTGCTGGGTGAGGATGATGTTGTAGTTGGCGTTCGATGATGTCCTATATGTGCTCTATTGGAGACAGATTTGGTGATCGAGCAGGCCAAGGCAACACGTAGATGCTCTGTAGAGCATGTTGAGTTACAACACCGATATGTGGGAGAGCGTTATCCTGTTGGAAAAGATCCCTAGGACACTGTTCATGAATGACACCACAACAAGACAAATCATCAGATTGACATACAGATTTGAAGTCAGGGTGCGTGGGATAACCACGAGAGTTCTCCTGCTGTCATACGAAATCGCACCCCAGACCATAAGTCCAGGTGTAGGTGCAGTGTGTCTAGCACGAAAACAAGTTGGTTGCAGGTCCTCAACTGTTGAAATGTGCGTAAGTTCCTAAGGGACCAAAGTGCTGGGTCATCGGTCCCTAGACTTACACACTACTTAAACTAACGTATGCTAAGAACAGCATACACACCCATGCCCGAGGGAGAACTCGAACCTCATGCGGGAGAGGCTACGCAATCCGTCACAAGGCGCCCGAGACTGCGCGGCCACTCCGCGCGGCGGTCCTCAACTGGCCTCCTTCTAACCTCGGGACTAATCATTGGCGCTGAGGGAGAACCAACTTTCACCAGAACGCACAGCAGACCTCCACCCTGTCCTCCAATGAGCTCTGGCTTGACACCAGTGAAGTCGCAAATGGTGGTGGTTTGAGTTCAATGGAATGCACGCTTCAGGGCGTATGGCTCGAAAATGCTCTTGAAATAAACGATCTGCAACAGTTCGTTGTGTCCCTGTGGTGCCAACTCCTGCTCAAATTGCTGCTGCAGATAGAGTACGATGCGCCAGAGCCATACGCTGAACACGATGGTCTCCCCTCTCGGTAGCACCAGTGGCCGGCCAGAGACCGGTCTTCTTGCGACCGTACATTCTCCTGACCACTGATGCCGACAATCATGTACAGTGGCTACATTCCTGCCAAATCTTTCTGCAGTGTCGCAGAAGGAACATCCAGCTGCTCGCAGCCCTACTACACGACCTTGTTGAAACTCAGTGAGGTGTTGATAATGGCATCTTTGTCGCGTTAATGGCATTCTTGACTAAAACCAGTTCACCACGTCCGACCTCAAGGTAACAAACGCTCACGACCATTACAGCTTGTATTTAAAGCAATCCTGATTTGCATCCATATAGTGATGCAACTAGCGTCACACTTACGCGACTGACGCGAACATTGAACCGACATCCTCTTTCAGACGTGGAAACACGCCTACCAACTTTCGTTTATGTCACACAACTCCTTCTTTATGTTGCGATTATTTTTTCCGTTGGAGTAATTTGAAGCCTTAGTTTTAGTGTAGGATACAGCTCCTTTAGAAGGGATACTAAACTGTGCTGACGCTCTGGTTTACAATGACGAAGTTTTGACTCTGACGTCTTGTAGTAACATACCTGTTTTGATGCAGCTGTCCACGCTATTCTATCTTCTGCAAGAGCCGTCATTTCTACGTAATTGCTGCAGTGCAAATCTATTTGAAACTTTTTGGTCAACCTTTACAATTTTTGCTGTCCCCTAGCCCCAACCTCCGTAATACTCTCCATTACTACATTGACGATTCCCTGTTGCCACAAGACGTGCCATATCAACCGATCCTTTCTTCTTTTCAGGTTAAATCATACATTTCTTTCCTCCTCAGTTAAATTTAGTTCCTCTTCATTAGTTGTCCGATGTATCTTAATAATCATTCAGTAGACTTCTGTAGAACCACAGCTCCAAAAGGCTCTATTCTTTTCTTGTCAGAACAGCTTACCGACCATGTGTAATTTCTTGTGAAACACACACCTCTCTAAAATTTGAGAAGTACACCTGTCACACTCTTGCTTTACGAACTATAATGGCAATGGACTCTCAAAATTTTGGTAATTTCGTAATTTACGCACTGTAAAATCGAAGTATGCATTCACTATTACTACTTTACTAAGCCCTGGTCTCCAAATTATGACCACAGAAGTGTGTAAATGATGTTCTTTTGTTTCCGCCCAGTTTCTGGAAATCAGCTTCCTTTTCTTTAGTGAAGTGGAGGGTCTTTCCTCTTCTGTTTTACTTTGCTCATCTTCCTGTGGTTTATCGGTTCTATGTCTGTAATCACGAACTGTGTTGGACGTTTAGTTGACAGCAGGTATGCCAGCTTGTACAGATTGGCTGATATCTGCCTAGAACGTTATCGGTCGGACTATATGTCCATCCCTCTGGACTCGCTCTCACCCAAGCAATTGCAACTTATCTGCTACACGTAGCTTGTAAGTCGTAGACACCTTTGCCATTTTTGAGACACTCATTTTTCCTGCTACTTTATTCTCCAAAAATTAGCTGCGAAATTTTGCGATTGATATATGTGACAATATGTATGCTTCTACTATAAATATTTTGGAGGGCAGGTCATGACCCCCTTGACAACCCCTTCCCCCGGCCCTTCTTTGAATCCAAACCTGCATGATACGCACCTATTTAATTACCTAAGAGGCACATTACGCACGGCGTAGAGGATAGTCGCTACCGTCAGTCATTTGTATGTTACTGATTTTACCAGGTCCACTGTTAACTTCTGCCTTTATTTTCAGAAACAGCGTTTCAGTTTACTTTTGTTCTTAAACTGTGTAAGTGCATTGAACCTGAGAGTGAAGTTTTTACGAATGCTCATTTTTATACCACATTCAGTGTGATAGATATATTTCCGGTACCATGTAAATCGTATTTGTTGTTTACATATTAGTTAACATTAACAATATACGACAGTGTTTTTTCCGTGGCAAGACTTTGATAACTATAGAAAGCAGAAAAACCCCACAATTCTTATGCAGCCAGCAGCCAACAAATTGGTTGCCGCTTCGGGACCTCTTTGAGATTCAGAAAAGAATCAGCCACAGAAGCGAACTCGTTTAATCAGTTTGTCCGCAGAACTTGTAATTGGACTGCGGTCGCTTACCTGAAGTCGTGGTCTCCAAGGACATCTGTGTGTCTTCAAAGTTTCCTTACTGTTAAACAGCAAACCACTGGAATATTTTTATAGTATGTATCTCAGGAACTGGAACTAATAAATATTTTTCCCTTAATAGTATGATTCATGTACATTTTGAGAACCAAATTCTCTCTCTTCATATATAACTATCACATTCTTTTCCGTTCTAGCTTGCGCACTGTAAATATAATATCATCCATGAAATTAGGTTTTATGCTTTTCTTTTATTTGTTACCAAATGTTGCATCTGTTAGCGTGGTGTACAATTTGCTAATGAATTAGCCACAAATTTTCATAGTAGGGAAGGGGTTTGGAAAATACAGGAATTTCTTAAAATGATTACAATTATTATGAACAACTTTTTTTTTTGCATATTTTCAACATTTACAATTTTTAGATCCGTGAAACAACAACTTTCTCCATTTGTCAATTAACTCATTTTATACTTTAACAGCATAGTATACTGCTTTCTGGGGTTGTATGGTATCTATGAAACGTCATTATATAATTATATCAGTGTAATAATTTGTTAATAAATTATAATTGAATACGTCATTCCAAAAAGGTACCTAAGTCACTTTGGGGGGGGGGGAGGGGGGACTGAGATACAGCCATTTTCGGTATCCTTGCACATACACAAATTTAAACAGAAAGGTGTCTATGTCATTGACATAGTAAGAGAGACAAATTCTCTACGAAAACAATCTGCACTGCATAAAGATTCCTAAGTCACTGACATGGGTATTTTTCTGCTTTCCCACACATGATCACTAGTATCGCCAAAACATTGCAATTTTCTGCTTTCCAACACATAAGCGTCAGTACCGCCAAAATATCCACAAAACTGTAAAATGACGGAAAACGAGACTATGCTTTACGTTTCTCCTAAGAAAAGGGAGGCAGTTGTTGAGAGAAGTGAGAAATGTAAAAGCAATCCTATTAAGAATGCTCGTGTAAGTGGTGAAGTACATATTTCCTATAGTGGAAAGATAATACCTTACCGATAAATAGGCTGAAAATGCAGGTATATATCAAGGGGTTTATCACTTTCAACTGCAGGCGCAACAATTAGTACATTTCGGAAAGAATATATGTTGTTTGTTATCTCTCAAAGTAAATAATTTAAAATTCTGTAATAGATAATTGCGAGACGCTGTTCAAAGACCGACTTTTCAGATTGTTATAAGGCTAGACATATTTGTATGCCTCCGTTTGTACAACATTGTTTAATTGTCCATATTAGTATTGGTTGTGGTGGCAGCATTCAGAACTTAAACGAACAATGAGAATAAACAACTTACAATTAGAATCATACTGCATTTGACTTCTTTCCCTCAAGTAATAACATGATGCTACAACTTCTTAGTTTTAGTAGTTTTAGTATGAAAAGCTATATATAACATCTGATTTTATAGGACTGTGTTTAGTTTCTAAACTTACAGCTGCGATAAGAAATGTTTTGAAATTATCACTGAAGAGGAACAGGAAGAAATATTCTTAACTCACTATAGGAGGAACACAAAGGATGAACAGGATCTTCATTAGCAACAGATGATTGAAGTGGTCGCTCCACCACAACATAGACCACACAGAGAAAACCCAACTCTGAGAGACAAAGCATTCAAACACAAACATTGCTGCACATGAGAAAAAAAGTGCAGACCTCGCATATTGCTACTTCTGGGAAAGTCAACACATGACGCAGGGGAGAGAGATCCAGTGGAAACGCTATAAAGGTAAAAAAGCTGAAGCTTATCTGAGTACATATTGAAATGTTTCCAATGAAGCAAAGTCATTATTTTGGTAAAAATAAATCACTGTTGAGACTCTTCCTTGTCTACAAGTAAGATGTATTCACAACTTAAAGAGGCACATCCAAGTATTAAGATAAACTTCAACGAAAACTTTGCACTGTGCATTGGATGCCCACAAGTACATGTGTGCTATGTTTGTGAGGAATTAAACAATAAAATTAAAAATCTCAATCTGAATGAAACAGCCAAAAGGGTAAAAGCAGCTGAACCAATAATTCGCTAAAGTAGAAATAATAAATTTTGTAGTGCTTTAAAGAAAAGCACAGAAAAATGTATTAATAATGAAAAAACTGTGGCCATAGTGTTTGACTTCATGCAAAACCTATACATGCAAGCAATACTAGTTCAAAATGTCCTCTATTGGAAGCAGTTATCCATTAACATGTTTTCTATTCACAATTTGAAGATGCAGAAAAAAATACCCATTGCTAAATGTGCAAGGAGGGATAGGAGAGAAAAAGAAGATGAAGTAGTGTCATTTCTTAATGATTATATTGACGAATTTGTAGCAAATGACATATCAGGATTACACTTACTTAGCGACAACGATAGTGGACAAAACAAGAATAACACTATTGTAAAGTTTTACTTAGCTTTAACAGATATCATTCGGTTTGATACTATTATCTACTAAGAGGACATTCATTCTCTCCGTGTGGTCGGAAGTTTCGGATGATATAATGTGCTCTTAAGAAAATAGACAGGAGTTACGCAACCCCATAAATATTGACAGCTTATTGTAGCATCTTCAAGAACCATCGCATTTTCTTTGAAAATGGTTGAAACAAGTGAAACTGCTTACAGCCAAATGGTATCCGCAATTTTACAAGAAGATTACAGTGTGCCTAGGAACATTACGTTCTTCTAGAGAGAGGGAACAGCACTTCAATATATCCTAGTTCAGTTGCGTTAAGTATTTGCCGAAATATAAAGGGTGTGTTGTAAAAAGCATCTGGCTTCGTGGACTGATCGAACACGCCTTTCGTCTGTCTCAGTCAGGAAAAGCTGTTCCACACACGTTTCCCACACATGCATTATATCAAGACGGTAAAGTTTATACAATACTGAGTGAGGGAGAAGATGTTCATAAAGACCTACGAGATATCCATGAAGATCGTATGAACTTTCATGAACAGATTTTATCCCGGTCACTTTCTGACACTTTAACATTTGTAAATGACAAAGCAGAGCTATTAGATTCAGTATATCCAAAACTTTATCAAGTAAATGCAAAACCAACTTACCTAATGTTTCGATTTTGCCTGTATAGCGAACTGAAATAATATTAATAAGCTGAATACAACATCTTAATGTTCCACAATAATATTTATTAGTTCGTTATGAACTGGCTTTTGGCTTCTTAGGCCATCATTAAATGACTTAATTTTTAACAGATACTCCACACAGCTTCAGCGAGAATTCACTGCTATACAAAGGATTCTGTACAAAGATATGTGACATTTTATGACTATATCGATACAAAACACAACCATGATCTAATATCTAGAGACACTGAACAAATAAATCTTACATTACAGTACACTCTAATATTAAAATCATGTGAGTATATAAAACAGAAATGTTCTACAAGTGATTAATGGCACGAGGCTACTATCTCATATAGACAAACTGGTGAATGTGATGAACAGACTATCACTATATAAAGGAAGGGGAAGAAGGAATTCTATGGAAGGTGGGTGTGGAACAGTTATTACCTAATGGTGACAGGAATACTAACTGGCTGCTACTTTAATAAGGGTAAGTAATGAAATTGTGTTTGTCATTAAGGATCAGTTCAGGATTCTTGGACTGGTGTTTACTAATGGCCAAAATTTTAAGTAATATTAATTGTCTCCCTTTACTCCCTTTATGAAGAATATCACATTTCATATCATATGAATGACATTCATTCAGAGCATGTTCAGCAAAAGTGGGATCTTTCTTTCTCAGTCTCCAACTCCTTTCATGCTCAGTCAGTCCAGCGGTTATAACCCCTCCTGATTGACCTACAAAGATACGTCTGAAAAGTTCAGTGAATGGTTTCGGAAAATAAATAAAACAAGTTATAAACAAAACACCTTTACTGGCCTTTAAAGTAATCACCATTCGCTACAAGTAACGTCTGGCATTGACTGTAAGACTGTTGGAAACCGTCAACAAAAGCATCTTGTGGAATTGTTCAAAGCCCACGGTCAGGCATTGTTGGTTACCTGCTCCATTACAGGAGCTGAGGCTTGCTCGTACCAGTACGATGAAGAGGCCAAGCCACAGACAGTGGCATGGTGAGTATAGCCTCCCCACCTGCCAAAAGATGTTGGCTCTCAGAAATCCAAGATTAAGACCATGTGGATAGCCGTTTTCAACAGCAAGTACTTGGTCCATCATGAATTTCTACCTGAGGGAAACGCGGGAGAGGATGAACACCATGCCACTGACTGTTGCTCGGTGACTGTACTGTGGCACCAGGTCTTATCTCCTGTAACGATGCGGATATCCAATAGTGTGTGTCCACTGTGCTTCGAGCGATTCGACAAGATGCATTAACTCACTGTTCCCAACAGCTTTACAGTCGATGTCAGAAGTATGTTGTAGCTAATGATGATTACTTTGAAGGCCAGTTAAGGTATTTCATTTATAACCCTTGTTTCCTTCATTTTCTGAGACCATTCCCCGAACTTTTCAGAGGCACCTTGTATAATTTGCCATACAGATTGCAGGAAATTCTACCAATTCACACTCTGTTCTAAAGATGAAATCTTATCTTAACTGTTGAACAGAAGGTGGGAAACAGTGTTCCTAGTGTAAAAATCTAGAGTATATTACCCGGACTTTATTGTCCTTGGTAAATTCATTTTAAATATTTTTATACAATAACATTATTTTTTGATACCCAACTATTATTAGAATTATCAAAACCAAGCTATTTAGCAAAAACTTCATCCTCTTTCCTTTTTGTTTTCTTAAAAGTATATAAATCTGGAAATTGTGCTTTTGTAACACTTGGTCATAAAATTTGGCTTTTATACCTTTTAACTTATGTTATTCGATCTGAACACACAATACTTCAATTTCAAAATTTTATGTTCACCAATTTGTAGCACATCCTTTTTCAAAAATTCCTTTTTATACACTGATTCGAACTTTATCACATAATTTATATTTTTGTTATTATTATTTCCAGCAAATACTTTTAATAACTTTTTCAATAATATCTGTTGGCTACATTTTTATTGTTGAATATATTGTAGTATTATATTCACCAACTGTTTTAATTAAATTAACCAATTAATAATTATTAAAGTTTTTCACATGTTTTTTATTTAATGTTCCAATAGATCTACAACAACTAAAGACTTTAATTCAGGAAAATTTGAGTAGTAATTAATACTATTTTTTAAAGATTTTCTTGAAAATCTTTTTTATAAAATTCTTCACAATTGTCTGTTTGTTAATTTCTTGGGTATCTTACTTTTAAAATGTTTTCAAAAGATTCTGAAATATTTTTACCGGTTTTTTATTTATCTGGGAACGCCCAAGCACATATTGAACAAATATCAATTATATATTATTAAGTAATTCATCAATTATGAATATTCCTCTGAAATGCTTAATTTTTAATAGCTTAGCAACATTATCTGTACCTAAATTTTATAATGGCTCACTGTATTTTTAATTATTTCTGGGAAATATTTTTTGTTACCAATTATTGCACTCCAGCGTCTTTCTTCTTTATAGTTGAAATATATCTTTTTTTTTTCCTGTAATCCTTTACCAGCTTTTTTCTTGCTCACAGCAGCCACTCCATCAGTTAATGAACCAGCAGCAGCTAAATACGGTAATTCAGCCAATAGCAAATGAATACATTCTCCTTCATGTTTCTTTTGTGAAATGTTCAATAATTAATTCACAACTGGCTTTACCTAATGTTGTAAGTAAATTTCCACCAATGCTTATATTTCTCTTCCTTTTTTTGGGCATCAATTAGAAGTTATCAGCACCAATCAATTGTTCATTACAAAGTTTAATTTTAATTGCCATAGGCTTCACCATATGGCAGCAAAGAATATTCATTTGTATAGATTACAATTTTATAAAGGTATAAAAAGTTAACATTAAAATATACAGATATCTTATTTAAAATAATATAATTTCCAACCATTTTAATTGAGGTTCATATTTAATTTTCCTTTATCAAAAAAAGACTGTAACATGCTGAGGAAATTTATGTGAAATGTATTCCAGATTTTCTCTCAGTTGTTCTGCCACTAATGCTGCTGAGTTGGGAGGTCGGTAAAGGGAGCCAGTTATAAACCCAGCTCGGTTGTTGAGCATAACCTCCACCCATAATAATTCACAAGAACTATCCACTTCTATTTCACTACTGGATAAATTACTACTAACAGTGACAAACACGCCACCACCGGTTGCATCCAATCTATCCTTTCTAAACACCGTCTGTGCCTTTGTAAAAATTTCGGCAGAATTTATCTCTGGCTTCAGCCAGCTTTCCGTACCTATGACGATTTCAGCTTCGGTGCTTTCTGTCAGTGCTTGAAGTTCTGGTACTTTACCAACGCAGCTTCGACAGTTTACAATTATAATACCAATTGCTGCTTGGTCCCCGCATGTCCTGACTTTGCCCCGCACCCTTTGAGGCTGTTGCCCTTTCTGTACTTGCCCGACGCCATCTAACCTAAAAAACCTCCCAGCCCACGTCAGACAACTCCTGCTACCCCTGTAGCCGCCTGCTGTGTGTAGTTGACTCCTGACCTATCCAGCGGAACCCGAAACCCCACCACCTTATGGCGCAAGTCAAGAAATTTGCAGTCCACACAGTCGCAGAACCGTCTCAGCCTCTGATTCAGACCCTCCACTCGGCTCTGTACCAAAGGTCCGCAGTCAGTCCTGTCGACGATGCTGCAAATGGTGAGCTCTGCTTTCATCCTGCTAGCGAGATTGGTAGTCTTCACCAAATCAGATAGCCGCCGGAAGCCAGAGAGGATTTCCTCCAATCCATAGCGACACACATCATTGATGCCGACATGAACGACCACCTGCAGATGGGTGCACCCTGTACCCTTCATGGCAACTGGAAGGACCCTTTCCACATCTGGAATGACTCCCCCCGGTATGCACACGTAGTATACATTGGTCTTCTTCCCCTACCTTGCAGCCATATCCCTAAGGGGCCCCATAATGCGCTTGATGTTGGAGCTCCCACCCTCTGGGCCCGCCCAGATCTTGCCGACTGAGGGGCAACCTCTGGAACAGGACAAGCAGCCATGTCCGGCCGAAGATCAGTATCAGCCGGAGACAGGGCCAGAAACCGGTTCGTCAGACAATCTGGAGAGGCCTTCCTATCAGCTCTCTGGAATGTCTTTCGCCCCCTGCCACACCTCGAAACGACCTCCCACTCTACCACAGGTGAGGGGTCAGCCTCAATGTGGGCAATATCCCGGGCAGCCACAGCTGTAGTCTGATCGGGGGATGCGTAGGACGAGCTGGCCATCCCCGACAAACACCTGTCCGGACCCTCACAGTGATGCCCATTGGTTACAGCCTCACGCTGTGTGACTGAAGCCAACACTGCCTGAAGCTGGGAGCAAAGGGATGCCAATTCAGCCCGCATCCGAACACAGCAGTCGCAGTCCCTATCCATGCTAAATACTATTGTGCAAAGAACGTCTGAACTAATCTACAGAGAGCACAAACAATTCGACACAAAATTTAAACGGTTATTAAGACACAAGACTGCCTAGTAAATGCAGTAATGCTGCTACTTGTGTACTGCTGACACACTGCTCGGCGGCAGAAGGCTATCTGTACTGTCAGTAACGTACAAAGACTATTTGAAAGAAATAAACAAATGATAGACGACTACGCGACTTTACACGTCACAGATATTAAAATACAAATCTGCCCCTGCTAAATACGAAACTACACCATGATTTGGCGGTTTTAACTAAACAAGTGCGCTAAGAACACTCAAACAAATTTTCAACTTGGCTACAACACTTACATGAACGCTAAATAAGCCACTTGCTGCTACTTGCGCACTGCTGACGCACTGCTCGGCGGCAGAAGGCTAACTGCTGTGGGTCGCCGTGCCGCACCTAAGTCCGAATGTTACTGACCTGATGCCTTCCAGCCGGAACGCCACCTGCCGACTTACTTCCATCCACTGCAAGCCGCCTACTTGGGGGTCCGCAGCTCAATCCTGGGCTATCTAGCTCCCAGGTTCATCAGCCAGTGTGGACAATCTTTGCTGCTGCTGGGCACTCAATGCAGGCTCACTCTTCGGCTATCAGCACTGTGACACCAGATCCAACCTACTGACTGGTCAGGTCCTCACCGCCATGCTGCTGATGGGGAACGCTGCCACTACAGCCTCTTTACGCCAGGGCTGTCAGTTTTGTCGAGGCTGCTCTGTGGAATCAGCAACCACGACACTCTCCGCGGCCTACACACGACCCTTGCCACCAGTCTTGATATCATTATTGTTGTAAGCTTGCGAATAAACTTTTGTCAGTATTATGCTCTTGATTTATCCAAGGGCATCCATTTAATTCCTACCAACTGCTTTCCTCTATAACGTGAATATTTTAATGAGGGATGTATTGATAACGGCTGTAAGGTAACATAAAAATTAATTTCTTAGGTCGATATATTTGATCTTTTGTTGCAATCACGTTTTACCATCGTACTATGGTAAACATGGCTGAATAGTTCACCTAATACAAGGTGTTCCAGGAGGAATGGTCAGTATTCAGGGATATGGCAAGAACGCTCGTTGTAGCAAAAAGCTTCCTATGGTCTTATAATCTATTACGAATGACTTCCGATAGATAGAACACATCTGGTGCAGTGTCATAATCAACATGTTGATATGTCCAGTCATATCACAAGAGCGGATGACGGGACATAATTATTTGCATTCTCTCGTTTATTGAACACCTTGAGAACTTTCCTTTTGGCCGAGCAGTTCTAGGTGCTACAGTCTGGAACCGTGCGACCGCTACGGTCGCAGGTTTGAATCCTGCCTCGGGCATGGATGTGTGTGATGTCCTTAGGTTAGTTAGGTTTAAGTAGTTCTAAGTTCTCGGGGACTGATGACCACTGCAGTTAAGTCCCATAGTGCTCAGAGCCATTTGAACCATTTTTGAAGTTTCCGTTGTTCAAATGGGCTGCAGTGTACTTCCAACATGAAGGAGACGGGGACCCTCAACAATTCTCCGGACGTGTGAGGGAACATCTCAACCACACTTGCCTTAATAGCTGAATTGGTCACTGTGTTACAATTAACTGGCCACCAAGATCGCCAGATCTTAGGCCGTTAGAATTTTGTGCATGAAGTTGCATGAAGCCTGAGGTGTACGAAGGAAAAGTGAGTACGCAGGATGAACTGCTTAGACGAGTCACGGACGTTGCTGTCCTCATTAGGGAGCGTGCAGAAGCATTCGCACAAGAAACACAACATGTTCTCCCATGAGCGCACAATAGCACTGAAGTTGATAATGGGATATTCGAATTAATGAATTAATGGCTCTGAGCACTATGGAACTCAACTGCTGAGGTCATTAGTCCCCTAGAACTTAGAACTAGTTAAACCTAACTAACCTAAGGACATCACAAACATCCATGCCCGAAGCAGGATTCGAACCTGCGACCGTAGCGGTCTTGCGGTTCCAGACTGCAGCGCCTTTAACCGCACGGCCACTTCGGCCGGCGGGATATTCGAACATTTATTGTGAACTCTACAACAGTTGCAATGTGACGTGCTCGATAATGCGTAGAAGTGAATATGTTAGAAATATGTATTTTTCAGTTGATACTTTGTGGAACATATGTTGCGATGTTGCACATGTGTACATGCCTAAACCTGACAGTGTATTGCATAATACAGAAAATAAATAACAATGTACATTAAATGTGTTCTATCTCGAAAACCACTCGGAATAGGGCATATGTTCATTTTTCAGTTGATACTTTGTGGAACATACGTTGTAATGTTGCACATGTGTACATGCCTAAATCTGACAGTGTATTGCATAATACAGAAAATAAATAACAATGTACATTAAATGTGTTCTATCTCGAAAACCACTCGGAATAGGGCATATGTCCGTATGAAATTTTTGCTTCAAAGGACGGCTCTTGACATATCTCTGAACATTGCCCCATTCCTCCTGGGACACTTATACTGTGGGCACGTACACAGGGTGTTAACAATGCTTTAGCTAATTTAGTTGTTGCGTGCAGAACTGATGCTGTTAATAGTACGTTAAACGTGACAGATATGGTAGTGACTTACTGTAGGAACGTTAGACAGAAGCACTGCGACGCAATAGGTGGCGGAGATGTAGATAGGTGCCGTGCTAGTAACACAGTCAGCGGGTGCACAAGTGAAGTTCCTTGCCACACGGAGTAATATTTGCTGTAATTTTACCTGACTACTGTCAAGCAGGAACTGGTGACTGTCCTTTGTGTTTGCAGGGAGAACGGCATGTTTTCGGGTGATAACTCCGTGCTGTTTTTCTTGGTGTAACCTATATGACGGAGCTGCGCCACAAATCCAGTCAAAGTAGAATCGCGCTCTATTGGATTTCACCTATTGCTTTTAATTACCGTGGATGGTTCCACAATGGAGCAAAGATAGCCTCTTCTTCTTCTTACTAGTGTTGCTCTGTTTGTCGATCTTATTCCGTGGATGTACTGAACCAACTGCCGTCCCATCTCTTGGGTGATCGCCCAGGTAGTCGTTTCCCTTGCAGTCATCCATGTTAACAGTCTTTAGCTAGTCTTGTGGGGTCTGTCCTTTCCATATTATCTTTTAATTTCTTTTTCTTGTCTTAGCCTATTTCCTTATATTTTGTAACCCATACTGTTCCCTTATCGACACATGTGTTCTTTTGTCTAACGCTATTACTCCTTGCTCCGCAAATCATGGTCTTGCAATAGCGTTCTCGCTTCCCGCGCACTGGGTCCCGGGTTTGATTCCCGGCGGGGTCAGGGACTTTTCCCTGCCTCGAGATGACTGGGTGGTGTTGTGTCGTGTTCGTCATCATCATTCATCCCCATTACGGTCGGAGGAAGGCAATGGCAAACCACCTCCGCAAGGACCTTGCCTAGTACGGCGGTGCGGGTCTCCCGCATCGTCCCCTACGCTCCTCGGAGTATGGAGCCTCATCATCATCATTACTCCTTGGATCTGTCTTATTACCTTCAATCCCATCGCCGTTAACTTTTGTTATACCTTTTTCGTTTATGCTCTAGTTTCTGATACATTTGTCAAAACAGGCCAACCGAGCGAAGTGCCGTAGTGGCTGGCACACTAAACTCGCATTCGGGAGGGCGACGGTTCAATCCCTCGTCCGACCATCCTGATTTAGGTTTTCCGTGACTTCCCTAAATCGCTTCAGGCAAATGCCGGGATGGTTCCTTTAACAGGGCACGGCCGACTCTCTTCCCCGTCCTTCCCCAATCCGATGAGAGCGATGACATCGGTGTCTGGTCTCCTCCCCCAAACAACCTAACCCCAAAACAGGCCTCACCATTGTTTCATATACATTTATTTTCGCCTGAGTTGTTATAAATTTGTTTCTCTATATAATATTTTTCAGTCTTCCAGCTACCCTTACCCTACTTTGTCACTTGATTTTACACTCCAACGCTTAAGTCTTTGTAACTGGTGATAACAGTCCCTAGATAATTATAGTTCACCACTTATTTAATTGTTACGCCATCTGCTTCTCATTTACATAGTAAATTATCCTCGTTATTTGTTATCAGTACACCATCATGAGTATAACATAAAATACTTACCACCTTATTTCACATTCTGTAGTCCGGTTTCTTTCTTACGTCATCAGTGATGTACCCCACTATCGAGTTGAACAGAAGTGGGCTTAATCAGTCTCCTTTTCTAATTTCTTTATCCAGTATAATTACATTTGTGAATCCATTGTGTGACTTAATTCTCGTTTTATTGCCTGTACATATATCTTCTATGATTTTAGATAAACTCATTGGCACTCGATTAAGGTTTGAATTATATCCTTTTTTCTAATCCTATCAAAGGTTTTTGACAAGTCCCAGAATCACACGCAGACTGGCTTTCTCCAAAATCTATCTTAAAGTGATTCGATTCCCGGCGGGGTTAGGGACTTTCTCTGCCTCGTGATGACTGGGGGTTGTGTGATGTCCTTAGGTTAGTTAGGTTTAAGTAGTTCTAAGTTCTAGGGGACTGATGACCATAGATGTTATGTCCCATAGTGCTCAGAGCCATTTGAACCATTTTTATCTTAAAGTGAAAAATCATCTTTTGTGCTCCTGTTTTTCTTGAATCCTTGCTGTTCTTCTGTTATTTCCTTATAATTGTGCATTCTGTGTCTATTTACTGATGTTGATAGTTTTAAGGTGGTATCAAGCACAGTAATTCTCCGGTAATTATTTAATACTCGTATATCTCCTTTTTTTATATACTGGAATTGTAATAATTTCTTTCCATTCTCTTGATATTCTACCTTCCTTAATGATACTGTTTAAAAAAGTATAAAGCTGTTGATATAATACCTGCCTCCCTATTTTATTTAAGCCATAGAGCCATATTTCATTAATTTCTGCATTTTAGGAAATGTCTTTTTTGTGTGTGTTAGACAATCTCTCGTCCGGCTATCCTGATTTAGGTTTTCCGTGATTTCCCTAAATCGCTCCAGGCAAAGGGCGACCTTCAATGTTTAAGTGTGTAACATCGTGAAACTGTTGCCACAGAACGTGTGATACAAGTATGTTTTCAATAGTAATTGCCATATACCTTCATATTACTTTAAAATAAATCAATGATGTAAAAAAAAGATATAAATTAATAGATAAAAAAGGAGGTAGCTTATTCATTTACTATATTATAATGTAAAATCTTTTCCCATATTCTTATTGATCCTTCTACTATAAAATAATATAGGAGTCGTCACACTTTTGGGTCTTCTGTCGCTAAGCAATGCCAGAGGACATAACACGTTGCAATAGTATCCTCGTTTCTTCAGATCTTCTGTCGCAGCCAAAGAAAATGTGTTTAACATCTTCCTCACTGCCACATTCACAAGCTGAAGATGGGATCACGTTAATACGACAGAAACGCTGCCGGAATATCCTGTGATTTGATAGAAAGCGTGCCATTGTCACTATGATGCTTCTGTTGTATTTACAGTTTTGATACCAAGGACGTCATGGAAGATTAGACATCACTGCGGCATAGTGTTACCCTTCAAATTATGTAAGATTGGCGCAGTTTCCGTTTCAGCAAACCTTGATTATAGTCCTTATGGTATGAAGAAGATCGTCCGCTGGAGAAGACGTTCTTATATGCTGAGAAAATTCCCAATTATTACAACAAGCATCTGCATTCGAGACGGACATTTTGCAAGTACCCAGCTTTCCGCAGGCCTAACGCCTTGTGACAACTTCGGCAGGCAGGTGCGCCATCCCCGCTGACCGCTAACCAGCGCACACGTATGCCGTCAAGCAATTTAGGGTGAAACTTTATCAATGTAGCATGAGCAAGCGTTGTAACTACGTGCCGATTCCGTTGGATTTCAGAGCATGCGTGACATAAACTGAGAGTGTTAATAGCGGACAGAATTGGTAGCTGACTCGTCTTAAGAGACAGGAAATAGTGTTACCCGTGAAATTTTAGCGGTGATGAAAAAAGTTTCACTGTTATTAATATACTGAATACGTTGACGCACGATAGCAATAATATCAGGTTTCCCTGGTGTGCCAGCAACTGTTTTATATACATCTGGGTTTATAGAAAAAACGGTTATTCACGTAGCGGACGGACCCCAAATCCAGAGCCGCTACTACAAGAGCTTCAAAATCAAATGTGAAATAATATTAATATAAGAGTTTAATAAAAGGCGAGGCAGCAAAGAGCAGCACAATCCACTCTTCAGCGAACAACCCTGCATAAAGGCGCACTACTGTCCAGTTGCATCAGTAAATCCTTTCAAGAAGTGAATTACAGAGGAACCGAGCGGATGACGCCTCTGCACGATGTCAGGAATCGTCTAGAAGCGCTCGTGGCGCTAAAAAAACGTGATTATTCAGTTAATTGTTTATTGTGACAACTTTACTAGGCGTGGTGCACTATTGGCCGTAGTTGCCTCCTGTCCTGGTCATGGACAGACTCCTTGGAGCTGGGTCCCCGGTATTTAAAGAGCTCTCCGTAGTTATGTGACGTGCGGTTTACTAGTGATGATCGCATGTGGCCTCGTTATTCTGCTACCCTTCCTTTAATTATCTCTTAGCTGCTAGTTAAATTCGTCTAGGAGTGTTTTCCCTAGCCGTGGCTATTGCTTCTTGCGGCATTCCGCCGCGCAAACAAGAGTGTGTGTTATTTCGCTTAGTCGCTGTCCTCCGTTTTCCCGCTAAGTACACTCTCTCTCACTCAGCTACTGCAGAGTTGCAGGCTGTGCTGCCCGTCTGTCTTGTATCACCGTACTTCCTGGTTCTCCGCTAATCGTGGCGTGACGAGCCTATCTTACGTCAAAGTGGTTTAACTCCGTTAAAAATTTTATAACTTTGAACCCGTATTACTCTGTGCCGTAACAGAATATTGAAGCTATTACATACCGCAGACAGATGTCAAAGTACCGCATAGTTTGTAGTTGTGGAATCAGTCTTATGAAACAAAATCAAGTGGATTAACAGAAATTTAAAGTCGACTAGTGTGAGACGAAAAAGTGAGAAAACGTGTGAGCCCATATCATCAACATGATGCCCATTTTGGAAGATGCCTTCCTGGATGTAGCTAGCATTTTTTAAAGTGATAGGGAGCTATGAGACATATCAAATAGATTGAGAATTACACCACAAAAACAATCTTGCCTTTCATTTGAGCATAGTTTTATGCATTCTCTAATAGTAACTGATGTTTCATCCTTATAGGTTACGTGAAAGGTGATGGTGTTAACACAAGCTGGAAGCATTGAGATCGTCCTGTTATCAGGAGAGAGAACTTCGCTGTTTAATTAATGGAGCCCAGAAAGGTCACCCAATACCACAGCTCGGTTTAGAAACTTCTCGCGATATTCCGTGAAACTGTTTCTGTCGCACATAAACCGAATGCTGCGCTATCGGAAACGACTACGGACGAATCAACATCAGCCGCTGTTGTGTCATCGTTCAGTAAGAGTCCACAACACAATACTCCCCTCCTCTCGCAGAAAATTGGTCATCCGTACATCAATACCTCAGAGCGGATTAATGATGCTTCCAGTACATGTGTTGGTTAAAGTCAATCAGGAATGGGTGAAGCGAATATCAACAAACATACAACGTTCTGGACAGCATGTAGAGCACCCGCTGTGGCCTTTATGTATCACCAGCATTTGCCTTGTTGTGTGAAAATTGCGATTTACCTCGAGAACGAATAAAGCTGTGCTCAAATGAAACAAACCATTGTTGTTCTCGTGTAATTCTCTATATGTGTCTTATGTTACGCAATCTCCATTCTGTTTGAATATTATAAGGCACAACCAAGATGACATTATCCAAAATGTCCAACACAAGTTTTCCACCTCTTCAACTTCATAACACTTGGCCCTGACTTCCGTTTATGCACACGCTTCTTTTTTTCTAAGAGTTGTTGCACACGTGTGGAGCACCCTGTACTTTATAAACTGCTCCGATTCCCCTAATCGGTTTCACATATGTATCCAGCAGATGTAACACCTCAGGTAATTAAGGACTCCCTTATTTAGGTGGACAGTGAAAGTAAGCAGTACCACGCACTTCGAGATTCGTGGAAGCGATGAAGTCGATATTGCAGCCAAGGAAGCTTGTGAGGGACACACCGTAGAAATATGTTTGTCTCTCTGAAATCAGTTTCCTAACTGCTGAGCCGGATATTCTTCACCAGGGAAGACGAATGGAATATTCCAGAATTTGAAACACGAACAGCTGCTAGCATGAGTTTCTTAGAAGTAGATACCTTAGGGGTTGCGAAGCAACTCAGATCGCTTGATACGGGCAAGTCTTCAGGTCAAGATTGTATACCGATTAGGTTCCTTTCAGATTACGCTGATAAAATAGCTCCCTACTTACCAATCATATACAACCGCTCGCTCACCGATTGATCTGTACCTACAGATTGGAAAATTGCGCAGGTCGCACCAGTGTTTAAGAATGGTAGTAGGAGTAATCCATCGAACTACAGACCTACATCATTGACGTCGGTTTGCAGTAGGGTTTTGGAGCATACACTGCATTCAAACATTATGAATCACCTCGAAGGGAACGATCTATTGATACGCAATCAGCATGGTTTCAGAAAACATCGTTCTTGTGCAACGCAGCTAGCTCTTTATTCGCACGAAGTAATGGCCGCTCTCGAGAGGGGATCTCAAGTTGATTCCGTATTTCTAGATTTCCGGAAAGCTTTTCACACCGTTCCTCACAAGCGACTTCTAATCAAGCTGAGGGCCTATGGGGTATCCTCTCAGTTGTGCGACTGTCAGGAAGGTCGCAGTTCGTAGTAATAGACGGCAAATCATCGAGTAAAACTGAAGTGATATCGGGTGTTCCCCAGGGAAGCGTCCTGGGGCCTCTGCTGTTCCTGATCTATATAAATGACCTGGGTGACAATCTGAGCAGTTCTCTTAGGGTGTTCGCAGATGATGCTGTAATTTACCGTCTAGTAAGGTCATCCGAAGACCAGTATCAGTTGCAAAGTGATTTAGAAAAGATTGCTGTATGGTGTGACAGGTGGCAGTTGACGCTAAATAACGAAACGTGTGAGGTGCTCCACATGAGTTCCAGAAGAAATCCGTTGGAATTCGATTACTCGATAAATAGTACAATTCTCAAGGCTGTCAATTCAACTAAAGATGCAACAAGTCCACTAAAGAGACAGATGTAGATGTAGATATAGATGTAGGTTATCGGTCCCTAAGCTTACACACTATTTACTCGAACTTAAACTAACTTACGTTAAGGACGACACACACACACCCATGCCCGAGGACTCAAACTTCCGACGGGAGGAGCCACGCGGACCGTGAAAAAACGCCTCAGACCTCGCGGCTATCCCGCGTGTCTCTCTTCTTGTCATGCGTACACGGGAAACAAGTAGGCGTAAGGGCCCTGTTGAGTTACTTTTGAATCTGACCAGTTAAATATTTAGGCTTTTTTAAATGTACCGTTTTCATCAGAAAATTACAGTGTTTAACTGACGTATCCTACCTTAACGATCAATAAAGCAACCCCTTTTCTGGCTTAATAGCAATAGCTTTCCCATTGGTTAGTTTCTTGTTAATGTATTTAATTTGCTTTCAGTCCATATTACATTCATGATATTTCCTACCATTTCACCTTTTACTTAATTCAACTTCTATGGCCTCACGCAAACTGGGTCCTACATGACCAACATCGTTGCGGTCATGTTTCGCTAAGTCAGTCGCCATTTTAGCAGCAATGACTCTCTCCTTCGTTACTTTCATACTCATTTATTTACTTATTTACACGTCTAGCTCCGTAGGACTAAATTCAGGAGCAAATCTCCAAGGCCATGGAACGTGTCAGTACATGAAATTACAACGTAAAAGTAGTAACAGATAAAATGAAATGTTTATGAACCAAAGAAAGTCAAGCAATAAGTTTAAGTAAACGCAATCAACAGTATAACGTAAAAATCAGCTTAATTTTTCAAGGAAATCTTGAGCAGAATATAAGGAGTGTTCCACGAGGAAACTCTTCAGTTTCGATTTGAAAGTGCGTGAAGTACTACCAAGATTTTTGAATTCTTGTGCTAGCTTATTGAAAATGGATGCAGCAGCATACTGCACACATTTTTCACAAGAGTTAAGGAAGTCGGATCCAAATGCAGGATTGAGTTCTGCCGAGAATTAACTGAGTGAAAGCTGCTAATTCTTGTGAATAAAGTGATATTGTTAACAAGAAACGACTGTAAAGAATACATATATATATTGAGAGGGCAATGCTAAAATACCCAGACTAGTGAACAGGGGTCGACAAGAGGTTCGCGAACTTACACCACATATTGCCCAGACAGCCCGTTTCTGAGCCAAAAATATCCATTTAGAATGGGAAGAATTACCCCAAAATATAATACCACACAACATAGGCGAATGAAAATAAGCAAAGTAGGCTAATTTTCGTGTCGAACGATCACTTACTGCAGGTACCCATCTAATAGTAACAATGGCAGCATTAAGCTTCTGATCAAGATTCTGAATGTGGGCTTTCCACGACAGTTTACTATTTGCCTGAACACCTAGAAATTTGAACTGTTCAGTTTCACTAGTCATGTGCACATTCCATGAAATTAAAACCTCAGGTGATGTTGAATTGTGTGTTAGAAACTGTAAAAGCTGAGTATTACTATGATTTAGCGTCAGTTTATTTTCTACAAGCCATGAACTTATTTCATGAACTGCTCTATCTGAAACAGACCCAGTGTTGCACACAACATCCTTTACTACCAAGCTGGTGCAATCATCAAACAGAAATAGTTTAGAATTACCCATAATACTAGAGGGCATATAATTTCTATAAATAAGGAACAGGAGTGGCCCCAACACCAAGCCCTGAGGAACCCCTCATTTGACCATACCCCTCTCAAACCCTACATCACAGCCGTTCTCAACACTGTGAATAATGAACTTTTGCTGTCTGTTCTTGAAGTAAGAGGTGAACCAATTGTGAGCTACTCCCTGTATTGCGTAATGGTCCTATTTCTGGAGCAATATTTTGTGATCAACACAATCGAACATCTTAGTTAAATAAAAAAAATATGCCTAGCGCTCGAAATCTTTTGTTTAATCCATACAGTACCTTACACAGAAAAGATAATATAGCATTTTCAGTCGTTAAACGACTTCTAAAGCCAAACTGTACATTTGACAGCAAATTAAGTAATATAAAATGATCAATTATCCTTGTATACACACCCTTTTCAATAACTTTATCAAACAATGATGGCATATAAATAGGTCTATAATTGTATACATTATCTCTTTCTCCCTTTTTATGAAGCGGCTTTACTACCAGGAAATCGGCCATTCTTAAAGAAAAATTACAAATATGGCTACATACAGTGCTAAGAAGTGCAGCACCGTACTTTAATAATCTGCTAGCCACTCCATCATATCCATGAAAGTCCTCAGTCATCAGTGATTTAATTATTGACTCAATCTTCCCCGTGTCTGTATCACAGCGGAGTATTTTAGACATCAGTCTTGGAGAGGCATTTTCCAAGGGAGTTATATGATTCCCTGAAGACATAAAATCTTTATTTAATTCACCAACAATGTTCAGAAAATGATTGTTAAATAATGTACATATATCTGACTGAGAGAGGATAAGATACTCCCTCACATATTTTTCGTATCCGGAAAATTATTAAAGATTTTGTTACAACCTTACGCACCTTGAGCGAGACTCTAGGAAGTTAACAGCCTGAGCAGACGTTGATGGAGACTGGTAGGGTGGTAAAGGCATGAGGTATTTTTATGGTTCTTAGCTCACGGAAACGGGATATTGAAAGTTCAAAGCAATTGGCGGCGAGCCCATCTCTCAGTAAATCTTGCGGAAGAGGCCCACAGCCGTACAGGGCAGACAGAGCAGCCCCTACTCGAGACAGATCTCAAGCTGAACAGTGCCGAGCTATACCTGCATTGAGCTGGGGGCGACGGACCGAAGGTACACGTCTACACAGTGGAGTTGTAAACCGAACATTGTGTGCAGAGCCAAGCGTAGTAATAATTCACAAGTTTTCGTGTTCACTGATCCTGCAAATAGGCCTGTGACACACTTCCATTGGCCACCTTGGTTATATAAGAAACTCTAACGTCTGAGAAACGTTTAGAGATAGAACCTTTATTACACATCATAGCTATGACTAACATGCTCCAAGGCACAGGCGATTTAGATAAAGATCTTTAAGAATGTATATGTCCGCTTGTTGCCACGGGAAGCAACACGACTTCGGGGAAAACCATCTTCCCCCTCCGCGAGAACTTAAAAAAGCCTGGAAATTATAATCACAACAACAACAACAACTACCGGAGAAACGGATACGGGAGAGAGCAACAGAACTAATTAGGAGCAACAGGATTCTAGCAACCATCAGCAAAGCAATAGCAGGACATACAACGGTCAAGGTCAATGGCATGACCAACATATCGAATATGTGAAATTGAGGTCACCAAACCCATCGCAGGGGTCACGCAGAGAAAATTCAAACAGGAATTGACACACAGCTGCTACGGACTCAGCCAGAAACAATGCCAAAGAAACTATCAGAACGAGCGATATTAACTTGTTAGAGTACGATGATACAAGAGAACTGCCAAGTGAATAGAAGGTGCACTATGTAAATAGTCCCCATGGAGGAAATGTTTAACGTAATTTAATGTAGATATTGCGATGCATAGCATAATTTTCCATTTGTTCTATTTCGGTGATATTTTGTTTGTTTCTCATTTCCATTAGTTTTCAGCATGAGTCCTTGTTGAACGTGGTCAAATGAGTTGCGTATTTGTGACATCTTCACGCCAACATTCACTGGCAGGTAGGAGATTGAATTAAAATTCCGTTGCCAGTTATATTTAATCACCAGTTGGCACTTTTTGTGGCATTCCAAACCATACAAGCTGCAACACCCAGTAATCTAAACAACTGAATACTGCTATTATTTCTTTGGACCTCATAACTATTATCCGATTTCCGCAATTGAACGACGTACTCTGTCACAGCATTCTCGTAGAAGAGCCTTCGCGATTATCACCATGGTCGATGAAATTGTTTCTGTTTACTTTCTGTGGTTTCTTGTACGCTGTCCAAGGGACGGATGTACGTCACTTTATGTTTTTCTTGGAGTCGAGGTGGTAAATCGTGCCACAGAGCATGTGCGTCTCGATTTTCAGATGTGTTTCGTATGGTGTTTGTAGTCCACTCTTTGGGCGCGTGTCGACGCTAAGACTCAGTGTGTTATGAGCATGTGCGTCTCGATTTTCGGTTGTGTTTTGTATGGCGTTAGTAGTCCTCGCTTTGGGCGCGTGTCGACGCTAAGACTCGGTTTGATATAAGCCATCTCCTGTCGTGTGATGTAGCCTGTCTCATGGTGGACCTATGCCAGCGCCATGTAAGCGCCGTCCGCGAAATATTGTGCATGAGGAACTAGCACGGACAAGTGCAAGTCATGGTAGAGTGGTGAATTAGAAAAATATTTATATATAGATGTAAATAATGCATAATCCTTGCGTTTCGTTTCAGCAGCAGTGATCCTGACAGAGGAGACAGGAGCCTTCCTTGTACTACGTACAATCATAAAATGCCACTTCAAAATTTTTCAGGCAAATCACCAGCACCTGAGTGAGTAAACGCACTTCCTGGCCACTTCAGCGTCAGCAGAGAAAACAGCCAGACATTGAAAAATAAAACAGGAGTATACAAGCAATAAAATGCATGAAAATTCGTTTCCTAATAACCGAACTTCTAGTCCTGTCACAGGAAAGCCAAGTGTTAGCTACCGCGGAATGTTAAATGTGCCAAATGTGACCTTAACCTGCA